>NC_051046.1:15082946-15682946 GCF_904848185.1 Acanthopagrus latus
AAGAAAAATATTTTAAACCCATATGACGACAGTTTCAAACCTACAGCCATTGTGGGGTCACAGCAATAATTCTTCCTTGGCTGTAGGGAGACCAGATGAAATGAAAAAGTCTGGACGGTCTTGAATTACAGGCAGCTGTGATGAATCCTGAATCGTGTCCGGCTAGTCCCAAAACTTACACTAAACCAGAGCTTTGATTATTAATGGTCTAATGAAACGTGAAATTTTGATTGCTGTGGAAAACTGTTTTGGTGTCAACCGATATTGGCTACAGCAAATCCTACAATTCAAAAAGAATTTTAAAAAAAACTACTGAGAAAATTAATCATCCATCGTTGCCATGGAGGGGTGTTTGGATAATGATTTACATACTGTCATTGTGTTATTTTTTTTTCTAATGACAGCTGAATTCATGAATAAAAAATAATTTCAGTGTTGAGTTTTGACTCAACCCATGTGCCTCGCTGTTCACTGTAACATTAGTAACTGCGGCGGGTTCATTGTTGAAGCTCAGCCCATTATAAGGCGATCAGTGGGCATGGACTCACGCAAATCTGCCAAGTCAATTACCAGCACATCTCTTCGATCTTAAACTCGTCCCAAAGGGTCAGCAGTCACTGAAGCTTTGATTGAGTTCCACCAGGTGCACATACAGTATTTAGATGTGGTATTTTCCTCCATCTAGTTCACATCCTGAAATGGCTGTTTTATCTGGAATTTTCTCTGAATAAAGCAGCTGCATAAACAGGACAAGCAATTTGCGTGCATGCGATGCTAAGCGCCAAGGCTTCCTCCGCCACATTTGGCTCTCAGCGAAATGTCAGCGACAGTTTAGAGTTCCATTCCTGATCCAGTTTCTCTCCTGCAGAGAGAAGACTTTCATTTCGGGGCTTGCTATAGAAAGACGATCTCAGTCCAATTAACCTCTGCCTCGGCTGTGGATGGAGATAGAAGCTTTGTGGGGCACGTGTGATGAAAAGCAAGCCTCGTATCCCCAGTGTAAACACGGCAATTATTGGAGAGCTCTTTGCGCAGAGCCACGGAAGACTACAAAGGGTTTTGTCTCGCTGGTGGTGTGTTTGACTTCCTTTCCCCGTACACATGATTTGTCTTTCAGTCAGGCACGACCACGGGTGGAGCAACTGCTTCCTGTGCAAAAGCAGAAAAAGCCGAAGGGGTTAAAAGGGAGCCCACTGACCCACATAAACAAGCACTCTCATTCATGGCCTCTGTTACTCCCTCATTGCTAAGGTCTGACTCACAGACGTTCAAACACCACTAAAGTGCCCCCCCCCCCATTCCTCCCTCCCATCCCCATCACCACCATCAAGCTCTTCTCCCACACAATTCAACCACTCCAGAGAAAAGCTCTCTCTTGTATCCTCCCTACAGTTTAAAAATCAGCATCCGCACTGTAAACACACGGAATCGTACTGTACACACACCGTACATGAGCATAGAGACACACTGCGTGCATACAGCCAAACACACTCAGCCTTTCCTTCACATACACAAACACCCTGGGGTAGGGAGAGAGGAGGTCAACATAACTCTTCTCTCAAGAATGCAGAAGAAGTTTATGTTGCCATTGGAAAGGGAGAGTGGCATCTTGTGTGAGCTCAGATGAGGAATTATCCTTCCTAGACAGACACACACAAAAAAGGGCCCTTTCCTGGGAACGCGACTCCCACCAACATTTTCTCCTAGCAGCCGCAGGAGTGCAGCAACATTAGCACTAAATGGGCAAACGTAGATCTGTCACTCGGTAGGAATGTGTTATTTTTACCATGACTATTTTTACCTCCACTTATTTCCCTGGCGCCAAGTAATAACATTTTGTTTGGACACATAAAAGTGCAACCAGAAAGGGTTTTCTTGAGGTATTGGTTGTCAGATGGTATTGCGCTTTGCACGCCTGCCACACAGACTTCTATAGACGGTAGATATTACGTTTTTGATTTACGAGCATTGGGGGCTCATTTTGTTTATGGTCCCAGCTTACTAAGATGTGGTGACATAACACAGAGTAATGGCATTATAATGACGTTATAAACACAGAGCCAATGCATGCTATAGATAGGGGGAAAAACACAGCTAATACAGGCATCTGTCTGCGTTGATTTACAGAAACCTATCTCTGTTTGAAGAGGTTCACACGACTTTACGGCTGCGGGTTTTGGGGTTGTGTAAAGCAACTTCTGTACTGTACCTAATCGCCCTCATATCGACTTTTAGAAAGAGTAGAAATAAACAGTCAGGGCTGTAATGTGGAACCAAGCCTCCACACCCATATATATACATAAATGTATACGCATGAGTCCATCCTCAGCTGATGGACAGTGTTTACGACTGTATTCCCACACTTGATCAGTGACAACATTTTACCACCCGGTCTGTTTATGTGGTCTGTGGCAGGGAGGCTTCCATGGCACGTTCTCCTTCATGGCTGATGTTTACATCTCCTAATCTATCTCTTCTCTCTCCCTCTTTATCCCTGTGTGTGTGTGTGTTTATCCTGTCCTCGACACAGTCTTCCTGCCCGCTGCCAAAGATTAATTGAATTGTTTTCTGGCATTTCCACTCACGATGTGAATAAATGAGAGGCATGCAAGTGTTTACAGTTCATTTCTCCGGTTGGCAACCGAAACAGACTTCGTGTTTTGCTTCGCCTCCGCTGTCCCTATTAAAAAGAGAAGAAAAAAAAAACAGAGAAAGAAAAACCAGGAGTGAACGTCTAGAGGCTGCAAAAAGGCGTCTTCGACAGGGTTAAGATTTTTAGGGGAATGAAGACCAAGCACACTGCACACTTCACAGGGTATTTTGTCAGCTGGTTGCATTCGCAGGTTCTCTGTGAATGTGTCAGCAGAAAAATGTGTGAAAATCTACAACAATTATCCTCAAGTGTAGAGGAGGCCACTGAAATATTTATGTGTGTAAAATCTGTTCCAAATACAAGCCTGTTACATTTAACGCTTTTTTTGATAGGCGCATTTCAAGAAAACCCCTTTTTAAAAAGTGGTCTAAAAATCTAAAGACTTCCAATACTTAACCCGTCCAAGACAAAAATCCTGGACAGGCTAATGGTCCCGAACACTGATTATCTTCTTTTTGTGGAAGATGCATTACCTCTTTGCCTACTTCCCTTTCTCAACCTCCCTCTGACAATGTTTTAAGGATGGCTGGCAGACTGAGCTCAGTTTAGAGAGAGACAAAGTCCCTCTAGACAGGATGGGAGCCCTTATTTATTTTGCAGATAAGGACTGTGGGTAGTGGAGGGAGCGAGGCGTGCTGGCATGTTGGTTTGTTTTTGGGAAGCTTCTGGGATGTCTGTGATAAGTACACAATGTGGAAGGGGGGGTTGTTTCCAAACAAATTAAAGACTGGCAGTGGTTCTTAAAGTTATTTGACTGACATATCATTTAGGCCCATCATATTCATTTATCCATTTATCCACTTTGCTACAACAGCCTGACCGCTTTTTCCACCAACATACTCAATCATTTAGCCTCTGTCCATGACTTTGGCTTATTTTGTTAATTAGCTTACTATTTCAAACATTTGTGCATTACTTTGGGCAGGCAAGCTTTGCAAATATGTTGTTCATTAAGTGTTGGCTACTTTTAGCTAACTAGGCCTATTTCAAGCATATGTATATCAACTATTTGTCTAAAGTCTAGATAACTAGCCTATTAAAATGTACACAACATACACAACACTATTACATTTGTCTACTACATTCAACTATTTCAACCTCCATTGGCTAACTAGCTGAGCCTTCTTTAAGCCATACATTACTTTTAGCTAACTGCTTTAATTGTTTTAGCCTTGCCTGCTTTGCTAACTGTTTAAAATATTTATATTTTTAATTAACCATTTGAACAATTTTTAAGCTAGGCCTGTGCACTTTTAGGTATTTATTGTTAATTAAGTTAAACTACTATACTATTAGGCCACAGAATACATTGGTCAATTAGCCTACTTTGAGCTAACTATTTCATCCAATAACTTTTTACAACTTAACTACTCTAACTTTATTCTGACCTAACTATTTGAATTGTTTTAGCCTATCCTAGTTTTGCTAACTATTTTAACTGCTAGTGTCTCTAGCTAGCGATCTGAACTGTGTTTAAGCTATTTGAATTGTTCATACTGTTCATACACATTTGTCCATTACTTTTAGCTAACTATTACAACCTCCATTACTTTTAGCTAAGTCTTTGATCTGTTTATACTTTTTGTCAACTAGCTGACCTACTTTTTAAGCTCATTGTACGTAGGTCTGTTTATTTTTAGCTAACTATTTGAATTGTTTTAACCTAACATACCTTTGCTAACTATTTAACTTTTTATATTTTAACAACGTATCTTTTGTTAATGTATTTATTTAGTTATTTAAACTGTAGGCTCACAAAGCCTACTTTGAGCTAACTATTTGAGTTGTTCATAAGGTCAAATATGACAGTCTTTCATTGGGCTACATTTTTCCATCACTAACTATTTTAACTGTTTATTAACCATTTTTATCAGACTATTAACCATTTTACCATTAACTAGCCCAGCTACTTTTTTGTTAAGTCTGCTAACCCATTTATCTTTTTGCAGATCTTTGTATTTATTTTTTTTTTCCCTCATTACTTAGCTAACTGTACATATATACATATATCCAACCATTTTTTCAGCTATAATCAGCTACAAACTCTTCAAGAAGGCTACTCTCTAGTTACTGCAGATGTAATATAACTCCTGAGTAGCAATTACACCCATCTGGGGATCACTTTCCTGTCAAAAGTTCATATTTTGTAAGCCATTTATAAGTGTGACTACATACTGTAGAGCTCACTGTATAAGCATACTGTAGGCTGATAAAAACAGACACGTCAGCTTCAGAGAAGACCCTGCACATAAATCGGCCCTTTAATCTGTGCAGAGGGGAGAGCAGGAATGCATATTTATTGGTGTGGCGTGTCTATGCCAGCCCCGAAAGCCCGAGCTGAAGTGTTAAGTGTGTCGAGTGAGAATTACAGCCATGTGTAATCATTGTAATTATAAAGTTCAGGGTAGCTTGCACTCTATTCATCATCACTAGGAGGGGGCTCATATCTTTCACACACACTGACTGATTTGGTTGATGACTGTGTGTGTCAGGAGGGTGGGCGTGGATACAGTAGGACTCCAGCCAAGGCCTGTTGGAAGTTTTTAAAGATATGTTCAGAGTTGAAAATTCTATTCTACTTTTTCAGTTTTTTTTTTTTTTTTTTTTTTTTAATTATTCTTATGAGCACAATGAGCATGTGCATTTATCCCAGAGTGTGTGCAACGTGATGGGATATGAGAAAATGTACAGCTCCAAATCACAGCCCCTTGAACAATGTCAAAGCATCTGAGCTGTGAATCACGAGTGTAAGTCAACCCTGCTTTTACACTTAAAACTCATGCTCACATGTGGTGAACACTGAAGCGTGCAGGTGTTTGAGGTTCTCAAATGAGCCATCCCCCTGTCCAATCTCTGAATATCTGATATCTGCGCCCCACAGATCCATAACACCATTTACTTGTGTGGTGTTTTTCCAGGTCGCCGTCTCCGCCCCTTCCCATCATTCCCCCTCTTTCTCGGCCTTCCCGCTTCAATTGCTGTCGGCATTTACTGTACGCACGTCCATCAACAAAACGCAAGCAAAGCCTAGATACCTCGGTGGAAGTGAGACGAAAACAAGACCCGCTTGCGTTCCCAAACATCCTGCTCAAATCTGATGGACGCTCATTCCTCCAATCGGTGATTCATAGACGCGTTGACAGACGAGATGAGCGAAAGACATGAAGACACCTGTGGAGGAGGAGCTGTAAAAATTCATGGTATGACTATCTCTAGAGCACACCGGCTATGGCGACTGAAAATGTGGTTCATTTCCACTTTCCCTGAACAGCGTGACATTTTGAAGATGCCTGCCCTGGATTAAAAAAATAGAGGTAGAGTGTAAGAGGGAGGGGGAGTGAGATGTTTGTCTATCCTCGTCCTCACTTTCATCCCCCCCCCAAAAAAAGTAAACTAGTTCCATTTCACAATAGGGTCACTGTGCCCGTGCACAGGGTGGAGAGCCCAGTGGGCCAGCAGTATTTCATTAACATCAAAGAGGTGAGTCAGGTGCACTACAGTTTTAAGTTGTGTTGTACAGCAAATCAGCAATTAACTCATTCTTGTGCTTTGGCATCATCATCATCCTCTCTAGTTTAATTCGACTTACGTAACAGCGTCCTCTCACTGTAGCATGCCTGCTTTGTTTGGATGCCTTAACAATGATTATGTGGGCGAAACTGACTTTTTGAATGTTTATACCCTGTAGTGTTTACATGTTTTTACGAGTGTGTGTTTACGACGCGGCGGCTGTGATCACTCACTGGTTTAAAGATGGATGGAGGCAGTAGGGTTTTTTTTGTGTGTGTGTTTTTCTTTTTTCGCTGCCTTTCCACGGGGTTACTTTGTGGGCAATTTTTAATCTGCGACTTTCTTAATAAGGCTAGTTCAGCATTTAAAGGCGCATTAACTAATATTTTACTGCGCAGTATAATTACAAATATATCAGCAGGGGTTTGCAAGTTTAGCTGATCAATACCAGTTGCTCTCTCACTGAGCTTCTATATCTAAACCGTGCATTTGCCAGAGAATTACTGCTCTCCTAGGCCTCTTGGACTAAAATGTGTTCATTTTCTCCAAAATCTGAGTAAAGGTTCAGGCACTAATCATACGCCGTCCGCACAGTAAACATTTAATTACAGGAAAAGCTTGGGTATAATTAATAACATTAATGGAAGCTTAGTTCCATTTAGCTATGTTGGTAAGCCAGTGAGCTACAACATGTGCAGTATTAAGTACCAAAAATACTTTTTCCCATAAATGTACTTTGTGCAGGGTGTGTCTGTAAAATGATGGATACATTTTTTTGAGCATCACAACCCACAAACGACTCCTTTCAATTTCTGAATTTGAGCCACTGGGTCCAATAAAATTTGGAAAGTCTGGCAGAGCCATATGAATTAATTATTTTATCCCCAGTTAGCCAGGCCATAAACTGGAAGTAAGACAGTTTGGACAAACACTGTGTCCATTATTACAGCCTTTGGCTACACTCATTGTAGCTTATTTTGCTAACTTTCATGATGATATGAAGCCTCACCTCATATCAAGTAGTGTTTCAGTTACCTAATGGGTGTTGTTCTTGTAAAATTGGGAGTAGTGGAGGAGGAGATCTGCAAGTAATGTCTTCAGTAGAGTTGTGAAATGAGAGAAGCTATTTCAGGCGCCTCTAGGTCAGCAAGCAAAAGTCCCATTTATTTTCCCCATAGACAATCTTACTGAGTAACAGTCAGAGCCTTCCTATGACTAAATCAACATCAAACTCTCCCGGCTGAATCATCAGTCCGAAGGATTAACAACTGCATTACATATCTGGTTCACCAAGCATCAGGTCGCTGAGCTTTGAGATTTTTTCACATGAGCTCCAGTTGATGGAATTGAGTTACACATTTTTTTATTGATTGCTCTGACAAATCTAATTATAATTTTTGCCTCCAACTGGATTCTTCTCATTAGCATAACAGTAGCCTGCATGGCAAAATGACAGACTAAACATGACTTTTTGTGGAAAAAAAGTTGAATTAATTAACAGGGTTGGTCATAATGTAAACCTAAAGGGTTGTTTTGTTATCTCAGAGACTTCTATGTTTATATGTGGCACTGAGAATATAATTTAAAGAGACATTTTATATGAGAATACAGAATGAAGAAACACACTCATAGAACCAATCAGAGGATTTAGTACCTTCTGAAGCCCCCAAAGTCTGAGAAGGTGTTATTCTTTTCATATTTTACATCTAATCAAAGAATATCTCTTCTTTGGACAACAGATGTCAGAGGCTTATTTTGTCTCAGGACTGCCAGACTAGAGAGCAGCTTCTTTAGCTCAAGTTGTCAGAACTTCATCCTCAGGCCTCAGGCTGGGTCTTTTTCTTTAGGAATCAAATCCATCATCTTCAATACCTAGATATAGGCAACTGTATGCGAGGTGCTCTTGAGCAAGCGCGTTTCTCTGTCCTGTGATTTGTATAGTCTTATAAGGTAAGATTCCTATTGGCAGACTTTCATTATACAAACTGCTCCCCTCCAGTCTTCCTTTTTGTTTTTTTCAATGTGAAAATGTAACTGACTTAGACAGCCAGCATTATGCTAATGACTGAAAGAAACAGAAAAGTAGAAGCATTCATGAAGTTGGTGAGTCTGCCATGTGCAAAGTGTTTCTCAGTTATGTCACACCATTACCGAACCACAGCGTTTCCAACAGCGCTTCGAGCTAGTTTCAAATGTTGCTTTTTTTTACACTGGCAGGAAATTGGAAACAGTCAAAAAATAATATTTTTCCGGCGTTAAGAATGATGGATTACAATTTACCTCAAACAAAGGGGGTCTCTTAATTCTTTATCCTATGAAAACTGTTTTAAAATATACCCTTTAATCGATTCGATGAAAGATTAACTACCACATATGAGTTCATGCTTTTGAGTTTTGGTCTCTACAATTATCATGTGTTCAAATGAAGTCAGTTCATTATCGAAGGCAGATGTTCATTTAGCTTACATTGCTAATTGCCAGTCTCCTCCTGTGTGTTTGTGTGTGTGTGTGTGTGTGTGCGCGCGCGCGCGCGTGCGTGCTTGTGTGCGTGTGTGTGTGTGTACTAAAAACACACAGCAGGAAAAAAAAAAAAATCCCAAAGAAAGCCAGAAGTGATTCAATCTGACTCCAGGCCATCTGTCTCTGCCAGAAGAAATGATAGAGGGAGCAGTGATAAATTATTTCTCTGCTTGTGATCTTCGGGGCAGCATTCTTCCCTTTCCACAAGCATATGTGACCCCTGTCTTCCTTTTTCTTTAATATACTGCCTTCCTCTAGATGCACGTTTTATCTTCTTCCAAATGTACCAGCTCCTCACCCTTGTTCCTCTGCGGTCAGGCCTGCGTGTTGTGTCGTGTGGCCGTCTTTCAGATGTCTCCCCAAGGCCCTCCATGAGCAGCAGATGGGTAGAACGGGGTCTGTGAGCATTTTGAGCTCCATAACCGGGATCATGTGATGATGTGACACCCAAGGGACGACATGGGGAGAGACTGATCTCATCCCTTTTCCATACAAGTCACCTCCCTTGTTTAGGCTGTGTAAGTCTGGAAGAAGAAGAAAAAAAACAGATGCTGAAGCAATTTAATGTGGAGTTTGTGAAGAATTAGGGATGGGAATTCTCTGTGGTGGCTGCACCCTCGAGCCAGACCCACACTAGTCTTGCATTGCCAGGCCTGACTCCGCACTGCAGTCGCACTGTGCCAGTGCAGAGGAAAGGGCTGGCCGAACCCATCATCAGTGATACCGGGAGTGCCAATAAAAATGGGGGCTCTTACAGTTAATTTGCATAACCAGCCTGTAACTTTTGGACAGAGATTATTACAATAGTAGAGTCAAAATTGGACCAGATGTCCAGCAGACACGGTTTAATGCCACTGCCAGATGTCACGTCACCGCCTCGACTGAAACCCTACAATTTTATTTGATACCAATTCTTTAGGTAGTGGAACATAATTTGTGCTTCTGCACTTGCCACACCAACTAAGTTTCCATAAAACACAGGCTTGCAGCTCAACCTTGTGCACTAACAATGGCAACCAACCCCAGCCAGCCAACTCAGTGCAGTTCATTCATTTCATTCTGTCTCAGAAAAGGCGGACAGACCTTTGAGTGTCTGCACGTCACTGTGCTGAGGGCTATTTAGAAAACAGGATATTTATAGGAAACATCGTGTTATTTGTATCCCTTCTGTCAGACACCTCAACATCTTAGCTCCTCCTTTCTGTCCCTACCTTGAAAGTTCAATAACCTGAATAAGCCAGATCCAGGGTTTCACATAAGTGGAATATGGGCTTCCTGTAAAAAATGGACAATCACTGCGCTACCGTGCAGAAGTTCAAATAGTATTCACCAAAAATAAATAATTCAGAGGTCAACAGACAGTACCACTCTAAAGGGATTCAACTATAACCAGCGAAAGATGGAAAATCTCAAATCTGTCCTGAATAAACCATTTTCCCAAGCAAATCGATAAAGGATCTCTGGCATTATTACCACTTCCGTTCAGTTCTTCCCCCACGAGTAAACCCTCCTCTCGAGAATATCAATAAAGGATCTTTGAAACATTTCCAAGAGCGGAGAGTTATCTTCATACAAATCAGCTGTCTGTCTTTGTGCACAAAAAAGCAAGTGTCTGAAAGAGCATCTGCAGGCAACCGGTAAGATAGCTGTTTCGTCTCAGTCTTTATTTGGGTGCTTAATGTTTTTTCTAGTCTGAAGTGTTTTTTCTTTCCTTTAGACGTGTGGCAGGTGCTCACAAGTAGGTGCACAGAGGTGGGAAGGGACAATCAAACATCATAGCTCGTTTAATCAAACTGAAAGCTCATTTCAATCGAGTTTTAATTTGAAATAGAAATTGTGACACCCCCTGCTGAATTGCAATAGACATTGTTGACTGCAACAAATCTTTGTGCGAAAAACCAAAGCTTGTGATTAATTGTCTGCATTTCATGGTGATCCCACTGCCATTTATTCAATTTAATGAATTGCGTGGGAGGATCCACCACCATGTGAAAAAAAGCTTTTTAATGAAATGTTTGGGAATTATTGTGGGACACATATTGCACTGATATTATATGAATTATAACATTAGTTACCAAAAGTTACCAAAAACAATAAAATGTTGCCTAAATTTGTTATGGAGGGATGAATCAACTTGGCAGCATCAGCAAAAACAGGTCCTTCATATGCTCGCTCTTTCATTTTCCAACTCCAACTCCTCCTCCTCCACCCCTCTGTGTCCTTGACGCCTCGGCCCATCCTCTCCCTCCTCGATTTGGCTACCAGCCGTGCACCCACATGAGGTCATTCAACCTTTTGATGTGAAGCTGTTTGGCATTGCCTCTCATGAATAGGAGCCGTCTATACTGCCTTTGATCGTGGTTTTGATGTGACTGATGGAGCTGGGTTTATGTGGTAACTGTCTGCCACCATCCTCCTCTAACTCCCTCACAGCTGGCCCCTCCGTTTCCCCCCGCGGCTTCCTCCTTAACTCTGACACCTGTGTATAGCTCCTCGGACAGGTAAATCATAACGATGACCCTGTACAGCTTGCTCTAATGTTACTCAATCTACTGTACGGGGCCTAGCACATACCCTCGATCTACATCTGTCGCCACCAGCCCATGATGGCCAGACCCGAGGATCGTACCAGTGATGAAATGGTCTGTCCCCACATACAAGCAGCCTGACAGGGAAAATTAATTAGGCTGGGGCAAGGATGGGGGTGTAAGGAGGGGGACTTTAGGCATGGACATGCAGTCAGAAATGTTTACATAGAGGTGGACAGAAAAAAACATACATGTGCATTGACAAGTGGAACTTTCATGTGCTGTAATGTTGTGTTAATGGTTTGAAACAAGCCTCACCGTGTGTGAAAACCCAGCACGTCACTTAGTGAGGCACCTTCGGCCGCTGTGGAGTCGAACATAAATCCACACATGTGCTACACAATGTACATAAACAGAGACACATACACAAACCACATGTCAGCACAAGAAACAAGTGACGGAGCTCTGAATGGCGCTTTAGGCGAGCAGGTGACTCACAGCTCTCGTGTGGAAACATACTCTGGTTATAGGGTCAGCGCATTACAGAGGCGGAAAAGGTCACCTGCACACCTGCACACAACACGGTACCAGCTCTTCCCACTTTATCCTCTCCCCTGGTCAACTCCTACCATAAGCATCTGACTTAATGGCTCTTAGACACACACAAGGAGCCTTTCTCTACGGAGACCAACACGGCGAGGAGGTGAACGAGTCCGTGTTCTCCGCTGAAGATGGGAAGCGAGAGGCTCCATGCGTGCAAAGATCCCATTCATCATTGTCAGTGGCCTTGTGTTGTCTGGCCAACCCCCAAAAAGCTCGGGAATGAACCATTGACTCCCGTAAATGGGGTTTCCACTTAGCCATGGCTCAATAAAAAGGGCCAGTGCACTTAGTGTGCTGTTAATTACCCCACTTCAAGTGAAGCAAAACCCATGTTAACTTAACATAATGGACTCTGTCACCGCTTGTTCTGGGTAAATGATGGGGTTGTTGTCAACACGAAAGATACATATTAGGATTACTTGGTGATATATATCTTAAGAAAACCAAACTAACACAAATTGTTTTTTAATAACCTCCTTTGCAAAGTTAAATTTGGTACTTTGATGCAGATATAATTATGTTTATCAACGGCTCTTTTTCAATGGCCAAGAAATGTAATTTGTTGACAAGGACCAATCATCCCATACCTACTTTTGACGATGAGATGGCACAGATTACTGCTCTTATGGAGAATCGGGAGAAACAAGTTACACTATTTAAATTCGTCGACCATTGAAATCACAGTACACACCCTCATATGTGTTTCCACTTATTCAATCTGACTGAACCGTTACTAAGGTTGAAATTGGGTGGAGAGGCACTTGAATTGCGTCACCAAAACAGTCTTCAAACTAAATTAACAACAATAAGAATAATAACGGTGTGACTTTCCTACCTGAACATGTGCAACAAAACCGAAAGAAATCAACCAAGCAGAGTCTGCAGGCACAGTCCTCAGAAGAGTTAAACAAGCACAATAACTAATTCTTTAAAGCCAACTTACCCCATCAGCAAACTGCAACAAGTTTTCCCCTATGGGCCATCGGTATGAAAGAGATGTCTTTAAAACTGCTGACAGGATGTGTCAAAATGCAAACAAGATCAGTTTCTAATCTTTCTAATAGGTATTTTAAATCCACGAAGGGAAGCTTGAGCAGGAGGCAGTAATGAACATTAGCACTGGGCCACAGAATGGCTTCTTGGGAAGCAAGAAAACATTTTAGGCTGAGTAGTCCTGATTCTAATGGATGGCGCGCCTTCTTGGCGTCTGGTATCCATTTCTTGTAAATACATCTATGGGCTTTATAGACAAAATGGTGCTTTGAGCTTAATGCTAATGTCAGCATGCTAGGTGTATCTGACATCACGGTGATATTTAATATTTATAAAGCTGATAAATAGCTTCCCTGGTAAAGCGCATGCCTCATGGCAGGCAAACCTCTTCCACATGCTTATTTTTCTGGATTTTTCCTGTAGTCACTAATCTTTGACATTATAAAACGTGATGGATCAGTTTTAATGGCAGTCCTGGGACAACATTATTTAGGATGCTCCAGGAACAACACCAACACTGTGATATCAGGTTGTTTTCTAGCACGCTCATAACAACAGTGTTAACTACATGTACATACCGTGATCGGCATCTAACTTAAGCATATAGGTCAACTAACCATTGATTATTAACACAACAGGTATTTGGTCAACAGACCAAGAAGTTGAAAAAGTTTGAATAGTGTTTAAATTTGGAACTACATTTATTATAATTTATCCTGTGGGGGAGTGAAGACATTCTACTAGGATCCAAAAAAACATCAGCCTCATGCTGGTGTGGCACGACATGAAAAGTCAGGGATCCCTAACGTTTAGGATCCGTTGTCTGGAAAAATGAATGTCTGTACTGAGTTTTGTGCCCATTAATCTTGTAGATGTAGGTCTAGTCAAGATATTTCAGTCTGGGTCAAAATGTCCGGCCAGTGATCCAGCATTGCTATCCCGAGAGCCCTACCGCAAGTGTGGCTAAAAAGAGAGTTATCCTCTTTTGCATACCAATAGGAACTGATGAGGACTGACCTATCTCTGTCTTTTGGAGGTCGTGTAAGAACCCAAACAAAAACTAGTGGCCAGGGGAGTGGAAGTGAGTGCGAGGCTGAGAATATCCGGCCTAGTTCTGTACTAGACTTGTGTAAATTGGTACACTGCTCTCAAGGGCAGCAGGCCTCAATGTTTATTGGTTGTTTGCGAAACAAATGTGTTTGTGTGCACGTGCGCGTGCGGATGATTGCACCCTTGCGGTTTTCCACATGACTTTGAAACAGATATAATGTGGGTCTAGTGAGGAAGACTTCGCCTCGTCTCGGTCGGAACGGTGAAGTGAGTGTTTTAGCAGCTAGCGAGCGAGCCAGCGCTGGAGAAAAATGCAACAGTCAAATTCAATTACCTTAAGTGGACCAGACTAGAAATGAGTGGGTCTGTTTCAAATTGGGCCCGTTTCAACTCACAAAACACCCATTTTACCCCGCTGAGTGTAACGTGAGCTCAGAGGCAGCGCTACTGAGATTAAGAATTTTACAGACAAAAGGGGCTATCAGCAGTTAATGTTTCTAACTCAACACAGCAGTGTCACTGTAGATGGCAAATTATCGCCAACTGTCAATGCCCTACTTTCTGGGGGTCAGGATTTCTCTCCTGATAGTTGCTGTTGGGGTAACATTTCACTTTGAACTCCAGTGCAATTATCCTGCAGTGACAGAAGCTTCTGGAAATCTTCCTTTTCAGCTTCAGCCGGATCTTTCAATAGCCATTACAGTAAAATATTACCTGTAAGAGGCAAAGGAAGCCCAGACAGCCATGTGTCCGACAGCCCAGCCCAAGGTAATATCCGCTCGCTATTCATTTGACAGAAGGAACCTCTCTGCGCCGTATTTCATCTGAGGCCACCTGAATTCATTCGTCTAATCTTTGGGCGAATCACTCGCACTTTTTGTCAGCGAAGATCTTACCTTTACGGAGCGAGAGAGGGGTAAATTACATAATGAGATCAAGGGCCAGAGTGTTCATGTGACCCAGTTTGACGAGCAGCAAGGCAGACGCGATCCTGAGAACCATTATGCACTCTGACAGGTCCAAATGAATGGGCCATTCCTCTAATGTGGAACAGGGACGGGGGGGGCCTCGGATACTTCAAATGTTTCAAATCCAGCGAAACAGTGACCTCCCTCCAGAGAACTGCGAAAATAAATCCCCAATCACACACACACACACACACACACACGACCACAGGAAAAGAGAAAAATGGGCCCTGTCCACACAGCCCACTCGCTTGCTTTTTCACCAGCACGTGAGGCAAAGTGGAAAAGTATGTGGTGCTCCGCTCGCATTATGTTGCATGTTTTCGTTCATGTTTCATATTTGTGCATGTGTGTATGTATGTGTGAAATATGCTGGGTGTCTTTATTTCCAGTGCATGAACTGTATATGAATCTTGTGAATCCAGAAAGAAAGAGAATATGCCTATGGATGTTTTCACATGATGTGTGCAATCCACTGAAAGACCACTTGTAACAGTCTTGAGTGTGTGTGTGTGTGTGTGTGTGTGTGTGTGTGTGTGTGTGTGAATTGTGCCGGATCTGTTTTCTCCATTTTCCGTTCCCCTCTCTCCTCTTGTTCTCTGTATCGTCTCCCACTGTCAGTCTGCCCACTAGGCCAGCGTCTCTGGACATCAGCCATGAAGAGGCCACTTTCTGGCTCTGGTAGCGTGCGCTGAAAAATCCCTACTTGAACTCGGCAGACCCTCCAGCTCCATGAGAATCCAGATTCTGGCTAAAGGGTTGCAAGTTTGAGTCCCAGCTCCAAGTGGTAGAGGTACAACAACACAAACCGCAGCACAAAAAATGGGCCATGTGCATTGTGATGGAGACACACGTATGACTACAAATGTGTACAATTTATTTAGGGGTACCAATTAAAACAACAACCTTCAGAAATCTCAACTCCTGCCTGAAAATGTATAGAATAACTTGTTTGCAATCCTTAAAAAAAATGTGTCCTGTTCCAGGCATCTAAAATCAATTTGGACGAAGATGTTTAAATTGGGGTTTGTGGCAAACTGAGGTATTTGGAAAATTCTCCTTTGTGAGAACATTCAGGACATTCTTCATTCTCCAGTTTACTTTCATGCTTTGCTTTGTTTTTTCACTTTTGACTGTATTTCTATTTATGTTTTTGTTTTGTCTACCGTTCTGTGCCTGTTTTGTTGTGTTGTGCGTATAACTATAACAAAAGATGTGGGGTTAGGGTTAAGAAGGGGGAAAGAAGAGATTTCCGTTTTCACATTTTGCACTAAACCTGCAAGAAACCCCGTTTTCAGAAGAAAGAAACTCCAGACCGCATTTTTACAGTCAAACTTTCATTCAATTCCAACCTTGTTAAAAATATTGAGTGTATCCAGCCTCGACCCTTATTGTTTCCACTAAAACTATTAACGGACTGTATAGTTACTTCTAATGAGAACACACATTTTGCGCCGACAGTGGAGAACTGCAGCTGTATCTGTGAGTGGGCGGTTTTTGCACCCAAACAATGAAGGTTAAAAAAGTTCACAGTACAGTACAAAGTTCAACCCCATAACTCTCTTTGTCTTCTGCTCGCAGGTCATGCTTCTTAGACCATGTCACTCAGCCTGCGAGCGTGCCTGTAGAGACGAGGAAACCATAAAAACCATGAAGTGCTTCTTTTCCTTCCCACTGACACATTTCTCTTTCGGCTGGGCTTTCTTAGCACACTGAGGAGGAGGTAGCGGTGGCAGCAGGAGGAGGCTGATGGAGAGGGCCACCTGAACAAACCCAGTGTGGAACCGAGCAGCCAGGACGGCCAGGCGCAGCTAGATTTATGACCCTCCACCCCTCTTTTCCCACACAGAGGCCCCTCTCTGGAGCTTCTGGATGTATCGGGCCCTGTCTGTTACTTTTTGTCACCTCCGTCTACCTCTCCTTCCTCTCCCTTTCCTGTCCCACTTTCCCATTCCTCTTTTTTTTATGTCCTTCTATTCCCCCCCCCCCCTCTATTTCTCTATCTTGGTATCTCTTTTCTCTCTTTCACCCCCTCCTATTTTCCCAGACATCCTGACCAGCTGTTCATCGAGACAGGGTGTCTACAGCTGTCTGTGCGAAGCTGAGCTGCAGCTCCAGAGGTAGGTCGTGTAGCCCGCGGCGCGGAGCTCTTTCCCAACACCTCTGTCTCCTCTCTGTGTAACATCCATGACCTGAGCGCGACCTTGACACCGCAACTACATGTATTCTGCAAAACCACCCACACACACTGCACGGAGGCAGTCCGGAGGAGGCAACGCTGCACAAAGTGTGCGGGATAAATACCTACACAGCGGGTTGCGTCATACAGAATCACTCTTTAGACTTTAAAAAAGAAAACAAAAAAAACAAAAAAAAAGGCATTCGGCACACAAACACCCCGTAAAATTAAGCAATGCTTTGAGGGTGTAGCAGTTACAGTACAGTAAACGCACATGAAATGAGGAAAAAAACGCTCTCAGCCTTTCTCACTCTTCTTTTTTTCTCATTTTCTTCTCCACCCAGCAACAGAGACACCCTGGCAGAGGCTTGACATTGCCCCAAGTGAAAATCAAACCACTGACTACAGACATTCAGTTAATGGGTAAAAAATTTCCCCAGACAGGGGTAAACTCCGTTACTACGCCCCGCGAGACAAGGGGTAGTAAAACTAAATGAAGTGTGCAGCAAATTAGCCCTGCTTTGCTGCAGATATTGCAATAATTAATCCAGGCCTTGCACGCTTTTCTGCTGTGGTATTCTGCTCCATTGGCCAAGTCAATCTCAGATGAGGGACTCGAAGAACTCTCAGTTCCCCCCTTTTTTTCCAGAGGAGGAGCATTTTAAACTATACCTTCATGCATATTTGCCATGGGAATTGTGTTTCGAAATTTTTTGTCAATTTTTTTCAGAGGAAAAATGTCTTGTGAACAGTTTACATAGCTGCGTTCCTGTTATTTTTTCGAGTTCCAGGGTAATTGTTGAGACAGGTCAAAAAAGCAACATTCCTGTCTGCTCCAATAACGGAAGAGTTCAATTGTCGGAGGCAGCAGCTCAAGCAACATCATTCTTAACTGCAAGCGAACTCAAACTTACAGTACAACATAGCTGTAGTTTCTGGTCTGCTACACATAGCGTTGACCAAGTGTTATGAAACTTGCCAGCCTATTACTTATCGGGGGGCCTCCGGTGTTTCTTGGTCGGTTGTGACAGTAAACCGTGTTGCCATCTGCGCTGCGTGGTGGAGACCTGAGACCTCGGAGATGGACGTGTTTACTCTGCAGTTAATCACCATGTCTGATGCGGCCTCTCTGGACGTGTGAGGGGGGAAATGCCGGCTAAATGCAGTCACCACGACCTAATGAGGTGGTTTAGCTGCAGCAGCGCGCTTTCAGCCGTACTCTGTAATTCAGACACACCGACTCAACAGTTCCCCCGGCCAGCCTGCGTCACAAGTGCGTTCGTCCGTATTCGCCATGTCGCCCGCAACCCTGAGAAACATGTTGAACGGCTGCTGTAGGAGACTGGGGTCCAATGGCCCGTCAATCAGAGTGGAGTGTGTGGTTTGAAAATGGGGCGAACGGGGGAAAGCAAGAATATTAAGGAGAAAAGGGAATTACGGTTTGACCGATTTTCGTGGGGCAAGCGTCAAACTTCCCGTACGAAAGCAAAATCAGTACAAAATCGTTTGCACGCACACATACTTTATGTTTCTGCCACAGCGCAACGGGCCTTTTCTCCTCCTCTCTGTCCTCGTGGCACAGCAGTGCTGTTCTTGGCAGCGCCCAGTGCTGTAGCTCCACTCTGTGCTAATGGTTAAACAGCATGCCCATGCCATGCTCGGTAATGACAGGCTAGGCTTACTGCACTGCAGTGGCGCTTTTCAGAGTCAACGGTGCACAGAGAGCACACTGAGCACCTCCCAAAGCAGCGCCGAGGTGCTGTGAGGACACTGTCTGCACACACAAGAATGCGCTTGTGTATTAACAAACACTCAAATGACGCCGTGCAACAGAGAAAGTGTCTGCTTACACAGATTTTCGTGGTGAGTGATGGATGTGGACCGAAAACACACACAAAGCTTCAGATTTTTGTTTACAGCATTTCATCTTCCAGCAGGTCCTCAAAGGTATTTCTGCTACAACTCTTGAGAACTGTCAACTTCCAGGTGGGCTTCATCATATTGTATCATATTTAGTCATTCATGTGATTTCCCATTTTGGGAGTTTAAACAAATAAAATCGCCAAAAGACATCCGTTACTGTACATCCTGATCGTCCCAGTAGTGTCCCAGAATGAACTCTGTCACGTACTCTGTATATCCTACCAAGAAATTTGCCTACGCGTTCTCCGCACTGAAACTAAACCTCTCCCGGATTTGTGAGATAGAACTCCTGGCACCGAGTTTCACACCTGCTCAGCCCTCACTTCACTGAACAATCGACAGATAACAGTGAAGGTGTGTCGTTTGTTTGTCTCGCAAAACAGGAGGAGGGCCAGAGCAGTTTGTTTGACACGTTTAGCCACACTATTAGGACAGTAAACTTCTGAGCGAAGTCGTTCCATGCACCACATGTTGGGCCTCACTTCTTTTTTTTTTTTTTTTACCTTTCCCGTGAGACAACTAAAATGTAAGAGGACCTCCACTTATTCCCACCAGAGGTGATCTAGGGGAGGTAAAGGTCTGCGAAGTGTAGGAGAATTTCATGCACACCATCCATCATTTCCAGCAAGCAAAGCATGAATACATGTGCTCGTGCACATTCGTGTTTGTGTGAGCGTGTGTGCTTCTGAAGGTATGCATTCACTCAAATTCTCTCTCTCCGGGATAACTGACGCTCAGATCCTGACACACTTTCCCAGCATCCACCGGCTGGATCTGTTTCTGCCCCTCGGCGGGCCCACTTCCACACTTCCTCAGCAGAAAAAGGTGGGCGCTACAGCAGAGGAATCTGTCTTTTCATCGAGACTGGCGCGGCATGAATATTTCGCACGGGCAACATGATTCCCTCAGTGTCACCCGACACAAAAGGAGAGGTCTCTGGCGGAGCGAGCGGAGGTGAAATCTCAGGTTGGAATTTGGCTCCGGGGCACCACCTGCTCACAGTGACAGACGAGCAGACAAAGCCTTGGAGACGGTGCCGTGACAGAGGTTTGGTTAAATCCTATCTGACCACGTCTGCGTGTGTCAGTGCCAGGCCTGCCACTGGAAATTCGCCTTGCTGTGGAAAAACCACAAGTACAAGCCCAGGCATGTGCTTGCATTGTTGATTGTGTGTGGACGGAGAGGATGGGCGAGCCTGTGGACATACCAGGCATTCCAAGTCGGCAATAAAGCCAAATTGAAGGTGGGGGATAAAGCTGGGATTGTGCTGAGTGATACCTGGGCAGCTGGGACGGAGGAGGTCAGATAGAGAGGTTTAGGATGGTTGGCAATGAAAGAAAAAAAAAAGAAGTGGGGAAAGATTGAGCCAGCGTGAGGACGTTGCCCCATTTTGTGGTCAGACCAGCACCAACTAGGTTGTGCTCCAGTTTTGACTCAGAAATAGACAATTCTGCCCTCAGAATTTCAGGATATTCAACACTGGTGGATTTGCCCCAGTTGTTCACTCCTCCACAAGCAGCTGAATTGGTTCAAGAAACACTTGAGTGGTTGAGCTCCATGTTTCACTGAGTGAATGTGTATCAAACATTTCTGTCAAGTTGTACTGATTCCTGTACTGCATTACTGCCAACACAATGTCATATTGTTATTGTACACATTCGTGGCGGCGACCCCGGATGTCACGTTGGTATGATATCTCCACATTTGTTTGGGTTCAGAAACCTTTTCAGTGTGCCGGTAAATGCATTTGCCAAACACAGGCTCTACAGATTCGAAGCAGATAGCAGATACACGGTTGCACGTTTCGAAATGCAGGGAACAAAATGTTCTTTCAGACGTGCTGCAAAGAAGGAAAGGTCTACAGCAACTGTCCACATTGGTGGTTTCCAACCTTTTGGTCTGGTACCACTTACTCATGACTCCTCATCACAGGTCGGACATGTTTTGAGTTTTGAGCAGTTTAACCAATAAGTCTCCTCAGGTTGTTTCATTTAAATAATTTAAAATGCGGAAGAGGTAAAAGCAGTAAAAGAAGTATTTTATGAGAAAACAAGAATTATTTTGTGATGTTGCACTCACACCGATGATGTGACAACAGCTGCCACGATTGTTTAGCGTGTTCAGACTAAACACAAAGTACACGTGAGAACGATGGCAATGCCTTTTGTGTTGCAGGTTTTCAATTGTTTTTGCAGCCAGAAAATCGAGAAAGACAAAAGTCATATTATGCGAGAGCCAGGTGGCTGATGATTCCCTACCATGCTCAATATATCACGGGAGTGCTGGTGTATTGCCAGTCGATGTTGAACACGACCTCAAACGTTCAACACCTCTCCTGCACAGATCTCTGCGCAGCTTGAGCTCCAGTACGTCCAGTTTTTCTGGACAGCACCTCTTGATATGTGCATGTTCCAGATCAGTCTGCTGGTGAGTGCAGAGCGCTGCTGACGGCACGGCTCGTTAAGCCACAACACTGAAGCAATTAAAGACAATTAAAAGCCTGTTAGGAAACCCAATGGGCTCCCTGCTGAGAGAGATCCTGCAACATGACACTAGAGAAGAATGCAGGAGACATAATGGACACAATGTAGTCATCGGGGCTCACAGGGAGGCGATAGTACACAGTGTCCACGTGGAGTTTCACTGACATGAACAGAAACGTATTGCAAATTTTAAATTGTTTTATATGCGAGGACGTAACCGCTCTGTTTACTGACATCACCAAACTGTTTCACCTGTCGTTCACCTTTTAATTTTCCTTCTTTAGTGGACTTTGAGTTTGCAGGGCTGACAAAACATCCCGCATTGTCCTTTTCTGAAGTACTCTACAGTCCCTCACTCTCACGCACACTCTGCTCTGTTGTGGCAAAGACACAGAGCTCTGCTGAAGCCCAAAATAAGCCGGCAGCTTTAATAACGGAGCAATTTCCAAAGCTGTGTAATAATAACCCAATGCCCACAGTCGGCTTGAGTCCTCAGACATCTGGATGCTCTTCAGATAGTCTCCTTAACGTGGCACGGTCAATTCAAAATCAGGCTGCGATTCAAAAGACAACAGAAGGGGCTTTTGTCTGGTAGTCTGACAGACTTCCAGGCAACATGTGGACAGGGCAGCCATTTCAAGGTATGTCCTTCCTTTTTACCCCTGGACAGCCTAATGCGAGCCAGATTGTTGGTGCTTTGGGGAAAATATAGATTTCATGATTACCAACAATTGACCAATTCATTTGAGAGCGCCTTTGACATGGCGTATGTGCAGCTGCATTCTGGATTGTGGTTATTGTGTGCTGTTGAGCGCGTGCGTGTGTGTGCGCGCATGTGTGTGTGTGTGTGTGTGTGTTAGGGCTCGATCACTCCCACAATAATAAATCAAAAGAGGCTGGTAGCCTTTAGATCATGTCGGGCCCCACATTTTGAAGAATGTATTGGCACTCAATATGAGCACTGATTGAGCCACTGAGAGGGTGTTTGGATTAGAATGAGCCTATACATTACACAGACGGGGCTCAGCCTAAGTGTGTGTACCGTGTGTGTGGCAGGCCGTATATTCTTTCAAAGGCAGTTCTTTGGAGATACTGACTGTACAGCATCATTAAATCCAGCCAAATGGCGTGGAGCAGCCAGCATGTGCTAGTAGTGGCATTAAAAAGCAACAAAGGTCGTGTGAGGAACGGTTTAAAGGCTCAACTGAGATCACCAACCTGTAGCTGGAAGTTTTTAACCGAGATACCTTCAGATGGGCTGCCATAAAACCTGTTTGGAAAGGCAAGAGGAGGCAATAGTGCAGCTTTACTGGCTTGAGATGAAGTGCTTGTGTACAAAGGGATTCCAGAAATGCCAGTGGAGATGGAGACTGCCCACGGCCAGGTAGCTCTCTGCAACATCCTCCCCCCTCCTTTATCACAGAGTGGCTCACAGCTGGCAGACAGCTGATTCTCTGCTCTGCTCTGTCTTAAACCACTGGCACCAGTACTTATACACAGTCTAATATAAAATATATGAGCGCCGCAGATAGCAACAAAGATAAATCTGAAACGTCTTCTGGCCTTTTATCTTAAACACTTTTTATCACCCACTGCTGCCGAGTGCCATGTCAAAAAGTCTTAAAGAGGCAACCACAATGACTGCAGTAAATGGATGAAAAGATTGTTCTTTCTTAGAATAAAGCAAGCTCAGTTTGACTTTATATTTGGGTTTGCAAATGGGTGTATTTTTAGATTGAAAATTCACAGAAGTCGAACACTGTGTGCCCAAGCATGTAAGCATGTATTTATTGTGTGAGTATGACACATCACGTATCACGCCTTGTCCACACTAATACGGACATTTTGCAAAAAGAACATTGACTGTGTGTTGTGGCCTCGCATCCACATACAACAACATTTTAGGTCATTAAAACATCTGCAGTGCACACTTCACACATGCCCATTGTTGCTTTCTGTAAGAAGCAACTCCACCTCATTGTCTGCATCTTTTGCTTTTGGTTTCTCCATAGCACCTCGGTGGCATGCCAGAAAGGTGTTAAATCAAAGGTAAGGAAATATGTGTCAAATGACTCCACTCCAAGTAAATTAGTAATCAGCTGCCTCTGTTTAAGATTTAAAGACAGCCCCACCAAAGGAGAAAAGTTTTTCTCTGGTAATTGACATAACAGTGATGTAGATTTTGCTGCTCGGCATGCCTGTTTCAGCAACTGTAATCATTTTTTCACTCTTGTGTGCACACAGATATTTTGCCAAATATGGGTTGTGTTTTGTCTTACTTATACCTTGGTAGAGTAGGTGCAGTATTCCAATACTCAGGATTTGGTTCACTGTTTTAAGGTTGCAGTGATTGCCAGTCTGATGTTTCACTTTGGCTCACATTATGGTATTCACCAATTAAAGGAGCAGTTGGAAATCTGAGGAATTTTTTTCTTTCTGCCAATGAGATGAGAAGCTGAAACAACTGTCATATCATTATCATGAACCACAGAGCCACACAGTGATTATCCTAAACAGCGAGCCTGGCTGTCTCTAAAGATCAAGTGTGCTCCTTGCAACGCATCTGAAGATCACACATTGAAATGTTAGATCTTATTCGTTTTATCTGTAAACAAAAGCAGTGATATAGACATGTTCATTTGTCAGGGAGTTTCTTAACTATAAGCCATTTCTTGACTTCTTTTTTCTACAACTGCATAGTCCCGTCTTACTTTGCTGTGATTGGCTAGTACTTGTTGCCTTGACAGGTCCTTGCTATTGCCAGAAAGCTTTGCAAACACATGGTTATCTTATGTTGGGTTGCCATACTCCATTCCGTCTGGCGTTTCTCCTGTTTTTCTCCCTACCCTGGTGTTTTTCAGTCCTCCCCTGTCTGTCTCTGTTTGTTGGTGAATGCAGTGGGTGTGTCTCTCTCCCTTTGGTCTGCCTGAGTACCTGATTTCCTGCATCTGGCCTGATTGCTAACCCACCTGACATCCATCAGCTCATCATCCAAGCAGCATTTCAGCCCCGGTCACATGACCAGTTTGTTGGTGGCCACCTAACTATGAAACTAAAACTGCGCTCCTGTCAGCATCCCCAACTATCCATCAGCCGCACTAACTACAAGCACATCATGCCCTAGCCTCGCCTACCAAGCCAGCGCAGCGATCCTCCATTCCCCCTCCACCATCCTCAGCCCCATTACCCGCTCACTCCATACCCCTCTTTTGGCAATAAAATCCTATGTTGGTCTTAAAACCACTGAGTCTGTGCTCTGCAGTTTGGGCTCCCTTGTTAAACTCAACAGGTTAATTTTATGAAAAGGTCCCTTTTAACCCACAGAATGACCTTTTTCTGAACCTCACCAATTGGTTTTGCTGCCTAAATCTAACCAGGGTATTTTTTTTGCCTGAATATAACCAATCTGTGACTGAAAACTGACGATAAAACAAATCAATAATCTTTATCTTATTAATGAGACAGCTAAGTCTAAAAATAATTATTGACTTTTGGTTTCACATGGTGTTTGACCCATTTGTCCTTACTTTCTCCCAAAAGCCAGTATCTACCCTCCCATGCACAGCTCCCAATATCAAGGGTGAATCAAGGTAACAAGTGTAAGTCTTACATTTTATGTGAATTTTGGGATGAACACATGGCAAAAACCAGCAATGAGATTTTTTTAAGTACTTCAGTAAAATTGTAGCAGCTGGTCAAGCCATCATGTGAAGTTCCACAGAGGATCATGACAGCATTCAATGTGAAAATAAGCATAGCTGAAGTTTTCTGGGATGCGGGAATCATAAGGTTGTGAGTAAGAATGTCAAAAACATTGTACTACCTAAACACACAGAAGGAGTATTAGTATAAATTAACGTACGTACAGAAATGAAAAATATACAATAATTGCAGGGAAGAAAAATGCCCAGAATGCCTTGAAATTGTGTATTTCTTCTATAGATTTTTTTTTTATGTCTGGCTAATAACTAAGGAACACATCTCCTGACAGTGCATTGTATATTAAACAAACCGAGTTGCTTTTGCTGAAAACTTTCAAATGAGCCATGCTTCTTTGATTTAGATATTAATAAAAGTAGGGTAGGACTTTATGTAATGATGAGAAAACAACATTCCATCAGCATAAAAACTATTCCTGCCATTTGAATTCTTTAAAAGGTTGCCTGTTGTTCCGCTGCCTGTTAGCGTGCGATTCCTTGATCCTTCTGTAACATGAAGCCCGTGCAGCGAGCCGGACCACATGGGGAGTGCGATGTTGTGAGGTGAGGTATTTTTCGACTGGGAGACGGATATATAATGCATTCCAGACACTCAGGCCGCACACGGCTTTCTCCCATGCTACCTATAGGCATCAATCCTCTCCCCTTTCGCCAGAACAATAAACCCACTGCCACTAAGGAAGAACTCATTTCAGAGCCCAAAAACAAAAACTACCTCTTCTGTCGCTTCCTGGGGCCTGTGGAGAGGGATCCCAATGTGGTCTGCCGGCATGGAGTTGAAGTTCTCTGACCCATGAACATCAACCCTTGACCCAAAATTTAAGACCTTGTACCCATGTCCACACCTTCAAGACCCATAACTTTTTGTTACTGAGCCTCAGCTCACCCACAGCGCCAAATAGGACACTAAATCTCCCTCCCGTCCTCACAGAAAGTTGCCAGTGATTCTCAGATGCGCGACCCCTTGGATGATCACCTCATGTAAAGATGTTTCTGGTGATTCTCCTACACGGAGGTCTAAGCTGCTTTAACTGAGTTGCATAACTGGGATGATACTCAGGTTTCTCTGTTCAATGAGGCCCAGATGGAAGATGATGTGTGTTTTTGAAAACAAAGCCCAAAGGGACCTTCCTCCCCCTCCTTCACTTCCTACCTTCTTTCCTCCATCTTTCCCTCATCTCCTCCAAACTGCATTAAGGACGACCAATCAGGTCCGAGACTAAAACAACAAAGACGGCCTCTGCTTAAGCCTCTCTTTCCACCTTGTCAACACTCAGGAACAGATGCGAAGACGTATGAGATGAAAACTCATAATTACTGTCCAGGGGTTGCAAAAGAATCAACATTGTTAGTTTTATTATCAACCTACATGCCCTTGCCTCCCACGCTGGAGTGATATTTTCACTGATTTTCATTTGCAATGCAGTCTCTGTGTGTTTCTCTCCCTGTTACTTTTTTTATTAAATCAGATTCATTGAATGTTATTATGTCAGGGCTGACTCACCGAACAGAGCCAGAAGCTAGAGGGGGTTGGCAAGTTAATTGCATCTATTTTTTATATCAGTAAAAGCAGATCTGTCTCCTCATGCTCCTTCAAACTGTTGTCAAAGAGCAACAGATTGACAGCTCTCCCTGTGTGAGATGAACACCCCTGCTTGGCCTTCATTTAGAAGGAATGCATGGGTCTGCATGTGTGATATCTACGTGTTGTTCAGCTTCCCCCTGTTGTTCTGATGCTCTTTCCTCTTTCATCCCTCCATTTTTATGTTTTTTAGTTCCTCTTCTCCGAAGGCATCTGATCCTGCGGACCTTCAGACATGTGGGAGCTGATGGCACACGCTTCCCTTCTCTAACTGTTCAATAACAGTATATCGAACAATGTGAAGGGGGACACTCATGGTGATGAAGCTACATAATTTGCAACTACCTTCAGCTTTGTAGGGCATCTTGCAACTAAAGAGCCATCAGGAGTTGGTAGAGAACAAAAACAAAGCAAAAAGAGAGTGAATATTAGACTAATATTCATCATGTAACCAGAAACATGACTCCAAATGAATGTTGATGTTTTTTTTGTTTTTTTTACCTTTACCCGGTGGCTGTCATAGTTATGACCACAGCTCTAACAGCCGAGGGCAATAACAAATGTTGAACACATTCATTCGACCGCATACCTGAAGTAATCACCCCACATTCGTTTTTATTACGCAGAGCTGCAACAATGCACTGAAATGGCTTTGCTAAATGAGAAAAGGGCAGAGAGATTAACTCTGCAAACGAACACTGGAAGCACCAGAACCCCAAGGCGGACAAAAGAAGATCTTTAACTGTCGTAATGACATTCACTTTGCTTTTAGGCCGCACACATTGTTACATTTTGGAGAAGGAGTATATAAGCTGTGGTTTAGCCCTCCAGATAACTTAGACATACATCTTTGAGTCTGACTGAAAGTAAACGCAGAAGGCAGCCATTGTTGTGCTTCCTTGTCACTGCATCGGGTGATTTACCTGCTGTGTTTGGATGGTTTCTGCATGCGAGTGTGAGGTTGTGGCTTTTATATGAGCGTGTGCATTTCCAGAGAAGTGGCAGTGTGAAATGATGTTTAGTCTCTGCCATTGTCGGAAAAACTTAAAACCTTTTTTTTTGCAGTGATTTTCTTTGCAACTTTTTCGCAGTGTCATAAAAGTGATACTGAAGCAGACTTTGGACCAGGAAGAAAGTATGTTACCTTCTTCCTTCATGCTGAGCAAAACATTTATGCCACACTCAGCTAGGTCATGCTCACTGGCCCATTACACTCTCAACTACCTCTGAGACTTTGTCCTCTTTTAGTTTCTGAGAACTGTGGTCCAAACTCTCGTTTATTGACCTACTTTCGAGGTGGTGCACCGATGATATATGGAGCAGGACTTTTTGGAGAACAGGACTAGTAGCTGAGTAGTGGGGGCCGTGGGGGTCCGCAGCATTGCATACCTCTGTGTATGTACAAGGAGTAGCCTTTCACCTCTCAAGCTCTGTGCTGCCTTTGTCTTTGCAGAAGAGGACATAAATCACTGGAAGTCCAGCACAGGAATCAGCAGTCACCCCCCCCAAAAAAAAACTCTGAATGAATAAAGAAAGAGGAGGGGTGAGTTGAGCACAGTGGTAGAAGTTCTGCAAAAAGACTTTGTTCAGTTACTAAATCCAGAGATTCATTCCTGAAGTGAGTGCCAATTCGCAATCCCCCTTGTCCTATCCCCAAATGTATGTGAGTGCAGACGTAGGATTTATGTTGAATCTACATGTTACAACTCAAATGTCTGGCAGGCGTCGAGAAGACGGAGCGAGGACAGGACTAAGATAAAGCGAGAGAGAGATGTAGAAAACGATCCAGTTTCTCTCTCACGCTTAACGCTAATCAGCTCTTCAGAAGGAAAACACAGACAGGAGCCATCAGGAAAAAGAATGTGTGAAAGTCCAACGTTTCAAAAGAAAAGCCTCCGGCATCATCCACTGTTTTGTCACACAAAGGTGCAGAGTTAAAGGGTTTTCTCTTATGGTCTTGACCTTTCACCCTTTTCACCAGTATGTCAAAAACAACTGACATGCACCTTTAATTGTCAACAGGAGACAGGAGAGTGTCTGTGCAGACTCTCTTGTGTTAGCTGATACTGTCCTCATACTTTAGTCCCAGGATGAATATTCACTTAACCAATCTGTTTCTATTAGTTTCAAAAGGATCTTTTGTATAGTTTCATTAAACGCAATGCTTTCTAATTGTGTGTCAGTATCACAATGCTTCATAAAAGTGTCAGTTTTTGAAAAACAAATCAATTAATCCCCCAAACTTTAATTGTATAGCACCTTTTTGAATATACATAATTAGATGGGGATTGGGAGGTGGGAGATTACACACGAAAAAGGAACATTTATGGAGATGGAGTTAAAAAAAAACAAAAAACAAGATAATAAATGAGAAAAAAAAATAACATGAAACAATCTGAATATGTTAAACAGGTTGGTTATAAGATCAACCTTTCAGCTACACAATTAATGAAAATACTGTAAATGAAATGGAAATACTGTAAACTTGCTTGGGTTTTACAAATAGTCGCCCATTAATAATATTAAGCCACTATAGACAGACATTTCTTCTGATCATATCTTCTTTCAAATTATTCAGATGGCATCAGTTTTGTGCCACTCCATCCAGCAGATATTTGGATATTTCACAGAATAAGTGAAAATGTTGACCTACTGGTTTAGTTATGTAATAAATAAACTCATTACGATAAATCCTCTGGGGAACATGAACTGTAACAATGCACCGCTATACATACAGTAGCCATAAAGATATTTTCCTTAAAGCCAAAAAACACCAACTAGCTGGTACTGCTAGTCAAAAAAGCCATTGGGATTCATTCTTTGGGGACTACAAATGTTTCTTTTAGATTTTACAGCCAGATTTATGCAAGAAGTTGTTAATATACAACATATTTCAACCTTTACCTTGAACTGGTGCAGTCTGTGTGTAACTTTCAGCATCTTCTTTGAGAATCAAATATTTATTCTAATTCTAAAAACATGGCGGTGCAACATTTGGGACCTGCTCCCTCAGTAGATATGAAGGGCTCATTCTAAGCTGACAAAAACACAATGATTCTTAGGTTCAGCTGACTATGCACCAATAAAAACATGTCTAATTATGAATATTATATATCATCTCCTATATAACCTGCACAATTCTAAACACTGAACATTTAGATAATATTTTAATCATTATTATTTTTGCTGATTTTGTTTGAAGCCTTAAACGTGCATCCCGTAGTTTAGGCTATATGTGTGTGATGTATCATAGAAAAATCATATAAGTCACATAATGTATACTCTGTCAACATTAGAGCATGTAATCACTCATCTTCAACCTCAGCCATCACTCTCAGAGCTGTGGCTTACACGTGATGGTGGTTATAAGCCATTACACACACACACACACACACACACACACACACACTCACACACACTGTGACCTACTCCAACATGTCCTGGCAGGTGTAGATCCTGTACACCGGGAGGTAATGCATACTGTCACCGTGCCATTACATAAGAGTTTTACAGAAGAGGGTAAAGCATTCTTACAAGCTGATTCACAAGAGTTAAAACATTATAAAACATGGAAATAAGTAGTCTGCTGAGTGCGACCTGGACAAGGCAGCGTATCCGTAGCCCGTAAATCAATTTAAAACCCAAGCAGGGCCGGGACAGGTGTGAGTAGCTTCCCAGGTGCACCTCCACAGGCCATGCAGCACCAGTAATCAGCAGTCAGGGGTGGTAATGACAGAGTGCTGTTGTCAGAGAGATGTACACACTCACACGCACACTCGCACGGAAGCACAAACATTTATAACTCAGAGGGACAGCAGTCAACTTTTCTTTTTTTTCATCATTTTGCTTTCTCACTCCACCCCCCCACCCCCCCACCCCGTCTGTTGACCACTCAGGCATTTTCACACCTCTTTCAGTTACTATCTCACAGGTCGGCACATACGCAATAAACTCAAACAGCAGCTGTGCCGTTATATAAGCAGCTCCCAATCTGTCTACAAACCTGGTGACCTCAAGCAACAATGCCGAGTGCAAAGGTCAAACAACACTTCAAAACAAAGGAAGAATGCATAACCACAATGTTCTGTTTTTTGTGTATAAGCTTCAAGCCTGTGCGTGGGCATTTTCCATGGCATCGGTTATTTGACATCTGAGGGTTGGCGTTGCTAAGATGCATGTTTACAACTGCAGTGGTGCGTTAATGACACGTCATTGCCAACAAGCCTTAGTTATAGTGAGCCAAAGCGTAACCAGAACGTCTGGATCTTGTTCCAGAAGTAAGAAAACCTCCTTCAAAATCAATGTGAGATTTAGAATAATGCAAATACCACTATTTCCATTTCCAATATTTCTGTTTTTTGCTTCTGGCAGACATAACCTCCCAGAAAACCCCAGACCATTGTTGGTTAAAAGTCACGATTCCAAAATCGAGGCAAGTCACAATGAAAAGCAACAGCAAGTTAAGACGTGAATAACAGTAGGGGAAAAGTTACCAGACAGCTGGAAGTATTTTGACAGCAGAGATTACAGTTTACAAGCTTTTAAACAAAGGCTTAAGACACTAAAGTTTAGAGGTTGAATCTTTTGGCTCTGGATGAAACCAACAATGATCACAGAGGTTTAAGTCTCTTATAGCAAGTGGATGCCAAATTGTCTTAGATTTAGGAGAATGCAGCTTAGAAATGTACTTTATTTTTTCAAAAACAAAGATAAAAGAAATCTTCAGTAGGAGGCTGACATCATGAATTTGGCTCACTATGTACTCGTAACCACTGAGGTTTAGTTTCTTTTAAAAGCATCCAACCAATGAAGTTGATTTTCCAGTTGAAAATAAGAAGCTAGCACACCAGTCTCAGCTCCAAAGCTAGTGACCTTTGCTAACAAGCTTCATCTCCAAAAGTGGAGTCCAGTAAGATTTGCTAACTAGCTTCTATTCAGAAAGTGGTTCTTAGTAAGCTGCTTACTTGCTTCTAGTCAGAAAGCGGTGGCTAGCAAGCTTTGCTGACTAGCTTCAACTCAGAAAGTGAGGGCGAGTTACCTTTGTTAATTAGCTTCTATTCAAAAAGCGTTGGCTAATTAGATGCTTCATTTCCAAAAGTGAATTCAACTCGGAAAGGGGAGGCAAGAAATCTTTGTGGATTAGCCTCTATTCAGAAAATGGTGGCTAGTAAGCTTAGCTAATTAGCTTTGGAAAGCCGTGGCTAGCAGGCTTTGCTAACAGGCTTCAACTCAGAAAGTTAGTAGCCTTTGTTAATTAGCTTCTTTTCAAAAATACATCCTTTTGTATCATTTTGATATGTGCTGACTAGCAGGCAGCTCCTGCAGACGAGTGTTCATCTTATAGGAAAGAGGGAATCTAGCCTTACCTGTCTCTTTTTCATGAGTCCAGTTGAGGTGATGACAAATGACCAGGTTATCCAAACTTCTAACAACATTTAGGCTCGTCCTGTAGGCACTAACCTCTGAACGTTAGCCTGATCACAGCATGGAGTAGGGGGGTGCTACAACCTCCGCTGAGACTAAAGTAAAGGGTATTCAGCTGCAGAAAAATAGATAGAACTTAAATGTCTTCTGTTTGCTAATTAGTAGCCTCATTTTGATCAAGTGAGTTTACAAGACAAAGAAGACGCAAAAGGATTATATTTACCAAAACAGTTTTGAATTTCTGAGAGAGGTGTGTATGTTTGAGGTGTGTGAAAGTGAAGATTGATGTAAGATAATCAAAAGCAGCCTGAAGTCAACTCCAGGCTTATTGACAGATGAAATGAATATCTGCCACCTGTATGCTCTTATCCTGAGCTGCTGTTAATCTGAGGAAAGCATCCCATCTGTCACAGACTACAGGTATGTCAGGACATGCAGCTGTTGTCTTTCATCTATTTTCCCTCAGTAGGGTGTGGTGACGGTGCTGGCACATTGTGTCCTCAGATCAGAAAAAAAGAACACAAATGCTGCGCTCAGTAACCACCCCATACTTAGCACCAGCATCAAATACCTCTCAACTAGCGGAGCACTGTTTTTTCCACTCAAAACTTCCCTCATGGCGATGTCAGACGTGTAGTGAGGCGAACAGCGAGTGGATCCGGCTGCCGGTCTAGCCAGGATGTCATTATGAGATACCAGCGTCACCACGCGCTATTTTTAACTCTGTTCTTTCCCAATTAGACCACAGTCACAGCCAGCGAGCGAGGCTTTATGTGTGTGTTTGTCTACGTCTGCGTGACCCTGAAGTCCCACTGGTTATGTATCAGGGGGTAAACTGTCTAGCAGCTCGTCTCAAACACATCTCTTATATGCTTACTGATTACAGGCCCCGTCAGAGCTTATTCAACAGTGCTAGCAGTGGAAAGCTCTCATCCATGGGATGTCGAGGGCACAGGGAGCTCTCAGTGTGGAGGTATGACCACAGAGACCATCCTCCATGACCCCACTGACTGTAAACACACACCAGGCCTAATCTTGCGGGCCTCTATAAGCTCTAGAGCAAACAGGACCCCTGACATAGGAGCTGCGCTGAGGAAATAATGAGTTGACTTATAATAGATACACCGAGCTGAGTGTAAACGAAGAACTCCAGAATTACAGGACAGAGTTTATTAGTGGTTTAGCCCATTTTCAAATCACTCAAATCAAATATACACAACAATTCCACTAATCGGCGTGAAATATGTGTAATGCAACATTGACAAAAAAAAGGAGGCTTGATATTCACTGTCGTAAGTAAAAACAAGCCATTCACATTCTTTCCTGGAATTAAATAAAAGGAAATTCTCCTCAAACCAGTCGAGAAAAAAGCAAAAACTGATGCTGCCTGTATATACACATGATCAGCAACGTATAGCGCTTACATTGTTTGTAGCTAAAAAAAAAAACCTTGAGGGACACATTGGTAGAGCTTTCTGATATCATGAAATCAAAGTTATACAATTATAATCGTGATGTTTTCTTACATTGATATGATGGCAAATAGAGGCAAAATCCCATATGAAATTGTATTTTCAAGGGCTTTAATCAGTGGATGGACTGTTCAGTTGTCATAGAGATGGCTCAGCTGTTATCACATCACAGAAGTATGAACCTTTTGGCCCCCTGTTGACATCACCAATACGTACGTACGTACATACTTTCACCTTTGTCCAATGAGGAAAATGATGAGATGTGGTTAAAGGGTGTAAAAAGATAATAAGTGGGTGATTAAGATTTATTTTTGTCAAAACACTCTGTTATACTTGAATGAGACAGATTCTGTGAGTGAAACAGAAGTAATTCATTTAATTTTAAAGGTGCAGTATGTAGGCCACCTCTTGAATTCATATTCATACATAAACAAATTGGGGGCAGCATATCAACAGAGAGACCTCTAACTGCTGCTAACTGTAGCTAACATTAGCTATGGAGCTAAGTTAGCTGTGCAGCTTGTGGTCTGGACTTGGTAATTTGAATGGTATTATGAGAAAGGACAGGCCGGGGCTAGCTAGTTAGCATGCTAACTACAGTAGACATCTGTGCGATACAATGCATAGATGTCTTTGAGGTAAACTGACCAAAAAGCTAAATACAACATACTCTTCTACAAGGAGAACATGAAATAATAATCACAATATGATTCCACTTACAGTTGACAAACAGAGATATTATAGTCCTATTAATATCTTGCTTGGTAGAATGAAGAAACTGCCCACAACAAGATCTTGTGAGATTTCTGGGAAGAGGGTTAGGAAAAAAAAAAAAGAAAAAAGAAATTGTGTGTGGACTTTGAGCACCACAAGCCAAGTGCCATTTAGTCCCATTATATTTGAGAGAAGGCAGACTTCTCTCTACACGGATGTCCTCTAAATAACTTACAGCAAAACAATCTAGATGGATATTTAGCACCACAGGCCAGAGGGAAAACATGTACATATGATGGGGGGGGGGGAACTGCACCTTTAAGTAACACCATCAAGACACTCTGCACACTCCCCTCCATGCTGACAGGTCCACAGTGCCACAGCTAACACCCCTGTCAGATTTGTATCTTTGATCTTATGTAACCTCCTTATATCCTCCAGCTGCCACCTCCGCTGCACTGAAAAAAAAAAGAAGCTTTTGTCTCCGGACAAAGCCAAAACACTGCATCTGTCAGCAACACTCATTTGTTTTGAAATTCCTCTTTGCATCGTTTTTTTTTTTTTTTTTTAACATCGATACCGAGCACGACCAGGGCAGGCTTAATGACCTACAGCGTGGAGAGGAAAGAGTCAGTTGCCAGGCAATTGTGTTTGTATAGGCTGTGGGTTCCACTCAAGGGCAGCTATGGGTGGCAGGAGGAGGAGGAGGAGGAGAGAGGTGAGAGGATGTGGGGAGGACAGTAGTGGCTTGGCACCAACCGCTGTGGGTGAGCGTCAGCCCTCGCTGGCTGGCTGGCTGATGGAGAACATCTAGCTATATAGTCCTGCAGTGGAGGGTTTTTATATAGAGTGAGAGTGAACGAGGGAGAGAGTGATCATTATGGCTCCTGGAATAGCATAATTAGAGAGAAAGGCCATGCTGTCTCAGTCTCTGTGTGTGTGTGTGTGTGTGTGTGTGTGTGTGTGTGTGTGTGTGTGTGTGTGTGTGTGTGTGTGTTGGAGTGTTGTTTTTCTCTTCCTCCCAGAGAGAAAAAAAAAACACTAAAGCATCCCAGGTACATTTATGTAACAGTGTTTTTTTCTGTCTCTTCCTGGATGCATGGCCATTTCAAAAGTCTGTACATGTAAGAGATACCTCTGTTAGTTCATCTGTCTTCTCCTCAGCATAAATTAGTTTAGCAAAATGGCTTAAAAAGCCAGTTGGTACCGACTCTTACTCTGAAGCCAAACATCTTTGCAGAACTTCCTTTTAAACCTGCAGTAAAGGATTTTTGGCCACTTGTGGGGCAGCGGAAAATGAACACAACATGGCCACATTATAATCTTCTAAGGTGATATTACAAAAAATCCTTTGCCTTTGAAACATTTTAAACATTTTTGTTCATTTGGAGTCATGTCTCCAAAAGAACAGCAGGTCTGCTGAGGGAAATATCTGTCTTTCTAGCTACTAAAGTATGATCTCTGCTAGTTAATAACTTTGCTTGGCATACAAGAAGTTTCTTGAGCTCTTTTCCTGAAAAAGCTTCTGCAGCCAAAAACAACATTATGAAAGCAGGAAAAGCAAACAACAAAGGGTAATGTTGCAAACACGTGAGCTGAAAAGAAGCTTTAAAGGGATATTCCAGTGTAAATTTCACAGAGAGATCAGTTTAACAGACCACCAAAATGCCCCCAGCAAGAAACCGCCATCAAAAAGCCACAAATAACGCTTGGAACAGCACCAAACTTCAGCAACAGTACAAATAGAGTCGCAGCACATAGTTCGAGGCATCATACATCTGCTAGCTTAGCCGGATTTTCATTGTAAAGTGAACACCACTCACCACTCTCCTGCAGCAGCTTCCTGTTGTGGGGAAGTCCCTGCAAGTCCATTACCAAGTGTGGTTAGAAATGCTCAATTCCATTCTTTTCCCTGTCCACTCTCTATAATAACTGTTATAAGCTGGTAGGCAAGACACATATGAACCTCGATTGCATTTCCATGGAGTAACAGTCACACATTTCACCCTTGAGCTGCAGAACTCTACTGCACTCAGTAATCGACCCGCAGGGCTTCCCCACAACAGGAAGCTGCTGTAGGAGAGTGGTGAGCTGTGTTCACTTTACAGCAATCCGGCTAAGCTAGCAGATGTTTGATGCCTCAAACTATGTGCTGCAACTCTATTTGTACCATTGCTGAAGTTTGGTGCTTTTCTGAGCATTATTTGTGGCTTTTTGATGGCGGTTTCTTGCTGGAGGCGTATACTGCAATGTATTGTTTTCGTGTGGTCATTTCTGAGGTTGCTAAAACTACGTAAACTAGCGGTCTGCAAACTTGATCTCTAGAGGGTGGGTCTTACTGGGTGTCACGGTGTGTTAGACCATGGATTAAAATTACACCAGAATATCCCTTTAAAACACTGTAGAGTTGAGGGTAACAGCAGAGTCAGGTGATATTTCATGTGTTAAGTGACCATGTAGACATTACATTTAAGTTAATTTAGTTAAAGTCAAAAGTAGACATTCTCCTCAGTCTCACAATGACTAATAATATAAAGCTCTTTAGGTTGATCATATTAGCGTTTCTGTCTGCAAACGCTGGAAAAAAATGTTTTCAAGAGCACCCAATCAAGAATTCAATGGGCCTTGATTGAAGTTGGTCTATTAAGTAAACACCAGATGGATGAGGGAGCCTAATCATCACATCTCATCAAGAGAACGTGGATGTGATAGCGGTTAAACACACATCAAGGCTGCGCTCAGGAAATAGGAAGTGAACACTTACTGCAGCCGTGAACAGTAAATTGATTTTCTCCTCAGAACAAAAGCATAATCACACTGTTTCCAAATTTAGTGCGCTGCCATTTCCGTTAACAAAGAGCAGATTAAATGCTTACGACCGCTCATACCCGCAAGTGTGTGCTTTAACACACACTTTGAGCTAATTGCGTACATGCATCTGTGTGTTCACACACACACACACCCACACACACCGCCATTCTCGCCATCAGCTTGACTTGATTAGCTGTTGTGGTGTGTGCGCAACCGCTCTGCTGATGAAAGACAAGAAGCTGGATCTGTCACTCCCGCGCCGGGCGTTACAAGCGCGGCAGTTTACACAACAATGGAGCACTAAAGTTGGCCTTCATTAGAGGGATTAGAGGCCTAATCTAAAACACCGTTCAAGTCTCTCATCCCAAACCCCAAACAGCCTCTCTCGGGGGGGCCCTTCCCTCCTACACCAACCATAACATCTCAGACTTCAAACACTCCATCTGTAACCCCAGCCTCTGGGTGCTATCCCCTCTCTCGTCGACCCCTATCTCAGAGCGAGAGGTTTGCCGAGGGTGATGGACCCCATGTGACGGTGCAGCTGTGGAGTGATTTATTGCTGGGTTAATTGTTGGGTGAATGGGAATTGTACCCATAGGCTGCAAGCGCTGGTTTGATTACGGGTTCACCTGCTATCAGATTGTAGCATACAGGCATATAGTTCATTAGCGTGTTAATGGGACTCATGACCCCCCGATCTGGACACTGAGGGGCCACGGAGGGAAAGGTTAGAGAGTCCAGGGAATAGAGGGTGTGCTGCTCTATTGCAGTAATTAAGGGTCATTTGTTTTGGACTTCCTGTGTTGACCAGCTGCGTGGTGTCTGTCCACCATAAAGCTGCGGGGATCAACAGGCCTTGAGCAGCCTTCTGATGGCTGTGACCCTCAACCCTGTCATTCTGTCTCATGTGGTCTAAAGAGCCGGTTCACCCCACATTTAGAAGAACATATTTAGTTATTTACCGCTATCTAGACGTGCAAATAGTTTGGGATTTATGTGCCTGAGGTTTGGAGATATTTGTAGAATGAGGTGATTGGAATTTTGTTTTGGGCCGTTCTAAACATTACAAGATTTACAAATAAATATCTCAACATCTGTCCTGCTATTACTGAGTATTACAATTACATTTTTTTTTTTTTTTTACAACTGTAGCACTTCAAAACAGTGTGTCTCACAATCAGATAGATCCAAACAACAACAAACTCAGCAATAAAACTTCATCATTGTGACTAAATTACTGAAAAGCTGATCCAAAAATGGGAAAATGCATTCAACAAACAAACGCGTCATGAATCTGCAATGGAGTTTAATAATCTGTTACAGGTGGGGATCATTTGTTTACGCTCACCCAGAGAAAGAGTTTTGGGGGTTTGTTTGTAGGCTCTGTCCACATGTCCACAGGTATTTCTTAAAACATTGCTTTTTGTATGCCATGTGGCCTTTCGTACACACATAAACACACACATTCTCTTGACCAGTGACAATTGTACCAGATATTGTCTTTACACTCACAGTTTTTTTTAGGGTTTATGCAAGAAACTATATGTTTAGGTTCAGGAAAACATCCTGGTTTTGGCTCAAAGTAATTCCATTACTTATCTAACTTCAATTACAAATGTACCTGTTCATCCCAGCCTCCTCACTATGCAGACTGTTTATACTACTTTGACCGACTTCCTTCTTGACTGCAGTAATAATTGCTACACCCTCTAGAGGTTGCCACCTAACAAGAAACTTAAAAATTGGTTGCAAAAAGTTGCATTCACCGCTGGCTGGCAGTGTGGGATATGATTAAGTATTTATGTGTGCACATTGGCAGAATGGATGTTATTTAATCTATATTCAGATTGGAAATAATAGCATCATTCAGGAGGATTCTGTGAAGATCTGGATTCAAATTCTGTTTTCTTTTCAGTAAAAATAACTAGGTACCAGCCCTGGCACTGCAACATAAAATAGAAATTAAAAGTAAGAACAGAGTAGATCATCTATTGTCAATGTGTACATGAATGGTAGTGTTAAATATGTTTTCATGGTTGTTTCTATTACTAGCAGAGATAGTGCTACATGCTCATCTATCTGGAGAACATTTTTGTTTAAAATCTTTTTTTCAAAAATATTCTTGTGTGGGTGGACTCACCCTCAAACCTCCAGGTCTGAATGGGGAAATTGACTTCAGATCAAACGTTCACTTCCACGCAGAGAGTTCGCTTCATTCCCTTGTGCTTCGGTTAATCAGTTGGTTGGGAGTTTTTGAGAAATACTTTCTGAATGACACTAATCATCTCCTGCCTGTTGTTCCAATCATCCAATCAGCACATCTCTGAATGAATGCATAAAAAGGTCAGGTTCAGGCTGTATGTCCTGATTTGAGCCTTGATGAAGACTTTCCCGGAGCGCCTGAAATTGCTCTTTTGTACACATCTGTGGGGAGTTTACTGTAGTGCTCTCTGTCAGCAATAATGTCCAAACTGCAAATCATACAAAAATCCAAATATTTAAACAATTTTCCCCAAAAAAAAGACAAAATCACACATCTCTCCGTGCAAGATTTCCCAAGGAGCTACTTTCAACTTAAGAAAAAGCTCCTGTGAAAACAACGCGCTCTGTGTAACGGTGACACTGTTTCTGTAAGGAGATGTTACGGTTGGATTTTGAATTGCACACAAATAAAGTCCCACCAAATATCTTAAAACCTCAGCACATAAAACCAAAATTATTGACATGGCAAGTGGAGAAAATATGTTTTTGTAATCTGGTGAAGTTACTCTCTAATGGAAAGTAAGTGGGGCCGAATTTTTAGAGAATCTCTGTAACCCAAATGTAGACGGAGGGAGGGAGAGAGAGCTGTGACAGGCCCGGCTGCAGAGTAAGAGTTGGTATAATCATTGCTGGGGCATAAACCTAATGGGCCGCAATCTTCTGTTTCCTGATATTAGCTACAATCAGCAATCAACCTGCACTGCAATTCACAACCTTCTGAAAACACATTTAGACCCGAACTGCAACACAGTTTCCTATTTTTAACCTTTTATCAATCCTGAAATGTATTTAAAGCTAAATTGCCAGATTTTGGGGTACAGAGAAAACAAAGAATCTGCATTCCCACCTGCTCATTAGCCAAAAAAAAAAAAAAAAACAGGCTGAAGAAGAAATTAATGTCGACTTTAATTTCTGTTTTCAACGGAAGGAAATCTAAACCAGACCGTGAAATCTGAGAGTGTGAGGTGGAGACGGGGGTGATTGTGCATATGGTGGAAAATCCACATTTTTAACGTCATGATTGGATTGTTTTTGGAACGGCTCTGCAAACCCCGCCCTGGAATCTATACCTTTTTTATTATTTCCCATAATGTGAGTACTGGCGGAAGCATATAGGAAAAGGTATCCTTCTGAAACAGTGTGAGCTGTGAAGTAATCACTCAAATACGTCCTTGTTAGCCCAGAGTCCAGTTGACACTGACTGGGCTTTTACCCAAAGCTAAAAATATGTCTCCTTTTCTTTCATCTCTCCCCCCGTTTCATTCTGCATGTGAGAGCTTTACTGGGTGCTGCTGGTCCGTGGCCGAACTGAGGCCTGAAGCCCCCCTCCTGTAAAGCAGTGGGATGCCAAACATCCTCTGATTTACAGCTTGGAGCACACGCTATGCCTTTGCTCCTATGGGCTATAAAAGGCAAATGAGAGCGCGATGTCCAGATCCCACTTGCTATATTAACCTACATTCTTTCCAGCAGAGTAGAGCGACTGCATGGACTGACTGTAACCACATGGTGGAAAGAGGCAAACCTTCCAGGCCCCAGCAGAGAGCTCACGTGAAGGGCAGATGGAGGTTTGGGATAGCGGACCGATAACATCAGCTGCTTACCTGCTCTCGCACACTGAGCAGTCAATAACATTCCTTTTCTGCTACACAACACTGGCTCCACAGTCTTGTCTGGCCTCATATTAAATATTTCCGTGTTTAAGGCAGGGGCACCTGGTCACCTGGGCGACAAGAAGTGCCAGTGGAATCCATGTTCGGGACCAAATATGAACCAGAGTCCACAGCCATGCTAGCAGCTCTGTGAGGCTGCTTTCAGGGCACTTGGCCTCGGTCAACACAAGTTCGTGAATACAAATGACTATGTCTGAACCAGCAACCCCATTACCAGAATCAATGTTGGCGAAGTATGTTCTGCTAACCACGGATTAGCAGATATTTAGCTCTTTTAGCTCGTATGCTCCAGATTTAGTTTAGGCAGTTAAGAAAATGTGATGTCTTCGTCTTAAAATACCTGTTTTGGCTTCCACAAACACGAGAGAGACGTCCCTCCATTGGTGTGACCCTCATTCGAGGGTCTAAGGATTAATGCTTTCATACATACTGTACAGATTGTGAAGGCAAGTATGGGATTATGAGCAATCTGAATTTGAAAATAAAAAGCTCAGGGATCGCCAAAGCTGGCGTAATTACTGGCATATACCACAAAAATATCAACCTGAAGGAGGAAAGTCAGATAATCACCAAAGTCATTGGGATTCACTGTCTGGGAACAGTTAATCTCTGTACATAACCCATCTACTACATTATAAACTTTGATCTGCTGGTGGCACTTGATAAAAAGTCAGGGGATCGCCTCATTAGGATCCTCTGGGTACCAAAGAGATATTGCAGTCTGTACTAAAGTGATGGACTGACTGACAGATGTTGCCTTCCATGAAATAGAGGTCTTTGTGAACACTGAGGAATGTTGTGATGTTTCTATCAGGTCCTTGTCAAGCTCTGAAGCACATCAACCAGTGTGAACAGGCCCCTGTTGAAGATGCGGCCCGGACCCTCGACTGCCTTTTCTACCCCACCCTATCCTCTCCGGATTAGCTTTGCTATGATTTAGCACTGTTTCTCACTGGCCTCTGGAATGCGACGGATGACGGATCTATTTTCCTACATTGTTTCACCTGCTCTAAATGGAACCACATGCTGCACAGGACCGCCTCTCCTTTGTCTGTAATTGGAAGCACATGCACAGTGAAGCCAGGAGTAAAGCAGAGCCGCCACAACGGACAGGGTCCCCCCCACCCCAACTCCACCCTACTACAGCTCCCCTCCTCTTCCCTTCTCTTCCCTCCTCTTCCCTTCCCCCAGGTTCTGGGGTGCCACATTTCGGTCCAAGCCAAGTGGCAGGTCACATTGCACATAGCCTGCGAGCATTTATTGAACTAACTGACCTGGCGTTACATGTCAAATTCGGTTCAATGGGACGACTGTATCGCGTGTCCTGTGAGTCTTTCAAGCCCCTCGGACTGAAATCTGAGTGGCAGTTGAGAGTCTGCTGAGGAAGGAGGCCTTGACATTGAGTCTGACATGCTTTGAGAACACAAGCGGGACCATTCTGTTCATTCGCCACGGTCTGTGATGTCTGGACGTTGATGGGCCACGGGTGCATGGCAGAAGTATCATCAACTCTTACATCACTGATTTTTGAACCGGAGCAAGATTGCATAAGGGAAGAATGTACGATATTTATTAACCTCATCAGTCACGTTAATTTAACATGTCTGTCGCAGATGTATGTGAGGAAAATATCAGGAATATCCAGAGGGAGAGAAGCAGAGCAGAGCTCTATATGTTCAAGGGAACCTGAGGCTCCATAGCCAAGAGTTTAGAAATACTGAAGCAATAGGTCCAAGTCCTCCGTAACCCTAGAATTCTTGGCCAGACACCAAAAATAAAGTCTCAGAATGTTCTTAAATGTTAACATTTCATCCCAACATGAAGGTCCAAATGCTTTCTGCACAATTGTTGACCTAAGTCCCCCTCCACTCAAATGTGTTTTGATTATTAATTTCTTTGTATGTTTTCACCTTCATGGTGCAGAATGATTTATGAGCTGGGTCTGGAATGGTAAAAAAAAAAGATGTTTTAACATTCATCTGCTAAAGGGAGAAAGTTCTCTGTGCTCACCTTAAAAAAAAGATAAGATAAGATAAGACAATCATGGTCCAATATGCAACTTACACAAGTCTGCTATGGAAATTCACTTTCCAGGAAACATACTGTGCCTGAAAGTCAGAATGTTGATAAGAAACAAGATGTCATTTTAAGGATTTCAGTGAGTTAATTCAACTATTTTGTGGCGATGACATATCAGACACAAATTATCTGTGCCTGAGCAGCATAAGTGCACCCAAAAATGAAAATACATTCATTATCAAGTCGCCCTCAAACTGGCGAAAGAAACCTTTTGCCGTCCGAAGAACACCTCTGGACAGCAAAAAAAGCGTCGCAGCATTCTTTTAAACAACTTTAAAAAGGTTAAACAATCTCCTGAAAATAAACATAAAATGGCTCCATACAGTTCGGCAGGCATATTCCAACTCTTGGGAAGTCCCATGATCCCGAATTGATTTACAAAGATGTCATTTATGCCCGGACTCAGGGTCAAGCTTGTGCACCCACTTCATAAAAGGGTGTAAATAACCTCCTCTCAATTTAATGTGGGATCTCAAGCTGTATGAAACCATCTACTTCAGTTCAGGAAAATGCTGCAATGCTGTCTTGCTGTGAAGCTCAAGGAATGTTTTGTGGACTACCACACAAGTACTTGAATCTACCCATAGCAAATATATCGATCTAGACTGTAAACTCGCGCCATGTTCCTAAGACCCCTAACAGCTAAGAAAGAAATAGAGAGGGCACCAACCTAGTGTCATCCATGGTTTCTGCTGCCAGGTGGATTTGATCATGAGCGAGGTAGAGCTGTTTTTATGTCCTCTTCACTCAGCTAATCCGGATCATTAGATGAGAATGAGAGGCACACAGATTTGAAACATCATTTAAGGGGTTGGTATTTATGTTCATATGTTTGTAAATCCTCTTCGCAGCACTGCCCTTTTTCCCCCATACAAGGCTAAATGGCCAGATAAGTCATTACCGGGAATAGTGGACACGCTAAACACCCATTTTCAGGTTTCAGCCTCATTATTGTGAAAACCATAAAGTGGTGTCCTTGATTGAGCCTGTCATCGGCTGTAAACTCATCAGGGTAAGCTCACCGGGGCCTGATTGCCGTGAAGAGCTGGCACGGTTTTTTTTTTCCACCAAAACAGTGATTAGCACCCTGTTATGGTTATTGGGCTGGATTAGCAACCCTGGCGCCAAAGATTAGTGCAACCCTCGGGCTTCACAAGTCATCTGGAGGAGATTGGGAGAGCTGCTGGCTCGCTGACTTTAACCACTTTATCACTATGTGGACCTTAAAGCAGTTGCAGAGGCCTCGAGGGCAGAAGAAGGACATGCTTCTCACTTTTCATGGACAGCTCAGAGAGAACGTGGACATCAACTGAGCAGGGTGTTTGGGTGTCCTAGATCTGTCTGCCTGGATTCAGGGTCGAGGCTTGGGCTGCAGTGACATCTACTGGTCATGTGTAGAGTTACAGCTTCATCTTATACGCACGCATTCATAGCAGGATTGTTTCCAATGTTTTTTTTTGTGCTTTTTGTCCAATTGTGGCAGAATGGAAAATGTGAAAAGTGAAAGAAGAAGCAAATGTGTACAGGAAGTTCAAAAAGAAATGCCATCTGAACCTGAAACGATCAACCAAACCAAACAATTCTTTTCAGTGCTGATTTTTTTTTTTTTTCAATCAGTTAGTTGTTTAGCCAAAGAGAAATTTATAAAATGGTGAAAAATGTTGATAGGTGTTTCTCAAAGCCCAGGATGATGTCCACAACCCAAAGATAACTTTTTTACTTGCAGTGACGAGTTATAAAGCTAGAAAAAAAAAAAAAAAATCACATTTAACAAGTTGGAATCAGAGAACTTTAACTTATTTTTCTTAGAAATGACTCTGCTGATTAATCTTAAAACTGATGGAATGATCGCTGGTAGCAAGCTTACCTTGATTTCTTTTGTAACTATTGAAACCACACAATTTATCCAGTTAAAGCATCTGAGATGGGGCGAGGATGTCTTTAATAGGACAAAACTGTGCATGTGCTCTCTTTCCTGTGTGATTTTTGTGCATGATTTGTTTGTAATGCTGTAAGTAAACTTTAGCATTTTAAAAACTGACATGACATCGAGGTAGGCTACTGTTATGAATGATGTTTTGATGTTTGGCATTATAAAGAAAGTGACCTAAACTACTGCCAGGCCGGTCCAGTGGAGCCACTGAGTTCATTTTTGAGAGTGCCATTTTCCACTCCCCTTGTGTCAAGCACAAATAAAGTTGAGGAGCAAAAGGACTTGCATAGACTTATTTAAATTCTAAGGGTAAATGTTCCTTTTTTCTCATTTCGTCACACATTTGGATAAGTGCATTAGGTCGGAGGTAAAGCAGAGCCAACAACAAAGAGGAGCAGATCAGTGGAATCGTGTTGGAGGAAGAGCAGCTACGATGTCGCGGTGGGCCAGACGCAGAGATGATCTGATTGAGGACGTGTTCCCCATCACGTAGCTCTCCCAGTTCACACACACACACACACACACACACACACACACACACACACACACACACACACACACACACAGATTTCTATCGCACACATATGCACCTCACTGGGGAATGGAGTGCCATGTTGTGGAAACTAAAGTTTGTTTTTCAAACACCAGATTGCAAATCAGTGGCAGAGTTTGCATTGACTTGACATGCTGTTGAGTGGGTTTTCACGCTCAGCGCTCGATGCGACACTCGATGATAGAATAATTCTTGTGGTGAAACAGTGAAGCCTAAACGGAAAGTTTTCTTTGAGCCATTTAAAAGAAGCTGGAGCATCCACGGAAAAAAGTAATGAGACTAGTGGATTGGAAGTTAGTGTCTCTGAATGTGTCTCTCTAGGAATTCTGGATCAGCCACAAATGCAGATTTATTTGGTCTCATTTGGTTTAAAATGGCCCAAAACTCTAGTGCTTTGCTGTCTTTTTAGTCATTTTTCATTCAGGTTTTATGAGTACCGCCTGTGCATAGAAAATGTGTGTTTTTATATTTCTTGAAGGACGGCGTCTCTGCCGCTGTACTGGAGCTCTGCCTTCACCCCTGATCGGTGAAGCTGAGGCAGAAATGCTCTCAAGAAAGACAAAAGACTCGGCAGCAATACACCTTTTGAAAAACAGTGTCCTTGTAACTCTTGATACTCAAGTCAGCCAACAGGTGACAAAGGGATTGTTTCTTCAAAAGAAAATATCTGAATTACCCTGACTTTTCCTCTGTATTATGGTGGCTATTTCTCGTAAATCCTGTATTATGTGCACTGCAACATCTTGTTTTTGTCTTCTTTACCTTACATACTATGCAACTGAGGGTAATTATTAATTTTCTTTATTCTGCATCATTGCACGCTGCACACCCAACAGCACATGACTGAATTCAGCCGACAAAGCGAGACAGAACAACGTAAAAGAAAGATGGAACAAACAGAACAACACAACACGGCAATTGGAACAACACGACAATTGACTGTTTTTCATGTGCTCAGACAAATCCTAGCGATTCTTCCCTTAACCATGAGTTATATCAGTATGACGTGAGGTTCGGCCAGCTTTGCACAGAAATGTCCTTCAGAGGGAAACGTTTTACTTGTATACTTCAAGTACATTTCAGAGTCTGTACTTTCTTACTTTTACTTGAGCAAAGAAGTTGAATCAGTACTTCTACTTCTACCTGAGTCTTTTTGTAAACACAAGTATATCTACTTCTACTTGAGTAAAGATTACATGTAATTCTCACAGGATAGGATTAGGTAGCTATTGCACCTGGTTGTGGTTAAAGACGGACTGTATTTTCAGAAAATGGTGAACCATCCTGACCTTCGACAACCTAATTGCCAGAGTACAGTAAATGTTGGCAATGTACGTTTTCTGCAAATTATGTTGAACTGTACATCTTTATGTTGCAAATGTTTCTTTAGGTCAAATTTTATTTCACTTCAGGTCATGTATTGTTGTGATAACACTTGCATGTGATCTGGTTAGGTTTAGGCACGGAAAACACCTGGTTTGAGTCAGGAAAAGATCACATTTGGCTCAAAATGTCTGTTTTTGTCCTGGAAAACACAGCTGGAGTTCTCCCCTTTAACTCCATCACCATCTCCTCCGCCTCCCGATATGACAGTCAGGTTCTAAACATGCAGTGTTTTGTTGATATGAAATTTTTTGTAGAAATGTCAGTGTGGCAGGTAGGTGACACATACAAATGTGAACATATCTGTGGTTTCCGGAAATATAAATACTCCACCTTTTAGGATATACTCCCATTCTTGCATTGACACTGAATGTTAGCATTATACGCAAAAAAGAAAAAAAAACTTGCGTGGTGCAGACCACTTTTGATGTATTTCTTAGGGAATCCAGTCTGCAGGTGGAGGCAGAAATATGAGAGACAGAACTTTCAGAACCTGAGGACATAATATTGAGATTCTCTGCAAAGAACTTTTCTCTTGCAATATTGATGAAACAATCCTTTAAGTCAGCGTGTGGCCGAAATTTATTCAGATATCAATACATCTCATACAAAGTGATGTAGGCTTGCCATACAGCTCCTGCTATACGATATTATATGTGCATATAGGCTGGTTGTGGTAGTTTAAGTGTGTTCTCTGTGGCTCTCTGTCCCTCAGTGACTTATTAGAAGAGTTCTGTTTTATCTCACAGTCCGTAGTTATTGTCCCTACTACATAATATGATGTGGGATCACTCGAGGGGCTAGAAAACTGCCGCTGTGAAACGAGAGACAAGACAGAGTTCATCTCCCCACCACCTCCCTCTCCTCCTCGCACTCCCAATGCAGTCAATTACAGAGACAAGGCTGTGATTGATTACGTCGCAGGCGGACGGCACAAAGGCCCTCGGTTCAATAATGACAAATGTTCTCCTCCACAATTCTCACTTGATTTTGCCAGGCAGTCCTGTCTGTAACACCCGCTAAGAACACATGTAATCCTTTCAAGTCTCAGGCTTATCGATTACAGCAGGCAGATACATTTCAACAGGAAACCGCAATCAATAACCACAGCTGAGCGCAGACAATATAAAAGTCTTTAATCATAAATAATTAAAACAGACGATCATGGACAAGTTTTACAGAGGCAGTCAAGTTTTTTTTTGTTTGTTTGTTTTTTTGTCCTCATGTCAGCATCACTGATAGCGGGGATTTGACTTTTTTGTGAAGGAGTGCCTGGACACACGGTGAGCAGGTAGAGTGTGTGTGTGCAAGATGACGAGTATGTGTGAATGAGAGACCGGCAGAACACTTGAGAAAATAGCCTGTAAAAATATGACTTTCAGTGATCACATTATCTCTTCAGACAGAGTGACCGGTGGGTTTTTCATTGCCCGTCCAGGTCTTTTCCAGTGTGTTTGTGGCATGTAAATAATTGAACAGCACACAGCTGCTTTGACCTCAAACAGTCAAAAACCTGAAGAACCTTGTATTTCCAAACATTAAAGGAACAATTTGACATTTTTGTTGGACATATTTGCATTTGTAATACCATTCTCGTGTCTGTCCAGTAAATATGAATATCTACCGCTTCGTTCAGCATAGAGCGTACTTGTTTTTCTATGAATTAAACAAACAATAGTTCAGCTGTAACTATGATAAGTGAGGGTTGAAGGTGCTGGTAGGTAGGTCTGGATGGGCCATTTCTAGCTGTCTCCCCCCTGTCTCTGGTCTCTGTGCTAAGCTAATCATTGGCTTCATATTTTAGTGCACGGACATGAAAGTGGTATCACAATTGGCAAACTACCCCTTTATGACATATGTTCACGTTCAAACAACATGCTGTGCTGCACAGCTTTCTACATCCATCCCACAGTGTGCCACAGCAACATTTTATTGTGGAAGCTTCACTTCAGACTGTGTTACTCATCCACATTCTGCCCCCTTGTCCCTGTTAGACTAATTGAATAGGGCAAAAGCAATGACATTCATCATATACAGGAGGAACAACCATAAAGGGCAAAGAGGGGCTGATAAAAGAGGGAGAGACAGGCGGCACAACACGCTGTCAAAGCCAAAGGCCTCCGGTAGGGCTGGCGCAGGGAAACTGAGGCAGCAGCAGGGAGGAAATGTAGACATCCAGGAAAGGGACACCAAAAATATAATGTCTCAGGTGTGTTTCTGATCGGATCTGCCCGGTGGTGCCGCCGGCACACTGCAGCTCCTTTTTATTATATTCTCTAAACTACACAGTACAGAAAGCAGCTCTTTGTATCTGCGGTATATTCTGCCTCTACCACAGGTGAACAATGTAAACTCAGTGACAATATGAGATGACAAATGGCTTGCAATTAGAAGACACTACATGAAATCCCTCGGTACCAACGTGACTGCTAAACGGTGACGAGGCCTGGCAGCTAGTGGGCGTCACTAGTGGGAGAAAACAGACACAAACAGTAGAAAATAAGCTTGTGTTCAGGCGTGGTGGAATAAGTCCCTATTCTTATGCAACTGGTCCATCGAGGCTACATGCACACAGGCGTATAAAGCGTTTTGTGTGACACGGAAAGAACATCTCTTGAATCTCAAGTGTTTAAAGTTGGCCCATTTCCACCCTCCTCTAGGGTCCTAGTGAGTGGAGGATGTTGTACATTCATTAGAAAAAGGAACTGTCACGAGCCTGGCTGACAAATGACGTTGGCCCCTAATGACCACCCAGCTGTAATGCGTTTATGTGTCTGGGGACACTGTGGTGATTTTCTTTAAAAGACAAAGCTGGTGATATTCCATATTTTTCTGATTGTGAACAAATCCAATGAAAAACAACAGTGAACGGCTCTTATTAGTAAATACCTGATTTAGCCAGTCCCAGCGTTCATAAAATAGATTCAGATGTTGTTTAAAACTATAACAAACCCATCAGTGAGCCACGGCATCATACTGGGTGACAGATGCCTTCGCCATGATGAACATAGGCACCATAAAGCTTTTTAGTGGAACACACACATACACAATCCTGCTGCTGTAAATACTTAGAAGTGCACAAAACATATATTCATCCGCAGCTGAAAATAGTCCCTAGCAAATATACTGTTCACACAGTTCAGGTGACATTTGCTACAAACTACAGTGCCCAGCTGTTTTCAGAAATTAATGAGCCTTTTTTTTTAAAAGTGAATCTTAAATTTGTGATCTCTTTTGAAGAGGTGTGAAGTGTTTTAGCTCTTCAGTGGGAACAATTGGCTTCCTGCTAAACACATCAGATGGCTGACAAGTTGGAAAATGAACAATGTTGAGCTTGAAGGTTCTTTGTCGACCTTTTGAAGTAGCAGTTTGATTCAAAATACATACAGTTTGTGACCACACAAAACACACAAAATGCTCTTGCAGTATATAGCCAAAATTTCATACTTTCCATCATGACAGCTGAGCGACTCATCAGATATTGACAGTTCTGATGGCTCCAAGTGAAAGGACTTGATTGGATTGGGTAAAATGCTTTCAAGGGATTTGTTGACATTAAGAGAAATCCACAATAGCACCAGCTTTATCCTTAAACAATTACATACAAGAGAACAACATTCACAATTAAGTGAGAAACATGTATAAAATAGATTGTAATAAGGTCAGTGCAGGTGCTGCAAATCACTGCTAATAAACCGTCAGAAAAACAAGCGCAAATAAAAGAAAAAAAATCACCACTTCAGTCTCTTTTAGTTGTGTCCTTTGTTCACAATCTTTTGCAACTAAAACTGGCGCTGTTTTATTCTTTTTTGTTTATGTTGTGAGATGTGAATGAACTGTGCAGTGAGTCTGCTTCTGAGAAAGATTAGAAGAGCTGTGTAAATTACCCAGCAGCACTAGAATCAGAGCTCTTCAGGGGAAAAAACAACATGCTGCAGAGAGAGCCTGACTGAAAGAGAGCAAGAGAGAGAGAGAGAGAGAGAGAGAGAGATCCTCTCAGTATCATGAGTCATATGCTGATGTTACGTAATCAGTCTAGGGCACAAGTTAAGTGATCACACCAGGTACAACCCAGTTGACATTGCCAGGACACTTTGGGACATGGATTGTAGTATCTGGAAGTATTTAGACCCATGATTAAATGAGAGTCATTTTCAGACTCATCTGGTTGAAATCAATGCTTATTTCAATAACGCTGGGATGTGTTGTGACGAATTAAAAGGAATGTGTTTGCCACTTTTCTGTGGAACTCTCTCCGTCTCTCTGCCTGTATAACTCAGCCTCACAATGAATCATTGATGGCATCCTGAAGAAGAAAAAAAAAAACTGAGCAGTGATTATTATTGCAGAGGGCTATTGGGAATGTGTGCGAGTCCCAGACAGTTAGTTACTGAGTTGGCTGGGCCCCCTGTCTCCTCCTGAGAAAGAAACGTTCTAGTGCTGCGACCGAGAAGCCAAGACTGTTGTCACAATGCCCGCTGCTGCCGCCCACAGCTGCCAGTCCCAGGCTGGGTGCCTGTCCGCTTTGATGTCCATCTTTTTTTGCAGCGTGAAAGGTGATGATGGATGCCTTATGCGGACCACCGCTGTGCGTCCCTGCGTCACTGTGCCACTCATGACTCCGTGAGGCAGCGTCCTCAGAGCCCCGGCAAGTTGTCCACATCCCGGCTCAATGAGTGTGCGAAAGCCTGAGACTTGCTTCGGTGTGGTTCGGCAGAAGCCAGAATCGGAGCACGCACATGCTCTCTGCTTGTGATGCAAGTGTCTTTTCTTTTCTTTTCTGTTTTTTTTTTTTTTTTTGGTGAATGAATATGTAGAATTCTGTCATGACAAAGAAAAGTCATTGGCTTTTTATGTGAGTCTTTGCACAAGACATACAGAAGAGAATGGTGGAGCAGCCTTGTTTCTATTACCTGTGTTGTGCTCCCTTCGGTAGCTGCTAGTCTGCAAAAGCAGGAGAAATATAGAATCAGTGCAGGGTAATTATCTGACAGACTTCTAGCTCTTTTGTTTCAGACTCAATGTCAAGGCCGTTCCCAGACAACGCCCACGCACTCTTTCAGTAAGTTTGAACCGAGAGACCTCAAGGAAAAAAATAATTTATACATGGTGTGACATCAGACACAAAAACTAATCAGTTCATTATAAAAGCAAACCTGAAATGAACACCAGGTCAAACATGACAAGAGGAAAGCTTGCAGAAAATAAAAGATAACAGGTTATTTGCTGTAATTTGCTCACAGTGAAAAATGTCAAAGTTTACATTGCTTTACTATTCCCATAGCTGTGTCAGGAAGGCAGGTGCATGAGCAGTGGCCAGTTAAGTAGATGCCATAGTATTAGAACAAATTATCTTGTTGCTGATATGTCATCTACACACTTTTATTACCAGTGACATACAGTAAGGAAACACAAATTATTTTAATGCAACTTGCCATGGTCAAAATAAAATGTGACTCTTATTTATCTGGACAAACTGTAATAACCAGTCAGATTACTTGAAATATAGTCACTTACTGAATATACATTACATGGCAGTTTTTGTATATATTAAAGCAACAACATATATTTTCCCTAAGAACAATACTCGACTGTTGAGTCTGATCCCGAGGTCTTCAAATGCCAGCATCAGTATGTGATGACCTGATTGTGAGACTCCATCAACTGACATGTTGTTGCTTTGATCAGCTTTTAAATGACTTCAGTTACCCAGAAAATGTTATCTAATCTCAGTACTTATGGATTACTTCAAAACCAGCATTAAAATGTACTGCGCCTTATACTTTTAAAATGGACGCGGCCAATAAAAATGAACAGAGGCTCCACAGGACTTTTGTGTTGTGCTGTGAGCAGGTCAGCAGTTAGTTTGTTAGGACTCCCAACGTTAGCTACTCGAGGGGCACGATGCAGCTAGAGAATGTGCATAAAGCCACATCCTTTGGACTGCTTGCAGAGAATCCATCCCACGTCCTTCACAAAGAAAACCACCGCCAAGCAGCAAGTCGTTCACAGGCTTGCACGGTGAACTGAGAGAGACGGGGAAGGTCTGGTTGTTCTCTTCACCTTACAATCCGCTCACATATGGCTGATTTAAAAAGTGATTAATACATGTCTACAAATTGTTACACAGAGCCCCTTCAAAGATTTAGTGAAAGATTCACTAGTCCTACCCAGCCCTTGTGGTAACAAAGGGAATGCTTCTCATTGAGATTCAGTAAAAAAAATAAAGGTCAAATACAATAAAAATTGCTGCAGGCAGGCTGTCGCTCCATGGGGCGGCCGCTCGGCCACTGGGGATTGTTTGTCTCACCGCCCTGAGCTGCTTCAAGATGCTCATCAATGTCGGATCTTAACATAGCCTACAGTTCGACACAACAACAGCAGCGTCCTGAATATTCTATGGGCCGCACAGTACGGCGCTGTAGATGTTTTACCTTTCCGTGTGGCCTTGGACTGACTGGCAGCCACAGTGCTCAGGTCTGCTGGTAGACCCACATACACACCACCATAGTTCCTGAGAGGAGAGGAAAACAATGTAGAAGACAAAGTAAGGATATAATTATTTTTAACTCTTTTTAAATCTTTCTTAATGTTCTTGGAGGATACCACACTTCACCTCAAACTTCTGTTTCTAAGTTTTGCATCTTGTTTTCATCAGTCTTGAAATTAAATGATAAGAAATATATCATAAATTGTTAATAACTAGTGGCTAAATTAATAATTTGTCATATTCTCCCAACACCTGTTATACAATTAAATTAAAATGTTTGTTAAGAATTATGCTTCGATAATAATGCAGTGATTTTCATTGCCTATTCATTCATTGTTTTATTACCAGTTACAGTCAAAAGGAAAATGTTGGCAGTTTCTGCAAACTGCTTATACGTTCACAATTGTAGTGTCGAAAGCTATGTGCTATATTAACATTTCTAAGCGTCGTATCATGTTCACATTCATTATTGTGCCCTGACTGTCTTATTTCACTGTCAACAAACTGATGATTTTGACAAGAAATTGCGACATATCTCCAGCTTCTTTTGGGCCTAATCCCAACCAGAGCATAAGCACAACGTTGTCACATGATGAAATTAAAAACTGCAACACTACCAACATTCAAACATTTAACATTCGTAAGAGTATGATTCCTTCTATACATTAAGTTAGATAGTTAGATGTGACATGTAATGACCAATGATTTTGAACTTGTCATGGCAGAAAAAACATGGCTCTATTACAGTGATAGCGTGAACAACGAGCCAGTTAAATGGAATTCAGCCATCATTAATATTTATTATTCACAACCAAGCTGTTTTTATCACTGTGAAATGTCAAAATGTCTTCCATACAACAGAAATACCTTCTTTTCTCATCTTCTACAGCAGGTTCTTCTGTCCTGATTAAGAGAAGAGGCACAGGTCAGGTCAGCTCTTAGGAGCACAGAGGACATTAAAAAAAAAAAAAAACTTGCTAACAAACAAACACGCTAATGAGAAGCCGGAGACGCTGGACTGTGGAGCTGCAGAGCTTTTTGAGTTATACTGAATTAGCCCTGTAGGGATTATTGCTAATGCACCTGTGGGGGTTCTGAGCAACTAAACCAATTTTTATATCAGGTCCAGAACGACGCTACTGAACAGTGAGCCTCCACTGTTCCACTTCTCTTATTTCTCATTGTTTGTTTGTTTTTTGTTATTTGGGCTGACAAAAAGCTGCACCACCAGATTCTGTGTGTATGTGTGTGCGCGCGCATGTGTGTGTGTTATTTTGCTGTGTAGTACAGTCCTAGGAAGCTGTGATTAGCTTTAGTGAGTCAGTTGTGTGCTGCTGTCAGCTCTCATGGGTCCTGTGCTAGCGGCTCAGATGGTTATCGAGGAACGCACGCACAGACACACACACACACACATATACAGTATGTGCAGAACACACAGACACAGACACACATCCACTGATTCCAGCAAATGCTTTGCAAATGCTACCCCTCCCTACGCTTTGATAGATGCTATAGATGGCAAAGGACAACCTGTCCTCTGTATGACACACAAAAATATCTAAATTAACAGTGTTCTTAAGCAACAAGAAACCCATTATTCATAGCAAGACGAAACTATTTTCTGCTTATCAAAAGAGATTTACAGAAGTCTAGTCAAATGGTCAAACATCTATTCATTGCTTTTATTCTCAATATATTTCGTAATGGGCTTGTTAGGTGGTGAAGAGGGAACCAGAAGACCTCACAGTGAACTGCAATTTCCAAAGCATTTGTGAAACAATGGACTTCTAGTCTTAATTCTGCCAGCAACTCTTCTTCATACTGTGACCCCTCTGAGTTTTCTTCATCAAATATTACACTTCAGTATGAGAAGAAATCGCAATTGTCTCTACTGTAACTGTAATGGAAACAAACCACACTGTACACTGTTGCAGCAGAATCTGTTAATAAAAAGCCAAATCTTGAACAAGCAAAAAAAAAAAAGAGGAAGAAATACAGAAAATCTCCATCACATTTATGTTTGTAAGGGATCTGAACTGAAATATTAAATTGGTCCAGCCATGTTTAAACACATGCCAAAGGCACAGTACATACAAATAACATACAAATAATATGACATGCTGAACCCGGGAGAAAATATGTTTTAATCATTTGTCGGCTTTAAATTTTAAAGGAAACTACACATTATCATTTGACATATATCAAAAAGCAAGCAGTTTGACATATTGATAACAATAGTAACATGTTTGTTTTATTGCCCTGTACAACTACTGATGAAACCTAGACCTGACCGATATATTGGTTGGCCAGTGTTATCTGCAAATATTGGCATATCACAGCTACATCTGCATGTTGTCTTTTGTTTGTTGTTTGTTCTTTTTACACATAATGCAGAAAGAAAGATGCTTGGATGCTTGGCTTCCATTAAGTGTTACGTCTCACAACTACATTTTAGGGATTGTTGCAAAGAATTTGTAATCCAGTATTGGTCAGGCTCTTGTCAATACACCCTTAACAGCAAATAAATGATAGTCAAGACAGGTCATTTATTTATATAGTGCTAAATCACAACAAAAGTAATCTCATAAAGAGAAAGTCTATACCTTTTTGGACTAATGTAGTTTGTTGTTATCTACTATCTTTAAGTGTGTCTACTGAAACAGCCCACCTGTTAATGAGTGTAATAGCAGTTTCCAGCCTTATTTAGAATTTTTCTGTGACCATGGACTGTTTTTTTGCTTTGTTTTTTTTAATGACAGTTTCTTTAAAAACATCACCAAAAATAGCCCCAAATGGTTTTCAACTTTCCGATGGTGATTGAATGAATCATGTTTGAAAAATGCTTCCTTCAGTGTTCCATCAAAAGCCCTTCATTAGCCTGTTCTTGGAAATTACACCCAAAATAAATCCTTTGCAATAACCAGATCCTAATTCTTCACTCCCTCAGTGCAGTTGGGAAACTTTGAATGACTTGGATGAGACCAAGAGTCACGTGACATGAATTCAGGGAAATTTCAGCTGAACTACCAGCTTTGTTTACACCGGGCAGAGAGGAGAGGACAAGAGAGATCCCTGAGAGAGATAGAGCATGAAAACAGGAGCATGTGTTACCTGCCCAGCCCCCCATTTTACCCAATACGTGTAACACTTGTTGGTAGATGGATGAGGTTTGTATAGATGAAATAGATTCCATATTCTCTTTTCAGCATTTGTGAAATTAAAAACTTGTCAAAGAGATTCAACTTGTATTTTTTTTTTAATTACATTTGATATAAGAGCTGTGTCTGTGGCTGTGCTGTTTCCATAGAAATGGAAGTCTTATATATCACTTATATACTGCCGTGGAAAACAAGCTCACAGTGAGGAAAGGATGTGACAGGAACTGCCTGGGGTTCAGAGGGATAACACTCTGAGGTACACTTGCTTTAATCTGTCTTACTGTAAAATGCTTTAAGATCAAAGATACACATTTACATCTGTGTAGCATTAGTGCAGGTCAACATGGAATTAAATACACAGACGTACTGTGTACTCCATGAATATTTCATAGGTAGATGGTGTACAAAGCTCCTTTGTTAAGGTGTTCCTTGTGATCCGAATCTACGAAGCCCGGAGGCCACAGACGATGAGCGTCATAAATACTTCACGCAGTAATAAAGTGACTGATGTACTTACACATCTTTGGAGACTTCTGCTGGCCCTAAAAAAAGATGGAAAGACAAGATTTAATTAGTCTTGTACAGACCGAATCCCAGTGGGTTTACAATACATGGACCATGCATCAGGTTTTTTTCAAAGGGCGATCTTTCAACGGCCATGAGATGTGAACACAAAGACAACTAACAACCGCCCCTACACAATAAAACACACATTTTATCCAACAGCTCCCTGCTCACTTTTTCAAAACATAACACAGAAATTAATTGGTTTCGTGGCGGACACTAAAAACGACGCTGGTAAAACCCCTTCAGTTTGTTTCAGAGAGCCCACAAGTGAAGTTGTGGACCTTCAGCCGTCCGCATGAGAGCACCTGAGAGATCTCGTGCACCTCCTTTTGTAATCAGGACATTCAGGATTTGCGAGAGAACACGTTTCATTTGTTTTCCTAATCAGTATCTATATATTATGTGATTGCGGCATTTGACAGTGTTGTTCAGTGTAATGCTGCTTTTATTCAAGTCGGTTTGAGTGCTTGAGCTTGCTGTATAATCCCAACTAATGGTTTTCAGTAGAGGCTGCTTAAACTCTCTAAACAATTGGCTTCTTTACACGCTGTAAACTGACATACAGTGTAAAGAACTCAATTCTAAATGACACCCGTTGTGCTCATCCCTGTGCTGTTTGACTCGTCTATGCACTATGACAACAGCTCATTCTTTGCCGAACCACAGGCAGTCCACAGAGCTTGATTTGAATTGAGAGGAGATCATGATACATTCAGTAGGAGGATAATCTAACTTCCTGCGTGAACGTACAGTATCATAATGACAGCGGTGGAACAAAAGCCTCAATTCAATTGTTTTTCATTCCACAGAAATGTGTGGCGAAAGAATAAGATGTGATAGAAGAAAAACTGGAGAATCTACACGACACAGGAATTATCTGAATTTCATCCTTGTAAAAGGAATCAGGGGCTGTTATTCACGGTACATGTCTGAGTCTGCTGACATGACACAGGCGCCTATTCAGCAGCCTGACAAAAGCTCATTCATATCCAAGGGTGGACATCTGGGTGCAAAAAATTAGGGGATGAGCAGTGCGATATAGAATGGACTGAGGCGGTCATTTGAGTTGGTTAGTCTACAGCTTGACATTCAGACACTCTTGTCTGACTCCCTCCATGTCTTTGGTTGTGGTTGTGATTTAATGATTTAATGATGATCTGCAAAAAGACTTTAACAACTGAAAGTAAAAAGGAAAACATGTTTCTTTAACCACCCAATTTAGCATATATTTAAACACGCCACAGACAAATCATGAAGTAGTTATATGCAGGTTTAAAGGTGAAAAAAGTAGATTTTTGAGTCACATTCCCAGCTCGTCAAATACTGATACTTTGGGATTTTAGGATGGGTCAGCCACCACCCCTAAGCAGCATTTTGAGTGAGACTCAAAAATCAACTTTTAAAGACAATTTTTATTGTTTATTAATGTTTAGAATTTGTCAAAAAGTCTACTATTGAGAGACATGTTATATTGTGTTTCCGCCTTTTTATTTCGTTGGTTTGTCCGAGGGATTATACAAAAAATACTGAATGGATTTCCACAAATTTTTGGATGGATGATGGGTCTCTGCCCAGTGACTTCTGGTATGGATCAGGATAAAGAGGCTTATCCAGGAGCCTTCTTCCAACAGTGGCTGCCCTCTGAAGAGTTTTAGCCAATGACAAATACATTTCTAAACATTTTTATCTGATTACAACTGAATTTTAGTGTGTAATGAACAGCTGATTAAATGTTTATATACTGTTTAACAGGCGGGATACAAATATTGGGATCCAAAAAACACTAACACGTATTCAACGTCTCTATATCCCAACACTAATCATTGTTATAGAGTGTTTGGTCAGTGACCCATGTCTCTCCTCCCCCTTTCGCATGCAGTTAAAGGCTAAATACATTTTCTGGTATCTGTGCTCACTATATCCAATTAGGACGTAGAACTCTGCTCTGGCAATGCTCCTGTTTACTGGCAACGTCGGAGCAGGGAGAGCTACCAATTTCAGAGCTTTCAGAGCAGTTATGGCCTGTACTGCCAAACTCCCCAAGTGACAAAAATGCTTGAAGAATAGAAAAATGGGCAAAGAGAAAGGACAGAGTCATGCAGGTTAGCTAAAACGACAACAACGCTTATAGCAGATTTAACCATTCAATAGTGGCGTGCATATGAGTATCATATTTGCTCTTTCTTAGGCTTCACAGGCACTTTTATTATTCTGCACAAACAACTTCCTTACCATCAATAAGCAGCAATAATAAGGTTGTTGAGGGAAAACTTAAGTTTATATGTACTTGTAACAACATTATAGTGTGTTTTAAATGTCTATATCCTGCTTATGAATGCAGAACAGTTAGGGAAAAAATTATTGTCACATTGAAATTATGAGTGTAGCAGGAGGTGCTTCTTTCTTAAGAGAATAATCCTGACTCTGATCAGACATCAGCTGGCGTGGTCTAATAAGAGCAGCCACTACTAGTCCACATTTGTCAAAGTGACAGGGTGTCACACGTCCTTGACATTGTGCTGATGAACGTTGACCTCCAAGAAGGACGAGAAAAATGGATAAGACCTGCTGCGCAAGGAATGAACACAGCTGCTGCCCATAATCACAACAAACTCAGACACCGGTTCAGATGTTTGTTTGCAGACAGAAGATCAAATTTAATGCAAAAGATAACACTAGGTTCCCAGTGGCTGTCTGTGGCTCTGTTAACATGCCTGCCGAGCGCTGATTAGGCACCTGCAAGCACACAAACACACACACACACACACACACACACACACACACACACACACACACACACACACACACACACACACATTTACACAAGCACAAACCATACTGCTTTAATGGGCACTGTTGGTGAGGTAATCCTGCAGATACTTCAATCTAATTATTACCTCAGTTTGACTGTGGTGTCCAGGGATTTGCTCCATTGCATTTAAAATGTCGGCCCAAATCAACTGAGAGAGTTGTGTTGTTTGGAGACAAGCCTCAAGAAAAAAGGATTTCTGTACGAGACTTTTCTTCATTCAAAAAGGTGTTCTCCACGCTCTAGGAGTGAAACCTTGCCATTGATGGAGTATTTCAAAAGCCACCTGCTTACGAGTATAACTAACGTCAGTCAAGTGGGTAGACTAAATGGGTAAATGTCAGTGAGACTGCTTGTCTTTCATCCACAACAAACCATGGAAACCAGCGCAAACACACAGAGAGGGAGACCACCACAAAAAAACACAAATGACCCACGGAGGACCTGCTTCTGTATCTGTGCAGACGTGAACACTGTAATTACAGTACTGGTGTCATTGTCGTTGTCATTATGAAAGTAGTACATCCCTGAGGCTACTTCTCTGGTGTCTCTTATACCAGAATGTGGGAGACCCAATATCCATAGGAGACCACTACATGCACACACACACACACGTTCATACAGAGCGGGAGCCAGAAAACCGCAAGCTGATCAACATACGGTGGGGGAAATTGAATTATTGCAGACATTTTGAGACACAATCATACATGACGATACACAGCCGCCCTTTAATTTATGAATGAATCAACGCATGCACATGACACACACGCGCGCGTGCGCACACACATCTGAAGACGAACACCAAATGCAAGGGTAACCCTGCCACACTTCATTTACATTCAAAACACCCTCTCCCCTTGGTGCTGATACAGTGACAACTCTCGCTTGCGCTCTCTCACACACTCAACTGTTGTCACACACACATGCACACACATTTTTCTCCCTAAAAAAAACAAAAAAAACCACTCACCCCCTCCTGAGGTGCTGGTGGCTGAGGAATTGCCACAACCCATTTTGCATCGATGCAGCCACCGTACGAGCAGAGCCGGGGACGCTTAACAAGAAGGAGAGGAAGAAGGAGAGGGAGAAGGAGGAGGGGGAGGAGGAAGAGGAAGAGAAGAAGGAAAGGGGGGAGACCCCAAACACATTGGGAGAGAGGGGAAAGTGAGTTAGAGTGAAGGTCAAAGGAACGTCTCCCACTGTGACACCGAGCTCTCACTCGGTTGTGCCCCACTCCCGTCAGTCTCGCTCCTCTCTGCAACGCGAAGGAGAGCTGAGAGCAAAGTGAAAGCATGGAGAGAGAGGCTTTTATACACACACACTCACACACACACCAGGAGAGAGAGGGGAGAGAGATGCTATGCCCTCACATGATTTGCTCTTTTCCTCCACCCTGACATGGTTTCCCGGGTAACCAGGGGAAAAGAGGCGGAGGGTGGGGTGAGAATCAACCAATGGCGAGCTTCCTTTTTTATATAAAGGTGGAGAAAAAAAAAATGAAAATGCATTTAAGGGACATCAATATATCAGTGTGTGTGTTTGTGACATCCTGTGAAATCCTCATATTGTCTTTGTGTGCTGAAACACAGAGGACCGTCATTCATTCACACACACAAACACACGCGTGCTCACACACACACACGCATGCACGCACTAAAGCCTTGAATAGTCTTTTCATGGAACCACAAAGGTCACACACAGGTCGGTTTGAAGCCCCCAGTAAATCTTAACACAATCAGGTTTACTCTCAGGCCCTGACAGGAGCAGTCATGTGAGTGGAGTTTAGATGGCAGGATGTATTACATTAGCACTGCCCCACCAGAGAAAATGACTCTTACATTCAGTCAGTATTGTTATCGTACAATGTCTGTTGATATGGGTTGAGATCTCACAGGTGCCCGTTAACTGTCGCCATTCAAAGGATTATTAGCCAACTTTCCCAGCCAACAAGGCTGACCGCTGACCATCCAGTTTTGTGGCAACCAAAACCGTCTATTTTTCACTGGAAGTCGAACCATTTCCATCCACATTTCTGGCAACCAAAGCAGGTATTTTAAGCCAAATTATAATGTCTTATTGACACTTACTGAGTATCTTTTGTGCCTAAACCTAAGCAGAGCATAAGCACAGCATTGTGGCAAGACACAAATGCAACATAAAGAGATATTCAGTTTGAACTCTCTTTTTTTGTGTGCTTAGATAACATTTATTAATGGTGATTGGCTCGGTTGAAAAGATAACATCATCAGTCCTCTGAAGTTCACTTTTTTCACAATTTGCCATTTAACCTCACAAACACTGTGTAAGTGACTACAGAGCAGGAGATAACAGTAGACTAACTTGCTGTGTGTGTAGCCTAGGAACAGCCAGAGGCAGCAAAGTTAAGAAGACAACAACGCGGGCATCGCGGTGAAGAGGGAGCTGAGCCAGAAGGCAAAGCATTAGATTTACATTCAATATATACATTCCAACCCTCACCTGTGGCTGTGAGCTCTGGGTAGTGACTGTAAGCATGAGATCAGAGACACAAGTGGCATAAATGAGTTTTCCTCCATGTAGTGGCTGAGTCAGCCAGCTGAGGATGATCGGGCATCAGATTGGGCTGCCCCCCCTTTGGGCTTTTTCAAGGCACGACCGACTACAAGACCTCGGGGCAGACCCAGAACTCGCTGGAGGGAATTCATATCTCATCTGGCCTAAGAACGCCTCAGGATTCACCAGGAGGTGCTGGGAAGTATTGCTGGAGGGGTGAACATATAACAGATGATTCAGCTGCTAACCTCTTAAGGAGCAGCCATTGCTATTTTCAATGAAACAGTCGCTTCTCTTGGTGGTCGTCGCACCTCAACTACGCTCGTAGTTGCCAGTGGATCCTTGTAAGATGCTGATCGGTCCAAACCACTGTGCACAAGCTTCGAATCCCGGCTGGATGTGTTTTGTGCGTTCAGCCCAGAAAAAATGTAGCAAACATTCACTGAAACAGAAATGTGGTTGCTGTGCCGCACAACATATTTTTGTTTGTTTAATGTTTCCGTTTGTATTTCCTGAGCCTGATGGGATCAGTTTAAATACACCTTGACGTAATGGGAAAGTGCTTGCAGACTCTGTATGCTCATTCAGCACTATTCTCGTCACATCATACAGAGATAATGGATACTTACCCTTGAGGCGAAAGGAATTCAACACACTCACAGCTCAAGCAGAGTAGTGATTGAAAGGAAATTTGGGCTTTTAGAGTGGAAATGGAGGCGGCTGAAGAACCTGACCATGGAAGACCTCAGAAAAAGTCTGGGTGGTAATCGCAGCTGCATGTGTTCCACACAATTTCCTCTGGAAGGACACCAGATGGAGGATGGCAAAAATGGTAGTGAATGTTGAGCAGTAGACCCTGAATATACTGAGAAAACTGAACTTGCTTTACTCTTGGTTTAGAGTGAGTTAAATCACGTTCTACTCCTTTTGTTGTTTGTTTCATGAAAGCATGGAAAGGAAACAAACGTACACATACCGAATAAAAAGGCGCGTCGAGATTGTATTTCGTACTTTCCCACAGACTACATTAAGCCGTGCATCATGCCGTGGAACAAAAGCCATGAAAAGAACGCAGTAATAGGTTCCTGTTTCTTTTGTCATTAAAGCCGTTTAGGTTTTATGATGAAATTTATTTTATTGTGTTTATAGAAACCAACACATACAAAAACCCATACAATAAGTAAAAAGGTTTAGCGTATTTTATTAAAAACTTCAGTATAAAATACTTACAAAACAGTGTTTTCTTTTTGCATACAGCAAGCTGTAATGGACACATTTGTAAAGGGTTACGGTTAGGCTACCGTCAAAGCCCAATGCACACTGTTTCACACCTTTGAGAAATGAGAAGAGATTTGGACTTTTTTGTGTGCCGTGTGTGAAGACGGGGATCTCTGCAAAAACAACCTCGAAACTAAATGCGGACGCAAGTCATTTTTCACATTAGGTCTGGGGCTTTTAAATCTAGACAGCTTATGTGGACGTAGTCTAATGATTAGTGCTTCCAGTTTTGCTCTTATAAACACCGTTGGCAGTGTTAGTGGGTGGGGAGTGCTGCTTTGTCTTTCTTTTGCCTCCTGGACCAAAATTGGGTGTTAGCAGCAAAAGAGGATAGCGGAAGAGCAAAAATTGCCCATTACAAATTAAGTAGAAAAGGAAAGCATCTATAAATAGTTACATGAATGCTATCTGCATGACTCTAAGGATGGGAATGTCAGTGTGTTGGTCCGTTTACGACTTTGGTCCAGAGTGGAACATCTCAACAACAATGGATTGGGAAAAGTTCCACGCAGATATTTATAGACCCCAGAGGTGAATCCTACTGAGCTTTGTGGTGTCCTGTAGCACCACTAAGAGATTTGCAATCTTGTTTTTGTGCAGTGTTTTGAGCAGCTGTTGGATGCATTGCCATGAGCACACTAATGTCCAGGATGAACTGTAATAACTTTAGTGATCCCCAGTGCCATCATCAGGTCAGTCCAGTCGCCCTGTCCACAGAGACGTTCAGACTTGTGCGTGACATTGGCAACGTACAGCGTTAATATCTGTATAAATCGTGTCACATTACGTTAGCATTACATGTCCATTACCTGACTTTCATATCGGTAGTGGGAGGGGATGGTGGTGGAGTTACAGGCAACGAGGCTGTCTGAGTTTCAGTCGTTCTAAGTGTGACACAACTGGATCATTTTAAGGGAGACCTTGGGACAATTTACAGTCGTAGCTGTAGCAACAAAACCGGTTGTCTTTAAAGAGACCTTGGAACATTATCAGCTGTGTTTGTGGAGTACAAAACAGGTGTCTTAAGCCTAACCATTTACCTAACCCTAACCAGGTGGGTTTTGTGCCTAAAGCTAACCAGAGCATAAGCTCTGTTTTGTGACAAGATGAAAAACAGAAAATTGAAACATAAATTTGCAATATTAAGAAACCAGTTAAGTTTTAACTTCTGTGGTTTTGCAGAAACATACATTGGCAAAATTTATTCTGGGAATTTTAACTTTTATTTTGGACAATGAACTATTCACTAAAAGCTAATGCCATTGCCATCATCATCTGCTGCACTTTGTTTTGTCATACTTAGCAAATTGTGAATATGCTGACATGCTAAATCTAAATGTGAATGTGGAACCACTATATAGCTAAGCATAAACATGCTGGTGTTATCTTTGTGAGCATGTGAACATGCTGACAGTATGGCATTAAGCTCAAGGGCAGGTCTACAGTCATGAAGTCCTAAGAATGGGTACTTTTGTGCTTTAGCTTCAGCAGTCTAACAGTTCTTCTTGACTTTCTCCTGAGAGTGTGTTTCATCGGTCAGCTCAATCACTGCTTTGTTAAATCCAGGTTAGTTCCACTGACACCAAGCATATTTTTTTATAGCCCAGACTGACCCGAGTCAGCAAACACAATTAATTACTAAAGTCAGTACTGGAAAAGCCTGATCTAATTTAGAGCCACAACTTAACCAATTAAACAACACAAGTCCACTGGGGGGGAAGGAATGTGCTCCTGCCCAGGCTGCAAGGGAGCTTGATGAGGAGGAGACACTGCTTGTCATGGCTTGCCTACTTGATCAAGACACAACACAACAAGACATGAGCATCTCACAGAGTCAATTAGACAATTTATTTAGACCTAAAATGCCTTGGATCGAGAAAATTTGCATGCTCGTGTGCTCAGTCTACGTTCGAGGCATCATTGCTGCTCTCAAAATAGATGTGGCAACAACATACACTGAAGTCCTTGTTTCACTGTAGTGTGCAGGCCAGGGCTTCACCATATGTGCATGTTTATTTAAAGATCCTCGTGAGAAGCACGTGGTTGTGCCTCCGAAAATTAAAAAAACAAAAAAACAATGAAGACAGAAAGGAATAACTAGAAATATGAAAAAAAAGACATTAAGAAAAGAGAAGAAATTAAGAAAGAGAAGAAAGTGAAAGAAATTCAAGATAAATGAAGACAAAACACTTTAGACATTCCTGTAGATATAGATTTCTGCATGACAACAAACTGTATTTCATTTAGTTGTTTACTTCAAACAACGATGTTCAAACCGAGTGAGATCCACAGATTTACCCTGAGTAACGGTTCGTTTCATTTGGTTGCCTGTTGCTATATGTCCCAGGATACACTCAGAGAGTGAGTAAAACATGACCTCGTCTGTGAAAAGCTGTGCCTGAGTCACATCAGAAAGATTTTCATCAGCAATGGCGGTTACTTAATGGTGTGTTCACCTCCAGGAAAGCAAGTTTGACTGCAGGGTCATTTGCGATAATTCGCCCACAGTCAGATAACTCTAGTTATAGTGAGCAACTGCATTTACCGAGAGTGTGTGCTTGTGTGTCTGGGATTTTAAATTCAAGTCACATCATTTAATATATAGTCACAAGAGAAGTTCCATTTGGTGCTATGAAGGTCACCAATTCATAGTAAAACTGTTAAAAAAAAAAAAAAAAGGATGAAAAGGGAAGTTAAATGTATTTTTCTTTGGTAGATTGAAGTACACTCAATCAAAACTTACTGACAATCATTGCACTGTAATTTAATTATTAGACAGGAGCAAATGCATTGCTTCATTCTCACCACAAATATTAGTTCTTTTCTGTAATATTGAGGGTCTGTCAGATGGTGTACAGCATGATTTTAGTAGCGTTAACAACATCAGATTAAATGAAAGTAAAAGAGGAAACGTGGCATCATTGAACACCGTCTGTCACAGTGTCTGACATTTAACGAGCACAACATCATGATGACTGCTCCCTATCATCTTGGAAGGAATCAGTCAAGGACGGGATTTATTTCCCCGGATGTGTGCCGCCTCTGCAGGAAGTTTGAAGCAATTAGAGAACCAGTAGCGGCAACAATATTCAGGACATCACTGCTCTGTGCATAGAGTCCCAATAATGACCAAGGAGATGACATAAGCTTTACTTCCATGACTTGGTGAGTAGATGTGATTCATTTTTTAACACATGGAAAAACAAACAAACAAACATAAAAGGTTTTTCTCCTTGGGGCAAAAAACAAACAAACAAACAAACAAAGAAAATCACCTGTTTTTACAAATTACAAAAAAAAATAAAAAAAAATAAAAAATAAAAAATAGGAATTTAAAAAGCGTATCCAAGCAGGATTATCCTTAATAAATACAGGAAAGAAAATAATTCAAATCAGATTTAGAAAGGGCTTCTGTATTTGCAGAAACAATTCTCTATGTTGGCCCCGATGCAGAGTAACTAATGTTATTAAATAAATGCAGTGAAAACTACATTTGCCTCCACAAGTAGAGGGGTGGAACTTAGTATGAAAAAAACAATAAAGTACAAGTACCTCAAAAGTAAGTACATTGCTTGAGTAAACATATCTTGTTAATTTCCATTAATGAAGCGACACATAGGCACCTCGAAACTGCACTTAATTGCTCGAATATTGAAAGACTTCACTTTGTTGAGGCAGGAATGTATGGCGAAGATTGTGACTGTGCTTTAAAATTAAACTTGTAGTTCTTCATATGTCCACATGAGGGCACTGTTGGTACTAAAATGATAAAAACGTAACCATACCTTACCTCCACTTTAATAGTCAACCGCCAGCCGCTCGTCGGAGCTCTCCTGGTAGACAAGTAACATCTTCAGAACGAGTAAATTCATCATAAAATCACATGAATATCTGGTTTAAAGTGACATGTTTGATGTTTCCACCATACTGGTGGTCACTAGTTGCTCCTAAGCAGCTGTGGATGAGATCAGACTTGGGCCCGCCTCCAACTACTACGTGTTCCCTCTCACCGGCGCGGAGGACTCTGGGAAACCGAGTCCACGCTCTGAATAATTCATGCTCCCATTTCTTCTCCTCTACCGCTAACAAGATGCCGGCCGTACATCACAAACTGCTTCTGGAGGAGGCTTTACAGGACAGTCCTCAGGTAGGCCTGTGTGGGTTATGTCACGTTTAAAGACACGACTGTCACATAAAGAGCCGTGAGCAGCGCCGGGGTTAGCTGTCTAGCCCAGATGATATCTTGTTCCCGTTGTAGGCTGTGTCCACTGGTCGATGACAGCTCCCAGTTGACACACAGTTTTGAGTAATATAAGCCTCTGTCAGGAGTGTCTGTACCAACAGCGTTGTAGCTTACACAGCTAGTCACAATTATCAGCATTTTGTGTGCATTTATGTTGCATTTACAAAGCTAACGCTCGTCTCAGAGCGCCTCTTGTCAGTCAGAGGTGATATTCTGCTTTTTATCCAGACTCAGCTCACTGTGAAAGATGTCAGGGCCATAGCTCAACCACAGTTGTTTTTTTGCAATCTTCTGACTTTCCATGTCGTACTTAGTTAGATTTTTTGGGCTAAAGCCCATCCTTGAGCCGAACTGGGCCCGATTCACAGGATGTGGGAGGGGTTTCCATTATCGGACTCCTTTGGAATTAGTCAATAGTCTGCAACAGGGCAGCAGTGGTAGCTGTCAGCTGTGAATACCATATGGTGTTTGATGCTCACAGGCTTGAAAATCAGTATGAAAGTTCTTCTAGACGTCATGTCAGGAAATCAGTCATACCAGGGTGGGATGCGGGACACTCTATGCCATTATGCACATCTAATGAAGCCTGTATCATCACTCTTCCCCCAGACAGGGCTGACCTCTTTGATGGTTCTGCTTAAGTGCAAGCCATGCTGGAGGGTCTTGTTTGTGTGTGTGTGTGTGTGTGTGTGTGTGTGTGTGTGTGTGTGTGTGTGTGTGTGTGTGTGTGTTTCTCCCAATAAGAACTAGGGCTGGTGTGTCAATGCAATAGAATGTGGAGACGGCCAAAGTTTACATGTATTCCAGATGATTTCTTTTTCAGTGTGAATCGGTTCTCAATCCTTCTGTGGCCAAAAGTCAACTTGACTGACCTGTAAACAGACTTTAGCCGATGGGTGTGTACCTCTCTGCAATACCAGCCCTGCCTTGCTGCACCTGTTTACGGGGAAAAATACTACACCCAAACAGGATTCTCTCAGTTTGCATAGCAAGCCTGCAGGAAAATCATTATGCCTTTACTTTCACTTCAAAGCGTCTCTTCAATTTGCCTCAGCGTACTGCAGCCACCCACATCCTTCACTCAGTGTCTTCACACAGCAATGTACTTGTACATCTCTTTTAAGAGTTCAAGGTTACCACCATACCTGATTCAGATTGTGTTGGTTTACTCTTAATTTAGATACTTTGTAAAACATGTTTAGTAATTGTCCCTAACAGAGGACACAACAAATACAGTACGTCCAGCTCTGCCTGAATTGTCCAGATGTATTAAAAAGACCCGTTTGATTTTATAACATTAATGGTTAAAACAAATGTTTTAAACTTATTTGGAGCTAATGTTGTCTCAGGAATTTACAATTATGCTGCACCAAGCAGTTGTTTTCCATTTTCATCAATATGTGGATATTTTATCGATTTTCAGTTAATCGGTTAAACCTCAAAGGTCTCTAACAGTTTATGGGGTGCCTGACTCCCCTGTATTTATTTTGTTTTTCCTCTTGTACTCTACCAGTCACCGTCAAGTGTCATACATGACCAGATTCAGAGCTGAAAGTATCAGTCTGGCTAATTTAAAGTCCTGATTTGACATCCTCTGAGAATTCATGATCTCACCAGTATTATATTAAAAAAAGACAAGATTTTTATTTTTTTTGTTTTAACTGTGATCACAGCATCTAAGGAAGTTTAGTAAAATACATCATATGGATATCATATTATCTATTGAGCATGGAAAAAAGTGGCTTGGCTGCAACCATTGTGAATTGGCCCAGAGGAAGAAACTACATGGGATTTCTTGACAAAGTAATGCTTCAGAACATGTTGCGAATCAGAATTCAGAATCATGTTCTCTACGGAGGCTTTGAATGCCCAAACAAGGCGTGTCGTACCACTTGAAAGTTAGAAACTTTGCCTGACATGAGTATGAAATATGTATAGGATTAGCTGTTCAAAACATATTAAATATTTTGGAACAATAGCTGTTTTTTTTATCTGCCAGCAGCTATCTAGATATTTGAGGGTTAAATGCCTAAATCAGAGCCTAAGCAGATGTCTTCAAATGGCTTTACTGTTTTAAAACCTTTCAAAATCGCACATTAAACCAGAGAATATTTGGCATTTTTGCTATAAAACTGATCAATAGTCCAAATAGCGAAAGAATTGTTTCACAGTTTTCAAATAAATGTCAGGTGCCCAGGTGAACACTGAAAGAAGTTTTGCCTGCTGTGATAATTCCGGCTGTTCATACTGACCATTAAAATGTCCCTTCTTAATGTAATTCCAGTGACACAATCCACATTCCAAAGTAGCAGCAGTATCCTGTCCTATAATCTGTAACTGGATAGGAGACAAATTCTTTAAGCACTGTTTACAAGTGTCAAGTAATCATGTTTGTCAAAAGTGTGTGTTCTGACGTTTTATCCCGCAGACTCGCTCCTTGCTCAGTGTGTTTGAGGAAGATGCTGGGATGCTCACAACCTACACCAACCAGCTGCTACAATCTTTGCAGCGGGTGTTTGGAGCCCAGGTACTGAACAAAACACAAACAGATGCACATATGTAGACTCTGCTAGACAAACACAAACCTGGGATATAATAATCATATTTTTTATGTGTGTGATATGCAGTAGGTTGTGTGAAACCCTTCTGATTTTTCTGTTCTTTGTTCTCTGTAAATGAGGCCTCATTGAGCCACTTGCTGTCACTATAAATGCTTCAGTTTAATCCTGTATGCACACACAGCTGAATTTTCCCGTTGAACCCTGATTCACCTGCTGTCCATTCACTTCCTTTTATTCCTTCAAGGGTTTGTGACAAATGTACAGACAAATCCCTGCTAATACTTAGCTCTTTTTCTTCTATCTGTCCCCTGCAGAGTGAGATGGGATTGGCCACAGAGCAGCTTTCACAGCAGCTTCTGGAATATGAGAAGAAAGTAAGTATGTGCACTTACTAATTACTTCCTGCAATGTCTCTGAACATTGTTCTCTGACTGTGCAGCCACTATAGTCCAGATAAGAAGGTGAATATCGCCAAAAATGGTTGGTATGCTTGTCAAAGTCTCCCCTGCAGCAGCTGGTGTGTTGAGGCCTTTTTTGCTCCGAGTTCAGGCTACATACAGACATCCTTAACTTTTATGATAAGTGCCTGAAAGAAATACCTCTGCCAAAGTTTTTTCTTGGGTAATATTTATAAATAAAGTGTATGTTTTCCTAAAAATTCACTGTCATTGAACGTTGTCCAAAAACAAGACAGTAAAGTACAGACGCAAAAGATGCAACAAAAGCCTTTTCTGACAACATAGTACTAGTGCCCTACACTCTAATGTAGCATCTCTACTGTTTGTTATACTACCATTGGTATGGAAAGTGCAATATTGATTTAAGTAAACTAAATTTTAACCAATTTAATCATCCTCTGTATATTTTTTTTGTCCTCCCAACTTCTAGATGAAACCTACACCCCTGAACATGTTCTCATAGCGAGTGTTTGTTTAGTCATCCAAACAACACTGCTTATGTGCTTACATGTATGATTCCTTTAAGAAAGAAAATGTCAAACCTGTATTCTAAGCATTGTCAGGACAGGTTGTTGTGACAAATCCAGCAGTGATTATTTTTATCTGACCTTTTCCTGTCCGTGCGTGAATTTGCATGTGTCTGCGAAATGAGACACACCTCATTTTTGCATGTTTGTTATTTTAACATCCTCGGGAAGGACCTTTAAGTAGAAGTGCAACTCTGTTGGTAGAACAACAACCACAACAACTTTAAAATAATGCTTTATTTGGACAACATCTTTCATACTAGAAATGCAGCTCAAAGTAGTAGTGCTAGTAGTAGTATCGAGGGCTTTCGCGGAAGAGTCAGGGTTTCTTGCACAATGCCACCCACATCCAAGGTGCGTGGAGAAGATGGACAATGTACAAAGAGGTCAAATCTCCAGCAACACTTTTAGGACAAAGAACAAGGGGTCACCAGGGTCACCAGGGTCATGATAATACAGGAAAATAGACCCAGAATGAACACAAAAATCAGGAATAGCAGTCATAATGAATTTAGAATAAGATTACAAATGTAAACCTCTTGATGAAAATAAAGTAAAAAATTGGAAAAATTGTAAATTGTTGGCAATTATATTGCTCTTTTCGAGTTTTACAAATTATTCCAAGTGCGATACAACACAAGTCAGCATGCATCCATTCACACGTTGGCCACTGAAGCTACCATGCAAGGTGCCACCTGCTCATTCATACACACACTTACACACTAATGGAACAATTTCCAGGGAGCAATTTGTGGTTTTATATCTTAGACACTTCAACATTGAATCACCGTCCCTTTCGATTGGTGGATGAATGCTCTGCCTCCTGAGCCGCAGCAATCCCTAGAAATACCTTGGAAGCATAAAATCAAGTAAATAAGACAATAAATAGAATATAAGAAGTGCAGGAGTACGTACTGTAATAACTTTAAATGTCATAGCTTTAAACGAATAGTTGCTGAAGTCAACGTATTCTCTTTCAGTTCTTTCACTGTCCTGTAATTGATGCTCCTTTAAACAAGGTTCATCATCTACGGATGTGGTTCATTAGCATCTCTGGCCATGATCCCTGAAAGTGATGTGCCAGACATCCTTCCTTTTCCTGTAATCTATAGCCTATAGTAGATGTGTACATTATGCAGTTCATGGTTTAAACATGCCTTCCCTCCTTTGTTCTTCTGTCCAGAACTTTGCCCTTGGAAAAGGTGATGAAGAGGTAATCACCACGCTGCAGAGCTTCGCCAAAACTGTAGGGGAGGTGAGTCCTATGTTTGCAGTTTTGCTGCTTTGTTTGTGTGTGCCTGTGTATGCGTCTGCTCCTTTCGCGGAAGAGAGGGATGATGAACTGCTGAACATTCAGTGGATGGTTCTTTATCTTACAAAGGATGTTGCACCTGTGCTTCCCTAGCACGCTGGTGAAATTGACCTCAATACAAAGACCTCATCATTATCCTCCCAGTAAGACCGGAACTGATGCTAAGAAGGGAACTGGGGGATGGATATGGTGCCTCGTGCACCTGATGGATGGCTAGAGGGAGGCAGCTGAAGGTGGATAGATGGATGAATGAAAGAGGAGTATACAGGCTCAGGTATATAGATGAAACAGATGGGCCTCTCACTGTCAGCCACGGGGGTCCGCAAAGATTGCACAGTCAGCACTCAAAAGGATTGAGAACACACACATCTTCACGCACATATGCTCAGAGGACACAGGTTGATTGTTTGCTTGACCTTTACCTCAGAGGAGAACTAATTTTTACAGTGAGAATTAGGCCTGAATCTAATCCGGTGAACTTTAGCACTTGCTAAATCATTCAGATTATACTGGATGTCAGCTTGTTAGATGCTGGAGTGTAGTTTGCTGATAAGCATAGCGAATTAAAGCAGGATTTGCTTGTTTGTTTGCTACGAGGTCGTGTTTACAATATCAGAGTAAACAGAAGGTTTATTATGCTCTTCATGAAATGTACTACTCCACAATATGGGCTTTTTATGATGTAGCAGAGGCATTGTCTACAGTTTGCATCCATTTCAGCGAAAACAGTAATTTCCAGATTGCTGCAGGAGAAGCTGGCAGCATGTGTGACTGTACATAGTAAAATAAATTGAAATCCCTCAAGATGTTTGGCATGGGGGACACTTTCTGTTTGTGTCCGTATGCAGCGCTTGATATTTTTGTATAATCTGTTTCGTGTGGTCCAGCTGAACTCGCTCCACTCAGAGCTAGCCAACCAGATGGCGGACAGCATGGTTTTCCCATTGATCCAGTTCCGAGAAAAAGACCTTACAGGTAGGGCCACACACATATATAAAAATATGTATCATATTTTTTTTTTTTTTTTTTTTAAGGATTTTGGAGCCATTTTACACTGTTTATTGCCAAGTTGTTAGTAGTGACATGGTAGAGGAGAGAGGGAATTAACTGCAACAAAGGTCCTTAGCCAAACTCCACCATAACACATCATAATTGCAGATTTTTTTTTAAACTGTAATAATGTGACAACATTAAAGCATAGAGCATATTCTTTTAATTGTTAAAAAAAACATGCATTTCCAAACAAAGGTACGTGTCATTTATTAATTATGAATTATTTTTGTTATCAACCAACAGCTCGCAGTGTCTACTTCATGCTGTAATACATTTTTCAAAGTTGCGGATCCATTTTAATTACTACTAACAAAGCTTTCTATAAATTGAATGTTTCAGAGATAAGCACTCTGAAGGAAATATTCGGCATCGCCACTGATGGTATGTATGAATCCAAACTTATTTCAGAAAATAGTTACAGCTTGCTTTTACTATCAGAGCCTCATATCCTTCCTCTCCTCTTGTCTCCTGCAGAGCATGAGGCAGCTATGGTCAAATACAGCCGATTGCCCAAGAAGAGGGAGAATGAGAAGGTAGACTGATTAAGAAGTGCTTTCCTGGCGTCACTTACAAATCTTTTATGCCTGTTAATCCCAAGCTTTAAAAGGCCTTGCAGTGTAGTAATGCTCTGGTAATGCAGTGGGAATGTTTTATAATAATTTGAAGTACAAATAGATAGATTTAGATATTCATCTGATTTAGTAAGACTCTAACAGCAACATGCTACAATAATAATATTCCTCTGCTATTTGCCTCTGTAGAATGTGTTGCCATGTCCACCTACAAGATAATTAGACCGTGTTGCTCATTTGTATGTGCTTGAGAAAACAAGAAAGTATTTGCATACGCATGAGTGTGTGTGCAGAGCTTGAAACTGAATTTTTGTAGGATACCTTTGTGTGTGTGTGTGTGTGTGTGTGTGTGTGTGTGTGTGTGTGTGTGTGTTTATATATATATATTTGCATGTTTAACCCACCTTTCTTGTCCGAACAGCTGAAGTCAGACATGGTGAAGGAGGTGGCCTACACTAGGAGGAAGCAGCACCAGGCCTCACTGCAGTATTACTGCGCCCTCAATGCCCTGCAGTATCGCAAGAGAGTAGCTATGCTTGAACCTATGCTAGGCTACACACAGGCACAGGTACTGAGTAGCTGTGGGCCAGAATTTCAAGACTAGCATGATAATGTGGGCTAGTCTTGAAATTCAGAATTCAAAAATGGGAACTGGCTTCATCATATGAACTGATTTAGTTTACATGTGGCAGTTGTTAAGGACTGGGTATTACTGAAAAAAACTTGGATAGTGACACCTTGACTTAAATACTGTTTCCTAAAGGTTATTTATACTAATTTTAGGACAAAGATTACATTGCACATACACCACCCCATCTCTGGTGTTCATGCTTCTCCTGCGCACCTTGAGACAAACAATCAGCAGTACTTTTAGATCTTGGCACAACAAGATGCTGCATGCTTGTTGACTCATTGATGCTGATTAGATTAACACCTTAGATACTGCAATTTGATATTGAATGACAAGGCATTTTTCCATATTTTAAAGTATCGGGGCAGTATCAACTTTTATACCCAGCCCTACAGCTATTAGTATGCCTGGGCAATAAAATGACTGGGTAGAAGAACATTTTACCTTTGCTACTAAATGCGTAAGACTGTGAGCAAGTAACTAGATCTGCAACAGAAAATTAATCTCCAACTTTTTTTTCAAAACGGGTATATATTTTTAAAGTAATTTTTCAAACAATAATACCAAATACTACAGGGCAAATTAATTGATAATGAAAATAACTGACAGTTGCAGCCCCACTGGTGACCAAGTGATTGTTGTTCGAAATAAAAGTGTGACTGTGAAAATAAACAAAACGCATGATGATTTGTTCATTATTATTTCCAATCTTTCAGATCAGCTTCTTCAAGAAAGGCATTGAACTGGTGTCAAAGAAGATGGACTGCTTTCTCGCCTCTGTGTCCACCATGACACAAAAGTAAAGACTGTCTTTTTAACATTAATTTCAATGCATAAAGCACATATAGTGAACCATCATTTTGGTAGGAGCAATATGAAATACTGATGTGGCTTGATGTTTATGATCCTTAACAGAAATCATTTTACTGCAACGTTCTGCAACATTCTCCACAAAAAATTCCACATTTTTCGTCATCCTAATAATCAGTGAATAAGTATAGTTGGCATCCACATCTGAATATCCTGTGTTTTAATGCTTATATTTCTGATAATCAGTTTTGATTAATTTTGCCTGTATACTTTTTCTGTGTCTAGTATCCAGGCCCAGCTGGACGCAGAGGCGGAGACCATGCGTATGGCCCAGAGGGAGCTTCTGTCTGTAGAGGACACCGTCTATATGCCAGATAAGGACACTGAGCCTGTCAATCGTACGCTTATCCAGAAGGCTGGCTACCTCAACATTAGGAAGTAAGATTAATTATACTAATTATGCCCTTATCGTAAACCCAAGAACGCTTCCTATTCACATAGCGTTCTTTGCTAGTCAATATGTTAAGGGGTGTCTTGGGGATAACAATGAATTGAACAGCCAAGGAACAAGCTTTTAATCTGTCCTCATTGTCATGTGACATTGCCGTGTTTTGTTCAAGGATTAAGTCTGTGCTGTAGATGGTGCAATCAATATACAGCAGCTACATTCGGTCTTGAATGTCTAAATAACCAGACAGAGAAATTATGTTTGCTTTTCTTGCTGAAGTTGCTCAAAATACACAAGAGCACAGTAAACAATAAGTCTGTCACAGCAGACGGTGGGTCAGGTAACATGTTGACAGTGTGCGCTGTCAGCTTGTTGCAGAGTGGATGTATGAGAAGGGAAACTTCCTTAATAGCTTCAGGAGGTAGAGCTGTAGACGGAGCCTGCAATGTGATTTAGTGAAATGTCAGAGCTGTCAAACTCTCTCTCCCTCATATACATCCTGAGTCTTTGACAAATGTCTGTGACACCGGAGAAAAGGTTTCCACAGAATGCCATTCTGTTTAATGACACTCACTGCCAGCAGCCTCAAAGGCTTGTCAAATGGAGCTGAGTCCGGAGAACATTTGCTATTTCAAATGGTTTCTCAGTATCGACAGTCTGACTCACCCACGGCAGCCTGAGCTACACATTATAATATTAATCCAAGGAAATTTATTTTGGAGTATTTTATAAATAGAATGTGAAAGAGTAAGATGAGCAATTCAAATGAGTCATGCACACGTCGCTCAGAGTGAGTCAGTGGTAAATTGCATTGTCGGACAAAAAAAAAAAAAAAATCATCATTATTCATAGGCACAGAAATCTAAAAAAACAGCTGAGCACTGAAAATCCAGGCACTAAAAAAATGGTATTAAGGACAACTTGAGAATTTAGATGAAAGAGAGAATTTATGTTCAAAATTGTTGAGAAAATAAGGAGGAAATGTTGGTTATTAAAAAACAAAAAACAATATTACTATTAACAAGTATATAAGACTATAGTACAAGTTAACAAAGTTTTAACAAAAGTTACTTTTCTACAAGCTAACTGAACATGAATGATTACATCGAGGAATATTGGTGACTGCACTGGATATATTTCATAATGTTCAGTTATCACTTAAAAGCAGTTGTTGTAAGAGAACTGAAAATCTTTAATTGCATACATACAGTACAATATTACTTAGTAACAAGAAAAACTACTGGTATTAAAATAGTTTTATAAAGTAAAAGTACAATATATTCTTCCCAAATGCTACTCAGAGTATTATTTACTTTTTTAACTGTTGATGCTTTGGCCTGTTTGAGATCAGATGGCCTTATTGGCTACAAACATGCAGATGAAAGGTTAGGATGATCATTAAAATGGTACTCAGGACTCAGTTATGATTTTAAAGGTAACTGAGTAGTCATTGTGTAATTTGAGTAGAATTAATTAGTTAATTCCACACTTGCTGAATTAGAAGAAGAATTTTAATTGATTATTAATCGAAGCTGGGACAAATGAATAAAAATAAGAAATAACGATGATCCCAGAATCAAACCCTGTGGAACCTTTTCCTGAAGAGATGGGCATTTTTGAACAGAAGCATATTGATCCAGATCATGAGTCTAGTCATATAACCAGTAGTATTGTTTTTTATCAGCTGTATGAAAAGCATTAGCTAATTATTAAGCTTGCTGAAAACGTAACTGACTTGAACTAGACTTTCTATTCATGCTATTTCATTGGCAATGGATTAGGCTCGATTGAATTAGAGGGACTGTGTGAACGTGGCAGAGGTATGGACTCTACTGGGTGCGATTCTGGTATTAAATATAATGCCTCCCTGGAAAAAAGACAACAAAAGGGGTATCATGTAGGAGACTGATTGATGACAGTTTATTTCAAAGATCAATACAACATCAGATTAATAATTTTACAAGTTTCATTGTTTCCAATTCTAAGTAAGTGTCTGGTTATTTTGTTAGATTATACTTTACTGAACTAATGAGCCGGAGAAGGACTTAAAAGATACCTTCTCGTGTGTCTTTATTTTGGCAAAGCTCATATGTACACCAGGTGTGAGCTATGAATTTCGATCACATCCAGCATTAAATCCTTGACCTCCTAAGAGATAAGCGATAAGATCTTATCTTAAGATAGTCATCACTCATTAAACTTTCCAATGTGACATCAAAAAAGTAAACCTCCTCCTGTAGTGCTGACCTTTATCCTTTTCTTCTGTGCTCCAGTAAAACAGGCCTAGTGACCACAGCCTGGGACCGACTGTACTTCTTCACCCAGGGAGGGAACCTCATGTGTCAGCCACGTGGGGCGGTGGCTGGAGGCATGGTGCTTGACCTGGACAATAGTTCTGTCATGGCTGTGGAGTGCGAAGACAGACGCTACTGTTTCCAGATAACATCTCCGTCAGGCAAAACGTATGCACACATCTTTATATATAAACATGCACACACATGAGATATTTGGAGGTATTTAATTTAATCCTCTCCATTGTTGTTTATGCCCCCAGGTCAATGATTCTGCAAGCAGAGAGCAAGAGGGAATATGAAGAAGTAAGCGTGAACGAGTCTGTTTGAACAGCTGTGTTTGATCTTCTCTATTGATTTACGTCTTCTTCCCAAAGATATTTGCTGGAACAAGTGTCCGTCACAGAACAATAGAGGAGCTGTCCAGACTCATTTGTTTGGTTTTCATATTTGGTTTTGTGCTTGGACACATCTGACTGGCTTGTCATAGCTGGTATCAGTCAAGTGTTTTCAGGCGGCGTGTGTCTGAGCTCGAGGAAGTCTTAATGTGGATCTCTTTGTTTCTTTCTCAGTGGATTTGCACTGTGAACAACATCTCCAGACAGATCTACCTGACTGACAACCCAGAGGTAATGGGCACTCCCACACACACACACATACACACCTTTATTACCAACAGTGGACTATCATTCCACACATGCCAAGTCGGGACCTCTCTTTCTGAGCATTTTGACAAAACATAAAGACAACAGAATGTTTTCTTTCACAGTCTTTAATATAATATTAGTGGCAGTATGTTTTCTAATTATTTTATGAAATGACCAAGAGAGGACCTTCATCTACCAATCAAACACGAGACATCCATATACTGTGCTGGACGTGTCTGTATTCATCATTTCACGTCTTTGATATATATTATTAGAAATTAATCATGTCCATTTTTAATGAGAAAAGATAATTTGCCTGCAAATTCAAGTTAAAAACACACCAAGTAAACCAAATATTCGAGGCAAACAAAATTCTAACTCTAAATAAGAAATATTTTATCGATCGTGGTGGGTTGGACCTCAGCCATATTATTTGATTAGGCACTAACAGATCTTTTTGTTGTCCCACAACTTTAATTAGGAACGCAAAATATGAGAAACCTGTTTTCTGTTTAAGAGACATAAAAATGTAATGGTGTTGTTCCAGTGCTGTCACACAGACCCTCCCCCTCCTCTTTCTTAAGTGTCTCACAGCTGTTGTTGTCTTACCACTTATCAATCCCAGAAAATGTTTCCTGTTTGCAGGAGAGTTGGCTCCAGGGAAATGATGCTTTATCTCTGGTGTAGTGTCACATAACTGTAAATTATATTCTTGTGATCTCAGGAGCAAAGGCACAGCACTGTAGGATTTGGGGAAAATAATGGTATATCTGAAGACACTTTATAAACTGTTGTACATTTTCTTTGGTATTTTGGGTATTTTTGATGGCACTTCATAAAATTCAGGCACATATGAAAAGCTGGGAATACAATGTTTTAAATAATTTAGGCAGATTTTCACATTGTTCTGGTGTTATAATGGATCCACTTGCTGATACAGAAATGCTTCAATGTCTCTGCTTCCTGATAGGCTGTGGCTATCCGATTGAACCAAACCGCCATCCAGGCAGTCACCCCCATCACTAGCTTTGAGAAAAGACCAGAAGGCTCACCCAACCCTGACAGGTCAGGCATGCTGCTTGTGTAAGGATTTATTCATAACACTACATCCTACATTCTCCCCTGAAGTTTCAAATTCAATTTTTTACAGTGGATTTTAATTTTGAAAACTAAGGTCTAACTTGCACAATACGTTTGACTTGTATTTGACATGCTTTTGAGATCGTTTTGGTGTTGGCTCTTTTTGTCATGTTATATGATTATGTCATATCCTTTTGATGATTTTGTCTGTGCAACACTGGAAACATGACTTCTTCATCTGCAGGTTCTTGTTCTATTTGAATTGACCTATTGTTGATTGTGATTTAGACAATATTTCAGGTGGTTCAGGAGGTATAGAAAGATCAAAATGTCAACCTATGATTGCTGAGGATGTTCAGACCACTGAACTGAATAAAACAATCTGTATGTTTCTTTTATGCTAAATCTGATCTTTTGCTAAACCCCTCCCACAGACAGTGATTGGTTAACACAGCATGGCAGGCCTGTTTCTAAGAATGAATATGTGTGCATGTTGAAGTGGTGAACATGGGACTCTCATAGGAGCGACAATCTATATGTTGCTTATTACCACCGTAAGAAAGAAACTTAACCCACTTTGAACCATATTTCCAATGTTTATGACCATTTCATACAAGATTGTTAGCACATCAACTGTAGTAATGCTATGTATCTATCTGTATTGTTATGTCCAAGGACCTGTTAGATTTAGCCTCAATCTTGCAGCTGGACATAGAATGTGTAGCATTTAAGTGTAAAAGTAGCACACTAAAGCTGTAATTATTCCTTGCCCATACTCCCTGTAAAGAGAAACCTTCTTAATGGCAAAATCCGCTTTCGATGAAATACTCACTCTCAAGTTATTATTCAATAATTCCCACATCTGGACCACAACATTGGAGTAACTTTGAGGGGACTTTGTAGCTATTGTGGACACTTTTGATTCACATCTGGACACATGAATGTTTTATAAAGAAATATGAACCTGTCCTTTTCAGCTGAGTGGTGGGTGTTTTGGGGTTTTCCTCTTTATTATTTAACTTCCCAATTTCCCTCTCATTCCTGCAGAGCAAAGCCAGGAGGTGTACTCGCTGGTGGTTCCCAGACAGGGGCAGCTCCAGAACCAGAGGATCTGATAGCGCCTGGGACACCGATTCAGTTTGACATCATGCTGCCAGCCTCTGAGTTTCTGGACCAGAACAGGGCTGGGGGGAGGTGAGTGGACAACAGGAAGTTTGCGTGGGTGCTTGTTTATTAGGTACAAGTGGGGACAAGGTGCTTGTGGGTGGTGATGCTGGTTCCCTGAATGATGGCCTCTTTGTAATGAAATGATTTCCAAGAACTTGAATGGCTCACTGCAGGGCTTTGGTTGTTTTTTTGCTGATGTGTGTGTGCTCCCTTCCTGACAGACGCACAAATCCATTTGGAGAAACGGATGACGACTGTTCAGCAGAAAGTGATGGTAACCATTTTCCTCTGCTACATGCAACTTAGTAGTCCACTTATTGTCTTCAATGCGCTGTTCGAGGTTAGAGTAACATCACTGTGTACCCTTGCTCACGAATGTCCCTGCCTGTATTTGTGTTGTTTGGTTTACAATGCTGACACGTTTGTGTTTGGTGATGTTTGCATGTTTTCGCAGACTCCCTCCTGCAGCAAGTATTCGCCGTGCGCTTTCTGGGCTCAATGGCAGTGCGCTGTGGCAACAACCAGGAAGTCATCTATGAGGCGATGAGACAGGTGCTGGCTGCCCGAGCCATACACAACATCTTCAGGACCACCGAGTCCCACCTCATGGTCACCAGCAGTAGCCTCAGGTAGGATTCATCCCTTTATTATGGATTGCTATATGAATACAAAGGACAAACAAAGACACCTAATATACACAACAAACAAAGGCTTCAATATTATTATCTGCCAAGAATGCTGATGCTTGGTGAATGTAGCCAGTAGTTTGTCAGCAGTCTTTTTGATCTTCTTGCTCTGTGGAGAAACAGTTATCCTATAATTGCAATAATAATCTAATCTGACATGTCTGCCTTACAGTCTAGCAATATTTCTGCTACTATTTAACGATGTATTTAATTTGTGGTTAAATGTATTTAAAACCTTGTGATAGTCTGGTCTGAACCTTGATCACAGCTATGCAGCATGTAACCTCATACACTGTGCAACACAACAGGGAATACAGTACGTCTTACAGTGAAACTGTCCTGTTTACAGTATTAAAATGTAATTAACTTGTGTGTAGCTTTATGTTTTTGTGCACAAGAAATTGTATCATAAAAGCCTGACCTATTTAATCCAAGTTGTCTGAAATACTTTTTGTGCAGGTTATGCATGCCTGTGCGTATGTTTCGAGTTGCATAGGACCTGTAAAAAATGTTGCACTGGGGCTCATCATAAGTGGATGACCTGCTAAAAGTTGGTTGTCTGTGCAGTATATCACTACCTGAAGACTTTAAAGAGAAAAATGCATGAGGGAAGACCATAAGTATCTGTGCACCAGTCAGGTTATCCAGCAAAAACATGTGATATCAAGCTGTTGTAAAAGACATGGCTGATTTTCACATTTGTAAGAAGTCTCAGCTTGTATCTGCATCATATAGCGAAGGACTATCAGAACAAGAGAGACGGGGGTGTTTCAATTTACTTTTGAAAGTCTCTGTCTTCACAACAGGTTGATCGACCCTCAGACGCAAGTTACAAGAATAAGTGTAAGTTCATCAGAATATCAAGTCAGTATTTAATAAGGAACATTTGCCATCTTCAATCTACAGGTTGTCTTTTTCACTGTAATTTAACTCACTACCATATTTTTTTAAAACCTTAATTCTTTCCCCATCACTTCTGATCTCTCAGTTCCAGCTCCGAGAGGTGTGCCAGTTTGCAGCCCACCAGGAAAACGGGAGGCTGATGGGATTTGTGGTGGAGGGCAGAGACTGGAGTGACGGAGACGAGGAGGGAGAGCCCTCGTTTAGCGCCTTCGTCTTTGAGAGCAACACAGAGGGCGAAAAGGTCGATACACCAAATGTTGATGTTTATTCACGGAGGAGAAACATGTCAAGTGATGCATGAATGTATACTGAAGTTTATGTCTTTGTCTTCATTCACAGATATGTTACACCATAAGTTTGGCAAAGGACATCACAGAAGCCAAGAAGGTATCGCCATCATCATGGAAATCATCATAGAGCTCAGTTATTGCATTTATTCTTGATTCCAATTTCTAGATTCTTTTGGATAAAGTATATGTATTTTAAGTGGTGAAGGAAATTAAATCACCCTCTTGTAGTAATGTTCCCCAAAAACGGAGACATTACATTTTCTGTTGGAGGGCATTATATCATTGATGGAGTTGAGACAAACTTTTATCACATAGTGTAAAACAATAAATCTTTTTTGCTCAGTTAATACGCCCCCAGACTCCAGAACATTCTCTCTGTTGAAAACTTTTAGAAGAACATTTCAAACTTGCCTTCCCTTTGAAGCATTTATTGTGTTTTACTTTACTTCATCCAGCTTTTGTTAATATCCCTCGTCTCTAAATCCCTTTCTGCTATGCTGTTTAAAGTTTTTGATAGTCTTACATTTGTGTTTTTATGAGGGTTTTTTTTTAATCTTTTGGGAAACATCTTTTTACAAAGGAAACAAAAATGTTTTAGTATTCCTATGGGCATGTCAGCACCAACTATTATGTATTATTTCTTAAGTTTTATACGTTGACAACATTGACTCACAGTAGCTTTTTTCAGTGGCTAAACAACGGAAAAAAATTCAAAGTGAAGATGACAACCTCGACAAATGCAAGATGATGAGAATAAACAAAAACACAGCCACTAGAGGGAGATAGTCAACATTTCATTTTACCAACATTTCAAAATATATTGTCACAACCTGAGGAGTTAATACAAAAAAAAAAACCTAATTCTAAAGCAGATAGACTTATCAATTCTAATTTTTTTGTTGTTTTTTTTTACAAGGACCCAGAGGCCCTAGCTCAGCTGATGAAGAACATGCCTCTCACCAATGATGGCAAATTCTTGCTGCTGGAGCCTGAGGAGGGCGACACGACCAACGGAGCAGGACAAGAAGACCTGGAGTCTGAGGCCTAGCCCCGCTTAGGACCAAAATAAATAAATAAACCACCAAGACTTAGGCCACAACTTTTCCCCAGGAGAGAGGGCTTTCCTTGGATGAAGGCATCATCATGACCCCCTAGCCCTAACTCTGGTACTGTACATCCATATTAGAGAGTGTAGTTCACTTCCATTCACCCTGTGTTACTAGATTTTTTGCTGTAATGAAAGCAGAAGATGTGAGCAGGGGGCTTGCCTTGACCAGTGCAAAAAGCACATCTCATTGGTGCTCCATTAGATCTGCTTTCCTACGGTCAGACATGTAGCATGGGTTTGATTTGGAATTGTTTTTAACGCCGCTGTCGGTGGTACTTACTTCAAAAGGGACACTATATAGGTACTGATTGTGTTTTATTGTCTTCTAATATCCCCAGCCATGTAACAGAAGGTGGTGAATCATGTACTTCAGTTTAGGTTTACATTCTTTTTTGGGTTTACATAGTTTTGGGTGTGGAGAGTTCATTCCTTTATGTTGTTTTACACGTGTTTGAAATGTTCTTATGCAACTACTTTGGCGGTTATTTCTTGTTTTTGTGTACAAAAAAGTTAATGCACTTCCGAGGATAATATCTGTTTAATAACTCTTGATGGCTACAGAATGCACCTACTGAGAAATTTGAAGGATCCTACACTTTTATAGACATGAAGGACTTAAAAATGGGTTAAACTCAAGCCAGCTCCCTATATCTTCAGAGCAATGGCGGTTGCATTGCTTGTTAGTATCGTTACTATGTCAGCATGACTGTTGAAGCAGTGGACACAATTGGCTTTTTACTTCCACATTTTCCACATTTTTCTCCACTACCTGTACAAGACAAGTCTTAAGATGATCTGTATTCCGTATGAGGTCCTCTTTGAGAAGCCCAAATACACTTAGTGAAATTAAAAAGCAAGTTGCGTTTAATTTCCTGTAAGCCTTTGTAAATATGAACTGTCTGAGTGTCTATATGATGTTTTAATCAGAGTTGGCTGAATTAAAAGCTTCCAGATTCAGTACACTAGGACTGATGCGGTGCATGATTAAACTGCGTGTTCTCTCAAAGTCCCTTCTCGGAAGATTAGAACTTCTACACTGAGCACTAAGCTGTAGTACAAAAAAAAAAAAAAAAAATCACTGAAATGTTACCATAACGCATGTAGGCAAACCACAGTGGGGTATTATGTACTCATTGAAAAGCAATTTGCGCTTTGCTCATACATATGAATAGTAATCAGATCAGAGAGGCTGAAGAGAGAAAGTGATTGATCCGTGTAATTCCGCCTTCCCCTTGGATCCCAGTGCAGTTCTGTTCCATTTCAGCCCATTTGAGCTGTCATGCTGATCTCAGTGGACATTGGAAGCCCATGGTGCACTGTGTGAATGTGACATGTTTTGTACTGTGTGATACAGATGAGGTCAAAACCACTGACTTGACGTTGATCGTGAAAGTTACATTGTGTTGACCGGCGCGTTCGCTTGTCTGCTTGCTTTTTCTACTCTTTATCAGAGCTCTTGGCAGAACCTCGTGTTAAACAAGGATAACGTGTAGATATTTCATTCAGGACTGCCTGCTCTACTGGTGAAGTAATTAGGCATGATTATGTTGTTTGCTCATGACATCAGTCATTGTAATCAAAGGAATTCAATGAAAAGTTTGACATTTAGAGAAATGTGCTTATTCGCTGTATGATAGATGACATTTGTCCGTGTGGACAGTGGAAAACGGGGGGAACGACAGCAGCAAGCTTGTTATGCTGTCAGCAGAAGAGGGGTCATGTAGTTTGATATGTTCCTCTAGTCTTCCTGACTCATTGAAATATTCATACCCAAACCGTGCTGTGTATTGATAAATCCACTAAGCTGTCTATGGTGCAGAAGAACAAGACAGATTCGCAATTGTGAGTTTTTCTCTCAGTCTTGCCTTTCTGTCAGTTTCATCTTGGATCTATAACATTTTCTAAATTATACCTTCATTTTAAGTGATACATAGCAACATGTAGTCATAGAAGAGCCAGTGGGACCTAGAAGTTAGCATCGCCGTGGTTCCCTGGACAAAATAAGCCTATGAGATTTCTGAACTGGATTTTTTTTTCTCTGTGGCAAACACAAGTTGATATTTACACATTTTGTTCAGCAAGAAAATGTTCACAGATGAACATCACTTTTGTGATTTTTGAAACGCAAATTAAATTGCTAGAAGTAAAAAGGTAATGTTGGGCTGTAAACGGACTACACTGGAGTCACATGACTTTAACGTCATCACCAGTAAGTGTTTTATTACACATTTACTGTACACAATTTCTGTAGAGTTGTTTGTAACTAAAGTCGGCCTGTAAAGATGGACTAGTGAGTAGATGAGTCTGTGTCTGGTGTGATGACATTTAATGTCCCAGACAACTTTTGTAGTCTCATTTTAGCCCCTTTTTAGTAACTGCTGTTGTAGTGCTTTAAATTTGATTGTCCGACATTTAATGCTGAGTTTTATGTAGAACAAAAGTTAGTACAAATTTAGTATTTGCCTGCAGCGACCACAGACCTTATTTCAGGCATTTAACCAAAAACCCATTCAAAACATGCACAGACTTTTGAAGAAGCAAATGTAAGTGCAAAGTTGCAGTTACTGAAGTAATATAGTGAAGAATGTTTCCATTGTGAAAACCTTAGGAATTAAGGAATTAATGGTCTTATTTTTTTTTTTCTTTGGCAAGTTACCATGGTACAAGGGGGAAAACACAGTCTGAGATGTCTATAATTAGAATTTAATGGACTTTGAATAAGTTCTGGCCTCCAATGTCAGCCAATTCCTGATAATAGAAACCTCATCTGGCATTACCCTTACATGACCTAATGAGCGAGTATCAGAGTTGCTGGTATGTGGAGTTAGTTAACAGGGCCAGGTGCCTTCCAGTCTTGGCGCAAAGCTAACTGACTGCCAACATTTCAGGATCAATTATTTGAGGGGTTTATCAATATTTCAATTCAACTCTTCACCACAAAGCAATAAGCGCATTTCCCCTTAATGTAAAACTTGCTTTAAGTCCTTTCAGTGAACTACTTCTCTGTGTGTTGCCTGATATAAATGCGTGTCAGCAGGTCTTCTCATGCGATAAAGAAATTCTGTCCGTCTCCTTCTGTGGTTGCTGGTTGAGATGCTTCAGCCTCACCATCAATAAAACTACAGCAATGCATACAAACATGCGCGGTGCGTCCATGAACATAAGTCTGAGATTTGTTTCCCATTTGATGACCAACACAAGCGGCTGCCTGTGTTGTTCCTCTGATCGATGGCTCAGTTGGAGAGAGGAGTTTCTCTAATTTACCATCTAGTCAAGAAACCAAATCCTTTTACTGTACACGGCCTGTTAAAGTCCATAACATGTATTACAGCTGTGTCTAGATAATATCTGTGCTTTGTAAGTAATGCATGGTCAGGAAAAGAACCTGGGTCCTCATGGTGTAGTGTCAGTGATATAGCAAGGACTGCATTATCTCCCCTCCCCCCAACTGTCTTTGTGTAAATGGCTGAAGTTGACAGACTCAACTACCCATAAGGCTTTGCATTTGATTTGTCCTAATTTTCTAAAACCAGTGTTAACATGCAATCTTTAATAAATATGAATCATTTTTCTTACTCAGGTAATTGTTTTTTCTTTACATCACAAAAAACTTAGAGATCATTGCCAGAGAGAATAAAACATTTATTAAACAAAGCATTTGTATTTACATATAATTGTCATTTAACTTAAATGCACTTAGAATCTAGACAGCTGGAGGCACACCTGAGCATGAGCGGCTTTACAGCAGACATCTTGCTTTATCTCAGTTGCAAACTTTGGCAGCGTACACTTTCAGACGTGAAGCCATTCCACAAGCTTATAAACACGTCGTTCAAAATGATTGCCTAAACTAGCCTGAATGTAAATAACCTATAAAGTACAAGTGGGTTTTTAAATGCATTTTAGAACTTCATTTATTACATGTGTGTAATTATCTGCCATATAAAACACAGAGGAGATTCTAAAGGTGTAAACACAAATGGTACACTGTGGTGCATTGGGTAATTATCGTATTTGCTTGTGCCAAGCACTCATACTCATGCGCAAAATGCATACAAAGCAGCAGGACAGCTCAGGAGTCTTTGTAGTAGTTGTTGAAGTTTATGCGAAGGAGGAAATCCTCCAGATGAGGCTGGTAGCCTCTGTTCACCAGCTTGGTCACCACTGAGAGAAGAAACAGGAAACATGAACCACTTAATTACCTCTGATTACCAAAAACAGCTCTGATTATTTCTGCATTGTTAATCCTGTATTCTCCCAAACACTTTATGGAAAGGTCCTTTTTTTAACACTCACGTGTACACTGAAACATTTTTAAAACTGCTGTAATGATCAAATACCTAAATCAATACATAAATCATAAATACACATCTCCATGTGACAGGCGAAGGCTGCACAGCCATCGGCCACTTCTGAAGTAAAGTTCTGCCTACAGAGCACTATCACATATGGGCATGTCAATACTGTTTTAATAATAGCTTAAAAATGTGACCCTTGTTTTTAAACTTAGACTTTATGAAGCTATATGAGTGATGTAGCACTAAAAACCATACCGATTAAATGAAAAATGTTCCACACTCATTATCTAATGATCTATCATTAATTACACAAACAGGGACTACCACACAGACAAGTTCAAACAAGCTGCACCCGATTTAATTCAATAATCTAAAACAACAATGAACCCGACTTCAGATCAGAAACTTCTGTCTAATTTCTTAATTACAGTACAGTGAAAACTCTCGCAACAGTAAGTGCAAAGAAAACGCCTCTTCCATGATTTAAATGTCACTGGATGACTTAATTAATCCCTTACATTTAGAGAAGATTTGACATGCTTTGAGAAACAAATTCCCCTCAGCTTGATAGAATTTGGCAACCCTTAATTAAGTACCTTACAGCTTGAAATTAGAAGCTAATCTACATTTTAGTGTTCTACCATTTCACAGCATTATGTGCCTTTGCTCCCCACCTTTCATCCTTTTCATTACTGTTGTTACTATTCCTTTTTTTCCACTTACTCTATTGTATATAGAGCGGGTGCTTTCACACTTTCACAACACGTCCTTTTGCTTTATAATTATTAAACCGAGAATCATTTTTATTAACTTCTCAATAAAAACATTTTCAATAATGAAAAAGTAAGACAGGATCAGAACAACTTAAAGTTTTTGATTAAATGTAGGTGAAATAAGACAAATAAACAGGGTAAATATTAATTAAAATCTGATCTGATGTTCTGTCCTTACCTTTGAAAAGAAAGTGGGAGTAATACTTGAAGGTGTTGTATGACTGCTGCATGGCAATGAAGCTGGGGTGCACTGCCTCCCCCTGCTGGCTCTCCCAGGGCTGAGCGATTAGCTGGGCTCGAAACTTGAGGATGAGGCTGAAGATGCTGTGGATGATGTTCATGACTGGAGCCGCTTTCTCTGTAAGCAGACCCCTGGGGAGGCCAGAGAGTGCAAAGTTTATGAAACATGACAGGGAACTTTGCAATGACTTTTCAACATGTTGAAGTTTTACACAGGGAAGTGTGATACTGACATCCTCCCCTAATGAGATTAAATCATTCATCGGGTTCAAAAGTTAGCTTCAAATCCTGCTGGAATTTTAATTAACTTGCGAGGAGGAGGTTGAATTAATTTTATATGAAATTATGGGTGCAGAGGGTTCCACTTCAACATGCTGTGCCTGTACAGAGCCTGAGGAAATCATTTCACTTCCTGAAAAATTGTCCTCATTTTGTGATTTTGTAGCCCTGAAATCTTGACAGTTTAAATTCTGTTTTTGCCGTCTCTATTAAACTATACAAACACTCTACAGAACACCTGTAACAACACTGAATATGAACCTTTCTGTATTTAAGGGTCCAGGATCCCAACAAAACTGTTCTCATTGGGGCTCAAACTGATGATTATTGTCTTGATTTTCAATTTTACGGTCACAAATGTTTGTTTTTTTTACACCTTCTTTAATGTACATTATTGTAATTTTATCATTTCCTTTCATATGTTTTATAGACCAAATAAGCAAACAAACCAAGCAGACATATTAATGATGCTTGATTTACAACTGTCAAAAAGTCAAATATATAAAATGTACTGATATGTACCGATACCAAATCTCAACATATGTGCCAGTATTGATTAGAGATCTGATAGCTGTGCTTTCTTTTCCCAGATTTAAAATCGGCACTCCTCATTACTTGCAAGTACTGCGATTGCTGAAAAACTGAAAAATGCCCATCAAAATATTGTAAAGCGCAAGGTGAAATCATTAAATGTCTTGTTTTTATCAATCAACAGTTCATTCCCCACAAATAATCGAGCATTTGAGTGCGTAAACCATCAAATATTTGGCATTTTTGCTTGAAAAACTAATCATTTCTTTCAGTCAAATAATTGACTCATCATCCACACACTGCAGCTCCACATTGGAATAATTTTAAACTATATTAACATGAGGCAAGTGATGCTCTGGCACTTAATCCGACTCTGCAGCCCACCGTGACTCAATAAATGTAAATGATAGCAGCAACAGTGAATCTTGTTGAAGGAGAAACTGTATTTAATGTGAATCAGTTATTTCATGGTTGACACAGACAGCTTAATAGAGTTTGCATCATGACTATTGGATTGACGAACCGTGAACTATTTTTGAGATAAGGAAAACAGGAGCGCACACCTAAAAGATCTGTATCTCATCTGCATGTGTTAGATCATTAGATCATTAATTCAAGAGATGAAGATATATCTTTACTACTGCAAAAGGCATATGTTTCCTAATTAATTCAGGCAGCAACAATTAACTATATGGCTGGGGGCAAAATATTAATCTAAAATCATTGTAGTAAATCACGCTAATGTGGAGAACTGTGACACATGCATACAATCTTTAGGTTTGCGAGGTTGCCCATGCCTCATCTCACATGGCGTGCAGTCTAGGCACCGATCACAATTAATACATGTAGCCATGATCACTCTAAATGCTTAAAAGTTTAAAATGTTACATTTAAGAGGAGGAGAGAACATTTAAGTCTTGTTCTAGAAAGTTCTACATGACAATATATTAAAGCAAAAAATCATACATCCACTAATTTGTGATTATAACAGACAACAGCAAGCATTATATTGGAACAAATACCGTTATGTGCACATATGCAGTTCCAGTGCTCACCTGAAGATGGCTCTGTTGAGGTAGTCTGCATGTGTGCGGTGGATAGCGTCCAGGTCGCTGGCAGTGGCCAGCTTGGCTGTGAACTCGCTCCAGGACACTTGCAGGATCTGGTTGGCGATGTACCCCTGGATCACCTTGACAAAATGCTGCATCTCGTGTCTGTACAGCTGCAGCTGACGGAACTGCACAGAGCGGCCGGCTCCTTTTACCAGCGCTGAGGGGAAAAGAGACATGATCAGTGTTGTATGGACTGAAACATTTGATAGTTACAGACTTTGAAATGTGAAGATCTGCTTCTTTTCTGCATCGTATCAGTGTAAAATCAATACCTTTGGATGCTTTCGTGTCTGTAAGTTGGCTGTTTGAACACACTTTGGGAACTTGACTGACAGAGATTCATCTTTATTTTAGTTTTAGGCAAAAAAATTGATTCAAATAAACTCCTAAAAACAACTGTTAATTAAAGCCATTTTTATGATACAGACGTTAAGTAACTGTGTTAAAATTTTCTTTCCTATCCTATCAGTGCTCAAAAATGTAGTCAGCGCCATATTAAGAAATAATTCACATTTTCCTCTGGTGATCAGTAATATTAAGGTTATAATCGCTGAAGTTTATATGCCTTCAATAACTTGATTCTTTGTTTTTTCCCCTTCAGGGTATCTGTTTATGTAGTCTGTGCACAAGCTCTCACTGATCAATACTATCTTACCCAGTGAAGCACACTGTTTTACAACAATCCCACTGGTACGAGATGTGCTTTGTATTAATAAAACATAAAGGAATCACAGCATCCCCCTCGATGAATATTTTATAAACAGCCGAAGCACAACAGGAAGAATCTTAACTCTTTTCTCTCAGAGGAGGAGTCTGAGCCCGGCCTGGATCAAAAGCTCACGCCGTCTCACCTGTCCGCTTGAGGTGGAACCAGACCTCTCGGAGGCTCCACACCATGTGTTTGAGCTGCAACAGGAACGAGAACAGGCGGTTGTACTTGTTCATGCAGCTGTCCGTGATGATGATGTTCAACGGCCAGTCCACCTGGGAGATGACGAGTAGCCAAAGAGACACCGGTGGAGCGGGGGTGGGTAGAGAAAATAGTGTATAAAGGTGTGAGTGTGAAAGGAAGCAAAAAGAAAGTGGAACGAAAAACAGGTAAAGGGAGAGTGACGGATGGGAAGACGGAAGGAGAAAGGTGTGAGTGCAGAGACGTTGATAAAGGAGGTGAGAGGATCGTGAAGGGAAGACAGGGTGTGAGAGAGGCAGAAGTAGAATGGGGGAGAAGAATGTATAAAGAGAAAAAGAGTGAAAGAGTGAAGTGTGATAAAGATGGGGAGAGAGGGGGAGGGAGGGGCATCAGGCAGGAGAGCCAACAGTCATGACAGCGATAGCGTGAAGAATAAAGAACAAGAGCAGAGGACAATATGTGCAGCATTAGTCACCACGCATGTCATCCCGGCTCCAATCAATCTGCGAGCCTCAATCATTTAAGTGCATGATAAGCTAATTTTCCACACCCCGAGCAGTTTGTCAAAACATGACGGGTTGTCACATTGAAGCTGCCACTCACGCTGAGGACAAGCACACCCACACAAGCGTACACACACCGTTACTCACTCACACCGCCTCACCTTGTAGCGCAGCTCCAGACAGTTGAGGGAATCGGGGGCGTGTGGATGGAAGGTCTCTGGGAGGAAGCGCAGGGCGAAGGTGAAGTTGCCAGCCAGCGGGGTGTCCCCATGTAAGCTGTACTGCAGGGCCTTGCTGAGGATGGAGTTCAGCACCAGGGGGGTCAGCAGCTCGCCGGGAGTCTGGCCGCTGCCCAGCTAAGCAGAGGAGACATCGGTTAGATCAACACACAAAAGATCAAACACGGATAGCTACCCGTACCTCCACACCTGTTGTTTGCCATCAAGGTTTTCACTCCAAACAAACACTACGGGTAGCTGAATACAATAATTAGTTTGCTTTCCGGTTGAAGGTGTGCTAATCAGTGAAATCAGCTGCTGGAGTGTTCGGCTGGGACAAAAACCTTCTGTCTCACGCGCCTCAAGAGACAGACGTACATGAATGTTTCTGCAGAACAGCACCAAGGTGTTGGCACAGACTGCGCTTCCACGCCAGGAAGCTTGGGCTTGACATAAGCAGTCATGGAATTTGGCAGCATTACGTGCTGTAAAACAGGCCGACAGAAATGTCAGATATGAAAGTTTTCAGCATCAATTATTGCCGTTTCTATCATACCAACATACTACTACTTCACTGATTTGGTTCACTTTCATTGCTATAAATTTGTGGTTTTTGGCGGAAGTAAGCAGCTGTTCCTGCTCAGCACCAAACAGCAGACAGACACAGTTAACAGCTAGCTGGTAAACATAGCGCCACTTATAGCAGCAACACAACCAGTTATTTCCCTTGAGATTTGATAAGAGACCAATAACAGAGGAAAAAGAGTGAATATTGGACTTGAATTCATCAAATGGGTAGAAACACGACTCAAAATAAATGATGTTTCTTCGTAACTGCTGGATGCGTAAATACGCAAATGTGTAAATGGTGATGGTATGTCAATGTTCACAACTTGTTTCCGCTGCCTCCAGGGCTGTCATTTGGAGGCTGTTTGTGTCCACAAACATGACAAGACCAATATTCACTCTTATGCTCCATCTTCTCCACAGACTCCTACGGGAAATAAATGGCTGCTTAGCTGCTAAACGCGCCGATCTATTTACCAGCTAGTCATCAACTTTGTCCGCCTGTCAGTCACTTGGGTATAGTCAGTTTTTGGGACGATTTCTTGCTTAGAAAAAGCTGTTGTTGACGATAACTTTAAAAAGAGATGGAAAGCTTTTATGCTGAAGGGAGGCGCAGGGCCGGCTAACAATCCTCTGTGGGTTTGTCACCATAAGCAAACCCTTTCACATTACATTGAATCCATTATTACAATAAAGACGATTGATTAAAGCAGCTTTCCAAATTCTCAGCTTTGTTTGTAGTACATTTCATGGCAGCGATTCCTTTTTGAGAAGCTATATGTGATATAACTGCAATACACACTGGCTCCAGGATGCAGGAGGGTATATGAACCCTCACACAAGAGTCATGCAACTTCCTTTAGAAGACTGTGCTCCACCTATAGTGCATACATTTATAAATGATGGCCAACGCTTGTGGACGCCAAACTTATGGGCATAGAAACACTAAACCGACACCAAAACACAGCTGGTGACTTGGCTAAGCTGAACAGCCAATCAGAGTGACCTCTTTCACACTGGCTGGCAGACAACTGTCAGCATGGTGTGTCCAGGCCCTAGCCTGTTACTAAGCATGTACTTAGTAGTTTAAAGATAAAAACATGCTCTCAGATTTCACAAGTTAAAAGAAGGTAATAGAAAGTTTGAAATGTATTGCTTTGACAGTGAGGTCAGATCATTTGGTCTTCTTGCGCTCTCTTATCCTAGAATCCAAAAAGGCTCTAAAGAACCTTTTGTTGAATGTGCATGGAGATGACAGCAACACTACTTAAAGGGCCTCACCTTCTCAAAGAGCAGATCACTGAGGGACTGTGCAAATTCGCCGTCCTCCATCAGCAAGAAGTGGCGCAGTGCCTCGAAGTGTCTCTCCACCCCCAACTCCACAAAGAAATAGTCCACCACCGCCTTGTTCACCAAAGACACACTGGGGATGGGAGGCGGAAGAGACATTGACCAAGGTTAGGAGAGAAAAGTTTTGACTTGGGGAAAATGTTGCTGACTTGCAAATTTAATGCAGGGGATGATAGACGTCAGCTCTGGAGAAAGCTCGGGGAATATACAGGTGTTTTTTCACTCTTTGGATGACTTCCTCAGTCCCATTAGTTTGACTTATTCCTAAGCAATTCACCTTTATATAACAGTGGGATTTAGGGACAGTTTTCTTTAACTGAAAAGTCAGCAGGGAAATAGAGAGATAAAAATAGAGTAGAAAAACCTCTGGCAAACACCCCTGCATCGTCTAAGCATCGGATTAAAATGAGTTAATAAAAATTTAGAACTACGAATTCCAACACTAAATATACTGCACCCCCCCTCTGTGTGCAGAAAAAGGGATGAGAAAGCCATTTCTTTGCACACAAAGGCTAAACTGCATAGTGTGCAGAAACATTGTAGGTGAAGACTGACAGGCTTGTCTGGAGCTCTGATGGAATTTCAAACAGAAAAAAGGATCCCACAAAGATGGATGGTAATAAGTATTTAAATTATTCCTCAAGAGCAAAATGTGCACTCAAGTGCAGTTCAAGTGGCCTGAAGAAGCTGAGAAATGGCACGATATCAGTCAAAACTGCACTTCTGGATTTCTCTTGAACATTTGATCTTCAAAACTTATACTCGTATAGAACAACCTGCAGTGTGCCTGCAAGTGTTATTTTTATTCCAATCTCACACTAAACACACCATTTCTCCCTGCAGCTTCCTTTCAGTCAGACACTTACTGTGTGATGAGCGGGGCAGTGACAGAGTGTTTTATCAGAACTGGCAGAGAAACCATCTCACTGAGTTGGACAGCAGTGGTGTCTGTGGCTCTGCGGAGCGTCGGGTCCATGGGAAGGCCCCAGGGGCCCCGAGTTACCTGCTTCAGCAGCTGACACTCAGGGGACGAAGCTGTGTGCAAGGGAGATGACAGACATGCTGTTGAATAAACATCACTTTTGAAAACTCTTATTTTTAACAGTGCAAAGAAGGGGCATGCAGAGTCGAATGAAAAAGAAACTGATGTCAAATAAATATCCACATATTGGCGACAATAAATGATGCAAATTAAATATTTAACCATTTATATAAAAATGTCAAAACTTCTCTTTTCCACTTTCTAAAATGTTGATATCGGCTGTTAATGCTCTTTTTTTTAGTTACTCATAGTCTGACATCAAGAAAATATTTGAAAATGTGAACTTCGGCTTTTTACCATTCTCGAAAATGTATACTACCAAAATGATGACAGAATAATAGGTTAATGGATAATAACTGTAAGCTGTTAAAATGACCTCTGAAAATTGATCAAATCCTCTCTGACACAATCTCAACATAAACAAAAGATAAAGGATTCACAACAGCTAGTATTTACTGCAGGGTGATTCATTAAATAGCACTACATTGTAAGCTGTTACAGTTATTTAGTCCACCCTCTACACTGATAGCAACATTTCCTAAATAATGAGCTCTCCTGACTTTGATCAGTGATGTGGAAAATGTATTCGGCTGAGGAGATTCTGATTGATTTCATGCAGACCCTGGAAGCTGGCATAAATAATGGCAGCATGACTGAACAACACACGCGGGTGAAAAAGACAAGATATTGCTTCAACGAGCCATGATGCATCCCACCCAAACATGCACCAGACTAAATACCCTCATGAAATATCGCTGCTTTTTATGCAACCTCTGTGCCTGCTGAGGGAGTAAATATTAAACAGCCTCTGAGAGTGAATCACTCCTGAACATGTTGTAATTTACATGAAGTAAGCTCCACTGCTGCAAGGTGTATAATTTCCATTTCTCTGCAATTTGACATGATGTTGTGGAGTATTTCAAAAGATGTTTCATTTCTTATTAAGTTAGTTCAGAGACACCAGGGAGTAAACAGGCTAAAAAAATTCAAGAAAAAAGTCATTTCTTTTTTTTTTCTTTTTACTAGATTTTTACTGTAGGCTACAACTTCTTCTGTTGATAAAAGAAAGGCTTAGGCTTTGTTTTTTTTGCCCCAAGTGTTTGGTCTCTATCTAATTCTGTCTACACGTAAAGGCAGCAGCAGCCTCAGAATTATCGGATTCAGTCCCTGTTCGGGCCATCTGTTAAATAACGACAGATAAAGGTCAAGCAAGAGCATCGATTTTATGAGAGATAATGGTAATTTCATTTTATTAAATTTACATCCAATATTAAGTCAAATATTTTACTTTTGCTTGTTTGATTTTTGATACAATACAGTTTTATTTTACTTCAACTGTGCTATGAAATGAGCATACAAAGGTTTAACTAAATTATGCTCATTTGCTAGTTTATTTATACACCTAGATAAAATCACGCAGTCCAGCGTTTATTCAACTGTATGATCGTTTTGGAGGCGTTTGTATATCACATCTGAATACAACAGAGTCACAAAGAGGTGTTTCTAATATTATAATATATTATAAAAGGGGTGGAAAAACATATGAGGAACATTTTGTAAGTGTAAAAAAATTTAAATCAACAACTCTCTAAATTCGTTTAAACAAAGCTAGACACCATCATGTGTTTAATCACGGCCCAGACTCTACTGTCCATTTCAACAGGCCGCACATTAACTATAGCCTAAGATTAATGGTTTCCTTGGCACACTCATATGTTTTCAACTCACCCATTAGGTTGAAGCAGTCTTCGTAGTGTTCCACCTGGTACTGAGCGGACAAAGCTAAGAGGTATTCCTGCTCAGACTTTTCTCCAGGGGACACACCAAAGGCCGCCGCCCAGGACCCCATGCTCTCAGCCAGCTGCTCACCAGGGCTGTCCGACTGAAAACCTGAAGAGAGATGTAAAACAATTACCTAAACAGACACAGTGACGTCTCTTTGGCACAATACTTGATACAAATGGGCCAGAGCAAAATAAATTCCATATATCTAACCATGAATTTTTGACTTTCAATGCAAAGGGAGAGTCAGATGACATAAATTCAACAAAACAGCTAAAGTGTATCTGGGAATATCCCACTAAGCTTTCTATGAAACTGTGAGCATGAAGACAAGCTAAAGAGAGATATTATATTGAATATCTAAGGCATGAAGCCACTGACAACACTTTGGGTATTAAAGAGAAAATTACATTTGATATAGGAATAAATAAATGTAGATGAAATTACAGAGGAAAATGGTTCAAAAGACCAAAAAGCAGAGATTTGCATGGAAACTCAGAATTCAAAATCCACAGTGTTGCACATCTGAGAAAATAAACAATAATCCAAGCTTTCTGAGAAATTACACATTTGGTTTACAGATATATTTATTAAGAACTACTTGCAAAGTGGTGATTGAGCCTGCGGACCACTCACGATAGTGCTGCAATACTTATATGTGAGCAGTTTTATAAACCGGTTTTCTGTGGCAACATTGCCAGAAAAAAAATACATATTAAGTCACGGTGAAGGCAAATCAAACATTTCCAACGGCCGAAGCTTCACATTAAAATAATTTAACTGACAGAATACGGGCGGACTATTTGTCACAGGAAATGCAATGTGCTTGTCAGTAAGTTTAGCACTTAACAATAACATTCATCCAAAATGCAAAAGGATCATTTTAGCATTCGCTGACAGCAGATCAGGTTACATTGCAGGGAGTAATGAAACGAATAGGAGCGACCACAGCCATCTGTTAGATGAAGAGCTGCAGGCGACGGGCCGCACACCTCTAACTTCTCAGCAAGCTAACAAACTCCTTTCACTGTGCTCTGTTGTTCAGAGACTCTTGCTGTGTGCAGCATAAAATCAGATCAATGTTGCTCACAGAATGATGGAAAAAGGCCAATAACTGCCTGACTCCTCTATAAAAACAACAACAGTGTTTTGTGGCTGCCAGGATTCTGGGACCTTGAGTTTTTAACCATGTTTGCTCTTACCACTAATCACTGCAGGACTGAAGTCTTCCAGAGTGGCACTTTAATGGTAAATGCACTTCAGTCTTAATTAAAAGTATTCTTCATTTCTACTTGTCAATTTAAATCATCTCCTTTAGTTCTTGAGTTTCAATGCAATAAAAATAAGATTCATAATAAGAGAGCAAGATTATTGATCTGGATTACAATCGCATCAGAGATCTCAAAGTCTTATACTCTCCCTCGAGCTCACTAAGTGGCAGTTGAGTGTGTCTCGTGATTGCAGAATGTGTGTCATATTATATTATTCATTACCTTTACCATCTTCATTGTCTTCCGCCCTCTGCTGATTTCCACTGCCCTTGTCCTTCACCACGCACCCGACTGCAAGTGAAGAATCTGATGAGTGGCCATAAGCACTTCCTGGTAGTACAGAAGCTTGTGGCTCTGTCCCCAACACCACACAGCCCACCCCCAGTGTTGAATCAGAAGAGTGGCCATAGGCGCTGCCAGGCAGTGGGGATGGAAGAAGATCCGTTTTGGACACAAGACATCCGGCGCCTAAATTTGAGTCTGATGAATGACCATGGGCACTGCCAGGTAGAGGAGAAGGTTTGGGTTCATCTCCTGAAACTAAACATCCGATACCCAACGTCGAGTCTGAGGAGTGACCATAAGAGCTTCCAGGTAAAGCAGACAAGGCGGGTTCAGATCCAGACACCACACAGCCTGTTTGAAGGATGCAGTCTGAGGAATGCCCGAATTTACTAGAACGAGGTCTTTCTTCAGGTATGTTAGACATAAACTCGCCAACTTTTATATTAGCATCCGAGGAGTGACCATGGATGCTGGGAGAGGGAAGTTGTGCAACAACATCCGAGATGTTTTCTCCAACTTTAATGTGAGCATCTGAACTGTGACCGTGGACACTGGCAGTGGGCAGAGGGGCAACTACATCAGAAACATGCTCACCAATTTTGATATGTGCATCTGAAGCATGACCGTGGATATTTTGAGTAGGAAAAGGAGCAACAAATTCTGACACGTTTTGGCCAACTTTAATATGCGCATCAGATGAGTGACCGTGAATGTTAGAGAAGGGTAGAGGGGCATCAACTTCTGAAACATGATCTCCGATCTTGATGTGTGAATCTGAGGCATGACCGTGGACGTTAGGGGATGGAAGAGGAGCCGTTACCTCTGGTACAAACTGTCCGACCTTTATATGAGCATCAGAGGAATGGCCATGGATGCTAGGTGAAGGCTGTTGGGCAACCTCATCTGAAACCAGCTCACCACCTTTCAGACCTGCGCTTATATCTGGCAAAGAAACCTTTTCACCAGCTTTATCTTGAACATCTGAGCTGTGGTCTTGAATGCTTGCAGAAATGTTGGTCGCTACTTTTTGGTGATCATCGTCCTTGCAACTTTGCTCTACCAAATGATCTTGTTGTCTTATCTCAACAGATTTACCTTCATCTTCATTTCCCTCCATTTTACTTTCCAAACTCACCATTCCGGTCTTCTGTTCAGTCACAGATACAACTCCCGCCTGTGTGTTGTCCATCATTGAGCCACCCCCATCTACAAGCTGCAATGAGGCTTGAGAAGGATGTCCATACACGCTTGGTTTAAATGTATATTGGGGCTCCTCTGGGGTGTACTGGCCAATGGGAAAGCTGGATTTGGAGGCTTGGCCAAAGGGGCTCGCTCTGGGGAGACCCTCCTGGATTTGAGACATGTTCTCTCCTAAGGGAATGTGGGAAAAAGAAGGGTGGTTTTGGATCAAGTCAGGCTGGACCACAGGTCCCCAGCGAGGCCGGGGCTGGGTTGACGCTTGGCCAGTTATACCCTCAAGTGGACTAAAGGGGGCACTGAAGTCATATTCAACTAGTTGTGCTGTAGGACACACTTCAGGTAGGTCAGAGCCGATATCCTGTAGGGCCATGTCCACCTGCTGACTGTCAGGGTTTGGAGATTTAGGGAGAAAATCATTGATGTCAATGTTCTCAGAGATGAGGACAGGATCCACTGTAAAGTTGGATGAAGACGGGTCAGGTGGGGGAGGTGCAGCATCTGCATCTTGAGTGTCTGCTGGCTGCTGTTCATCAGACGGCTCCTGAGTGGGAGGTTTCTGTTAAGAGAAGACACTTGTGAGGTTGATGCTGCACACACTCTGGAAAAGCATGATTTAGCGGGAAGAAATAAGGATTAATGTGAGACAAAAAAAAAGCATGTTGTCATACTCGTGTTGATTGTGGCGCAGTCTGTTGTGCTGAGGAAACAGATGGCAATACTTCCACAGGAGGTCCCTGCTGGCCTAAAGGATATTTCTCGAGTATTGCCTGGAAAAGTCATGAGAGCTTTGTTTAAAATTGCTTCCCATACCTGCCATTATATCAGTCTCCTTAATCATCTTTTCCTTGTCCTCATTATGCATTTTCTGTGTTTACGAACCTCAGTCTGCTGCCTGTCATGCATGAAGAACTGAACCCGGGCTTCTTCAAGCCTCATTCTCTGCACCCGCCACATAGCCCGCCTCTCTCTGCGAGCTGCTTCCTCTGACAGACGGCTGTACTGAGCAATCAGCTCCTTCCTACAGTTTAGTCAGAGCACAGTAACACACACAGTACAAGTAAAAAAAATTAGTTGAGGCTTGATATATCAGGTACACAAGAACAGGACGTATGGATAGACAGTCGGACAGATAGATAAAAACATAAAAAAATACATTAAAAATATGTCTATTTTCACCAACTTTCAAGGCCTTGATTTTCACATTTAATGTGTGTGGGGGGGGGGGGCTGACGTTATTTTAGCCAAAAAGTCTAATATTCCTTAACGTACTGCAAAAAAAGAGATTAGGATAAAATGGCCTGTCAAGCTCCTGTGTGCACACATGTTCTTTTCAGGCTCTGTGAGGGCTCTGAATTTAAATTTTTACTTGATGAATCATCAATACTCCTGAAATCTATGTTTTTCCTCGCAACTCACGTGGAATATCCCATATAATAAGCTATTTGAATCTAGAAACTTTGCAACAATTAAAACTGCAGGACATGAATATTAACCAGTCAGCTACCATGATAGAAAGCTGTGAGAGAGGGGTGCTTACTACAGTTTTGGTAACCCCTGACCTCCAGCACCTCATCGAGCTAACTAACAACTTCTAGCCATCAATTGAAAATCCATTTATGCTCACATTACACATTCTGATCACATCTGCTCATGCTGCGGCATCCTGCAGTCATCCAAATTGCACAGAAATTCGGCCCAGTGCGAGCTGCTGAAATACCCCACACAGATGGAATTGATGTCCCATCATGTTTACACATAGTCAGTTAATATATCCTAGATCAAATAAAATCTTAACGGAGAATAATCAATCGTCAATAAAACATTAACATCTCTAATGGGGGCTGTAGAAACAGTCAGACCTGGCTCTCTGCTCCAGTTGCTCCTCCAGGGCTTGTAGTCTCTTCTCTCTGTCCCTCACCTCTCTGGCAAAGCTGAAGTCATCGTCCTCCTGCTTCTTCTTGGCTGAACTTCGCCACTGTTGCCAAACCACACAACAAACACACACACAAAAACAAACCACACACGCATTATTGCTCTCAGCTTCTAAAATGGGCATCAAAATCTGTTGGAGAAATGTATGAGTATGAATTTATTACATAACATTTTTCCAATCATTAATTTCTGATCCCACAGATGTGTTTCTGCTTTTGGCTTTAATCCATATTTTTATAGTAACAATTTATGAAATGGAAAAGGGAGAGGTGTCACTTGTAATGATGAACCTACAGAGAATAATCACCTAAATCTTCAGATCTTCTACACCTTCAATTGTTTTAGCAAGTTGAAGCCTATCTTTGTGGCTACACTCTCACTGCTTGCATAACCTCATAAATGCCCACTCTAAAAACACGACCTTCTCAGCACTAAACAACAGGCAGACACTGTAAAGGACTAGCTGGTGGACCGGGTGGACCATTTAGCAGATAAAGAACTGGATATTTTCCTCATGATTAGAGACAACACAGGTCCTGCCATGACAACGTAAAAGGTGATTCTATGTTCACATCTTATGCCTCAAAGTGGCAGAAAAATCAGTAATTGCAGGTTTAATCTTTCCTTACCATTGATGCTATGGCAACAGTGTCACATGAAGATACAGTCACTCGTAGCTCCTCTGTATTATACTACATTTTTCGCTTTTTAAGGCGTCTTATTTTTTTCAGCTTAATAGCAGAAACATTTACAGAACAAAGCCGGTGTTTTGGACTATGTGCAGCAGCGTCTTTCAACCATCCAACCTGACCACCTGGACCGTCCCAGGGAGGAAGAGAGTCGGAATAAGTCATGCAAATCCAGCTTGGTTTAAAGCTGCTCTGGGCTAATGTGTGGTCGCAGGAAAAGGATGTCACCGAAATAGGACTCAGACCCGTGTCTCAGATTGAGCTGTTGCAATCGGCGTCGGACTGTGTTCAAGGCCGACAGAGTGCAGGACTACAGCGGGACGAGGAGAGGTGGACTCTGTTTATGATGCTGACCACATTATCATCGCCATCTTGTTGCTGCTGTTTACATTCACCCTCTGAACAGACACACACACACACACACACACACACACACACACATCACTACCTCTTGCTCCTGCTCCAGGTGCTGTTTCAGCTCAACAAAACGCTCCCGCTTCTTGGCCTCCTCAGCCAGACGTTGTGACACCTGGCGCCCTACAGGAGTTGAGAGAGACAACAATGAACTGCTTACCTCCCTGCATAAAGAACTACATAACATCTCTCTCTGCTACACACATGAACAGACCCAGAACAGCATCGACATCTGCCTCACACTAACACACACTAATATGCCTATGCAAGAGTGTCAGCGTCAGGCCAGACCCAACACTTCCAAGATTTTGCTGCACTTCTTTTGAAGTAATATATGATGTGAGGAGTTTGCTAAACTGTGCGAGCGATGATTACATTTCACAACCCATAATACTGGAAGTTGTACAAAGTATTCCTCACTGCTGCTGCCCCTGTGCGTCTCTGCTGCTCTCCTGAGAGGAATGAATGGAGCTGAAAGAAACTCTTGCAGTATACTTAGCAGGATGGGGGTATGCATATACATCAAGTGCTGTATAAAATTATACTCTCAGTGTCGGTGTCTAAGCGTCACACTTACCACGGATGCTCTCCAGGGTTTGGGCAACCGACTCCCTGACCTGATTGATCAGCTCCTGGCGTGCCTGCTCTGCTCTCTGGGCCTTACAATAGATAGAGAAGAAATCATCATTAACAGAGATCTATCTGCCTGCCCTGTAGCTCACCTCTCCTCCCACCTCCTCTGCCAGTCAGCACAGCCAGCAGCACACACGATACAGGCCGTGTGAAGCAGGCTGTTACACTAAATCAAGCAGCGTGCAGGCCCCCCGACTTCAGCTGCATCATTTTAATGACTCGCTGCTGAAATTCTCAGTACTTGAGGGGCAGTGTCACCGTCATGAATCATGTAATGTTAAGAGAAAAAAAAAACTCCTCTCTCTGTCTTTAGCGACAGCATCTGTGTAACAACTTGTTTTACTGCAGGTCTACATTCCCTCACTGATGGTCAGGCTTCCCTGGATTTTTAAGTATCCATTAAAGTCAGCTAGCAGAGATGCAACAGTGTCTTCATTAAAGTAATACACCATGTTGATTACTATGTTTACCAACATTTGCTTCATATTTGTATGTCTTTCTTAAATGTTTTAACTAGTCATGTATAACTGTGGAAGAAAACTATACAGGAATAACTTTATCTATTTTACACATTAAACTGTGTTCACATGTCTAGAGCCTTTTGCAGCTCCAGATGAAGCTGGATGTAATCTGTTACCCTTTAAAAAATGCTCATACATGAGAAGAAAATAGCTGAGATGCATAAAAACAACACGAATATGTCTCAGTACTTGCTCCTCCCTGCTCATGGCGCTGTGCTTAGCAATCCTCTCGAGGCGTCCGCGGTACACAGCACAGTCCCTCTCGATCTCCTCCACCTCCTCGAGGGAGAAGGTGACAGAAATGCGAGGCACCGGCAGCTCCGACCAGCAGATGTAGTGCTGTTGACACACAATTAACAGAAAGTTAGCACTTTAAAGGAGGCTTGTTGTTTTAAGTTTTAATCCGCATGTGGTGGCATCGTGTGTGTGTGTGTTTTTCATGGATCCCAAAGTTTCAGTTGATTACATGATTAACTGATTGGTCTAGTCAGGAAGGAGAGCAACGTTACTGTTGAGCTGCTAGAATCAGCAACTATCTGGCATTTCTGCAAGAAAAATGATAATGAATCAATTATCAAAATTGTTTAATAATGATGCCAATAACAAAAAAATGTACAATTAGCTGTAGAGGATAGCGATACACGAACAAATAGGCTTGTTCATCATAATAAATTACAACGAACTGACTGGAAAGCAGTTCATTAGCACATTAGCTACCATCTCTCCACCAGCAGTGTTTCAATCCATAATTTCACACATGCTCTTCACCACCCTGCAGTTTGTCCAGGAATAGCAGACCCCAACATCGCCGGAAATTAGCATAGAGAGAAACACTGTAGTTACAGGATACCAATTAGTCAGGAGCATGAGCCCTGCAGTTCAGGTCAGGCAGGTCGAGTTATAAAAACATTATGCGCTGGAGAATCAGCGGGTGAGTCACAGACAGGAGAGGAGATTAAATACAGTTAGATCAAGTAAAAACTTCCAACACTTCACTGAGGCTTTCAATTTGTCTGAATTTCTAAGCTTACTGTCATTGTGTCAAGCGTGGAGTCCATTCATATACTTAGACAACTCTTAAGCTCAAATATACAGGTGGTCCTGAGGCAGTAGCGCTAGGAGAATTCAGGCAATTTCTATGTGAAAAGACTGCAAGAATATCCTTTAGATTTTAACAATTTATCGCTTATCTACATATTTTGTAAATACATGTATTTAGGTTAACTGATTTACATTTTTTCAAAATCAATATGAACAGTTTTTCGAGCAAAAATACCTAACATTTGCTTAATCCTGCTGCTAAAATATGATAAATGTACATATTTCCTTACATTATATTATAGTGAATAGCTTTTAGGTTTTTGACTGCTGGTTGGTCAAAACAAAAAGCAAACTTGTGATATCACCTTGGATCTATGGGAAACTGTGATGGACATTTTTAACCATTTTCTGATGTTCTATAGACTTAAACAATTTATCGCGGAAAAATATAGAGAAAAAACTGAAAAATCTATACAAAAATTAATACCTACATTTTAAAAACTGTCATGAGTGTATGGTTGACATTTTTAATTCAAAGGTTGATTTTCCTGTTGCTCCACTAACCTTTTCAAATCTATATATATCACAAAAGCACTGTCAAAGAGGAAAATATACATCCATCTAAAAATGTCATTATTTATTTTTTCTATAAAGCAGCCAAGTGATTGAGAGCAGAAGAGTTCAGAGTTCAAATGTCTGCAAAATGTTTTGAAAACACCTGTGACCCAATACCACAAGAGAATATGACACAAGGCTGATGAATGGGTAGTGATGACGTTTTACTGGAGCATGTGTCCCTATATGTCATAGTATTGATTATTTGTCCCAATCCCCTTTTGCCAGTATGGATTTCCAAATGGGTACAATCATCTATGTGGCAGCTAGATAATTGTGGAGTGGATTTGTTGGATGCAAGTGCCAATCTGTGCATCTCAAAGTCAATACAGTACACTGAATGTCTGTAAACATCAAATGTGGCAGTGTAAACTTAAGGATTAACATTTTATGTCCATGATTTATTCAAACAACAGGCACTTTGAACTGAATAAATTAAGAACATAATTCAAGCAAGAACATTGAGCCGAATAAAATCCCCTCGTCTGCATATATAAATGTGTGAAATGTGCAAAAACCTGCGGGCAGCAGATCTTGAGGAGGTTGATGGTCTTCCCACAGACGTATACGTCATTGGCAATGTGTCTCAGGAAGAGGGGCACACAGTCCTCCACATCCTTTGAGATCAGAGTGTAGCCTTGGACCCAGAAGTGTTTATCTGCAGAAAATCAAAGACTCCTATTACATGCCGTTCTACAGTTCAGACCGAGTAGTTACACAGGTCCATTATGCCTTCGATAAAACTACAACACACCCACAACTGAAGTACAAAATGCAATAGTGGAGGAGTATTACTCAGCCTGCACTTGGCCTAAAACTTTTCCTTATTAGTATGACTTACAGGGCATGGCAAAACTCTGGCCGCTTGAATTAACACTTGGAAATTGTTAGCGCTTAGCTCAGTGATCCTAAGCAAAAAGCATAAGAGAACATGAATGCACTGAGCTTCCCGAGCTCTTTACAGAAAGCCTGCGGCTTGCCAAGAAAGCTTAGCTGCTGATTGCTTCCCTGGCCGACAGACTTCGAGGAGAACAATGACATTTGTGTGTCCTCCAAAAAGCAGGAGCGAGAAGTGCAGAGGTTCACTGCAGGAGTTGATGAGGTGTAGCCGATGAGCAAATGAACCTCTTAGCTAGACAAAGCCGAGGTGATAGTCTGACCTTGAATGGGGTGTTGCATGACATACAATATTTGGACAAGCTGTAATGATTATTATACAACCATATTTATTGAGTACTGTCTTAATGAGGCCAATGTGTACTTGTTTGGGGAAAAGGAAATCATCAATCATTGTACTATGCCCTAATATAGGGCTGCAACTAACCAGTTGTACGATCACATCGACACATCTTTGGTATTAGCCGTTAAAGATTTTTTGGCATCTGCAACATTGGCATCAGCCGGAAATGAACATTTCTGTCTTTAAGACAGGCAGATAAAGATGATGCACACACAAAAAAAGAACCGCTGACTTAACGGTTCTGCTCTTTTTAAAAAAATTTAGTCACTGTACGTCTGCATCTGCAGTGGGCCGTCACAATAATAATATGTTATTTCCACAACAGTAGAGACTTGATGGCTTCTGCCATTAGGTGGAAAAAATGCCCGCACGTACCAAAACGGCACCAGCAATCAGAAAAACACTTTCCAATAATCTTAAAAATCCAAAATTGTGCAGCCATGAATATTTCCATGATCGATTAATTTGCAGATTTGTTTTCAGGACAAATTGAAAACTTCAGAAAACATATGACGGCGAAAAGCAACCAATGCTCACAATCAACAAATGTATGCTGACAAATTCTTAGCATTTTAACTGTAAAAAGTACATAAATGATTTTTAGTTTGTCAAAACAGCTGCCATTTTTGGTCACTTGACTTATTGATCAGTCATTTCAGCTCTACCTGAGTATATTCAGCTATATAAAGAATCTTAAGAGTTTTCAAGGAGTGACTGTTAATTCGACACAGTTTTATTACTGTAACTACAGCTGAAGAATTAATCAATTAGTAATAACAGTAATAATTAGTAATTGATTAGTCATCCATTTTGACAACCAATTATTTGTTTGTCACTTTTCACAAAAACATGCAGAAACACTTAATGGTTTTGGCCTTTGTTTTATTGAGTAAACAAAGCCAGGACTTTTTACTCTTTGATAATGTGATGAAAATAATGTTTCTCTTTCATATTTTTTTTTTTTTTTTTTAAATGGACCAAATTATTAATCTCTAAACTGACGAAGTAATGAGCAGTGTTATTGATTTAAAAAAATATTGTTAGTTGGAGAGCTCAAAATTAATTTCTGAAATGAGCTGAAACTGTAAAAATCTATTCAGTCGTAAGTCATCCAGCTCCTGTAGAGCACAGACGGCTCCATATTTATCTGCTCTGCTAGAAGCATCTCCTACCGTCTCAACTTTCCTCCTGTGCTCTCCTTAAAGAGCCAAGCCTTTAATTGGACAAGAAAAAATGAATTCAGCTAGTTCAGATTTGTCAAGGGCAATTACAAGAGAAGAAATATAAGAAGAAATAAAAAAATTATTTATTACAGAAAATGTTTTGTTGTTGTCAGCGTGGTGTACTAAGTGAGAAGAATAAAAGGAATACTATCTATTTGTGTGTGTCCCTGTGGTTTACTGAGCAGAGATGGCTCTGGTCCCTACAGCTGTGGCAGCTGACTCTGTTTCCCCCTGATTATCATCCAATAACATCATGACATCCGTTATAGAAACAAGGACGAATCCAACTAGGCAATAAAGGCCGTAATAAAATCTATTTTTTTCCTGTCTGTCTGGCAGGCTTTTCATTTTCAGATCCTGGTAACTGAAGCCAGTGTGTTTATGCGACAACACAAGTGTGTGTGCGTGTCACCTCACCTCTGAAACTGAGATACTCCTCATTGACCTGGATCATGAATTCCCCATAAACGTCTCGAAACACGCCACTATAGACCCAGTCTGACACAAATCTAAGTGAAGCAAAGTCAAAACAGTCAGAATCAGTCCTGACAGTGGCCGGAGCAAAGATCAATATAACAAGTACTGCATATCAATGAAGTAAAATCAGATCCTTGGTTTTGAAGACAACTCTCTTCATGAGGAGCATAGTGTGACTGACCGTGTATAAGGCTCACAGCTGCTCTTCAGCAGTGACAGCAGGACCGGATAGTTTTCATTGCTGCAGTTATTCTGTGCTTCATTGTACAGGTAGGACAGCAGTTTAACACCCTGAGGAGAGGCACATTGCATTGAGCTGACATCCAATCTGATAGGCTAAACACAGCCATGATGGATGACATATTGCAGTTCGCAGATTAAATACCACTCACCACAGGGAAGGTAGCCTGGCCTGCACCCAAAGGCCCGTCTACACAGCACAGTTCTGACAGGTACCTTAGATTAAAAGGGAGAAGAGATTTTTTTTTTTGATCCATTGATATTTGCATCAGGGTTCTCTGTCAGGGGACAACTGTACTGTCGACTAGGTGAGGTCTAACGTGTAAAATAACGACAAGACACCAGCATAAAAAAAAAAAAAAAAAGGCTTGACCTCACCTTAGCTGGCGGCCCACTTTGCGGAAGAGGAAGCCGATGGTCAACAGGCTGAGGGTGGGTGGAGTGCTGAGAACACAAGCCCTGTAGTAGTGCAGATACTTTCGCAGACCACCTGTAAACGCCTTAGGAAGAAAAACAGTATTTATCAAATTCATGCAAATGTGAATATACTGAAATGTTCACCTTCCCTTGTGTACAGATTTAAAATGTACATTTTGACCTGTCTAGTTACATTGGTAACATTACTATGTATTTTCTCTTTTAATTAAACATCTACAGAGCTTGTAGAAAGGTGCAGAATAAAAGTATCTCTTTTCCCTACAAAAACCTTTCTGATAAGATTTTGTAATTTTTGGTCCAAAACGTCTATGTCTATGTCTGTGAGAATTCTGAAAGTTGATTCCTGCTTCCAAGACGATTCGTGAGCCAGTAGTGTAACAACATTGGCATCACGTGGTATCTGTTTTTTAAATGGACCAAATTACTAATCACTAAATTGATCAAGTAATGAAACTGGGATACACTGTGGAGGGATGACAGTAAGTGCCAACTGGAACTGCTGTTAGCTAGTGGTCTAGACTGGGAGCTCGGAGCACTGGAGGAGTGTTGGTCTTGTTTACACCACTAGCTCAGGAACCTTGGCAGGTGCTAGCTGGTTAGCATGCTAACTTCAGCAGATATCTCCACTACACAACACATAGATGTCTTTGACACAATGTCATTAACAATGTGGTTTTACTTCATTTTTGATTTTAACATATTCTTACACATTGCAGTTTAACACTCCTTACATCATCATATCTGTACTATATTTTTTTGTATGTGTGTAAATGAATTATGTACTTGTGTTTGAAATTGTCCCTTGAGGGGTGGATAGCCTGTTCTCAATTAAACTTCACTGATGGCCTCAAGAATGGTAAAAACAACTGAGCATTGCAGCATACAGAGTTGAGAAGAGAGGGGTAAAATGTGCCATCTCAAACAGCATTAATGATGATCACAGAAACATACCTGAAACACAAGGCCTTTTTTGTCAGCACTCTGCAGAGAAAAGCGGCTAAGCCTCAAGTAGTAGGTGCCGTACTGGGCCAGCTCCCCCAGGAGTCGAGACACACTCTCTGGAGAGGCTCCTGACACGCACACACCAGGTCTGACGTCAAACTGAATGCTCTGTGAAGGAGATTACATATTTACAGATGGTGGAGAAAATACAATGAACAACTCTACAGTCTAATAACATCCAATAAAACAGCCCTGCAGCAAAGACCGTCTTTGCAAAGCTTGTGATATTGAATTTTGTTGAAGCTGTCAGAGAGTCACCTCCATGGTGATTTCTGAAGGTGTGCGGTGTTATTATATTAGACCGTGATACATAATAAGGTGTTTGTTATGTTGTCCTTCCCGCAGTTGTTTTATGAGAACTGGATACAAAGCTCCTAGACATGACTCTTCTGGGGCGACTACAATAACACAGACAATATTTTGCAATCGGGCACAACGCTACCACAAACCACAGCCGCAAAGATTACCTCTCAGTTTAATAAACACCTCTCTGACACTCGCAACAGAACTTTTGCAGAAGTTGCCTTTGTATTATTGTATAAGATTAACTTGTACTGTAGAGTCTTTCTCTACAGCCTGCATGTTAATGATAAAAGTCTGCTAGTAAGAGGGAGCACGTAAAGGGCTGAGGGAGGAAACAAAAGAGGATTCAATTTATGTTGTGAATAAATACAATATTCTGGAAACACCTAATGCAAAACAATAAAGGAATACTTAGGAATACTTTAAAATACTTCCTCTACATTTAATACATCATGGCAGGCGACTGGTTTGAGTTTGTGCTCAAAACTGTCACTTTGTCTTATTTTTTTTCTTTTTTGTGTTTTTGAGGCAATAACCTTTTATGGGTCACTTGGGTTAGTTTATATCACACATGCACAGATTGTCCATTGATTCTGCGCTTTCTTTCTTAATTGTTTGCTGTCACAGTGCTTTTATCACTTCAGTCTGTCAGACCCCTAAAACAAGGCATCAGTTGCATTTTATTGCATTTAAGAGACTGATAAAAGAAGATACTGAAACGCACCTGGTTCAGAGGGAAGGTCGTGGACGCCACTCCGATCAAGACATTGAGAAGGTCGGACACCAGCTGTGTCTGAGAGTCCAGGGGCAGCGGGAGAAGAGGAGAGGGTGTGCTGGTACTGACCACCCTCATCTCCCCCTCCCACAGACGATAGAGTTGGTCAAAGGCCTCCCTGCCTCCCTCTGTTAGATAGAGAGACTCCCTTTTTCCTGGTGGGCTGAAGAAAAATTAAGCAATCAAATTTTACTTATTTGTGTTGTGTTCCAGAGAGGGAGAGCAAAACTGAGAACATATGAAATAACATATCTGTGACTTGCTAAACTGCTTCTTCTGCCCTCTATGCTCTCACATTAAACTACACATTTCCTTGTCAATCAACAAAGATTTTCTTTTCAAAAACTTTGCTTATTTATTAATCAAATGTCGTTTATCAAACAATAATGTCAACTGTTGATGTGACAAAACAAACAAAATAATCCGAGGCTGTTTTTTGATAGCCACATTGAGCTAAAATTTTGTTTGGAATAGTGGGTTGACATGATTATGTTTGCTTAGGATCACATTTTCAACAGCGCGACTATTGTGACTCTTACCAGCCAACAGACTCCCAGCAGCGACGCTTTCCAGGCTCAAATGTGCGGAGAGCTTCCCATATATCAAAGTCTGGAATAGAGCTGGGCTCTGACTGAGAGTCTGGGGTCAGGTTGGAAGATGACTGGAATCCCTCATCCTCAGATTGGTCTAAAAAAGAGGGGACCTGCACAAACAACAATCAAGCCTTATCATACTGTTGCAAAACACTGGCATTTATACCTAAATCCAGCATTTGTGAAATTGAACTAGCCAGTCATAATGAACTACCTTAGCCAGATGACATATCAACTTAGACTAAATATACATTAGCAAGACTGATACATAGTCACATACCCTTATAGTCAGCCCAGTTACATCAATATTACTGGGCACGGGAGGCAGGTCCAGTCTGATGTCTATGTCTGAGGTGCGAGTGTGCTGCAGTGCTCCAAACAGTGTCATCCTGGTCTCCCTCTCAAATCTTTCTTCTGATTCAGATTTTGTCCTCAGACCCAGCAGTCCTGATCCCGGAGGGGCATCCATCAACCTCTGAGATCCACACAAACTCTCCAAAGTCCCCCATTCCTCCCCACACACTAGACCCCACGCACGAGCCTCTAGCCTCTGCAGCTCCTCGCTCTGATAGCCCCAGGGTTGGGGCCTTCGGAGCACGGGTCTCTCTCGTCTCATGTAGTCCCTGCTGAAAGAAGTAGGTGGAGGTGGTGCTGAACCAGCTAGGTGCACCAGGAGCTCTAGAACCGCATCCACTTCCTTCAGGCCGGATGATTCTCCTTCCGGCAGCCTCTCCAGCTGCTCCTCCAACCTCTCCGCTTCCTCTCGGCACCCTGACACCCGCAGGTCAAAACATATCATCAGGACTTTGTTTCTGGGTGGTGTATTAGCTGTGGCACTCGGTCCTGAGGCAGACCCTTTGGTGCCATCTTGAAATAGCTTGGACAGCAGGACACCGTAGGCACACCTCTTGAGAGCTCTGCAGAAACCCTCTCTTGAGAGTCCTCCAAGGGCACGGCGCTTCCATGATACCCCGGACAGGCTGGAGTCACAGAGAGCGCCCAGCAGCTCAGTGATGCTGCTGCTGTTGCAGCTGGGCTTTATGGGTAAGTTAGAGCTCGGGTACATGGTGGCACAGCTGCCTCAGCCTGTATGAGAGAAACAAAATGAGTTACACGTCATAAACAGGCAACTGGGATACACTGTGCAAGGATACAAGTATAATATCATGGTGAACGTTTATCTTGGTTTTAGGCAGCAGCAGAAACCAGACGTGCTCTTAACCTTAATATCTACGACAGACTCCTGTACCACAAGTTTAGTTTTTGTCAACAATAAACAATAAAGTGCACCAGGACCAGCTGACAGGGACTAGCTAAACCAACATTTAGCTATGTAGCATTGAGCGTTTTCTACCGTATATCAAACCGCATATTGACTAAGCCAACCCAATTCCACTCATATCTAAAACGACACCACCTGAATGACTTACCCTCAGGAGTTGGTGTATTTCCCCTTGATTCAGACAGTTGCAATCTTGAATACACTCCAAGTAGATCCTCACTGTACATGCTAACGTTTGTTATTAGCAACACCTCCTCGACCAACTGGCTGTCCGGCTTAGTTTAGGTGCCAAGCATGCGAATCTGGTAAGGAGGTCCTCCACACAGTTCTCAAATATCTTTATTATTGATAAATTCGCTGTTTCGGCATATTAGCGCCAGTTTATATGCTGTGATATTGTTTTCAGCTAGCTAACTGCTAGCTTGTCGCTTCATTCATCTTCCATCATCTGCCGCGGGGATACAACAAAATTAGAACCCACCCCTTTTTGATGTGATTGGACAAGAGAACACTCAGTCTCTGGTGATTGGCTAAGAAGGTTGCCGGGTCCGTGCTGAGTGGTTAGTCGTGCTGGTCAATCACATTATGGTGAAACTGTCATTTGCCACCGCGCTTTGCTGCATTCACGTGATACAGAAAAAAAGTAAATACAAGCTACTGTCTGTCTCCTACTGTCTGTTCCAGTTTAACATGTAGCCTATTTAAGGAAATGACTGATAAATACAGGTAGAGACAATCATTTAAACGTTTCGTGAAGTCACGTCTTAACATATGATGGGAGGCAATGCAGTGTCGCCACTTATGGGACATTTATGGTGGATGCTGCAGTGTTTAACTAATTTTGGTCATATTTAATTAAATGTATAACTGAATGATTGTTTTTTTCCTACTCACAGCTAACACACAGCACAATCAAGGAAGAAAACCCCATTATTATTAATCCCAGACACCCGTTTGGCATGGATGAATTCCTTTTAGTTGCTCTCATCAGCTTGCTCTATTATTGACTTGAATGCAGCAAAAGCATTGATCACTTGTCTCTCCTGTCCTTTAATTTAATAGGCCTCCTTGTCATTAGCCAGCATGCAGCAACAGGTAGGATGGCACCCCATGCAGAATCCATGTGGGCTTTGCACAACTGTGCAGTAGTTTAGCTCCATACACAATTATATGAAATATTGTTAAGATAGTTATAAGAGTTATTGAGGCTTTAATGTTTCTCCTGTCTATTCTGGATGTCCCTATGTTGAATGTCTCAGTCAAATCAAGTGAGAATGTTTCAAAAGAGAATCGTGTCCCTCCCATCTCTTACAATGAAATTGCATGAGGAGGGAAGGATTTTTTCCGGGCCAGTATGTAGAATATGATTTCTCACAGAAAATAATACACATGTGCATGTTGTTTTAAGGCAGACCTGAGACAGAACAAACCCATCTGTTCCTTAACAGACTACATGAATTATCATTATTATATTTATAGTACAGGGCGTTCTCTGGATAGGTGAAATGTTAAATACTGTTCTCCTTAAAAATGAAATGAGTAATAAAACATTCAAAATTTTCTCTTGGAATTCAAGTTATTGTATTTGCTTTCTTTAACTAGAAACCAATGTTTGTGCAGTTAATTTTGTGCAGTTTGTCTACAATAACAGCACACACATTTTTTGTGCTTAGGTCTCCTAAACAATACAACTTGATCTCAGTGATTCTTTATATTTAATTGAATAACTAACTAAAGAAAACAAATGGCATATTAATAAAGAAGCCACACTGCAAGTTGCTTATAGCTGCAGCAAGTGCGCAGACATAATTTCCACACTACAACCACTACACACTGACAGGATGTTCTATCATTAATATTTGGAGTTCTGTATCTGTGGCTTGTAATTTCAAATCTCACAGTTTTCTTCAGACACGTCGGCCGGCTCTCTCTCCTCCCAGCCCATTTTCATCCGCTATTAAGAGAGACTGCTGTTGATTTAAGAGTCTGCCAATATAGTCTGGGTCGCTCCGGTACGCACCATTTTAAATTCAAACCACTCTAAAATCATGTAGTTCTAAATCTGTTAAAATGCCAGCAGCCCTGACAGGGTATTTTAATTTGCTCTCTGGTGATCACTAAGCCTAGAAAGCCCTAGAATCAGTTGTTGTTAAGCTTTAAATTATTCATCAGAACAACTGTTTAAAATGACACCATGCCATCATTGTTTTTATTTTCCACCAAGTTCTCCTTCTCCTCACCCCCTAAGGGTGGAAGAAATCAAAGCCAAATCTCATTAGAAGGTTTCAAACATGTGGAAGTGAAAACCAAACCTGCTGGTAAACACCACTGTCTCCTGCTGAACGAGAGGTTGGCTGCTGCTGTGTGAGGAGCATCCCGGGCAGAACGGAAGCCAGCAGCATGCAGATTTTAACCCAATTTCTTTCAGAAACCCTGCAAAGGAGCTCACTTAAAATTATTATTTTCCACTGTGCAGTACCATTTATTTCTACACATTGAAAGGCATGGTTATCTAGAAATCTTATAAGTGCTTTGTAAGAAAATAATCTTGACTCTCACAGTTATGCAAGCTGTACGTCTTAATAGAAACAAGAAGTAGTAGTAGTAGTATGGACTTTGATTGTGGAGCAGTGATCAAGGATAGTGGACAAGATGCAGTGCTTGCGATCATCAAGTGTAATCATTCCTGCCTAGGCAGCCGCCCTTGAAGTCGCTCTATCTGTTGCTGCATCAGTGATCTGCTCTGTTAGAGGACAGCCTGCGCAGGCCTCTGGTCTGTCTTTGATATCCGTGCCCCTGCGTCTGGGTTTGTTAGGCAGTGAGATGAGGCAATTTTGCCTTTCATCTTTCTTTTTTCCAATTTCATTCTTAGCTGTCAGTGCTTAATTAATGTTTTCGCAGCAATTTTTCAACCTTCACCGCCGATGACAGATAAGCTGTGTGGCTATTTACATTATCAACTTGTTTCATGATGCCAGACCTTGGCTTCTAGTCTGTATTGAGCTGTGCAACAGGAAACTGATGTGGCATTTTGGGGGGGGGGGGGCGTATCAACAATCAGAGTATGCTATATTGCGAGGGCTGTCGCAATCAAGGAAGTCGTTTGGGGTCATAACATCCACAAATATCAAAAGAAAACTGTCACGTTCAAACATTTGGACCTCGTTATGTGATTGGTTGGTTTGAAAGATATAATTTTCATAAAATCCACCTAGTGCTCCTGCCTGTGTGTAAGCTCTTCTGTCAGTCTAAGGATAATGTAATGAGCTGTGTTAAATCTTCCAGCAATGATTCAGTTTACCTCGACAAGAAATCCGCTACCTGTGGCAAGTGTTGCTCTATCACCCAAGGTGATTATAACTCATGCAATATGCATGGCAGCAGAGTGTTCTATTGAAGCAAATCAATATTGTAGAAGTGAAAGAAACACAGCAGATATGAAGGGCGTATACGTCTCTGAGTTTATTCACGGAGGAGTGTATGATGAAACCTGTGGGTAACCGCTCCGTCCACACACAACTTTGTGAAATTAAGTTCATCCAGTACAACCAGATCAGGTACAAGATCGAGAATCTTCTGAGCTGCCTTGGATGGGGAGGAAAAAATGTTGGCTTCCGTTAATGGTCCTGCACTGAAAATGGTGTGTCCCAGTTTCTTTTATCATTACAGCACATTCACAAGTTTCAAAATGGAAAAAGTCTCGACAACTGCACAAACTGTTTTTTTTTTCTCTTTTGTTTTTTTTTTGTCCCAGGACTCAATGCATAGGATTATACAGTTAGAATACAGTATTTCAACATGTTTTACAAAGATTTATATGGTATAGGAAACAAGAAATAAAAATAATAACTGCACAGCAGTAAGAAAGGTCATTTGTCGAGTATAGATAGTCATTTATCGTACACACTGTGGAATAGCTTAGAAACACAGGGCAAGAAAAAAAAAAAAACACAGTTGGAACAATTTTGCGCTAATTTCAATCTACATACAGATACCCTTTTGATTTCAGACTAATTTAGAAATGCCAGACATTTTCAAGGGAAACCCATATCACATTGGCCACTGTTTTACATTTATTCGTTTTGGCCTTTTGCCTTTGCCACCAAAGTCCTACTAAGCACACACCACAGACACCCAAAGGAAATGCACACATCAAAACTGCAACCATAAAAGAAATCATACTGAAACGTCTTCAGCCTATTGGCACGCAAATGGCTGCAGCAGGGCAATCTAGCATTTGAGACAGCACACGTAATATCACAAGTCCAAATACATTGCCGTGTCTATAGCACTATCATCATTATGATCACCTAGGTTACCAATAGAATAATTTAGAAACAATATATATGTATCATCCTATTTAATAAGGCACATTTTTGGTTAAAGAAAGGCTCTGAAAGAAGCTTCTTGCATCAACTCTGTCAGTGAGAGAGGAGTCAGCAGTAAACAACAGCGGAGACAAGGATGGAGTCTGCAGTCGGCATGCAATTAAGATCAAAAGCCTCCCCTGCTGATTCCATTATACAGAGTGCCACTCTGCACTGCGCTGAGTGGGCAGTGCCAAGTGCTGTTGGTCGGGATGCCAGGGTGCCATGCTGAGACGGCAGGCAGGCAGGCAGGCAGGCAGGCTCGAGGTCTGTGCAAACCTCTCCCTAGCCAAGGCAGGAATCGTTAACATTCTGGGGTCTCTGGAGCTCGTCACGCTCCGTCAACTACACACATCCATGATCAGATACAGGGAGCACAATTAAATCATCTGTCAACAGCAAAAACCTATAATTCAGGGGTGAAACGTGGTGTGGCGTTTAATGGCCCAAGAAACATCAAACCCTTTCCTACCCTGTCGACATCTCGGCTCTGACACTGACATATCAACATTTCAATTACGATAACAATTATGTACATGATTGATTCTGACCTCACCAACATCATACAAAGGATAAAACCACTGTTATTCTTTCAAAACTTACAATTTAAGTACCAGCTGCATCTCTGGCAGGTAATTAACATCAGCAATAGGCTATTTCATAGCTTTTTTATATAGGCAGAATGCTCGATGAGTATTTGGAACATTACATGTGTAATACTAAAAAAAAGAAAATGGCACTAAAAATCATGAACACTAACGATGCGTGAATCAATTTGGAAATCTCGAACATATTGCTGATTTGCTACTGTTTGCGAATACATTTAATAAGCTAATATGACTGTCTATTGTGGCTCATGGTATTCTGACATTATTGCAGGGCTAGCGTGAGAGTCATGGCTCTATGGCAGAATAAAGTTGCGTCTTGCTGACACACACACACACACACACACACAAAAAAAAGTTTTGCCGTAAAGAAAAATATCTTGGAACAGTCATTAACTGAAATGTGTTTTAAAAACTTTTGAAATGTCCTTCTGTGCTTTAGTTGAAGTGGAATGTATCATGGCACTGTACAATAAAGGGAGACAGACTGTGCTAATATCGACTTCCACTAGCACAAATGGCAATCCAGCTTGAAGTAAATCTGAGTCAAAAAGCAAAAGAATGTAACTCAAATATATCTGGAACTACTGGTGACCCGCCATTCGTTTGAGCCTGAACATTGCTAGATTAACCGGTGTCCTTGTGAGGACCCTTTGGTTTCTGTCAAAGAGCTCGGTGAGAGCGCAGGCTCCAGTGTGTCACTGGGTATGGGGGATTAAAATGACAGAAAGCAGGCGTCTCTTCGCCCTCACGCCTGACAGTAGGCATCCTGTGTGTGCACACACATTCCCACACATTCCCACACATTCCCACACACTCAAGTTCAGCAACGCACGCTCTTGTTCACATGTTGCACTTCGCACAGACATCTACGCACACACAGGCTAATAAAAACACTATCCGCACCATAAGGTGATCCATTTAAAAAGATAATTTTTTTTCCTTATAAAGCTTTCCGCATAAAGACTGCACGATAAAAAAAATATATAATACAATTCTTAAAACCTTTTTCTACACAGAAAGAAATTGAACATCTGATTATCTCCTGTGCCAGTGCTCCACAGAGGGGCTTAATTCTCAGAGAGAGGTCGACCGCACTGCATTGTGGGCGCAATATTCAGTGAAGCATGAGTGAGCGCGCAGACCTTTATGGTTTGGCAAGTGAGCTTTAAGGCGTACCTATGACAGTGTCACCCATCATTTTCTTCCCCTTTTTGCTCTCTATCTGCATTTCATTAGTCCCTGTTACGCCACAGCACAGAAAAACTGTCCCAGGGTCAAGTTTACAGCACATACCTCCACATGAATCCCTTCTCCTCTTTCCTCATTTCCATGTCTTATTCTCTAAAAGAAGAAATAAGCCCCTGTAGTCACTGGCAGTATCCTACCATTCCCCTCCCTCCCACCCTCCCTCCTCTCGGTGGGTTAGAGATCAGTCACTTTGTTTTCCAGGGCGGCTGCTATCTGCTGGAGCCGCAGGGTCAGCTGTTTACTCTGGGCAGCTGGGTCCTCTTCCAGGGATAAGATGATCTGAAAGAGGGACGCAAGGCGAGAAGGACATTAATGGCGGAGAAGGTATAAGAAGTCAAAAAATAATAGATGAAGAGAGAAAAGAGGACGAATGTGGCAGGAGAGGTGAAAAAAAAAAAAGAGGAACCAAGGACAGTAGAGATGGGTAGAGAACGAGCACAGGACAAAGAGGCATTTAAAAAGAAGGGGGCGGAGAGTGGGAGGAGAGGGTGGTGTTACTTCGACATCAACAGTCACGTCATATGAGCTGTTATTGTTTGTGAGCCCCACTTAGGGGAGACTGACAGCCCCATTTGTTTATCCAACTTGTTCATTAGGTTTTGTTTATCCCCTTTCGTGACCTCATGTTGCAATGCACAATGGACGCTTAAAAAATCAATTCCCAGAGCAATTTTCCAATTCACATCCCACAGAAATGCTTTCAATTAAAATTTCATACAATCACTCTTCTGGCATATCGAGAGTCAAGAGAGAAAAAAGGAAAGGCAATAATATAGTGGGCAGTAGTGCATTCAGTGGAATAGCCTCCTTTGGGTGCGATAGGAAAGAGAAGGGCCTCTTACCCCATCATAGTATTTGCTGGCGTACTGGTAAAGCTGATGGAGAGCCACTTGTGTGTTCAGTTTGTCTGTGTGAGACTGGAGAAGGTAAAGAACAATTTAAAGGTTAAAGAGAGAATGTAACCAAACAATAAAAGTGCAGAGCTGAATGAGCAGTCCATTAAAGTTATAACACATGAGCTTTTCATCAAATACAAACAGTTTGTTTCAGCAATAGCCATTCAGTGTATTTCAATTCAACAATTCTCTCGAGATGCAGTAGTTTTGATTGCTAGCGGTGGAGTGTGCCGTTCCCGAACTTACCGCTAACGTAAGCTGGACATCACAATACCTGGAATTTCCAACTCCAGCTGGTTTACATTAAACGACACTGACGTGGAAAATTTGAGACGACTTTTACTGTGAAGTGGTCACAGAAAATGCAGCAAGTACAATTTTGAGGTACTTTCACTCCACCCATATTTAATACATGTAGTTACTAGTTACTCTACTTTTTATTTTATCGGCAATTCATTTAATCTGAAAAATTCTGAATATTTGATGTGATAATTGATCTGGCAGATAATTGGTTGACCTAAATAACTATCCATGTGAATATGTGTAATTTCATTTTTATGTGTACTTTTTAAACTAAGTACATTTCTTGCAAAAAAGACTATCATTTTCTAAATGATATCTGTCCTTTCACTCAGGAAGGTCTTTTCGCTTGTACAACAATGGTTAGCGCTGACCTCCATGTTGCAGGAAGTACTGAAACAACAATAACCAATTGGTTTGGTTTTAACATTTTAACAAATTTTCCAGAAAATCAGCAATAAAAAAGCCATTTTAGGAACTACTTTTAATAACTGCTGTACATAGGAGTTGGTTCATCAAGATAAACAGCTGGTGGAGCTTTTTCTCCTGTTGGGAGCCACTAAAAACACTACAGAGGAAAAAGGTGAAACAGGATGACATAAATAATAGACTATGCTCATTGCTCCACGAAATCTGGTGTTATCTCTGCTGCTGTTTTTTCGTGTCTTCAGAGCAGAAGAAACTTCACAGAACATCAGAGTCAGATGCTTTGTGCGCGTCATCATTTTCTTGCTTAGTGTGTCTCTATCGCATTTTGTAGCATTGTGCTTTTATCGACACATCAGCTTTTCCACCTCAGCAACTAAAGCGAGCTCTTTTACACTCAAATTAAAAATGTGCATCTACACAGGTGAATGCAGACTCACTCAGCGAGCTGTTAAATGCAGATTTGCTTGCAACAGGCTTCACGCCTCCACCTCCTCAGCAAGGTTAACAACTGCTGTTACTGTGCCCTGTAGTTATGTGGGAAGCTCAGTATAAGGAAAAAAAGGGGATGTATTTTGACAGACTTTTTAATCAAAAAGAAGTTCGTTTGGTTTGTATTTTAAACAGATACACTAATTGTATTTGTAACCAAATAAAGTGAAAAGCTCCGGGAGCTGTGTGCGGTGGCATTAGACCTCAAGTGCTGTTAGACACCGATGTCAGAAAGATCCGCAAGGGCTGACATCTTCAAGGATTTTAACTTAAAGAGCAAAGTGGGAGAGGAAATGCCAGCTGTGCCTCTTACCCGTGACACTTCTGCCAGATGAGTGTTCATGTCCTGGTCACTGACGGGCACCATCTGCCTGATGCCCTTGTAGTAACTACACACAAAAGACAGACACACACAGAGGAGGGAAGAGGTTGTGATGTAATCTTGACAATCTAAAAGTATATTCAACAGAACAAAGAATATTGGCTGAGAGGACTTACTCGTCCACCATCTTCTTATAGGTGGAGATCTCCTTTGCATAGAGTAGTTTGTTACTTGGAGAGTCCTGGAGACAAAAAGTGGACACAACGGTGAAAACAATGGCACTCCAGAGTGATTGACGTATGACATTCCTACTTGTCACTCCTTTTTATTTCTCATGTAAACCACTTTGGTCTGATTGTCTTTGTCTCGTCTCCCATCTTCCCCCATTGCCCCTTCACCTCTTTCCTCCTCCTCCACCTTCCCACTTCCACTCACCCGGCTGAGTTTGTGCTCGCTCTTGGTGCAGGCGTCCATGAAGGTCTGAGCGATGACAGAGAGCGAGGCGTCCACCACTTCAGACACGTGGACATCGAAGATGAAGTGGGGATTCTTGAGGATGTTTACCCAGAACCGCAGAGGAAGGCTGCGCGGGGAAAAGGGCAAGAAAGCAGTCTATCATCGAGGTTGTTATCATTATTATTGCAGCAGAATGGGAGAAAAATCTCATCAACCATGATGCATCGATGAATTTGTTCGAGTCAGGGAGGCATTTCATGTGTGAGAGCAATTGCCTGAGGCACAATTGAGTGCTGTACATGATAATAACAGAGATGGAGAGAAGCCTTTCTCGTCTTTCTCATCACTTAATATCACTGTTTCATAGGATACCAACTTCTCTGAGAATCACTCTTGGATTGCTGTTCAAGAGAAAATTAAATGAAAAAGAGAAAAGAGTACCCGGAAGACTTCTTTTCTTATTAATAAAAGATGCCAGGCACCCGTTGGCATGCCTCTCTAACCAACAGTGATGAGAAAGGCTAAAGTAACACCTAAACCTTGACCTTTTCAAGTTCCCGCGCAGCCTAACAATCGAAAGTGCCGACTACATAATGCAGAGCTCGAGTGCTCTCGATAATTTCCCTTCTGAACAGGACAACACACGCTACATACACTTCTTTTCAACCTTGTGTCAGCTTGTGAATTCAAAAGAAAAAAAAATAAAAAATACAGTAGTTTTCCCAAAAAAAAAAAAACATCCCTCCCTGTTCGCTGTGAATGCTCCGCCATCTGAGACACGGAACGCGCACCGTGTAAAATTCATACTGGTTTGGCAATATCTCCGGGGAAGGCTGCAGTGAGAATACAATGGAAGCATAAAAATAGCAATGTTGCTATAATCACAGAATTAAATTAGCTTGGGACGTAATTACCATGTTTGTTTGTTGTTGTGCCTCATACACACATTCATATTTAATACATGGCCCTCAGTTGATTTGATAAACAGAACGGGTGGATGCAGAACGTGGTGTGGAGTGTAGTAAGTAATTAAATCGCTCATCTTCTGTCCTTGTGTGGGTGCTCTCTTGCCAGCCTTACGTCAATCACTGGCATCTACATGCAACACGTCGTCTTGTATGCTTGAGCCTTAGCCGACGTGACACTAATTTATGCACTTAAATGTCACATGGGAGCAGGGGGATTGCGAATGCAAACTAAGTGAGCTGGAATTGTGCATTTGTATTCAGCTCTTTCTTGGATAAGTACGTTTTATTTCTTGGAGAGTTAATGTATCTCAGACGACGGGATTTGTTTTCAGGCTCAGGCGGTCTGTGTGTGTGCTAGGGGAGATTTGCAGTCAGTGGGGGAAAGTAGTACATTTACTCAAATATTGCACTTAAGAACACATTTTAAGGACTTCACTGGAGTGTTTCCATGTAATCTGTTTCCAAGTGCTACTTTGTACTTGAAATATTGTACTTCTTACTCCTCCACATACATTTGATAGGTTTAGCTATTAGTTTTCAGATTAAAAGTTTAAAAGGTCAAAGTCTGCACTGGCAGAAGCTCCTCTCTCTCACAGCAAACACTGCTACTGAAACACCTCGTCAGTAGTCTCACCTTTAAAACTTTGTGACATCACACTACGTCTAGATTTACATAATTAATGACTTGTGGCTAGTTTGGCACTAAAGAATGAATTTAGCTAAGTGGCTTTGTTGTTGTAACTGGGGCCAGCTCAGGCGTGTGTGAGCTGACCAACCAGAGCAGACTAGGTATTCAGGAGGCAGGACCATAAAGAGACAGGAGCTAAAGTGCCTCAGGGAATCAAAGCATGTAAACCGATTCTCATGGAAAACCCCAAATAAAACCTGAAAAGAAGAATAATATATCTCCTTTAAAGATTTTACATGACGAACATTCGATAAGCTTGAGCAGACATCTGAGTCGTTAGAACTTCCACAAAAGAAATATTTCCCCACTTAACTTCTCAGAAGATTTTATTTTAATAACTGTGAGAGGGACAAAGAGGTAAAATTATCCAATATTTCAAAAGAGAAATTGGAAAGAGCGGCTATAATTGAGATTCCAGACAACGGTTGGAAAAGTATTTGGGTAATACACCATAAATCCACCAATTCACAGACTTTAGGGGGAATTTTACTTGGGAAAATCTGATCCGTTTCTTTATTACGCCAAAAATGAGAAGGAAGCACTTAGATAGCCGACTATTTGGCGTAGATCTCTCTCATATCTGTTGGAATTTACCTAAAGTAATTTGGTTTTAGAGATTGGTAAATTGTTATGAGTTGTATAGTACTTTATTTCTCTGAAGAAACTGTAATGACAAGCAACATATTTGGTTAAAATACTGTTATTGCAAGTAAGAAGCTATTTCAGGAAATTGTGGCAAGGTAGTGGCCTCACAAAGGGCCGAGTCCTAATGATCGTTAGATAAATCATATTAATGAAACGTCTGACACATATCTTGAGACTGCATTAGGCAAAAATGGAAGATAAAATGGGAAAAGTGAACATTCTATGACGCTCAAAATGAAGACGTCGGAGCGGAGCTGCAAATAATTACAAAAATAATGTGAATACATTTCCCCCAAATGTTTTCTTATCATCATTGAAGGCAACACATCTTTTACCAACAAAGACTAGAGTGAAAATGTAATATTTGATTAAAAAAAAAAAAAAGTGTATGCAGGCATGCAGTACACTTACCTATTAGTCTTCCAGATATGGATGGTCTCTTCATCCACATTATTGTGTTTCAGCGCTTGCTCATCCAGGAAGTCAAAGAAATATTTGACAGCCGGTGGCACCACTGCCCCGGAGCACAGCACGCTGCGGAAGAAGTCATCCACAAACTGCTGCAGCGTTCCCTGAAAGGGGCCACAAATAATGTGAGACAGCGCAGAGACGGAGAGCAGAGACAGAAATATCAAACCCCTCAGACACAGCTATTTGTACGTTTTTGCCAGTGAAGATATTCAGACTTTTCTGAGAGTATTTCAAGCATTTTCTGACAAAACCTAGAAGCCATCAATCAAAGTTGGATTTCAACTCATACCGTGTCTGGAAAAGCAAAAAATGACAAGATAATTCTGCGTCTGTACCTTGACAGAAAGGAGTCGTGTTAAATAGATCTCTGTAATGGCTTTGGTCATCGACTTGTCCTTTATGCTCCCTCGTTTAGATTTGATCTCATCCAGTTCGTCTGCCGGCCTCACCAAGTGAAACACCTTGTCATCCTCCAACAGAGCATTCCCTGTCGGGGGAGAAAAACAACACTTTTAAACTTTCCTCTAATAATTCGCCTCCTCATTTATTCATGTACACTCTCTCTGAACATATTCAGACAATGAAAAGGGGAGGGTGTCAACCTCAATTTGAATGCAGAGAGAATATCCAAGTAGAAATGCTAAACAATCATCTATTTTGAAATGCACATAAAAAAAGCCAGAAGATAAAAGCACATGTTTTTTTTTTCCGGCAAAATCTTCAAGTGTGCCAAACATAACACAGGATGAATTAGCATGATAAATTAGAGCTGGGATGTTGACAAAAGCCCTGCGGGGAGGGAAACAAAGACGAGCATTTTATTCGCAAGTATACACCTGATCTATTCTTTGGGTTCAACAAGTGTGTGTGTGTGTGTGTGTGTGTGTGTGTGTGTGTGTGTGTATGTTTAGAGACACTTACGCTCTTCATGATTTTCCTGGTTCTGGTCATAGTTCTGATGAGTATGAAGCACTCTGGACAAGACTAATGTGGCGTTATCTCGCACCTGCAATGCACATGAAAGTCTTTTGTTAGACAGAAAGCACGACAATACATACTTGCTTCACACACCTTGGAGTTAATTGGTGCTGCGACTGAGGTCAGCAGTCTCATTTAGTGCTCCAGAACTAATTTGTAATCAATGTGATTGAGTGGACAGCAACAGTGGGTCTTTATTGGGGTATTTACAGGCCATTTTCGTTGGTGTCGACCCTTTATTGCCCCAACAAATACTGTGATTAGCACTTCTTTGCCTCAGCCGATGAATCTATGGCACCGAGGCTAACCTCTGAGAGCAACTGCAAAACATCTACGGGGAGGATGAAAAGAAGAGGAGCACCTCTGAAAGAGGGGGATTGCAGTGGCCAAAAGAAGGACAAGTAGGGGATATTTGTGAGTGACCTTTATTTTCCGAGGATCAATACTGTGCCAGGAAGATTTAGTGGCTTTCTGTCGCCATTGAGAGCTGACAAGAGCAAACCTAGACCAGGCACTTGTGCTGCCTGGCGATGAGAAATAACAAATTGTTGGCATGTTGCTCAAAGGATGAAGGCAAACAGTGAAGGGAAACAACTAAACAGTGCTTTCTTGCGTGCTGAATTTATGGACAGGTTTTACCTCTGTATAAACAGATTTATGTTATAAATGCCCCATCAGCTTCCAGAGTGCTTAATAAACCTGTAAATTACAGATGTATTGGTCATTAAGGGGCAGTGGAAACAGATTGTGAAGAAGAATATCATCACCTTTTAAGTTGATATAGCATACTTGTCTCCAAACGGTTGCTTGATTACACATCCAGAGCTCCAGAACAACAATATCATTAATTGTTAGTCGTGTTTCTGGTCCAATCATCACTTTTTTTTGGTCTCCATTAACTCCTGAGGGAAATATCTGACTCTTTAGCTGCTAAAGGCTTCACAATGTTCACCAACTAGTCTTTTACTGCGTCTGTCTGCTGTTTGGTGCTGTGCAGGTAGTGGAAAGCAGGTTTATGGAGCTTTTCCTTTTACGTGGGTTTATTATGTGCCCATAAAGATGCACTTTAAGGCCTTAAAGGAACAGCCTCACCAATGTCATTAGTGTCCATTATACATGTCATGTTATATGTTAACTTATACATCACATCTTTACCTAGATTATGTCATACTTAGAAAGTTACACATTTCCTGGATTGATATACAGCCTCTGTCATGTCGGGAGAGATTTTCAGTCACAGATTCAGTCACAAAAATGAAATTTGGAAGAAACAGGTTTTGTTGTTTGCTCTTTATTTTGGGTTCTATTTTTATTTGGTTTGAAGTTCTGCCCTGGGGTGAGGCCCCTTACAATATACAGCTAGCATTATCATTTATATGGTTATGTTGAGAGATTTAAAACTTAGGAATGTTATGAATGTATTTTTGAAGTTCAAGGAAAGTGTGTTAACAGGTCCTGAGGAGAAGTCATGAAATGCATTCATTTGATAAATTTCCTCCAGCTTAGAGACGCTCAGAGTTGCATCATGGGTAATAATGAGCCGATATTTCTGGTTCTGCTGTGTTCGATATCAATCCTTTGTTTTTAAACTGTCCATAATGAGTCCAACAGTTTGCGTCCACTGGACTGCTTCTCAAAACCTTGAGCCTAAGCTACCCACAGTGAGTGACATCACTGAAGGCAATTCATCAGATTATAAGCAGCTTCCTCAAGCAACAAGAGGCTTTATGCTTTCAAGATATGGTACTCTTCAACATCTGTAAACACACATGAGTGTGTAAAATTGGTGGAGATACTCTCAACTTTCATTTTCCGACAGCGAGTCAAACAGAAAGATGCTCACCACGTTCGTGTCTGGTCATTCAGTATGAAGTTTACAGTCATTAGCTTAGCACAAAGAGATGCAACAGTGAGAAAATAGGCCCATCAGCACCTCACACCCCGCTCATTAGGAGCCAAGCTAGCTGTTTCTCCCCTGTTTCCAGTCTTCATGCTACACTAACCAATTTGAAGCTGGCTGGCGCTTCAGATTTGATGGACGCAACCCAAAAACTTTTCTTTCAAGAGCTGACAAGAAATTAGGAGCGAGAGGGAGGAGGGGGGATTTGCAACCAAGGTCCTCATCTGGACTCAAACAGATGAAATCAAATTTTGTAGTCAGCATCTCATTTATTGCTGCCATAATAAGCAAATTAAAAGTGTACTGCCAGACGAATGAGGAGATGTTCTTATCAACAAGCAAATCAGAAAAAAAAAAACAAGTTTCTGACACATTTACTCATGTGCACACTGATTTGACTATTGGCTACTAGTAAATCAAATCTTTAACAGTATTGTGGTGATAAGCCAACAAAAGAATGACATGAAGTCTGCTGATCTACAGCAAACACAGTTTTCGTGCACTACGTTTTCACACTTCTGTGACTGAAACAGCGTGAAAATGGGCAACACATCCACACGCCCACATACAGCTATTTACCTCTCCACAGCCTCCTCACATCCCATGCTATTTTCAGTCTCCCATTTGTACTACTATTTTTTTGTGTACAAGTTTCTTCAGTTTTGTCAGTACTCACGTTGTAGTGTGCCAGGGTGTTGATGCGTTTCCACCTGCCCTCTTTCTGGGAAGTCAAGTCCAGATCCGACAAGATCTGCCCTGTTGAGCCCGGGCGCCACTCTGTTGGGATGGCAGGAACAGGGAGTCATTATCAAGCATGTATTTGTTAGATTTCTTTTTTGGTATCAATTAAATGTATTTCATTATGGATCACTATTAGTCTGGTGTCGTCCTGTTAAAAATGTGGTCTTAAATAACAACTAGCTACCCGTCTGTCTGTCTAACTGGCTCTCTCCTTGGATTTACTGACAAACTTGAGTTAATTGCAGGTGAAGAAGTGACAGCTCGTTATGTACTGAATAATTTATACCTAATTCTGAACTGTGATTTGCAGCCCAATGTTTTCCACTTTAGAAACATCTGACACCACTGCAGACCTGAGCTCAACACCATCTGTGCCATATGATTCATTTACAAGTACCGGCAAATAATAAGAGGGTTATCTTTCAGATTTCAGAGGACGGATCTCTGCGTATCCAAAATGTATCAAGGAGTGAGATCTACAGCACGCGTGGGAATAAAAGACGGCTTTGATGTTGGAGAATTTCTATAGAGCTGTAGCCTTTCAAGTGTGTTCCCCAAGGTTTCTCACTACGGTAGAGAGTAAAAGTTTGTTTAGGGATGAAGGATTTCTTCATGTTGCTGACACTGAGTAACTGAATGAGCTTTTTTCATTCCACAAGCCGAGACAGAAAGAGATCGGCTTCAAATATATATATTAATGACATTAAAACTAAATAAATGATTGCCTATTTGGATAAATGCATTCTGATTTAATTAAAAATGCATTTCAGTCAAGACAGAAATAGCCTCTACATTTTGACATCCCCGCTTCTCGATGTAACTTTTCCATTATTCATCGTTATTTGATGTTTTCTGCTCCGGCTCATCCGACTCTCCGGTGGCCCTCATTTACTCACCCAGTGTGACACTGTCGACCTTCGGCCGCTGGGAGTACGGCAGGTTCCTGTACACCTGCTCTATGATCTTCTCCTTCACCTGCGAGATGGTGTCACAGTTCAGCACCTTGACGGACGTCACATCTGGACCCTCGCTCTGCACCAGCACTTGCAGGGTCTGGCACACAAACACACACACACACAGATAATCACACCCACAGTAAGCCCACGTGGTTATGGCGTGTGTGCTGAAACACGCGCACCTACGCACACAGATGAGAAATATGCAGAAATATTCAAACATGGCCAGAGCACACAGCCAGCCAGCCACCCACAAACACACACCCGCACGCTCTGTCGGGATGTCGTCGTCATGGCAACCAGGTTTCTATAAGCGCACACATAGATACACACACACACACACACACACACCCCGGTGACACCTGAAAGGACTCCTGTCACCTTGGCCAGCTAATGACCAAGGCTCAGTGGGAGCAAACTCTGACCCACGTCACCTCCCACACTCAGTCACTCTGTCAGATATAACTAACTGACCACACGACAGATTGAGGCAGTGGGGGAAAGCAATCCGGTCACAGTCTCGACATCCACAAGCCCGTCTGCATTTCAGGTGAGTGGGAAGAGTTCGCTGTGAATTAAAGCCAATAGGAAACACTGAGTCTGCCTGTGAAATCTAGCTCAATGCATTTTTTCTCTCCCTCTGTAATTCAATCACAGAAGGCGATCCATCATGGCGGTAGACGTGTAATTCAGGCTAATTTGATAATTGTCCTCGACAACGCCATTACCCAGGGGTCTTTTTATTTGTGCTGACTTTAACAGAAAACAGCTGTGTTCACATTAGCTTCCATTATTGAAACACGATACCAAAGCGAGACACACCGGCTTTTTCCTGACTCCCGAAAAAACTGCCCCGATGGTTAAAGAGCAGCTGCTGGTTGGAAGGTTGAGGGGGGTTTGTGGAGGTGGCTTGTACTCTATACTTGTATCTACTTGTAGATACTTTTGCCCAAGCCGTGCATTTCCACTGCTATATTGGAATGTGTCGCCCGTGTCGTTTCTGAGCAGAGAACACTGACACTGAAAATGGATGTCACACAAAAGCGGGCAGTCGCCTGTGGGGTTTTTGGTGGTTACCATGGCAACTGCATCGTGTGAGTGTGTGTCTGTGTGTGTGCGTGCGTGCGTGCATGTTTGTGTTGCTCGCCAGGCACAAAACACCATGCAATCTCAAAGCAGTGTGGTGCAGTTTTTGTGACTTTGAGTTTCTGAGTTTGCATTTGCGTGTGGATATTTTATGTGTGAGAGTGTGTGTGAGTGTGAACGTGAGAGAGAGAGAGAGAGAGAGAGAGAGAGAGAGAGAGAGAGAGAGAGAGAGAGAGAGAGAGAGAGGTGTGTGTGTGTATGTCCATCAATCTCACCAGGACGGAGTACTCTACATCGTCGCCCAACAGGCCTGTGTCGTTGAGGGTGTACTTGGCTTTCTTCACTCTGGCGTCCACAGGTCCTTTCTCGATCTGGTGCTTGATGGCTCGGAACAGTTTGTACAAGGGCTCGCCTGCAGAGTCCTGGTGGACACACACACACAAACCTTTTTAGAAGTTGTTTGTTTCAGATGTTGTCAAGAAGCTAATTGTTGTGATTAGCAGTATAGAAGACAGATAAACGCACATTATCAATACCGAGTACTAATGAAAGAAACAGAGAAATCCATGAGCCCGCCCCATAGTTAAATGCTGTAACCATGTCATTTCCCGCATTTTCTATCAGCGATTATACATATCAATAATGAAGTAATTAGACAAATTAGAATGTCAATGCTCCCTGTCATTTAAAGTTTAAAAAAAATCATACAGTATTGGATGTCATACATTTTTAATGAACCAAAATGTTACCTTCAAAAACTGGTAAAGGCATATGGACATCCAGTTGCACAGCATTCTTTCCACCACTGTCTCTGACCTGGAAAAACACATTATACAAATAATGAATTCTTTTGGTGTAATAATGTTGTGTGCCAAGTATTCCACATCTTACATTTGATGAGGAAATCCAAGAAAAATGTAAGTTTAATATTTTCATATGCCACTTCTGAATCTTTAAAGTAAGACGCATTGAGAATCACTTTTCGCCCATAATGGATGTTATCTTGATCAAGGTGTGTGAACACTGAGCAGAGGGCTGTTGAAACAGCTGAGAACTGTCTTTGTCTTAAACTATTTTGTGATATTTTATAAAGTCTTTGCACTCAGTAAAAGTTGAATGACGGGTGATACTTATTTAATCACTATTTTCATTGCACCGGCTTGAAAAAAGTGAAACTACTTTTTTTAAAATGGCATCTACGAAATGTCAACAAGCGAAATTTCTGCACAGCTTGACAATGTCACACTATTTTAATTCAAAACTCATGTCAATGGTCACTTGACGGATTGCCCATTCTAATGTCAGATATCCACTGGTGGCGCCCATTGTTAGCTGCTAGCATGCCTAATTAGATATCTTGTATATAACGGGGCCTGTGTTGGCACAATGGCCTAATCAGCATAATGAGCCACTCCATTGGGGGATAATTAAGATGTGTACTTGCATAACAGCCAGTCACAGCGTGCCCAGCCACAGCAGACAGTCGAGATCATATAACCCCCCTCCTAGCAGTGATGAGCAACTGTACTGTCAGACAAGTGGGTCCTATGGAGGGGGCCGTCAGTGGATGATTTGACCTTGACGGGATCATTACAGCGAAGGCAGCGACAAAGAACAAAGGCCGCTAAAATTAGAGCCTCTGCTTAGACGGCTGTTTACTCAGATTAGTCAGCTGGATGTTTACAGGCTCTAATACTAGACAACAAATGTGAAATGTTGCCAAAAGAGAAACAATTGAGCAATTCGTATCAGATAATATGAGATGAAAGCATTCACATTGCTTGGCAAGTTCCTAAAAATACTGGATAATTTATCAATAAACAATAATGACCTATAAATTCATGCTCAACACATTTTTTTTATTTCATTGATCCCTGCTCTAGGGGAAAAGGGGAATTTGGGTCATATAAGATGATTACAGGTCAGTTGATTCTGGTCAGGAGTGACACCAGGCCAACATTAGAATAGATGTCCTTTTTTATTAGTGATGTTCACTGAAAAATCATCCTAATGCAGGATTACATTGGAAAAGCAACTAGCCGAAAGCCAACAATTATTTGTGTTGTGTATCAACAACAATCAAAAACACCATTGAGTAATTTTATACCACAGCCCTTTTGTAAACATCTATAGGATAAGAAGATGAAGAAGAAGATGAAAGAGAACAGCAATAGAAGAATCATCCAGCACTTTTTGCTTGGAATCAAGGGAGGAAAAAACAGAAGGAGAAGCAGAAGGAGGGGGACTGGAATAGATCAAGCAGCAGTCTGGCTCTTGATAGTGGACTACAGTAGTCAACAGAAAACAAGGCAGAATGAGACAGAATGAAACAGTCCACTGCATCTTGAAGTGAATCCCAGTCCTCCTAAAATGTTAAAAACACTGCTGCCAGGGTTTGGATATGGAGGGACTCTGATTATAGAGCCCAGAAATGAGGACATCTAACAATTCCAGGGCCAAACAAGACAGTCTACAACCATGCCAGCTGCTCGATATATCAGAGATATCAGCGTTTTAAACATGCTTACAGTGGTTATGCCATTTTTTTTTTTTTTTTTACTAAATACACAAACTATAGCAGAGGCTGATGTGAATGTCATTAGTTTTGCAGGTGACTGGTGTTTGAGAAGTACATTTTGACCTAATGATGGTGCTGGATGAAAGGTTTAGGGAAACAAAGCCCTTAAAATTGATGCTGAGCAGGATATGAATGACTTTGGAAAATGTCATGGCAATCCATGCAACAGCTGACGGGATGTTTGACTCAGACTGATTAGAATTACCCCCTGTGATTTTATCCCTCAGTGCACCAGTCAAGCTGTTATGTCTGAGGGACGGTGTTCAATAATGACCAGAAGAGTTTTTGCAAAATATTAAGATGTCACAGTGAAGCTGGCCTTTGACCGTGTGGATATAAAATGTCATCAGTGCATCCTATTAAACATTTGTGTATAATTTTGTTATAATCATTATATTGTTGAGTAACAGCCAACGTTTTATTTTTTAGGTCACAGTGACCTTAAAACACTAAAATATTAACTGTTCTTCCTTGAGTGGATCTTTATGCCAAATTAAAGAAATTCCATCAAAAGATTCTTGAGAAATCATGTCAACAGGAATGGGACGGTTGGAAAGATGGAGAAACAGGCAAACCTAAAACATTATGCTCCTGGCCATGGCTATTCCAGGCGCAGAGGCAATTAGACGCACATGACGCAACTTTTCCCTTGACACGAAATTTCGCATTTGTGTGAGTGGAAGGCGTCGAAACCAAGCGTGAAACTGTGTCGTGACAGCCTATAGACGTTGACCCTCACATTGACATCACAACGCTCATGTCGCTGATGTCCGGACAGTCATGGACAACAATTGAGGACAGGATAATAATCACTAATCATGATCTACTTGTACCAAGACCGGACAGCTAGGGAGCTGCTGAGGAGGTAAGTGAGCTAGAAAGTAAGACTACCTGGTAAGTTTTGGAAATACGTCCCAGCACAGCATAGCTCTGATTGATCTGAGCTCCATTCGAGGGACAAGCATTTTAAAAGTAGTTTGCCTGTCATCTGAGGCAGATATTCTTCACATTTGGTCTGAACCGGCACTGGAAATTTACATCTTGGAACCAGGAATGTCTGCACAAAATGTTGTGCAAATGAATCCTTTAGATGCTGAAATATTCCCCTGCGCAAGTGAAAACTTCGTCCGGCCCGAAGTGTAAAATCAGGGAAGTCCTGTGGAGATGATCAATGTGTATACAACATTTCAATGCAACCCATGCAACTGATATAATTCACAGTTATCGACCGGCTTACAGACCAAAATTGTCTTTAGAACTATTCTGCTAGCAGAGCTAAAAAAAGCATCAAAGTGATGCAGCTGCAATTAAATCTTGGCAGCACAGAACTTCTTAGATATCAAACTTGGTACTTGTGTTTTGGCATCGTATCGGACTGCACCAGTATCCGCTGAGCAGCAGCACCGAGTTTCTCCTCACTCACCTGCGCAGCATGAGTTTGGGGTTCTTGCTGTGGACGTAGTCCCCCATCAGCTCCAGCAGCAGTGTTCTCATGATGTCGGTGTAGTATTCCAGTTTCCCATGCAGAGCCACTGTCAGCAGGGAGGCAAAGTACACCTTGGCTCTGGCGTTGAAGTCATGACTGTGCTCCAGAGTGCGGATGAACTACACACACAAGAATTCAGACGAAAGCTTAATTAATCGTCCCGATGAAGCCTGCACATGTACAGGCAAACCTGACATAATATACCTTTAAATAATCAAAAGACTTAATTTCGTGAAAACAGTAATTATCAAGGTAAATTAAATTCTGCGCTGTAAAACACAGGCTTAAAAAAGATACCAATTAGTGGAAGAGGAATCACCCACACATTTGCAGTTAACACCTCAGAGGCTGTTTCTCTGCCAGCAATATTGGATTATTAGGAATCTTCACACGTCTCCCTCTATGTCTTCTGCTTCTCACTTCCAAACACTGTTCTCCACTAAATTAAACATTACAAAAATCCTTAAATCAAGGGGAGAGAGCCCCAATTTAGGATAGACATGCAGGACCTCCCATTACACTGACTTTGATTAAGGCAGAATTTTTTTAACAGCTAATGGAGATGAAAGTGAGTTTGCACCAAGGTTTTTTGGCAGGTAATTTAACACTTTGTTTGATAAAAGTTAATCTAAGTGACTTAATTGAGCCTGTTGAAACACATTAAAGAGACACATTGTTGCATAATGAACTAGGCTACTTTAGCTTTGCTACAACTGTATTTTCTATTTCTGAGTTGCTCCAAATGAGAGAAAAGTCCCCGCACTTGCTCAAGGACGTGGTTCAGTATCGCTTCACTAATTTGATGAGCTGAGGGGAGTTTGTTAAAAATAAAATCCCGCCTGGCTTATGATTTATGTATCTGCAATACACTGTATGCTATTATGAGTTACAGTTAGTTGTCACTTATCACTTAGACTGAATGAAAACAGAAAACAAAATGCTCTCTTCGAGCTCAATGTTAATGTCACAGTACTAACACACATGATGATGTACATGATGTTCATCATTTGGTTGAGCATGTTCGCACGTAACACTAAAGACAAGGTACAGCTGAGGCTGGTGGGAATGTCAGACCAGTCACCCTGCGGAGAGTATAAAGCTCTGCATGCAACTTCAGTCTATCTAATAAGTGTTGAGACTTGGGATGGGACAATATGTAATTTTATTGCAGATAGCGGAAAAAAACAAACCCAAAAAACAGGATAAGTTGATTGTGGTGAATTTCCCTCATTGAGGTGACTGTGAATATCCTCAAAGAGTGTCCTGAAAAATCTGTCTAACTTGCTAACATTCAGTCCCATATCGAGTTCCAGACGTAGATTGAATTTCTACAAGGGGGAGCGTCTCTCCAGTCATTCCAGCATCATAAAACTGTCACCATCGCTTAAAGTAATTTCTTATGAGTGACATTGTGATGCTACCTTCTCACAGAACTTACATGCAGAAACAAGTGATAGGAGGGTGGGGTGACTGTGACAGAACCACCTTTCACATTAATACATGACACTATACCACTGGAATTATTTTGAAGCTGCTGTTTTAAGGTTAAAAAAGTCACACGATGTTGCTGTATAAGCTATACCACATATATTGTATACTATGGATTCTAAAGATACTAAAGAACGACAGACACCCTGCGACTCAATCCAAACTTTTGTTTCAGTAAAATGTAAATATGGACTTATTTAAACTATAATGAATAGTTTTTAGTTATTCTGCTGTTAACAAACAATGAAATGCTTAATAAGCATACATCAGTCCACTTTAAAGGTTTATAAACCTCAGTTGCAATTCAATAAATGCTGTCCAAAAACTTTTCATTGATGAACTTCACAGTACAAATTGACAAAGTTGATTTACAAAAGTATTATTTACATCAACTAGACTATAAACAATCACTTGACAAATGGTTTATGAAGCATTTCATTGTTTGTTAGCAGTGAAATACTGATAAGCTAAAGATTTTTACCCTTTGACAATGTTTTCAAAGTTACTTCTACTTCTTAACCAAACGTAAAGCTAATTAGAGTTATAGGACAAGATTCCAGGTTGTTTTTGCACCGTTTTAAGAGTTGTAAGCATACATTTATGGTTTTCATGATAATAAATATTTTGGCCAGAGTAAACGCAAAATGAAATGTTCTTTTAACACCATGTTGAGTTATGTTGCTTTTCGCTGAAAAGCAAGAGGAAAAATCAGGAGATGAGTGACTACATTCTGAATATGATGGAAACCTATTCAGTAGCTGTTGAGACAGATATTTCAGTCAGGATCAAACTGCTGGACCAACAGGCTCTGAAATCCCCAGAGGCTAGCTGCTAGCATGGCTAAGAGGGAGAGTGTTAAAATTCGAAATGTGTTTGATCTCACATCAATCGATTTGATAATCCTTTACAGCTCTGCTTTAAACGCTGCTGCATGCTGAAATAATCACACCACAGGTGACTATTCAGTGACACGTGTCGCATATTTACATTAATGAGGAAGGTCTTGGAGTTCAGGAGGTTGGAGAACTGGTTGAGCGCCTGAGTCACTGTGGCCCGCCGAGCCTCCGGGATGTCCAGCTTTCCTGTGATCATCACATCATTGGCACCGTCCTTCGAGGGCAGGAAGAAGACGCGGTCCGTGTAGGTTTTGTAGTCCAGGAAGGGGATTCGTCCCTCGCTCAGCTCGTTGGTGTGATCCTCCATCTCGATCATCAAATCTGCGAGATGAAAGCAAGAAAATAGTCCCTCGTTCCTTTTTAATAAGCAGCTCTTTGTCGTCTGCGTGCTGTATCATCTGTCTCAATCATTATGTTGCGAGAGGCAGAGAGGGGAGAGAGTTGCCGGGGAAAATTATTTGAGCTGTGAAGGATTGTTTTCCATTACTGTTACTGCAAAACTGCTTGTCGTTATGGTGATAACACGATGTTAAGTGGGAGAATGTATTTAATTCATGCAGTAAAATACATCAAAGGAATGTAATCAGAGCTGTGAGGCACTTCATTACTTCATAACATCTTAGGATTCATGGATCCTTTGTGGGGCATTAGCAATATTGCACAGTTTTTTTAAAATTTTTTTTTTCTTTTTTCAGTTGCGCTGTTGGTACCTGTGAATTCTTTCTTGCAGCGGTCTCGTACACTCTCCTCCAGATTCTCCAGCTGATGTTTCACCTTCTCGTACTCCCTCTCCGCCTGCTGGCTCTTTCTCCTGAACAGATTCCACAAACACAACACACGTGCCGTTAAAGGAAAAAAAATGTCATCGCTGTTCAAATGTCTACGTGTAATCGGGTAATAACTTTAAGACAAAAAGCCTACTATTACCACTAGTATTACACCACTGGGGGTTTGTTGTTCCTGCTGTGGGTGTTTTTGTATATTATTCTTTTAGCGATCTTTTTTAAGGGAGGCTGGGGAAATTGCGGTTCCTAGTTCAACTCTCAGTGCTTTCAGAATCGTCTGCTGCTAACACTGGCAGGTTAAGAGAGCCCGCACAGGTAGTTTACATTGTAGTGAATCAGTTAAAAATCAGACAGCACGTAATCTATTCTGCCCAGGACAAAAATCTGTACACACTGGTAAAATAATGTGATCAGATGTTGTCCAGACTTGGGGGGTTTTCACACCTTTACTAAGGGCTAGCCACTGGTGATAAATGAGGAATGAGGAGTATATGCTAGAATAGCTGATGATGTTAATCTGCACCTCCTTAATGCAGTAAAATAAGTCATACTGCAATTATTTTCACATATATAACAGTTTTAAATGAGTCCTGATCAGTGGCAATGATCATTTTTGCATCACAATTCACACTTTCCTTGTAAAAGACTATTACAATCATAATGGTTTGACATTTATTGGGGTCTTCACTTAACAAACATGTTTCCTGACATGCGGGGAACAAGATGTTTTCAGAGCTACAGTTCTTCATTATAATGATGTCTTGTCACCCATTTTACCTTTATCACAAAACTGCAGCTTATTTGGATATTGCAATTTCGAAAATATTTAAATTATTTGTTTAGCCCTAAAATGACCCCCTAAAAAAACAGTATGCCAATACAATTTGGGGAAATCACCATAAAAGGCTGTTCACAGAACAGAAAGTATGTTATCAGACAAACTCACAATCAACAAATACAGAGACTTCCGTAGTCCAAATATTGGGATATAACAGATTATAATTACTAGCCTGGCTTGAAATGGAAAGCACTTGTTTAAGTGGAGAAAAATGTTTCTTTTATTTTAGCCTACTCAAACTGTTTTCCTCCCGGCATCTAGCTTGACACTAACACATGACTCTAACCCAGCAGACTGCAATGTTTATTTATCAAGTGCAGCAGGCTATTAGAACTATTATACTATCAAGCCAGCCCTCAAGCTATTCAAATCAACAAAGCTTCGGTGAACTGAGAACCCTTCCTGATCTGAAGTAAAATTATGCAATAAAAGATCATCAGAAGGTTACAGTCTATAGATGATACACAGGCAACCCACCAGGCTCATTATCTTTTATTCAGCTGCTTCTAGTTGTGATCATGCGGCTGTAGATCAAACAGTGTGAGCCGATCTTTTTACGCTGCTGATTTAAGTGAACCTCATTTCAAAGAAGTTTACCACCCCCGAACTGATGTGAAACTCAGCTGTTGCTAGCGCAAAAACAACAGAAATCTATAGACAGAAACTGACATCTGAAGCTCTCAGTGGTTTGCTGCTCTACCAGTGAGCAAGAGAGCTAAAACTGCAGCGCTCAACATTCTGGTCAGGATTTCACACAGCATCCCAAAATATATCTGAGCGTTCACGAGATTATAAAAAAATACGGAAGAAAATGTTTTTGTAACAAAATTATATTTTACTTTATGTTATTACTTTTCTGTGGGACTGTGGTTCATTTTAACCATAATCTTACTGGATTCATCAGCTCAATACCTCATGACTTCAAATGAAATGAATTTACTTTTTCAATGTTTTAGAGGCCCAACACGTGCTTCTGTTTTGGCTCTCAAGGACTCCAGCTGCAACACATGAACATGCCCTAAATCTGTGATTGACGTTGGCGATGCAGCACTACCCATCCCAAACCCCAGAATAAGACTTTTTGCACTTGGTTTATGAGAGGAATAACCAACTGACTTTGAGATGAGGGAACCGGAAGTGCTAACTTATTTCTGGCCATTAGTACTCATCCCTACTGCCCTTTGTTGTTTGTGGAACTGTAGTTTTCGGCACGTTGGTTTGTTTCCTCAGTCCTGGAGGTTTTTACTTGATAACACTTCAAAAGGCCTGAACTGCACCAATAGTGATTATAATGTATAATATGACATTTAACTGTGGGGTAAATGAGTTCAAAACATGTTTTAATTGATTCTCTACTCTAGAAAGGCAAGAAGAAGAAGTTGGATTACTTTTTTCATTACAAAAATGTATGTGTATGGGATGCTGACCTTAAAACGGCTTACCTGTAGCAGTAGACAGAGACAGCGATGATGAGCAGCATGGGCACAATGACAGCAGGGATGATGATGTAGAGTGACAAATCATTCTTCTTCTCGTATTGCACCGAGCCTACCACCCACTCCCCTCTCCCAAACTTGATCTGTGGATAAACAGAGGGTGGAAATCTTATCATCTGCACAAGCGCTCAACATTTTAGAAAAAGACATTTATTCAGGTAGGTGTCATTTGTAAAGATTCAACAGATTCCACCGGAGAGGACGGAGGGTAATCTACATAACTGCACACAGCTCTACTAAAGCAGCTACGAGACCACGCAGTTTAAAGTGCTCGGACTATGCGCAAGTCGTGGGAGCACATTAACAGAACAAATGCATAAATGCATCAAGTTTAATACTTTATGATGATTCTTCTTCTATGTAGATATTCTGTACTATTGATAGTTCGGCGGTGTCATTTCTTTAAGCAGCACAGAGCCGCAGAAATTAAACCATAGCTCACTTCCAGAAATTACACAGAGGAGAAGTTAAAGTATTAATCACAATTGTGGCTCAGCTATAATTTAATTTAATCATATGGGCCCGTAGCTACATGAAAATTGCTGTAGCAGTGAAGGATACCTCATCAGTCCATCCAATGGAATGCATTCTGATTTTGCTATATTTGCTGATGACATCTATTATCTAATGAACAATAACAATTTTCACAGCATATATTTTTGCAGTTACCTAGACATGTCCCCAGCATCCTCAGGCCACACGACACGTGGGTTGTGAAATATGTGTCTACAATGCATTTGTAGTACTTTTTCATGCCAAATTAAGATTTGTGCATACATAATATATAATGAGCATATAAAACATGATGTCTTGAAACAGATCACACGACACTAAGTGTGTACAAGTAGAGCTGAAATGATTAACTTACAGAAAATTAATTGACTTCTACTTTAAATTGTTCAAGTCATTTTTCAAGCAACATTATGTAACTTTTTTTTTACCTGTCTCAGCGTTAGTGTCTCAGTGTGTTTTCTTCAAGACACAAGTTACCAACATGTGACATTATGATGAAGTAACGAGTTTTGTTTGTAGTTAGCACCTACATTACGTCTGACAAATTACATCTGTTACAGACCTGGGACTAGCGTTTACAAGTGGTGTTGCACTCAGAAACTGTACGGGGTGTCAAGTTATGCAAAATGCCAGTTTCTACATAATGTGCATGCAGTGTGTGGCTTCAGCTTTTCAAATGTGAGTAAGCATTGTGAAATTGTCACTTTGGGCTCTGGGTAGTTGTGACGGTACTTCTGGCTCTCACTTCTTACTAACCAAGCAATCGATAAAATGAGAGAATGCTTGCACATTAATGCACCAGCAATAATAATATAATGATATATAGTTATTTAACGCTTCAAGGGGACATTTTACTTCTGCATTATGTGCTTTCAAGTACATATTCCTGATTACAATTGCATATTTTTTCCTTAAGTGCACTTCAAAGCAGGACTTTAACATGTAACTGAGCACTTTTAGCGTGTTATAGGATCTCATTACTTCCTCCACCACTGTGTGTCTGCCTGTCTTTGTGTGATCTGACCGTTAAGTCCAGCAACTCGGGGCGGGTGTCTCTGCGGTGGCGTCTGGAGCGAGCCCGAGGCGGGGTGGAAGGTGGGTCCAGAAACAGCTTGTCATCCTGAAGCGTGTTGACCAAACATGGAACGTCTCCCACAAAGGCTTGAGCCTCTTTGTTTGTCATCGCTTTGGAGAATCCCCGACCCTGCAGGGGAAGATCGGCGCTAATGCTCAGAGTGTTGTTACACAGAGAAATTAATTACCGCATTTATACATCATTAAGTAAACAAATAGCATTCCGAGTATTAAAACATCAGCGGAAGTATTTTCATTAGTGATGGGTGGAAAGTTTATAAGAGCTGTTTACTGTTCCACTATGTGTTAGTGCCAGAAGTAATTATAAAGATTAAGATTGTTCACTGTAAGCAGAATTCTAAGTAATTTCTTAATTAAGACACTGTAGGCACGACTCCAGTCAAACCTACAGTCTTGGCATTGCAAAATACGTTTATACACATCTACAGCCCACTTCTGTATCTACACACATGCTTTCAATTATTCTAATGCAGTCTGGAATAGAAGAAAGGTGAAATTAACTTAAGTAAACCAGCAGCTGAGTAATTGAAAAGCCCCCAGAGCTTTTTCTCCGACAGACGCATTTCCTGAGTAATTTACCTGAAGTGTGAGTATTACCAACAGAAACTTTAAAAAGAGAACATTGTGTAACCTCAAGAGTAACACAATAGACATGATAAGCTGTAAGACAGATCGACAGCTGAATTGATCAGACCATTCATTATTTGACTGATCTCTGAATTTGATCTGGTTAGAAAATCTTTCAAGAAAAAATCGATTCTTTTCTTGCAAGCAAAAAATACATTTTATGAAGAAATACAAGCCTTAAACTGCTCCTAGAATTAGATGATAAAACTGATTCAAATTAAATTGATTGCTCTCTTTTATTTATTTATTTTTTTTATATCATTTTTATTTGACCCCTTATTTAAAAGATCCAATATGGGAAATTAAACATGCTGAACCTCATTAAAAACTATATTACACTGCAATAACAGCGTAAACTCTACACTGCAAAAGAATAAGAACCCTGCTGGTGGAGGAGGCAAAGAAGAGTGTTAGAAACTGTGGTGAAACATGGGTGAATGTACGTGCTTTCAATGTTGTGTGCTTCAAAGTCTGATCCCCCGCTGATATTTCCCCTAACCAGTGGGTCTTGAGAAGGTTCAAAACTGGATTTCTTTCTACAAGATCAGTAAGTAACAAAACCTGCTGACTAAATAATGCAACCAATTGTTTTACTCTGCCCCTTTCACAGCACTGACATCAGAATTTCTTGGTCAAATTGGATTCTTATTGTTGTGTTTAGCTTTTGAAAGTAGCCACATTGCTTACGCTGTCTTTGCGAAAGCAGCTCCAACAGAAATACCACAGAGAATCGCTAGGAGGGGGAAAAGTAGTCCATTTCGGCTTTAAGGTTTTGGAACATTTTGGTTTACGCCACTTCAACCAAAGCAATGTTTACTGTGTTCAAACCAAAATGGTTTTCTTCAGTCTTGGGTTTGCAGTAGTAAGGAGTTTTCTGAGTACTAAAGACACACAATTTCCAGTAATTCACAGAAAAAAAAAATGTTCAAAGTCACAATTTTGTATGTGTTTGTTTCGGTCACTCATATTGTGACATTTTACTTTTGATTCCTTTTCGTGACCACATCCAATTTGGGAAGTAGTGTTTCAAAGCAATGTATACTTAAGAAAATGACTTCAAACATCTGTTTAAAAAGGGCAAAAATAACTGCACACATAAATTTGCACCTGATCATTTAAATTCCTGAACAATAAGACAACTTCAGTGATACATTATGTGCCACTTTATGCAAACATTTAGAAGAAATGAAACCCAAGCATCACATAAGCTGCTATAATGAGTGCAACTGCAAATTAGCATTTCTATTTGTGTCCTCAAGTCAACACCATTTGTCTTAATTCCACCACACAAAGAGGCAGACTTCTCTGAAACACAGTGCGTGAACGGGAGCTAAGCAGCCTGCACACTCACAGTGACGATGATGATGCTGGCCTCAGTGATGACCTTATTTAACAGCTCGTCAAAGACGGGGTCAGGGTGGTAGTCGAAGGGCTTCAGCTCCTTCTCCCACTTGTCCAGCTGGATGTACGTCCTGAAGGGCTTGTTCAGGGAGCTGTTCACTGTTGGAGACCGAAACTGGATGACTGTGTCGTTTTTCTCGTGGGCGACCTGAATTTATCAGAGGAAGAGAAAAAAAAAGTTGTAACTGGACATAAACAATACAAACACTGACATGCAGCACACAAAAACAACACACGAAGGAGAATATAACAGTGTAACAGCAAATTGCGGGGGGTTTACAAAAGCAAACAGTGGGAGCTGAGAGCTGTTTTTTGAAAAAGGCGGTCAATTACTGTTTTTGTTGCGTGAGGGAAGAGTGGTTTTGAGAGTTGGGTGATGGGAGAAAAAAAGCCTGGCTCAGTACAGTGGGTAAAATTATGTGTTCCTTTTTCTATCGTTCTATTAAAATCCCAATCTGCCATCGAGGAATGGCAGCCTCCGATGAATCACAACTTGCACTGAGTCATTCCTGCTCTGGCTTTTGTTTATTTGCTTTTGATTAACCGGACTGATGGTGATATTTCTGTCACTCTCTTATTGTTTCGATCGAGGCCTGACAATACTGCGCGTGACAGCTAAACCCTTACAGTCCTACATGCAGAAGAAGTTTTTCAAAAGGACACGGCAGAAGGCGTGGGCTGCATCACGCAGCTCGCAGCTACTATATATTTTCAGACCGGCTGCACGAGTTGAATATCTTTCGTCATTTAAGCTCAAAAATAAATCTGTCCTATCAGATTCCTTTGAGTCCTGTGAACTTTCTGCACCTCTGTTGTTTCTGATCGCACATATTCATCGACACACCTCACCAACCTGGACCTCAAAATCTCAGATGGCTGCTCCGCTTATCAACAGCTCGCAGTTTATTAGCGCTTACTGTCTTATTTGTATCTCATTAAATCAGTCTTACACACAACACTGTCCAAATTCTATCCTCGGACATGTTGTTTTGAGGTTTTTTTTTTATCTACAAAATACCGTGCAATGTGTTGATATCAACTGGTATCGCTAACAATTAGTTTACCTGGCTGGAACTGGGATTCTGAGTTGTTGTACTGGAAAGCTGTCATTGGTCACTTTAGCATCAAAGGCTGCAACGTGACTTCTTAAAATAAAGTTTTAGGTGTCAGGCAATATATCAGACCTCACTGTTGTGAATATAGGTGTCAGGTGGATTCAGTTGGTTCGGTTAGTGACGCAAGGGTCACACCTGGAAGATAGTATTTGCAAATCTAAGTACTGTAGTGTTGTGCGACCCGTTTTAATTGAGTTATGTGGGTAATTCTGCACTCTGCAAACATTTATTTTACAACTAGGCTTTTAATTTGCAGTTACAAAACAACAGGTGCAACCAGCTCCAGACGTCTCTGTTTACAATTATGAACAAGAGCTGGAGGGACTACAGAGAAGAAAAAAACTTAATTGCTTTGTGCCGCTAACATGACCCGAAATGTAATCAACATGTTTTCACCGCCAGCCAGCAACAATAATGACTCCAAATATTTGGGTCTAGTTCAATGGATAGACTTAAACCAAGAGAAGCTTAAGAAGTTGACCAGCGCCGCCTTTGAGATAACACTTCTACATCCGCTGCTAGTTTGTTGCAGCCAGAAGTCTTTTCAAATCTCTGCTGTCCCTGGGTGGCGGGGACCAGGGACTTGGCCGGGAGTAAAGTGGTGAAGAGCGCCATAGTCACATAATCTCCTGCAACCTTAATGCCGGTATTAAATTTAGCCCTTTAAATGAAATGAACAAAATTGCTTCTGCTTAACACCAGCCAGTACACTGGAGGGCAGGCGCCGGCAAGCTGTATGCAACTTCTTCAAGCTCCCTGGCAGAGTCAGTCCTACTTGATTAAGCTGGATGAGGAACACAGTTCCATTCTGGTGAGGGTGAAACAGTGGTGCTGCTATCTGTAATCCTACAGGTTCGAAGGATTTGTGGCTAAAGAAGTGAGATGAAGTAAAACTGGCTCATGGAATCTCACTGATCAGTTTGCTGGTGTGTGTGTGTGTGTGTGTGTGTGTGTGTGTGTGTGTGTGTGTGTGTGTGTGTGTGTGTTCGCCCATGCTTTACAGAGATCGAATGAATCGCCACTGACGTTTTCATGAGATGTTGGGAGATCGACGGACAGTGTGAGGAGCGAACAGTCACAAAAGTTGAAATTCTCCAAGACAAACAATCGCAATAAAAGAGGTGGTTAAGAGCAAAGAAAGGATGACTTGGAGAGCTGGACTGAGGGCTGATAATCATAGGGAACAGTAAAACAAATCGAAGACACACGCACCTCAGACGCTGAGATGTTGTCTCTGCGGACCTCCATGACAGCAGTCTGGATTAGGTCGAAGCCAGAGCCAGTCACCACGATGTTCCTCCCCCCACTGAAAACACATAAGACAGTAAAACAAATATATGAGTATAGATGTCTCCATCTACACAACGACAAGCTCATAGGGAGGGTTAAGGGAAGACAGACACGGCTCCTACATTGCACCTGGGGTAATTTTCACCGGAGATGAAAACAAATTAGTTTAGCCTGCAAGCAGCGTCTCTGTTGTCTGTTGTTTCAGGCTCCATGCCTAATCACACGCACACCGGTGCTTTCAATTGCATGGGAAAAAGCAAGGTAACCCTCTAACGCAGCCTTTTTCAGTCATCATCAATCAGGTTTGTACAACTTCAAAGACTACTGTTTGAATCAGCCCTTCAGCCAATCACAAGTATGCAAGGGAAAATATTCCGCACACATACACAAATATGGTCACACTCAGCGACTCTTGAAGGACAAATCACACTAAACGTAAAACAAAAAAAAGGTTTCGGATAGAAGCTTGCAGGCAGAGAATGAGGCAGGTGTACAATTCTGCTCAACCTTGTCATCAATGTTTTTTCATAATTTACTTTCTCCTTTTGTGAATGTTTTGATTTCTGTCAGCTTTGATCTGGATCTTTGTCCTGTTTTTCTTCTCCGTATCTGTTGGGAGGTTTGTAAAATGCACAACCCACAGAAGGACAGTGACCCTCTTGGAGCTTTTTACGCAAGCTAGTCTTGTGTATCTAGAGTTCTAAAAAGTTGAATCTAAAGTTCAACCATGCTAGTGGAGTGCTAGTGTGTCTGCATGCTAATATGCAAACATTGACACAGGTATTGTTCACAACCAGATTGTAATTTTGCCTGTTAACATGCTAAGATTTGCTAATTAGCAATAAACCAAGTGTAAACCCACCGTGTTGACCCCCACTGGTTTGTGGACCACTGTTTTGAAGCATTGAGTTTGACATTAAGGCCGTCAACATCTTTTATGGCGCCAGAAGAGACCAGATTTGAATGGGAGGGTGGAGCTGGGGAAGTTACTGATTGGATCTGACTAATTCAACAATACGTTGAGGTATTCACCCTTGCTTTATGTTCTATTTTACTCTAAATGGGACCATACTTTACTAAATGAATATTATGTTGTATTTAAGAATAATTGAAACTCATGATTGAGACCATCAACTTATTATGGGACTGTTTACTGAGACAGGAAATCAAGCAAGAAGTACAGTCATTTTCTCATAAGCTTGCATATAATTGGACTTTTTAAGCCAGTGGAGTCAACCCCTGCTGGCCACTAAAGAGAGTGCAGATTGAAGGCACTTCAGCATTGTCTTCACTCTTCTGCCCAGCAAGCTTGTCCATACCTTATAATAAGTAAACACAAAGTACAGCCGTGGCTGATGGGAATGTAACTAGTTTTACACTGGACAAAGTTATTGACCTGATGATGGCTTAAAGTGCGGGCGGCTGTGGATAAGGGGGCGCTGGTTCGATTTCCCTGGTCCTCATAACTTTGGGCAAGATACTGAACCCCAAACTGCTCCTGATGTGCTGGCTGGCACCTTGCATGGAACCCACCACCATCAGTGTATGAATGTATGTATGAATTACTGTGTGTAAATGTAAATGTAAAGACAGGGGATCATCAAAGTTATTTGTGCAACAATTTTCATAACAATCGATCCAATAGCTGTCGAGACATTTAGCACAACACCCACAAACAAGGACCTCAAGGTGGCGCTAGAGGAGAAAAACAAGGGATCAGCGTTTCATGGCAATCCATCCAGTAGTTGTTGAGATATCAGTTTGAATAAAACTGGTGGACTGACAAACACTGCCATTCTCAGAGCTATGCTGCTAGTTTGGCTAAAACCTTGTCCAATGTGTAGAATGTTGTGGCATCTAGAGTTTAGGTTGGACATTGCAACCAACTAAACTCCCCTCACTTTACCTTCCTTTACAGTGGCTGCTTAAAATGCAGAAAACACATAAAGGCCCTCTCTGGAGCAATTGTTTGTTTTGTCTTTTCTATTAGTTTATTTGTTTATCCATTTGGGATTCCCTTTAGCCAATGCCATGGCCTCAGCTAGTATTCCCGGTCTACAGTATAAACATAGTGGTGCAACATTCGACTCCGTGGAATAGAACCTGCTGCCTCATTAGATATAAAAAGCTAATTTTGGTAACAATAAGACAGCAATTCTTAGTTTCAGCTGAGTATACACTACTGTAACTATAATCATGAGTATCATATTCCATTTCCAACCTTAAAATCTAACAAAAAAACAGATTTTCTGGTTATCTTAAAGTAAAAACAGACAGTGTTCTGGTGGTGTTCCAGCAAACATCACAAATCTTTACAAAGATGGTAAAATGTTATCATGATATCCAATAGTCAGATGGACAAAAACATGAGAAAAGCACCCACCTAATACCATAATTTGCCTCCACTGTCATTCAACACTGTGTTTCCAGGCAACATTAACAAACACTCTTATTCCAGCTAAAAGGTTTTGTATTATACCCACCAGACAAAGCTTCCTTTGGGTTGGTGGTCCAGCACGATGGGATTTTCCACAAATTGGAAGGCACTTGGGATGGTTGTTGTGGTCCTCTTTCCATACTTCACTGTGATGGTGAGAGGGTCAGAGGGCACTTTTTCTGCTCGGTATTCTCCTGTCCTGCAGGAGATCTCTGCTCCGAAGTCCTCTCTGCCAAGGCAAGGACATACCTCAACAATTGCTGTCTGGAAGGAGTAGGGTGGGGTGGGGGTGGGGGGGGGGGGGTCGCACAAGGTCACTGTGCAGTGGAAGGCAACATGGCAGCAGCCTGACAGCTTGTTAAAGCCTGGCTTTGCTTTTTCCGTTGCTTGTTATTTCTCCGTTACCTCTGCCTAAAATGTCACTGTAGGCTGGATTTGACAGAACACTCATGGTCAAAACAGCGAAGGTAAATGGTAAGAGGAGGAAAAAAACCCTGCTTATGACACCAACGTTAAGGTCAATTCCATTTTTGTTCAGGAATGTAAAAAAAAAAGAAAGAAAGAAATTAATTTAACGGGCTTCAAAGTGTGCATACTGTAGAATTAGCATAGAATACAACGTCTGAATAACAAGCAGCACTTATCAACAGAGGAGGCTGAATTGAAACAGAATTGAGCTTTGGTTGGAATGACAATTATGGAGAAAAGAAATCCTTACACGGTGCACTCCACCCCTCCGATGGTAACCTGGACATCACCCTTACTGCCAGTGTCCAGAAATAGTCCAGAAATTGTAATGAGGGTGCCCCCAGCTTTAGGACCTCTAGACGGCTTCACTGCCTCGGGCCTTGGGTTCTGGAGAGAAAGGGGTTGAGGGGTCGCAAGATACATCATGAATACTTGCTCATGTTTCGCCCTGCAAGGATTTACATGGAAGCTCCAACCCACTGGCACACACGTACAGATACAGTGCAATGTCATGTATATACACACACACACACACACACACACACACACACACACATTTCAGCTCACCCTCCTTGAGCTCTAGCCCTCTTTCAGAAACATTCACACATGCACATTAACACACACACACACACACACACACACACACACACACACACACACACACACACACACACACGCACGCACACACACACACACACACACACACTCATACAAGCATCACATCTGCCTCAATTTGCTGAGCAAACAGTTAGGCGGAGCACTCCCCTGTGGGGAAGCTTTAGCAGAGCCAGAGATATGAAAAGCCAGTTAAATAGCTACGCTGTAGCCTGTTAAAGTATTAGAGAGAAAAGGGGGCTTGCTGCACAGCATCTGGTTAGAGAGGAATGCGTACACGTTCTGGCTTATCATACAGTGCATTACCATTGTAATATGACAGCATCTAAGCACTTCATTTGCCAACACATTAGGATTTCGTATTTGTACATTCCACTTAAATGACATGCCCTTGGTATGTTCTGATAAGGGGCTCTCGGCAGCTCGGAAAATGGAAACATAATAGAGTCCATAAAACAACAAAATCAGCTGAAAGCTTTTCTTGGTCAAAAGTTAGATGTACTCCTCTGCACTGAAAAAAACATAGCTGTGGGGGGGAGGAAAAAGAGAGAGTGTGTGTGTGTCTTTGTGTGGTGGTGAGTAAAGGAGCGTATTTACCCTGTAGGTGAAGTACATGGAGGATGTTCCTCTCTTCCCACCCTTCACCTCCACCTCCACCTGGCCCCAGTGTTGGGTCTGAGGGTCAATAGGACCAATCTCACACACAACGCTATACAGGAAAACAGAGAGAAAGGTGAGAAAATACTGATTATTTACTTAATCAATTGAACATTTTGTAATTGTTGTTAAAAAAAGGCAAGAAAATGAAGGTGAGGTTTTTATACAAGACAAGAAGCAGCAACCGCTCACATGGATCAGGAGGATATTTGACATTTTTACTTGGAAAATCACTCAAAACAATTAATCACTTTTCACAGACATTATTTGTCGACTGACTAAACAATGAATTGACTCATCGAACTCTATTTAAGAGCTGCATTTCAGATCAATGATCAGCTTCAACACCGTTGTGGAAGCAATTTTAAGCTTAAACAACCTCCGCAAATCAAAAATCTTGTCTGTGCTGGAGCTGTGCCATTGAAAACAAACGGATTTCAACTCATTCAACTGAAATATATCCATTTTAATTAGCTAGATCTGAATATTGCAGATCTAAGCAAAGAGTTGTGTGTCTTTAAAAGCTAATTGGGGAAGCAATTAAATATCCAAAAACAAAAGGATGTAAAAGTATCTGAAAAACAACTCAAATGGCCTTGCTTCACATTCTGAAGCAGGCACATATGCTTAACAGGTTTATCCATCGTTTAAATAATGCTGTTGTCTAAGCAGCTACAAACATAGTTGGATTCCTAATGCCAAATTGGCGGCTTATAGCATCATAGAAACTGAAGCCTCCAGGAATTTTCCCACATTGCAGTGTCTGGAGTTTTTCTCGGAATCATGTGATAAACCAAACGCGCCCAAGTCTGCTGCAGTCCCCGGGGAAAAAATGTGTAGCTGATGAAAGAGGTCAGCATAAAGTGGCAAGCCTCTTTCAGGCTAACAGGTGGGCCACGAGCAGCCAATTAACAGCTACAACAGCAAAGTGAAGGAATGAAATATCACAACGAAAGAGCTGTCAAGACTGCAAGCAAGTGAGCTACAGCACGCAGCAGAGCGTGCAGGACAGCTAAAAACAAGATGAAGACCACAGCAGGCACGTTAGCACCAAAAAGTGGATGATTTAAGGGTGAAAAACATTCCATCTGGTCTCGTAAATCCAGTTTTATGCTTCATCGTGCAGATGGTGGGGCAAGAATTTGTCATAAAGGAGGATCCATCCTGCCAGGTGTCAACAGCTATGCCGTGTGGCTGTGGGGCAACAATGTGGATGCTCTCTCTTTTAAAGACCCTTTGTATGAAGTGAACACTTTTCAAACACAGCTGTGACTGAAGTGCATTTGCAAGGCTTAAGTTTATTCCAGTGTTGTTGATTTTTCCAGCTCATTAAAGCACCTCTGGGACGAGGAGGAACACAGAGTCTGCGGCATGAATACGCCGCCAAAAAAATCTGGGGCAAATGTGTGACGTGATCAAGTAAGTCTGACATATTTTCACTGCACTGGTGAGTCCATATGTCAAACAGGTTCCTCTGGTCATTTGTGGGCACGGACAGTATCTGAACCTGGTAAGAACTGGCCTCAAAAAAAAACCCTAAACTCTCAGAAAATGACTTACCCGAAATCAATACTGTGCATCTCATTAACTAGAGGAAAAAATTCTTGGTACCAAAATTAACGTAACACCTGTGAGAGTTCTGTAGAGGTGTAAGCATCGGTACAGATTTCACTGGATCCGAGTAAAATTAAGTTGGAACACGGCATAAATAAAGCATTTAGTTTCCGTCGGACAAAATGTAACCTTTTTAAAGTGAAAATCAGTTGCAAGCCAAAACCTCTTAGAGAGATTTATGAAGAGATACATACAACTGTTGGCCTTGAATCTGCATAGTCTCTGCTTTTATACGGCATATAGTTTGTATTGTAAGAATGAAACTCTACGCTCACTAGGGCCACCTTTAAGGGAATGCACCGTTTTTGCTGCCTTTGCTTTAGGTACAATCAGGTATGATGTCCTTCAAGCATAGCTTCTTCCTGTTACGTGAGTGTGCTGCATGACTATGTTGCTACATGCTACATTAAAACAGTGGTACCAAACATTTTTGGGGCTCGTGACTCATCGCAAAAGGAGCAGCTTTAGTTTAGTCTAGTTTGGGTCTCTTGGCATGTTTGAGACGTCTGTGAGTTATTAGCAGTTCCACTGAAGAGACACTTTCCCTTTATTTATTTGTTTAAATAACTATTTATGGCCCAAAGAGGTAGAAGCAAAACAGAGATTAGAGAAAAGTCCAAAATATGAACACAAATTGGTGTAGCAGACCTTTCCTACCCCATTAATCATCTCACATCCTCAAACTATGTATAAAGGAGTTTAAACTAGCTCCACCCGCTGCAGAACTAGAATGCCTTTTACACATTAATGCATCAGTAAATAATCTAATAACAGGCATCTTTTTTTTTCTGCAGATCTCCTGCTTTTACTTTCGATATCTTGAGCGTATTTTGCTGAACACTTTTGTATTTGTAAGTAGGATTTGATTGCAGGATGTTTACTTGTAATGGACAAATTTTGTATCGTATTTGCTCAAATAAAGCATCAGAATACTCCTTCCACCACAAGCGGAGAGTGAAAGAGTGATTCTGTTTCTGAATCAAGCTGCGAGTAGAGACTTTCAGATCAATACAGTGGCATAATGAGCTACATAAATTATACACCCAGGTCACTTGGAGGAAAGGCAAAGCACTCCTGAGCTGATAAGGTATCCAAAAAGTTTAGGAAAAAAAACCAAACACACTCTAATCACAGTTTGACCAACATCAAACAACAGAACGACAGAAAGTGTGTGTGCTGCTGCAAATGCTCTTGCTTAAAAACATTATTTTGTGTGCAAGTATTACCTTGTGGAGACGGAGTACTTCTCCTCCTGATGGACACACGGCTCCCCAGCCACAGTGATGCTCTTAATGTCTTGCCTGTGGATGCCGAGGTTGGAGCCCCGGATGGTGATGGAGATTCCTCCCTGCATGGGGCCGAAACGTGGGATGATCTGGAAGGGAAGATACAGTGGTGGGGGAAGGAGTAGTGGGTGTTTAGTGGAAGAAGGAATTGAAATGGATTTAAACAGATTTATTGCGCAATACGAACATAAATGAGATTTACACAGACTGTTAAAGTCTGCTGAATAGTTAAAGTCTAAATGTTTAATATGCAATGCCACGGTCCAGAATTGCATCCACACTGCAGGAGTCCTGGTGGCAAATATGTGGAATTATTAGGCTCCAACTGATGCTGGATTTCGATTTTGATAAGAAAAATACTGAGGACAATAAATCAAATTACACTGTAAGTGCTAACGTTCTACGTAAATGGATAACATGGTGAAATATTTTTATCAACATGATATGTCTGAGTGAGGCAATTTTACAGCTGAACAAGCTTTTGGATTATCAATGATAAACAGAAACAATGAATATAAAAACAAAAGAAGAACAGTATATTTGGACCAGCAAACAAAATAGATTTTTTAAACTTGAAGAAGCTGTTGCAGCAACAAGCACAGCACTTCTAAGTGACAACATAATATTAAATGAGCCTGTGTTTTGAGCATACTGCTAACGCTAACACTGCGACAGGATCATAGGTCATGGGATCACAGAGATCAACTGAGGCTGATGAGGATGTCATTCAGTTTTCAGCATTTGGTCATAAAGTATTGGACAAATTAGAATCAAGACCTGACAGTAGTGCTAGATGGAAAGTCAGGGCATCACTTGGGTCAGTAAGATTCATCCTCTGGGAACCTTCAAGGTTTAACAGCAATCCACTGAATATTCTTCATCAGCTGTTGATATTTTCAGTCTTGGTCGAAGCAGTGAAGCGACCAAATGATAGACGTAACAGAAAAGATTCATCAAATTGTGACTATAAAACACCTTGCAAACACACAGTGAGCGAATCATCCGTTTAATTTTCATTGGCCAATGTATCGGTCACGCTGTACTGCGTATGGACGTATCCTCAGTTGATTGACATCAACGCAATTACTGATGGATTTTTATCAATGACAATGGGGCACCAACAATTAAGTGAACAAAGAATGAATCGATTCAATCTAGTTGTGCTCAGATCAAAACAGGCCCCTCAAGGAGAAGTGGACTTTCATCTCCTCCGTAGACACGAAAAGGAGAAGAAGAAAAACACGGCCAGTAAGGGGCTCCGATCAATAATCCAATCAGCAAGATCAATGCCTTTTCACTGCTAATCACAAGCCTTTAATGCACCTTTTTCAGTTCAACAGTCAACATTAAGAGATGACAACACTGTAACTACTCACATCAGTGATCAGGGGGTCCGGGCAGTCCGTGTTGTAAGGATACTCCGACCCTTGTTGGTCAGGATTGCACAACTTCTTGTACACACACGCCTTCTGCTTGGCGCACCACACGCAACTGTACTTCGTGTCGGCGTTCTTACAAAGACTACAGTCCTCCCTCCCCACGGAGCAGTTGTACAGGGTGACTGCAGAGAGGAGCAAAACAAAGCATTGAATAATTCTTTCATTTCACTTTTATAGTTTCAGTTTGGTTAAAGTTCTCCTACTGGTCAACCGTGGTGACCATGAGAAGAGAATAGCGTTGAAATTAAAATAAAAAAAAAAAATGTTGATTTGCTCATCTAAATCGTCCTCGATTATCATCCAGGGGCCCACAGAGCTGTGAGTTAAAAGGGAAACTCCAACGATTTTGCACATCAAAGTCTGTTTACAGGTCCTGGGGGGTTCTATTCTAGAGTTAAGAAAAAAAAAATTGTTTAGAGCCTTTTGTGTCTCCAGAGGGAGCTGAGTGAAGTCTGACGAATGGCCCCAAGTGATGTCGAAAACATAAAGAAGTAAGGTGACTAGACCACGGTGGCTTGGTCTGCATTTTTGCCTAAGAATGGTGGCTCGAGGCTACATTAGCTGCTTCTAGGATAATGCTCCTATCAATGACTGAGTGGGTATTGTGGGTATTGTAGTCACAAGTTTTGAAAAAGACTATACTCCATGCTGCATCGATTTTTGTTCTGTTTTCTGCCAGACATAAATACAACACTTTATAGAAAGGCAATGCTAAACTGGCATATTACTCTAGGTTTGTGGGATGTCTTTACCCTGGGTTTGCCTCACAGGTGATATACAGCCCGCCTTACCGCGGAAGAATGCATACATAACTCAGGGCTGAAAAAGTACCCTCACTTTCTCTGCATTTTCTGTGGCCTGTTTTTATTTATAGTGAATATTAAAAATAGAAAAAATAGAAAATAGAATCAATACAAGATGAGGCGATGACACACAATGCTCTTTGAAGTAAAGACGCAACATTTATCTTAAAGTATCAGTGCTCGAGCAAACATGGTTGTAGTCTGGCTGCTGCAGTTTCAACGCGGAGGTTCAACACAGCCTCTCTTTTTTGAAAATATGTGTTTTCTCTTATGTTGAAACCACCCTCGTATTTAGAATAATGTTGGCTTATTCTGTTTGTGTATTCTGAGTAAATGTCTGGTTATGCTGTTTTAATTTGCATGACAAAGAAAACTGTATAACAGGCCTCACGATCACTTGTTGTGCAACAAATGCACCATGTTCTGTCAAAATATCTCCTATGATACAGTTATTACCAATACATTTCTGCTTATTTTTCAGTTGGTGTTTAAAGGCAGCCACCTCAGATTGAATGGAGAGTGTACACTGAAGGCATTATAAATAATCTGATTTACACATCAAACTGCGGGCGGGCATACCGTTCAGCGTGCTGTCCATCTTCTTGCCTGACTCCTTGTCCTTCACGTAGAAGAGAACATTGGTCTCCGGTGACTTGTCGTATGAAAACTAAGAAATTGGAGGAAAATGAATTATTAATTCAGAATCCAGTGATTAATGGCACTTAAGCTCTCCTCGGCAAACAGTGTGGGCTGCTGCTCCCCCGTGCCAAGAGAGAGGGGGGGAAAAAAAAGACTTCTTTTTTTTTTTTTTTCCACCCAATCTGGCACATTTTCAGCTAAAGAAATCAATGTTGGAAAAGAACATAGCTGGGGGCTAGGCACTGCTTGAGTTTCCCAATCACAGAATTCACAATGTGGAGAAGGAACAAAAATAACTCCAGTGAGGAGAGTGTGTCCATTAGAGGGAGCTAGAGAATATCAAAGGGGCTGTGGAAACCAGATAGAGGGTGATTTGATTTATAAGCCTGGAATGAAATCCTCTGTGCAGAGATAGAAAGTTTGCATTTAGACTGCCAGTACCCAAAAAATTGAAATGAAGTGGCAGTGGCTTTCACTTAGTTTCAGGGTTGCTCCATATTGCACTTTGATAATCCACAAATCAGCCATAGTTCAAGGACCGTGTCTTGAGTGAAAGCAAAATTGGCTGGAAGCCATCTGAACAAACTTTTTTAAAGGAATGAAATCAGCAGCTCATTGAGAATACAGAGGCACAGTCGAGGGTCAACGTGAGGCTGAGATGACTGTAACGTGATCAGAGAAGCGCTGCGCTCACATTGAAGCCGCCGAAGGTGTAGAATGGTCCGTCCTCAAAAATGACCTCTTCTTCCATGTTTCTCATCAGCTCGGTGCCGATGGTGAAGACACGACCCTGGAGATCCACAAGAAAACAGAGAGGAAACAAGGTTTGTTTGTTAATGTGATCCTATTTTTTCAAAACGCTCTTCCCCTGATCCTTCTTGTCTTGCTACAGTGCAAGACATGAAAAACACAAGAGTACAAGTTAAGAATATGCTCTTCCAGCTCAGCAACAAGTTGTGTCTTAATGATTAACACTTTCATTCTTTTCAGTCATCGGAATTACAAATGTAGGTGACCGATCAAAAACTGCTCACATCAGAATGTAAATGGATTTTCTATACAGGAACACTGAAGGTCTTAATGAGGATCTGTCCTTAATGGCTTGCCGTTTTTCATTTGGTGAATAATGGAAGCTGTCCTGCTGTTGCTTTTAGCTTTTTTTCGGTGAACATTGTTATGTATACACCAGGTGAAGTGTATAACACTGATCAGGCCGTTTCAATGCAACACTCTGCTGGGAAACCTTGGGTCCTGGCAAATGAGCATCCTGGGACACGCCGGCAAATTCTGATGCATGGAGATCCTTTTGAGTCCTCTGGGTTGCAAAGCGGGAGCCTCAATGGATCGAACTCGTTTTGACACGTCCCTCAGATGCTTTGTTTGATTGAATTTGGCGGCCAGGTTGATGCCTTGATCCCTTTGTTATAGCTCTACTGCTATCGTGAGTGTTGTTGCAGTGAGAGGTTGCACTTGGTCTGCAGCCATGTTTGGGTGACAGCTACATGAATGCCAGGGCCCACGTTTTTCTCAGGAGGACACTTTCATTGAAACAAGATGATTAATGTTATTCCCTTTGCCTGTTGGTCCTTTGAGAGTTGTGGCCAGTTTGCATATAGAGTTGAATACTCACATACAAGGACACATGGGTGTATGCATATATGTCTTACCTCAGTGCTGCTTGTCTGATAGTCGATGGTCATATGAGAGAACGTTTTGCAGATGGGAGAATTAATTTCTTCCCAAAAAACTGTGACCAGTCTGGTTCACGGCAGTCCCGCTATGCATTTAAAAGAGTTGACTGGTTTTGATTACTTTACATGCTTTAGATTCAGTGTCCGCACCACTTTACCTGGTAGAGGTCCAAATTGATCCCCTCGAAGCTGATGCGAGTCTTGTAGCCCACGGGGATCAGCCCGGGATCTGGATTCTCAAACTGAGGACACTTGGCTCCCTGAGAAGGCATCAGGACAAATCAGATCCTCCTACTTCCAAATCATTTACATTTTAAACATGCCAACCACTTAACAGACACCCTCATCTGCGGAGACAGATAAGTGTATCTCTGAAACATCTGCTGACTTGTAAATTGATATCCTCCACCCTTCATTATTTGTCACGCAAGATGGTGCCAGCTGATACCGGGATTTGAGATATTTTAAATTAATTTTTCAGGAGGGTTTTAGGAACGCTCAGATGCAGAGGCACGTGTGGTCTTGGTGAAACTTCTGCCACACTCCCCCCCCCCACACGCCCCTGACGCGTTAACCCTCGGGAGGACTAACCTGACGGTGCTTGATAATGTTGGGGCCAGCCACGGCGTCGCTCATGTCGGTGCAGGTGTGGTCGTGCGTGTTCCACTGGCAGCCCCATGCACTGGCCACGCATGACATGCACCTGGAATACAGCGAGATAAACACTGAAGGCAAGAAAATAATGCCAAATACATAATTAGGCAGGAGCACGCACGCAACAGAAAGCACACACAAACAATATCTAAAAACATGCAAACTCATCAAAGAGCGTCCGGCAAAAAAATCCATGCTGCTGACAACAAAATGGATCTCTGCAACTTCACATAAGCAAAGCTCGTTCATCACGCATTCCTTGGCATGAAAGAAATGAAGAAAAAAATAAGGAGGGGGGAAAAAAATGGCGAGATTGACTTTCATTTTTTGATTAATGAATAGGAAACTGAGGCAATTTCCTCGGCTTGGTAATAAACGGGGGAGAGAAAATGCAAGAGGTGCATTCAAAACTACCATGCATCACAATTTACAAACAGAGCCTTGATCTCTCATCTGTTCATGCGCGGTGATACATTTACATCAAGGTTGTCAGGGGATGCTGTGTTCAGTGTCACTGTGTATTTTCAGTGAGTGACAGAGCAGAACTGATAGATTAACAGACTGACTCACGGTGTGTTTTCAGATTTCCTCACTGTGGCGGCACAGTTATAGAACTTGAACTCCCGCGTCGCCAGCTCGACAGTCTCGTTGACGAAAAGCTTGATCGCCACGGCCACGAAGTCTGAGGACGCAGCAAAGGGAGAAATAAACATGCATTAAACATTCACATTCATGGATGTTGACAGTGTCTTTGGGAATTATTCTAAATATTTGAGACTTCCACAGCTCATGACCATTAAATAAGTTTGTGACAGAGCATGAACTCAACTACCTTTATACTCCTTATGTATTAATGTTTTTGCTTAACAAGACTGATGGCTCTGTTGGGCACAGCAGTACTTAGAGGTAAACGCCAACATTGCCATGCTAACATGCCGGCAATGCTAACATGCTGATATTTAGCAGTAAATGTTTACCATGTTCACCATCTTAGCTTAGAACGCTAACATTTGCTCATCAGTGAAAAAAAAAAAAAAACACAAAGCAGCTGAGGCCGATGGGACTCAAAACTTTTGCCATTTTTCCGTCATCACCAAGTATTTTACACAGCAAATGGAAAGTCAGAGGATCATCAAAGTGACTGCAATTAATCCTGAGAGGGACGTGGATGTTCATACTGCAAACAAATAGGGGGCAGTATATCACAAATGTATCTGCTATCTGCTGCTAGCTGTAGCTGCGATTAGCTCAATAGCTGAGTTGTGTTAGTGTTCACATCGCTAGCACTGGACTCGCGTGCTAACTTCAATAGATATCTCTGCAACACAATACATCATAATGTCAAAACTGCTTAGCATTCACATTACGTTGATAATAACTAAATAACTGCCCCTAGCTCCAATCCTCCGACGTTAACCTCATGATGAGAAAAAGCAAGAGATTCATCCTCTGGGCACCGCGAATGTGCATGAAACGTTAAATAGCAATCCATCCTGCAGTTGTTGAGATATTAAAATCTTTGCGGTGAAGCGACTGTACATCTGACAGACTGTCATTCCTAAGCAATGCCGCGAGCGCTGCAAGTAAAAAAATGTGTTTTACATTAGCTCTCCTTTCTCTAGTTGCCCCCTAAAATACTGTGCTCTGTACAATGTACTGTTCCTGTTGTCTGTCAGCTCAAAGTTTAAGGCAACCAGTGCTCCTGGGTTTCCCTCAGGAAACTGTTCAGCTGAGGTGGTGAGCCACTTTGACATGGTACATCTGCTCTTGTGACCAATTCATTTCTCATTTGATAGCCTACACAACTGCCTCAACTCAACACATATATGGAATTTGCTGGAGGGAAAACAGCACCTGTGTCTGGTTAAACAAAAATGATTTATTTTACAATAAAAACGTCTCTGTAGGGATACTCACCTTAACCATCAGAGTCAAAAACAAGCACTCTAACTGGACACAATATGACGGTTCGCAAGTGCCCGCAGGGATTACGTTTCAGCCTACTTCTCGCCTGCCAGCTGCAGCAATCTCGCTCAATACTGGACCCATTTCAACAACTACTTTCCCCATCAATCACTTTAACACAAAAAATATGGGTAATGAAGTCCAGGTCATAAATTACCAGCATTACCCTTAAATTTAGTGGAGAAAACTCCCTTACAAATCTGTAGTTAATCACTTTTTGGTCTCACTCCGTTTCGCCTATTTGCCCAGAGGAGATACAGTTTGCCTTGAAACAGAATGTGTTAAAAGAGAGAAGGCTAATCATAAAGGGCCATACCTTGGTCCTCAGGCGTCTGTGGTATAAGTGAAGGGTTGGGCAGATCGCAGGAGACCTGACCGGAGTCGGAAATGGTGCCCTCACTTCGGAACTTCTGGATGGTGCATTGCAGACGGTCAGAAGCCCCGACTGCAGGGAGGGATGGGATGTTGATCTCCACCTGATCAAAAAAAAAAAATATTTCAAGGATTTGGAAACTCTTTCATAGAAAGAGTTCTCGTCTATGATCTCTTTGGCTGAGCTACATCTGTTTCCACTGAGTCATCCACAGAGCAGAGGAAAGAATTCAAACACACTGTATCCATGAAGTAAAAATAAAGCTGAAGATTGATTGAGAACAACTAAGAAGGACAGGTGCTGTTGAAATATAAGAGTAAGTAAGAAGCGGAGCAAGAAAGTAGAAAAAAGGGGTTACAGAACAAGTGCACAAGAGAGGCTCTCCATCTTCAGGCTGCGAGCACAATCAACTAGGTCGGTTATAATAAGCCAGTTTGGAGTTTTCTGGACGGATCGATACAGAGCAGGAAGACCGAGAGCCCAGGGTCTCTGATTCACAATGGAAACAGTTTATTACTCCGGCTATGAATGTTTGTGAGACGGGCATTCAAGTGTGTTTGTGTTCTGTGGAGCGAGAGAGAGAGAGAGAGAGAGAGAGACAGAAAGAGGAGCAGAGAACAAAAGAAGAGAAAGAGCGAGGAAGAGAGAGAAGAGAGGGAAGAGAAGCAGCTCTGTACCTTCTGAGTCTTTTTACAGGAGAGGTTCGGGGGATGGAAGGAGATAATCTTGACACACTGGTGCTTGGGGCTCCACAGCCAGCCATTCTTCTCTTCTGCCCGCCGGCACTCAGACCTCCTGGTACACCTTCAGAAGAAGGATGAACAACTCCCATCAGCCCCTGCTCCACCACCCCTAAACACTTTCACAAGGCCTCAGAACACAGCATCCATGGACTGTTACAGATTTACAATGTGCTTTTGTGAATAACAACCGTATGCCCAAGTGACCTCAAACAGCGTCTCTGCCGATTCTCATGATTACATTTTCTATAGATGTGAAAAACATTAAATGTCCTGCAATGGTAAATGCTTTTGCAGTGTAAAAACAGCAATAGTTTCCAGGTGAAAGGGTTTATATTTATAATAGATTAACTGATTAATCCATCATTAATTCATCAAGTGAAAATGCGAAACATTTTTTTCCAAGCTTTCAACTGTGAGTATTTGCTGTCTTAATAAAGTAAACTGAAGAAAGGGCAGGGCAATATATACACAATATATATTGATTCTGTGATGTGAGAGTATATATCGTGTCTTCTTTTCCTGTTTTTAAAGGCTGGATCGTAGTAAAGTGATGTAATAATCTAAACTTACCAGACTGTTCTACACTTTCCTCTTTTCCCACTTAGTCATTATGTCTGCATAACTGATGACCATAGTGATAGAGTCATTTTTTTCATCATCATCGCAGTATAATCATGCAGAGTAAAGCCTTCATAAAAGACTGCCTGAAAGACGATGAAAAAGAAAGAATCATTTTATTTTAAATGGACTAATCACGCCCTGGGTAAATGGATATGGGTGGGATACATTCACACCATCTGGCCAATCAGACGACTCCCAGCTAGCCATTAGCTACCCCCAGATTAATTGGTGTCAGTTTGGTGGCGTTTGGCTGCGTTAGCTAGCATGATTGCTGAGGAAGAGAGGAGAGAAAATACGGGCACTTCACAGGCTGTTTTCTTATCACAGGTCACATCATCATTGCAATACTGAACATTGCAGATGTTCCTGATATGGTGTCCTGATGTGCTTTTTAACTGTTTTGGTAATCAGTGAATGCAAAAGTGCCAAATATTTGCTTGTACCAGCTTCTAACATATGTGGATTGGCTGATTGGCTTTTCATTATAAACAATAGTAAATGAACCATGTTTTGGTTTTGGACCTTAAATAAACAGGTTGATTCTCTGGTGCCCCCGAACAAGGCGCTGGTTAAGATCTTGAGGTGGTCCCCTGGCGCTGCATGCCGCCTACTGCTTCCTCGGGATGGGTTAAACGCAGAGCACAGTTTCATCATGTTGTATATTGTATCTTATGTGATGTAACAAAAAGCAAATAGATTCTTCTTCCCCTTCTTCTAAAACAACCAATGAAAGAATGTTGATTTGGGCCCTGCAAAGTTACGATGCATGTATTGGACTACTTTTATATATATCGTGATTTACTGAGAAAACAAGTGGCACTTATCTAATTACCGCTATTGATAATAAAAATTATGTTTTGTAAGAGCCTCGAAAAGCAATCCAAAAAATTTGTTGTATGATTTCATTAACATATAATTTACAACAACAAAACAACCTTAGAATTCAGTTCTTCAGTATTCATAATTTGGGTAAAACTGATTAAACCAAAATCATATTAGAAAGGGAATACAATGTCAAGCTGACATGTTTTAATAATGTGCAAATAAAAAGGACACGCGATTTTACGGAAATAGTACGGATTACCTCGTGTTCGTGAAGCAGAGGTGAAAAGAAAAAAGCAACAAGCTAAGAGGGGCTGCAAGAAATCTATCGATCTCTGAATTATGTTCTTGACTGATTAATAATTATCTTGTCAATAAATAACAGTTAACAGAGAGAAATGTCCATTAGTGTCAGACCTCCAGGTATTGTCATCAATTGTCTTGCTTTATGACAGCAAAATCCAAAACGATATACAGCTTACTACAATTTAATTAAAGACAAAAAGCTGAATTCATCCCTTCAAGAAGCTGAAACCATTAAATGTTTTTCTTGTAAAGTGACCAAAATAGTTTTTGAGTATTTTGTTATCAACTGTCGAAGCCCTAACATTAAGTAAGGTGCATACAGTGTTTCTTTTTTCAAAGTATCAACAACTTCCAGGGGGACCCACCAGTTTTTCCTGCCTTTCTTTTGTTTCTTGTTCTTGGTCACTTCCCTGTAAAATGCATGATACATGCAGCCTTTTCTACCCTCTAGACCCTGATAAATATAGGCTGATGAGAGTAAATTGCACAGACTCCCTTCGCTGCATGAGGCTGACAAACAGCTTTAATTCCTTACGGCTGCACGGACAACAGGAGATGGAATATAAACACCGAAGGGTACTAAAAGTGTCTGCAGTAAAACACTGAACAAATACCCTGCTGTGTTTTACAGATGGAATCGCGTGTGTGGGTGTTTGTGCTAGTCTGTCGCTGTGCGCATGCATTTATAAGTCCTTCCGCGAGTGTTTGTGAGAGTGTGTGTTCCTCACCTGCCCTCCAGGACACACCAGCCACAGTAAGGGTCCCTCAGTTCCACGCATGATTGGCAGTCCTTCTGTTTGAGGCACGTCTGCACTGGCACCTTGGTGATCTGGGGCGTTAAAACATAAAATATGATCAAAGACTGCACCTGAGGGGAGACACTCAGCAAAATAGCATTTTAAGCATGGCCACAAATGTTTCTTGGCTTGTTTCAGGTGTGCAGAGTGGAAGTAAAACCGGTCCTGTCACAGCACATGGTCTCTCATGTCTGCTCCCCATGTCTGTAATTGTTCCTTGATACAATCAGGCTACGTATAATAACACACATTTCTTAAATCATGCAACAGAGCGATGGAGGAACTCTCTGTAAAAGATAGAAAACGTAACCGCTTTCTCTCTAAGTGCTGTGAAATGCTGCGCTCCTGTGGTACAGGCACTATTGAAAAGTCCAAATCTGCATGAAAAAGAGACTTGGAAATTGATTTGAATGAAGATAACTGGAGTAATTAATTCCTTAGTTTAGTTACGCACTTGCTATTATATACATTGTTTTTGGTCTTTTCCTATCATTAAATCTTTCTGGGACAGCAATTCAGCACAAAATTAACTCAATCTTCAATCAGAATAAAATGGGGCACTACGTAACAATTAACAGTCATTTACATGTATTAACTCTCTGGATGCTGTATTCCAAGTGTGTCCTTGTGTAGAGGGTATTTCAAGTTGCAATCAATAACAAGAATTGGTACGTAATATGCCTTAATACTGTGCTGTAGGAGATATCCTGACCCTCTATGTACAAAGGGAAGCAAAGAAAGCCTGTGATAACGAGTCTTTTTTGGCTGAAATCACATTACATAATCACCGTCAGTAAATTGCAGGACCCCGTTCACCCACTCCTGGATGTCTGTGCGAATCTGTGTATGATTTGCAAAAGGTGTTTGTTGCTGCTGGACTGTGGATTTCTGCGTGAAGGACTTCGTTCCCATTTTCTGCACCAGTCGAAAGGATGTGACTTCACGCATGTTCTGTGACCCAAAGCATCTTTTCTCGGTTTCATGTCTACTTCTGTTTGACCCGACTGCAGTGATGGGAGCTCTGAACTCTGCGCAGGTCGCCTACATGCAGTTCTGTGCCTGAACGCCCTCTGTTATCAACGTTACGTTACAAAAGGGTTCTGACATACACACCTTTTTCTCTGTGGTGATGTAGATGTGGCTTTGACTCAGGTCAAGGAACAGGTTCTTGTTGACCTTCTCTCCGACGGTGGCGCCGGGAATCTTGCTGTACATAAATGGCTCAGTGGTCAGGTGCACCTGGACAGAAAACAAAATTGTAACTCTGTCAGACATGAGGTCTTAACTCTAACCCCCGCCCCAAAGCTTCCCACATATTCAAAGAAGATGAAAAAGGAGTCAAGTACTATTTCACCTTCAAGACTTCCCCCTGGCTGTTCCCCAAGAAGGCGACGGTGTGATCGTTCTCCACGGCGACGGCTACAGCGGTTAGAAAGCCTGCCGTGGTCCACATAGCATCTGCCTTTAAGGCAAATCTCGGCTTGCTGGCCAGAGGGGAAGGCAAAAAGTCTGCACCACACTTGTATAGTTCCAACGTATCCTTCTGTAAAAGAAAAGGACGAACAAAAGGATGATGACACAGTGTCAATGTTATACAGCAGTGAATACAACAGGGAATATGTGTGAATCAAACGCCCTCTACTCAGTAAGCTTTACAGCAGGAGTCATCACAGATCACCATCGAAGGTTGCTGTAATACAGTGGTAGTGGAAAGGTCTAAATACCTTTAACATTATGTTTTGTAATGTTATTTATTCAAACAAACAATAGAAAAGCTTTTCGCTTTTACTTAATGATCTGAAGTAGATGCTGATTGGACAATGTAACGGCTGTACAAAAATGCAAGTTGTCTATTTCTGCTTTAAAAAGAGCATTTAAAAAAGAAATACATTCATTAAATAATTAATTAAGCAATTAAAACAGAATGTTTTCAGATGCCATTTTTTCTCATTCACAGGTTTACATTTTAGTTTTTAAAATGTCATAACACTGTGAAAAACACTCTGAGGTGAAATCTGCACACTGCTGTGTTCGTCCAACCAACAGTCCAAAACCGAAAACGAAGCTGGAACCAGCAAATGTTCAACATTTGTTTGAAAAATGACTGAAAGGGATTCATCGCTTATCGAAATAGTTGGATATAAATTTTCTTTTGAATGACAAATGGTTCCACCTCCCACCAAGTCACACTTAGAATTTACGAGAGATAAGTCTTTACATTGTTATCTATGGCAGATTTGTAAAAGATGATGTTACGGTACTGATGCACGCCATGAAATGGAAAAATCTCAGCTTTCATCACAGGGCCAAACTGTTTTCCTGCAGGGCCTGATTTGGCCCGTGAGCCAGTGTTTGCCTCCTGCTACTACATGGTATTATTCTGGATCAGTTGAGGGAATCGGGTAAAGAGACGTGGGAGGAGGGAAAACGTGTGAGGCAGAATGAGAGCTTCAGACAGAACAATACAAAGGATCTGCGGAACAAAGTAAACACTGACACAATAAAGTAAACAGTGACGCATCTATGCATTATTGATTACTGCCGAGGGAATTCTTCAAAACATTACCAACTCATTTATCTCAAACACATTTCCACGATGAACCGCTTACTGAAATTTTCGATGTGCAGAATTCGTCCGTTTTAGACGAGTACGGGATGTCCACGGCAGGAAACCCGGAGATCTTGCCCGAGTCGCTGTAGCAGGCGCTGATGATATCAACCAGCTGCTCATTGATGGCGTTGAGTGGGTACATGCAGAGAGCCGAGTCGTTGTCGTCTTCGTCCGGACTCGCCACCACGAACAGAACTTTGTCCCAGGACATGACCTTCCCATGCATACTTGATGATCCGGAAAGGACCCTTGCGAGCTCCTTCCCTGGAGAAGCCACGTACGCAGCTTGGACTTTGTTGTATCGATTATTTTGGCCACAGTTTAACTGGAGCTCTGTGTGGGAATAGTAATGGGGGTCGTTTTCACAAAGACGAGACACAAAAGTCAGGTTCTTATTATCCGTACCATCGAGTGTTCGCGAAAAGAGGAAATAAATAAAATCTCCCTCTTTGAAGGCAAGGCGGAAGTCATGCAGGTACTTGGGAGCAAATGGCGTCGTCTGCACCGTCGATGCCTCAATGATACTCTCAAACACGACCCAATCGCCGTAGTCCTGAAGGATCCGTGTGCTGATGAGTTTTGTGCTGTCCGCACTTCCGTAGCCCTTCCCAACAACAAACACACTGAAAGTGTCCTCCTCGGTTTTGTAGGTGGACATGACGCCCACCACATTCACATTATCCTCTATGCTCGCCACGTAAGTCCTCTCTCCCTTAGTATCAAGGTAATATATCTGCTGCTCTACATTGGTCAGGTTGAGGAGGGAGCAGATGCCCCGGTAGCGGCTGCCGCAGACTATGAGGGTACCGTTGGACGGATGGACCAGCAGAAGCTTGTTGAGGTTGGGCATGGGCTTCGTGTCCTGGCATGCGGAGGCCGGAGGTGTGCAGGTCCGGGAGTCCTCTTTTGGACCCGTCTCAGCACGAGCCTGTTTCTGGAGCGACGGCCCCAGCTGGTAGATGCTGTTGACCGCCCCCAGGTAGATGCGGCCGGTCTGGGTGTCCTGGACCACATTGTTGATGGGGGTCTCGGAGGTGAACTCCTCCTGGGCTCGTGCGACAGACTTGCAGAAGAGAAAGAGGAGGAGGGAGACCCAGCTCGCCATCTCTGGAGAGAACAAGAAAGAGAGAGGCGTTTCATTATCAATGCAGTTAAATGCACCCGTAAATGAACACTAACCACCCGCAACACGTGACTGCAGTGTAGAGTGGGAGTGCGGGTTAACATTAACACACACTCGCACATGCAATCTGATGGTCAGATGTACAGGTTTGCAGTGAGACGGCCCAGTTACAAGGGTTGAAGTGAACAGTTCGATATTTGGGAAATAACCTTCCGCTTTCTTGCCAAGTTACATGAGAATAGCGCAACACTTTTTTGGCTGTGTTTTTTGTAGAGGTTAAACAAACAAGATATGTTGATTAGTGAAGTTAATTAGTTACTAGCTTTAGGAGGCAGACATTTTTAAAAAAACATCAACGAATATTTGTGGACTTCAGCGTGCTAATGGCAAAGAGAGTAATAGCCATCTCGTGGAAAAACACTAGTAGCCCAAGTGTGAAGAAGTGGTTGTCTGAACTGTCTTCAACTCTCCCTTTAGAGAGAATAACATATACAATAAAACACAGAATACATATTTTCCACCAGATCTGGGAACCCTTTATTAACTATGTATTGAGGACGGATCTGTCTCATCTGATGGAAGTGCCTGGGGACATGTAAACTATAGTGCTTTGCAGTACTTAATGTTATTGCTTTAATATTATGTATTTACTTATTTTTTATTTTTTTGAACTCACTAACCTTATTCCCAACCAATAACTTGAAATCTTGTAAGGACCAGTGTTGACATGTTTGTTCATGACATGTAACTACATTTCTTTATATTTCTTTGTAATATTGTGAAAACAATAAAAAGAATGCTGGCAAAAAAAAAAAGCAAACCATGTCCTCTCTCCAGCTTCATTCTTTCTCATTCTTCTCTTTATTCTTTTAAAATGGTTGCTGAATTTATAACAAAACGTGTTTTACCTCCAGTGCTAGTTGAATCTAGCCATGTGGATTACTTGATTTTGGTGAAATTATAATAATAATAATAATAATAATAATAGCTGATGTTAGTTTAGGAATGGTGTCCGCTCACATAAACTAACGACCAGCTTCCGGCAAAAAAGTTCCACAGAGCCCATTTAAAGCTTTACTATTAGAATGTTACAACAACCGCGCTTTCATTAAGAGTTCACACACCTGTGGATCGACAGCTGCGTAGGAAAAAGCCAAGCACTGATAAAATCAGACTAAAATGCTCCTGCACACTGTCCTCTTCTCATGCAATCAGGAAAAAAGATTCTGACGCAGACCTTCATGAGGTTATTTTAAAAATAACCCAACAAAGGTCCTGCAGCACAAAAGCATTCTCTATTCTCTCTGTGAATACAGACTATTTCTTTGGTAAAGAGTAGTTCCGTAAACATTTAACTGGCATTGTTTATGACTGGGTCAGTGTCGGATTCGTTAAATGTGATCTTTTAATTGTTTAAGCTCCACAATTACAATTCATCTCCATCTCTGAAGCAGAAATCTGAGCGACAGAACAGCTTCAAACTTGGCAAGTGAGAAAATATGTTTTCTCTTTCTGTAATTTGGACGTACTGATGCTTCAAGAGTACTAAACATGACACATATCAAGATGAAGATTTAGGTTATTGGGATAAAAACTACTAAAAAAACAGCCTGAAGCGAATAGTGTGTAGAGTAGCTGTTTGGGTATGACTCAACTTCCTGCTCCAGTTCCATAAAGGGTGTGCTATTTTTGATTTAATTGACTTAATATCAGAGATGATCGCTGGTGAAAAAATAAAACCGCTCTGCGCGGGGGTAAAGAAAGATTAAGGCCGAGCGCTAGATCTCAAACCATAGCACAATAAAATCCTATTTAAAACGCTTGGATCCGTTCCAACTTCATTTGCACTTTTGCTTCCCTCCCCCCCCCACCCCTTCAACAACACCTCTGAGCACAATGCTCACAGGAAGTACACCGTTTTGTCTCAGGAAACATGATCACACAATCTCCCCGTAAAATACAGACGGCATCACGTCCTGGCAAACAGCAGGTGCCTGTGGAGTCCTCGCTCACTGCTGTTTGCCCAGGCTGTGGTAAATATGGAACTGCAGGTGGCTTTGAAGCCGCTGTTGCCCACACAGCAAATGCGCGTCGATGTTTGCATGTGGTTTTCGAGCTCTTGCGCTCTCAATAGCATCCTCCCTCTCTCATTCCGCTTTGTCAGTCAAGTCAATAGGCGCATTTGTCAAATTGAAAAGCCCCGACGAAACTTTGAGGAAAGCTGTGTGTTATTACGTTAACTTGCCTTCCCTCGTCGGACTAAGTGAGGAGACCACTGATTAGACATTTGCCCAGGGGGGGACCTGTTAATTTCGCTGGCAACTCCCATTTGCATTTAAGTATCCAACACTTGATTTGATGATTTTATTTTTCTTCGCATTTACTGCCTCAGTCCACCAACCCCCCCCAACCAAATTAAACTGCGTAAATGTATCTTGCCCTTTTCAATTCATAGCCCTAAATATTTCAATTAAAATTGAAATGGTGCAATAAAATCTCTCTGTGCTTATTCAGGACAAAAGGGCGTGCAGTTGGTTTTACAGCTTTAATTAAAGGGGAAGGGTAGTCAGCTCTTTGTCAAGATTTAAGTAAGAGGAGGAGACAAGAATAAATGTTTAGTTTAGATGCACACTGCAAGGGTGGACAAAATAAAAGGAACATCATAGGAACAACAATTGCATCTCTAAAGTGACACAACTGCAATTACAAAAGACGGATCCACGGGCTAAACTGAATGACAATTACCAGCATGTGTCAGCTTTAAAAGGCGCATCAACGACTCACTTTTATGTTGGAGTGTTCAAAAGGAGCATCGCCAAAACTGCATAAACTGCAAAACGTCCCTGCAGCCTCAGAATGTTGACAACAAAAACAAAACACAGTCGGGCTGCGCTGACAAAGAGTGGTGGCAAAGAGTGGTGGCAAATTGCAAAAATGTTCACGGAGAGAGACAGAGAAATGGCCTTAAAAATGATCACAGAAATAAATGAACACCTCTGTGAGGCAGTCTCGGTGTAGTAAAGTTTGCGCTGTTAAAGTGAGCCTCACAAAGCCAGACTTAAGGCAGGGCAGCCTCTTGGCAACAACGTCGAAGGCAGAATGCAGATGGCACCTCGACTGAAGGCAGAAAACTAACAGGCTCATCCAAAAAACGTCTACAGGTGCCGGATCAAAAAGAAGAAACCGAACAAACAAAACAAAATCTGACAAGAAAACACAGAAAAATCAATGCGCGCCACAATAAAGTGAATGCTTGATTATGCCAAGGTGCACTGAAGGGTGCTGACCTGTATCTTATTTATTGCTGTCCACCACCTTCCTCGATCTTCATTTAGCCTTTTTTTTTTCTCTAGGGTTTCTTTAAAAAAAAAAAAAAAAAACCCAAAACCTTCCTGTCTCCGTTTTCCCATTTTTCACTCATTTTGTTAACTTTTGTTTCTGCAAAGTGCCACAGTCAAACAAAGTGGAGTTTCAGAGACTTTGTGTATTCTGGTGAAATAACAAGCAGAAAAGTGAACACTGAACTTGCATGAATCTATGGTATAACCAATACTCTGCATCCATTCATTTTTTTTTTGCCCCTGCACCTTAGGGAGTCCCTGTGCCCCGTGTTTGTCAGCCTCTTGACGGTGACTGACAATGGTGCGACCCCTGGGATCAACAGAAAAAAAATTGACTTTGCAGATTTTACAAAAACGCATGCTATTTTCCTTTAAAAAACGCTTGGTGAGAAACAAATTATTCCTTCCAGGACGCCTGGATCTCAGTTCTTTCTCACCTCCATTTCTCTGGAGCATGAGAAAGAAAGTACAGTAGAGGAACGGGCCATGAGGGTGAGAGAATCTGTCGTAATTCGAGGGAACTACAGGAGTAAAACATGGAGCGGGGCAATGAAATGTGAGCCCGGAAGCTTGTCAAGCAGGGCTACAGTGTATAAACGCAGATTTTATTAGCGTTACTTCTCAATTTGCAGCCGTTTTATTATATTTCCTAGACCTTAGCAGCTTGACTCTGTTTGTGCTCACAACCAGCTGCTACTTGACAGCCTGCTGATGGTTAAACAGTTTCGATGAGACAGGTTCGGGTACTCTACCCTGCCACATAACCTTTAATGTGCATTCTGATTGAGGAAACACCTGCCAGGAAAATCACTAATTTATATCTTCAGCAGGCATTCCTGCAAATACTCGCTGAAGCTATAGCAGCACATGTCGGGAAATCAAACAACAGATGTTTGGCTTAACGGTTTTATTCTGTTTTTGGACACAACGAGGAAGGACCATGCCGTCTAAATATTGGGGGCAACTGTAAGTACGGACAGTAACTGAAGCAGGACTGCCTCTCTGGATCTGCTAAAAAAACTGTATTATCAATAATCAATTCACCCGGCCATGATACAGACCGCACAGAGAGACTCGACAAAAGGTGGATTATGTCAATGGTCTCTGTGACAGAAAATTACTCTACTCCTTTGACTTCCAATCACAGACACTGTGACAAAGCAACTTTCTCGGCCTGTAACGTACAATGCAAGGACAATGTCTCGGGGCGCTCAATTAGGGTTTTCGAAAAAACTCCAGTTCCACTTACATCCACGGCTTCAAAGGGTCCTTCTCCTATTCATGCAAATCCTATAGAGCCAGCCCCCTGACCGGAAAAAAAAAAGAAGTTTCCCCTCAGATGCTGCATTGTGGGTCAGTGCAAACGAAAAATTCTCAACACATTTTCAAAGGCGCCCCGTTCTCTCCCAGGATGTCTCCTTCTGTTGCTCTATCACTTTTCATCCTTTTTTTCACGGGCTTAATCCTGAACGCTGGAATTAAAGAGGCTTCAAAGAGCTGAAGAGAGGCAGACGTCTGGTGGGGGTGACACAGGTGGAATGAGGCCCATTTCTCCGCAGACCAGCCCACCTCTCTTTTCTCTCTCCCTCTCTCGCTCAACATGTCTGTAAGCCGCTGTGAGAGAACATGGCAACCGGGCATACCATCCAACACGTGGCTATTGTGAATAAATAAAAAGCAGCTAATTTTAGAGGCTGTGTGCTGCATCAGCCTCCAGCTAATGAGGCCTCCAATGGCCTGAGATAAATAATAATGAAACACATCGTGTGCTAATGAAGCTGGCAAATCTGAAAAATGTGATCCCGTGAAAGACACCGGTGATGAATTAAAAAGCGCCTGATCGCGGACTTCAAATTAGAAATCTCTCGTTCCTCTGCACACTTCTGTTTTACTGTGAGTGCAGCGTTTTAATGCCGTTACAGTAAAAAAAAAGCGACTGGAGAGGTTAAACAGAGAATAATCATAATGAACGCTTACGTAACATCCCCAGTAAAAGCGGCGCAGTTCAGCAATATGCATAAACGATAATGATGAGATGGATCCTGGAGCGAGTAGGTTGCTCTTGAGCTTTTAACCTGGAAATGTTTAATCAATTATTTGTTAATGAAATTCAGTTCTCTAGTGTTTGTCCTTATTGTATAACACAGCACTGACTGCTAAAAGTGAGGAACTCCGGGGTTCAGGGGCCAGTTTAAAGAACGCAGACACAAAACAAAGAGTTTCGAAGCAGTGACCTCCATTGTCTGGTGTTTATGTTCTCTCCCATTTAAATTGCATGAAAAAATGATGCTGTGCTCTCTTAGTGTTAGTTATGTTATTTACCAGCAGGATATTAAAAGACTGGGCAATATATATGAAATAGATATTTCTGACCAAATTACTTGATATTGACATGGCAAATACTGTAGGACAACAATAAAACAGTCTGACACGTTCAGAAAATGAGTAATTTTTCCATTATGCAGCCTTTAAAACAAGGAACAGACAACACTTGAGTCATATCATGCATAATCTCAAACATGACGATGACATAACGCTATCCTCTTGCCCAGTTCAACTTCTGTTTACCTGCCAGTCAGGACGGTTTCTATGGACTTCCTCCTTGTCGTCACCTAGCGCCACTAGACACCAGGCACCTCACTCTCACCTTTATTAATCATTGATCTGAATTACCGGGCCAATATATAATATCTGTGAGAAGCCCAGACTTGCTGTACCTCACAAAGTGTTGACATTTTATAGATAAATTAAGAAGTTGCATAACACTCGTATTGACCTTATTTGTAGACTATTACACTGAATAACAGCAACACACTGAAGAATCAGCTCAAAATGTCACAACGTTATGAACAACTAAATCAATAAACAACATGGTCAACATAATTTCATTCAGACAAGTGATTCATGGATTCTACCTGTCATTTATTTCTATGTTTGGAGGGGAAAGACGAAAAGCTGCAGAGGTACGACAAGCACGGACTTGAAAACAGGACATGAAGGTGCGTCTCCCTGTTTCTAGTCATAACACACATGCACACACGCCTCTTTTTGATGACTACAGTGCCATCGCTCTAAACCCTCCCTCTACAGGTCAGAACATGTCTGGACAGGAAAAGAAGCTCCCGGCGTCTGGAGAATGAAAGATAATTGAAAAATGGCAGGTGTGCACAGAAACACGCACACACACCAGGAGGCTTAGAGATACATGTGCACATACCAATACGTGCACCAACGCAGCTCGAAGTGCTGACAAGGTAATCCCACTCCGGCCACACAGAGACACTCTTCTCCTCAGACTGCCACGCTGTGTTGCTTTGACACAGGGGCACCAAAACCCAGCATGGCATGCACGCCTCTCGGCCAACCCTCTCGCCGCATCCCACTTTTATAGGACGACACACACCAGGAGGAAGTTGCGCGAGCGTGTCTGTGTGAGGGAGCAACGGATCAGGAAGAAGAGAGGGGGGGAAAGAAAAAGCAGTGTGTGTGTGTGTGTGTGTGTGTGTGTGTGTGTCTGTGTAATGATTGGATCACGCACACAAACACGTCCGCAACTGCTGACCTGGCAGGTTTTGAATCAGCGTGAGTGCCCCTCTCACTCATTAAAACAGATACCGAGAGGAAACAGATATAACAAATAAAAACCTACCCTGAAAACATAATAGGATATCACCCCATACCGTGATCATTCATATTCAGCACTTTCTTTATCGGAGAGCCGGCTTTGACGGACGCTGGGCTCTGACATTGATGGGGGGGGGGGGGTGTGTCGCCACGTTGGAGCAGCTTTCAGTGTTGTACGCTGATAAAAGTGAACATCTATTAAATTATTAGCATGTCCCCAGAGGCCTCGGGGAGGAGAAGAGGTGAGTGAGGGGTTAACGCTCTGAAGCAAATCTCTCCATGTCTGTAGTGGTGTGAAAGGGCCTGATAAAGTGTGTACATGGCAAGATGACAACACGGGTTAGACGCCATACAAGGGAGACAGAAATGAGGGGCGGATCCTTATCCTTTATTTTCCCGCCACCGCCATCGAGGAAAAGGATAGGCAGAACAAGCGGCATTGTTAGGGATGAAACACGAAGTGGGAGAGTGTGGAGAACTCTCTCTTTCTCCGCATGTCTCCCATCTTGCTATTTCTTTTTTGACATGCAAGCGTTCTCGTCCCCCCCCCCCCGCAGTGAGATTGTTCCACGAGTTGCAATGGGAGGCTGGTGTGACGACGGCAATCCAATTTCCATATGAACAATTACCCTGCCGTCAGGGTTGGCAGTTCATTTATTTCAATTTGACTGACTGGGAGAACCATGCTCACCAAAGCAGCCAGCCCAGCCATTGTATTCAGGGCACCAGGCACAGGCGAGGGGATTGATGGGCCTGGTCCATTTCACTGGGATCCAGCTGCTCTGGCCTAAATATGCTAACACCTTTAAAGTTGGCCCGTGACCCAAGCAGTGAGTAAATCGCACCTAGACTGTGTGTGTGTGTGTGTGTGTGTGTGTGTGTGTGTCCCAGTTCTCACGCCTGTGCTTCTATTCCTCTCGTGTGTCTACATGTGTCGCCCTCTTGTGTATGTTTGTCCGTTTTGATGTATAACCATGAGTCAGGGTTGCAAGCCTCACCCGCCCCCACCATCCTTTTAGGCACAGCACTTTTCCTCATTAGGACTGATAGGCTGTTTGTGTGGCTGTTTACTGCTCTGTCACCATTTTCAAGGCTCCTGTTATCTCCCCTCTGCCAGCTGGACACTTGAGCAGCGAGAATGCAAAACTACGATCACACAAACACACAAAATACACATTTAAAAAAAACAACAAAAAAAAACGTACATGAGTGCAGGGGATAAACACACACACACACGCGTTTTTTCTGCCTTCTACCTCTACTTCTCGGCAGCCGACCTCAATGTCCCTTGTAATCTCTCAATCTCTGTTTGTCTCTCAAACAAAACACACGAATGCAACCTCTCTGTGTCCGGGCAGCGGCAGCTTGGGCTGATCTCCCAATGCTAACTGGCCTCTTCCACCCCCAGCTGGATGTTGCAGCTCTCCAGCGAGACAGAGTGGCTGTTTGCTGTGTGGACACAGCTGGCGGATGTGGGGAACCTGATTAAACGGCCTGGCCTGGCGGAGAAGAGCTACTTTCAGGAGCCAATGGCCCTGCCGCCACCGCCGCCACATCCAGACGGCTGCTAATACACACAAACAGTTGTAGGGGGCAGGCATGCATACACAAGCTCACTAATCAACTCGACTCGCTCGCAGATACACATCTGAGATCCAACACTGTAACAGCATATGATAAAATGCGGCACACATCTGGGGCTGGAGGTAGAGTTTATTTTCATTATCAATTCACATAGATTGATATATAAGACATTTCTTGTATTAATCGATAATCATTAGGGAGATGCCCTTAATTCAGGGATGTACCAATTCATCACTATTGGCTAATATTAGCCTCGCTGAGTGTCATCGCCCTATCGACTGGCACTGGTCCATGTTTATCTGTTGTGTCTAATAGGGTTGGGCCGATGAACGATGCCATCGTCCATCACAGATGGCCGACAGCCATCGACTACAAATCCCTGACGATCGTAACATCGTGATTTAAAAGGCTCCCACCAGAGAGCACAATTAAGTGGCTTGTCCCCTCAGAGTTGCCGTAGGGCAAGAGTTGTTGTTGTTGTTGTTTGTGATATGTGAGGAGAGGAAATGAAAAGAAGTATGTTGCTGTTCAGTGCACTAACATGGGTCTCCATGTCACATTCATCATTTTCTTATTAAACCAGATCAGTTAGACAAACCCAAGTTAAATTTGTGGCAGCAGTGTTTCTTTTTCCACGCAGGCCGCTGTTTCTTGGAAGTGAGATGGACATCAGATGCAGGTTAGTGAGAAAGCAGGATGGCACAAACATACAAGGCACAGTCAACTTTGCATGACATGTCTGAGGAAATTCTGGAGGAAAATGGACCAGAAAAGGCCAATTAGGAGGGCATCACAGCAACATGATGGTTTCTTTTACAGTGTTCTGCTTTTCTAATTTCCATTAGATTTTATGTCACAAAAACAATGTTTTTGTTTGGCTAAGTACCAAAAATGTCTCCTAATTGCGTGGGAAGGTGCACAGCAGCATGAAAAGGGCTTTTGAAGCAGTTGTTTTTTTCCAAAACATAAAAATCTTTGTGCTGGAATGAAAGGTTGTATAAAAGGTTGTTTTATAATTTGCATGATTTATTGTGCTTTTTCATAGATAGTGTAACAAGGGGCGAAATTAGTTCAAAATAGTGAAGTTATTCTTCTGCAAGGAGGACCTGATTGTTTCCTTGAACCAAAAAGGAGAAAAAAACATTTAAACCGATATTTAAAGGTGCAATATGTAAGAATTTGAGTTGAAAACATGAAAAAAAAATGTTTTAATCATCAACAGATAGTAAAGAAATAATAATTTTGCCATTAGGATGTCTGTGTATTGTGTTGCAGAGAAATCCTACTGAGGTTAGGATGCCAACCAGCTAACCCTGGCCCATCCTGGTCCAAAGCTCTTGTTCTAGTGATGTACACCAACACTCCCTGATGCTTGGAGCTCCTGGTCTGGGCTGCTAGCTACACTGCTAACTGAGCTAACTAGCTAACCACAGCTACTGTTAGCAGCTCCATTTTCACGCTTGACAAACTGTAACCAGCACATTTTTTGGCAGTTCTGTCTTGATGAACAAACTAAATCATTTGTTGCTGATTTATTTTCCGTCCATCAACCAATCGCTATATTGAGTAACCACTTTGGAAACTAATCTCCTGCGACACGTTGATTGACGGAGTTCAGACTCTGTTTTTTTAAGTAATGATTCATTGTGTTGCTCAAGGGCACATCATCAGGTTCTCTAATCCGTACAGCACCCCGAGGCGATCCCCTGCTCCTGAAGCACACTCACCCTCCACTTACATACGGCGCGCGCTCACGTTCAAACACACATGCAGCCACAATTAAGAAGTCAGGGAGGCAGACTGACTGCTGGGAAGGAATCCATTACACACCTTATTGGCTATAATGATTTCACTTCACCAGCATAAACGCCAATGAGCCATGAAGGTATCTTGTAATGTGGTTTAGTCTCCGTGCCCGGCTTTATTTTGGTTTTCAAGGAGAATACTGATCTTACGACGACTGTTTGTCTGTCAGCCCTCTTATGGGAATCCACACGTGAACTCGCAGAGGACGCAGAGATGTAACCGGCGCGTGTTTAGAGTAACTCCCATCTCGGAGGAACGGTTAACGTATCCTTATTTGCTTTTTCTCTCCAAGAGCGAGATGAGAAGATTGATATCAGTTGTGCGTCTGTCTGTGTGTGTGTGTGCGCACGTTCAGTGCAGAGGCGGGGTCAGTACGTGTTCAGATTAACATAAACACTGGAAGCAGCGAGAAACAGCCAGCCTGGTCCTGTCCAGTGTGAAAAAAGACAGGTAACAACAAACTCCAAAGCTCAGTCACTAAATCTTTTTACGTGGTTTGTTTAATCAGCCTCCTCCTCGTCCTCCCTTCTGTTGGACCACGAACACCTGAGAAATCTACCTCTACCCGCTGGATCAGCGCTCTCCTCTGTTCCACTACCTCCTCACATATGTATTTCCGTAAAATAAGATGCCTCTTCACGCTGATCTTTTCTGTTTCTCCGCTTATTGCCTCGCGTGGCCTGCCCTCTTGCTTGTCTCTGCACATGGGAGCAAACCTGACTGGTGTGCAAGCGCTTACATGTGAGGGGGGCATCCTTCTCCTGTGGGCCGCGCTACATGCACTCAAAAGAAACCACTTTACTCCAAGAAATCAGGTTACACTGCTGGTAATCAGGGAGCGCGTCTACATGCACTGTAATAACCTGGTTACTGTTCACATAGAGCAGGCCAGTAATCAGATTTCTTTCTTATCACTGTGCTTAATTTGGAAGCCTTTGGTGCATGGGCCAGAGCTATTCAACTGGTGGCCCGTGGGCCAACTGCGGCCGTTTGATCATTCTCTAACTGTCATAGTTTGGGTTTTATGCTGTAGTCTTATTCATGTTTTATTTTGTTGTTTCTCTCCTCTCATGTGTCACGCTTTACTGTCCACTTCCTGTCCTTGTCTTTTTCCCTACCCGTTTTCTGCGTACCGTTTTCTGAGTGTCATCACTCATTTGTGTCTGTGTTTCTCATGTCTGTTGCTCCTCGTGTCTCCTCTGCGTTGCCACTTTTATTCCCCTGTGGTTTTCACCTACAGCGCACTGGAGTTTTCCAGTGTTTCTAAGTTCTCTAGTTAGTTTTTGCCTATAACCTGACTTTGCCCGTTTCTCCCCAGTGACTGAACAACTCCTGGACCAGCTCCTCGGCCACTCTGCACTCCCTGAGGTACATTTCTTCCTGTACTTTTTCAGTTGTGAAAACCAATGAAGTGTAGAGAAAAGAAAAAAAAAAAGATTGTTTTAACAAGTTTAAGTTGCACATGCTCTACATGTCAAATATAGGGAATGTAAAAGTCCAGCCCCATGGCACTTCTAAAGAAGTAGTTGGCAAGTCCTGGTACAGACTCATACAAAGATAATCCCTCTCAAGCATCACTTACGACCCACTAGAAACGTGTGCCAGTGTCTATATCCACAGAAAACCGACCCAGCCCTCCAACTATCATTTTGCTGTGTTAGGGCCATTTCTGAGTGATTCTAGTTGACTCTAGACTCTCATCACCAGGTCGTCAAATGCCGCCACTTCAGGTTGGTGGCTTGCCAACCCAAATTGTTGATATTTGATGAGTTATTTACAAACAGTATCCTACAACTTCTGCATATCATGCCTGTCATTCAGCCGCAGTGACAGAGGACGCTGCCAGACAGAGCCAAGCTCCTCCTCACAGGTGAAAGTGCTCAAATTTAAGCAGCAGTTAAATGTTGCGCAGATGAAGCAGGCTTCTTTAGAGTTCTAGGAGTGAGACTAGTTTCAGAATAATTTTAAATACAAGGATGCATCACTCTGTGTAATTATCTCCCCTTTCATCCACCATCTCTGCTGTTACCTCAAGTCCTCATCCTGCGCTTTTGTGGTTTAAAAAAAAACAAAAAACCTGGTTACCAGAAATCTGTGTTCACCAGGAGACACCTAGCTGGGGAAATCAGGTCTCCTCAACCCCCGACCACAGGTTTCTCATTTACATGACTGAAGAATCAGCTTACTGGTGGAAGCAGGTCACATACTGTGACAACAAGACACTGGGAAGCTGCACACATCTGTTATTCACCATGAAGGAGAGCGAGTTTTTACATTTGGTTTTGTTTATGCATTAAAAAAAACAAAAACTTAACAGGTGTTGGTTGGTGGGAGTATTTTTTTTTCAGCTTTCAACACACATCATTTCATAGGACTCATGAGAAGAAATCAATTATAGCTCCCCCCCAAAATTTTTGAACTGTCTTTTCAAATCAGGTAGGGAAAGGAGTGCGAAGAGAGCACAAGCTGTGAGAGATGAAATCTCCGAGCGACAAAGGTATGAGACATGATCGAGAGACAGAGCGACAGGAACGGGAGGGGAGCACAATCACACACGTTACTGACTGAGTCTCAATGGGTCCTTTGTGTGCGCTGGCAGGTGCCTGTCACTTGTCAAGATGAGTCAGAGTCTGGATGGTGACTGAGCGTTGTAATGGTGGGGATACGAGCGTCGGCTGAGTACCAGAAAGATTCCAGCTCTTGGTAATGACCAACAGCTATCAGGTAATGGCCGAAAGATTAGCCCGCTTTCCTCAGCATAAGGAGAAAGGTCACGTTTGGAGCTTATAAGGTAATGGCTAAATTAGCTGCAAAAAATACCTCATAAAATTAAATAGCTTTCAGCGAGAAGCTGTGCTTTCCGCTGGCCGTGCGGGAGGAAATAGACTGGGCTACTTTTTAATTAGTCGGACGACGAGAACTAATCACAGGAAGGGGAGACTCTGATAAAACGTGTGTATGCCTCCGCACAAAACCCTCAGCTCATAATAGAAGAGCACCTTCGAACTTCTCTGCCTCTCTCACCATTATTCATGATTTTTTTTTTTTTTTTTGCCTGGGCTACCTTCCACCGCTTCCCCTTAGCTTCACACACTTCAACCAAACGTTCTTGATGCTATTGAAACCACTCCGCAACACTCATCCCTCCATCCGTTGCCCCTTACAATCTTACATCCATCATCTATCAGTGTTTCTGCAGCCGGAGGGGAGAGAGCTGTTAAGCAGGGCCTGACTAATGGCTAAACAAACACCATTATCAGGCCTCGGTGGCCGAACGCTGAGCTACAGGAGCCCCAGAGCAGCTGAGGCTCTTTAATACTTAATCCCCGCTGCCCTGCTCTGCTGGCGGCTCCTCTAAACTCAGCTACGATGGGCGGCGTCGGAGGTTCGCTAATGAGGGAATCAGAAAAGAAACATGAGGGAGGAGGAGGAAGCCGTCTGAGGAACGTCACGCATACACGAACACACACGAGCACACACGTGCGCAATCACTTACCGCACCAAACTGAGTGGAGAATATACTGTATTAAGAGGGGGTTAGAGAGAAGTGTGGCCCACTCGTCTTGGCCAATTCCCTCTCTAAAAAAAGGCTCAGGGAGAAGTTAATGAGCCTGTTACAGCCCCACAGTTCCCCTGATAAGGCCGCTGATTACACCACATGTTCGGGCAAGAGGATTGCGCGCATGCGTTTGCATGCACATTTTGCACGCGTGTGTGCGCCACCTGACCCAAAGCGGTCATCTGCTAATCGTACGTTCACAAGTCAGTAATGCACATTTTCGGATAAACACACTTTTCGCACACACAAGCTGGGCGCTCTCGAAGCGCAATTTAGCCCTCTCGCACTCGCCCGCTCGCCTACACGCACCAACGAAGTCACACCCGTGATCACATCTCCCTCTCTCTCTCTCTCTCTCTCTCTCACACACACACACACACACACACACACACACACGCACGCACAACCATACTCAATCAACTGTGACTGAGTGAGCGAGCCACTCAATGAGAGTGGGTGATTAGGCCCTCGGAGAGTAGACCTGACCTTTCCCACCACATCAAGTCCTCCGTGCGCATGTGTGTTTTTATGAGTCAGTGGCTGTGAGCTCTCGGGCCCGCGCCACTTCACATCAAATGTCACCGACTTAAATGAGATGGCCAGACAGACAGACAGACAGCCAGACAGACAGACAGACAGACAGACAGACAGCGGGAGGAAGAGAGGAAGGAGTAGAACGGGAGAAACTTGAAAAAAAGAGAGGGATTTTTTTTTTTTTTTAACATTAGGCAGCAAGAAAACGCCAAAGACGGAAAAAGAGTGCTGTCAAATATCAATCTCCTGTCTTGGTTCTCTGCCGCTTTGCATGAGAAAAAAGCAAAGTGGAGGTATTTTTAAACCCCGCGGTTGGTTGTGGGAATACAGCGCAGGCCCTTGTGGGTACACAAACTTCCCCCTCATGCAGCCGAGATGGTCGAGTCTGCACTTCCGTGCCCTCAAAGCTCAGACGGACGGAGAGGCAAGACAGTCTGAGTCAGGCCTCCAGGGAGTGAGTGAGCGGGGGGGGGGCAACTGAGGTTTTGTTTGAGGTTTTGTTGAGCTGCTAACTGCTGAGGGTTAGTTAGCAGCCAAATTATGTCCACGGGCTCTTTTTAAAATTACACCCAGAGAGCTTGTACATGGATAGACACGAGATAGATGCACACAGACTGAATTGGGTTCCAGTTCTGAGGGATGATTAGAGATCATTACGACTTGGGTTTTACTCCCGTCAATAACTAAAGCGCCAACCAGGGTAATTGTTGGTGTGCGGGGGAAAGCTCCGACATCACCGCAGCTCAAACGATTCATCTGATAAACAGGAAATTAAACTGCAACTATTCTGATAATCGATTGCTTGTTTTTTGTTTAAAGCAAAAAAAAAAAAAAAAAAGCCAAAGATTAATTACTTTCAGCCTCTTAAGCCTCTTAAGTAGAGCTGACTATCTTTGGATTTTGGCCTGCCTGCCAGGCAAAACAAGCCATTTGAGCATGTCACCTTGGGCTGTAATGAAGATTTTTTTTTTTGGGATACTATAAAGAACAAACAATTAATCATTAATAATTAGCAGATCTATTGATGTGGAAAATAATCATTAGCTGCAGTTCTAAACATCAGTTCAGTGAGGCAAGAAGCTCAGCCATCAGACAATCGGAGAGGTTTAAATGATCCCAGGTTAGCCTGTCGATGTTCTGACAGAAAACAGTAAAATCATTACCTGGAGTCTCTTGTAAAAACCTATTACAGGATATAGATCGACTTCTTGCTTCGACCTTAACCTACCACAGTTATTTTTATGTGCAATAAGGGATTATTACAAACAGATGCAGTGCACTTTTACCTCCAAGGAGTTAAGTGGTTTTGGTGGCTTTCCTTTTCATGATGTCTCCATCTTTCAAGATCTCAGCAGTTACTCTGGCGAGAACAATGCTGTCATAACCGCTAGAAAATGATGCCCCAAACTATGAAAATAAGACTGAAACTGTGAACAAAATCTGGAATCATCCTTTAATTGCAGGTTAAGTTGCATGATGCTGGAGCCACAAGTTACCATCTGTCTCGTCTCGCCCCTTTTCCTCGTCTTTCTCCTCCTGTCATCGCCGCGGATCTCAGAGGAGATAGCGAACCGGCACTCACCGTTGACGGGCCGGAGGACGTGTGGCGCGACGCCCAGGTTAATTAAGTTTGAAATCGTAGAGATGATCAGCGGCGCTGCCACTCAGGCTGCCAGGCTCTCCTCCGCTCCCACGTGGCTTCCCTGCTACAACCAGAGCGTTCGGGCTGTCTGACAGGTAGAGGGGGTGTTTGTGTGCATAAGTGTGCGAGGAGGAATGTGTTATTATGCATATGAGTCTGAGAGGAAAGGGGAACGAGAGAGTGGAGCTGTGTCAGTGAGGGCTGAAACTATTAAACTTTTTCCTCATCTGAGTCATGGGTCTAAAGATGGAAGGTGTCATACGCCGCACAGACTGTACAACTTTTCTTGATTAGAAAATAACCCAGACAGAAAAACAGCAATGCTATTTCCAGCCTCTCCAATTTGACAATTTCTATTTTTCCTTTTGCTCCATCACTGCGACTTTTGCACTTTTGAATTGTCGGCCTAACATCACCAACAATTTGAGGAGATAACCTTGAGCTGCATCAGCAAACCGCATCATGCTCTCCGTAAACCTATACACGATATCGCAGAGCTTCGACTCATTAGCATTTTCATGATAGCATGATAATCTGCAGATTGTTTTCTCAATCAATCAGTTCACTGTTTGCGCTGTGAAGACTCAGGGGAAAAAAAAAAAAAAACACTACAAGCTCCTAAGCTACAGGGCCAAGCTAACATCGTGAAATCGCTTCAGCCAACACTACAGAGAAACCTAAAAAGATTAAATATTCAATGATGTACTACAGCGAGGCCAACCAAAATCACACCATTTGAGAGGAAATAAATGATTAATCAATTATCAATATACTTGGTCCATACTATGCTCACTTGAAGCATCATGTTATTTCTCTTGGGTGTCTAGTAGAAGACGCTAAGATGCTTGAATGTTCAGAAAAACACATGATTTTTCTCATCCTGTATATTACTCCAGCACCTTCATTCACACTCTGTCTTTACGCCTGTCCCTTTCAAGAAGACTTGTTGTGCTTTTCCCCCGTCTTTCAGCATCATATGTTCTTGTGTATGTAGAAGAATCTTGAGAGTAAAATTAAAAAAAAAAAAAAATCAGCTGAAGCTCCTCTCTCCCACAGAAAACACTGCTCCTGAAATGTCTCATCAGTAGTCTTGCCTTTAATTAGGTGACTTTGTGACATCACAGAGTCGCATATTTGCACAATTTCTGCCTTGCAGCTCGTTTGCCATGTAAGAATTGCTTTCTCACAGTTGCTCTCTTGTTGTTAGCAGGCTGTCTACACAGACTGCTCCAGACAGAGGGGTGATATAGTGCAGCAGCACTGACAGTATGAGAAAACTGATTTTTTTTTTTTTTTTTTTTAGCATAAAAGCATGAAGACCTATTCAAGCAGTAACCCAAATGAAATTAGGAACCTGAAAACAAGCAAAATAGGTCTCCTTTAATGCACCTCTCTCAGAAACCCCAGTTGGCTCTGATTGGCCGGCTCTGACAGTCCTGAGCAGGCACCGACCACAGTGTTTCTGCATGAGCTCTCCCAGTTTCACTGCAAACATGGCGGTACTAGGGACATGACTACGGGCGGCAACTGAATATTTGTAACATCACAACCTTACAGAAATCCTAGCAGCCCATTTGAAGGCACTTTCCAAACACTAGAATAAATGTCAAATAAAAAAATACTAATAAAAGTATCAAAATGCTCAATCCACAGAGAAACGCGCACAACTAACACCTCGACCTGCTTTATAATAAAAAAGACATGGAAATCTCACTTTCTACTCAACATGGGACCTTTAATGCTGATCGACTTTGAGCTCATACACTTCATTGCATGAGCGCACACAACCACTGTGAGCACAACGAACAGCGATGGAAAATAAAAAAATAAAAACATCACAAAGAGTCCCCAAATCCCGTCCAGACTACAGCCTTTTCTCGGCCATGATTGCTCTGTTCCCCAGGAGGCTGCTGTAAGGAGCTGGAGCTGCAGTGATTGTTGATGGACGACTATTGGCATGAGTAGCACGTAAAGCGCACCCCCCCCCCCCCCTCCCCCACACACACCACGCCACCACCACCTGTAATCCTGGAAAAATGGACTCCACGTATTAGTGAAATGCTCAAAAGGCTGGAGCCATTTCACACAGTCGCACACACACAAACACACACACACACATTAAAGCTACCTGTGCTACGCTTAGAGGCTAAAGGATATTATTCCCCCAGCTCAGTATCAAAACCCTCGGTGGTGAGCGGTGGCACAGGGTGAATGTAACTGAGTACATTCACTTGAGTAAAGTACAAGTACATCAAAACATTTCATGTCACGGTGCTTAATACTGCTACTCGTTTACTGTTTAGAGGGAAATGTTGGGATTTGCCTTTTCTCCCACTCAATTACTTTAAAGTGTTACGTATAATTTGGAGGTTTGAACAAGAATTATGAACTTGTTGCTTTAGGAACTCGGTAATTGTTATGGCCATTTCTCACTGTTTTCTTGAGTTTATCCAAACAAAACCATAAATTGATTCATGGATAAATTAATCAGCAAATAAAACGAGAATGAAAAATAGTTATTAGTCCCTGTCCTCTAAGGGAACCTTAGCTAATTCTCTATCAGATTTGTGTCATCACAATGATGTTGGTAGATGAAAATGAACAACGATAGAGACGTAAAGAGCTCATTTCTAGGGCTGTCGTTTCAACTACAGAGTGTACTTCCACATTCTTGTCGCACACCGCCTCGGTTAGACTCAGAATCAACAAAATCGAACTGTGTAACAAGGCAGCGGCGATCAAATAAACCAAGATTCTGTTACTGGATTGAAACACATTTTTGTGTCTTATTTCAAAACAACTGACTCAAAGCTAAGCACCACCCGACTTGCAGTGTATCACCCTCCAGTGGGAGCTTTGATCGGTCCAGTGCAGCATTGTGCATGCTGGCCATTGTAAGTTTTCTACCTTTGAAGCAAAAGCCCATTTTCTCTGTTTCCTCCGGTCAAGTAGCACCAATTATAGAAAAATACATTTGCCTCTTTCGACAGCATAGACGACTACAGACCAGTTTCATGAAAAGACCATCTTTCCAGCGAGTAAGAGTCAAATCCAACCCAAGTGACAGCAACAGTATATCCTGTTTTTAAATTAATAGATTATTAATAGAAGAAGTGTTAAATAGGAATGTACTCCAACAGTCGTCACTGTTTTAGATGGTTTTGGTCCGTTTTTCAGTTAAAAACGGAAAACACATTTTCAGGAGAGAAAACTCCACGAACAGCTGTCCCATCTGCTTGTGAACATGCAGAGATGGAGGGATTGTTACCTCCGAAACGAACAGGAAGTTAGCTAACACAGCCTCAACATTCACAGCAACTCTTTCACGAGCAATGATACGTATAAATATATACTAGTATGACAGTTATAGGGGACAGCTTTCTGCCTAGTATGTACTATTTTAATACATTTTCTTGCGAATCAAGATCTGAATACTTCCCCCACATCGTTTTAAACTATGCTGCATTTGATCCCTACACAAATCTTTTTCCTATCAAGTCATTTTAGGCAATAATTGAGTCTTAACCTTTAATTCCTCACAATTTTTCACTTTCTTTTTTCGAGATGAAGTCAGTGCTTTCGACAGGTTTGTACGACAGGTTTAAAACACTTGCTTGATGTAAAGAAATTGAGCTTTTAAGACCCAGTTGCAGACAGAAAGGGCCGCAGCACTGGAGCTTTTACACTGCTGAGAAAGTAAAATGGCCAACACCAGAGGAAGTAACACAGTCGGTGCGGTCGATTTGTTGAAACAGTGAAATGCTAATAAATCAGTAATAATAATCCAATAATATTTGCTATGTAAAACGCTATGAAATGAGGCATTCTACAATACTTCCTTAATGTAAGTATTATAAGTAAATGTAGATGAAAATGTATTTTCTTGCTTCACAAGGATCCACCATCAGTGACGTACAATTCTAATGTGATTCAGTCCTCACCTGATAAATGGCCAAGATCATATTTTATTTTTTATTTAGCTTTTTTTTTTTTTTTTTTTTTTAATTAATTGCTCAGTCCTCGTGTAATCACCGTTTTCTCATCAAAATGCAGACACACAAAGGTCAGAGGGAATTAGCCCCCCACCGCCTAAAAATAAGCTGCTTTAATCAGGTTGCAGATGGCCTGATAAGCAGCAGGGTGGCATTAAGAGGGCCGGTCGTGTGGCGTAGCTGAGGCGTGTCAGCGATAGCATCTGCACCTCGTCTCTAAAGGTGCCACTGTGTCTTTCATGTCAGGTGAGTGTGCTGACATTCTGTCACATCCAGACTTCAGATGTGGTCGGGCGGAGGGGGCCCAAACATCAAAGTATGACTTTATGTTGGCAGGGAGGTGGGGGGGGAGATCACAGACGCACACAGTATCCCTCCTGTAAAAAGACGCGGACGCCGTCGTGCACGCCAAAAATGCACCGGCCATCACAAGCGTTAAAAGTTTGAGTGTAGAGATAGTGCTGATGTCTGCCAGCGAAGCCTACATTTCAGTCTCTTTATCTCCGGAGCCTTCTGCTGATAATTACAGCCGTCCCTTCTCTCGGACTCGGTCACACCAAAGCTGCCAGTCTGCGCAGCTCGAGCCAGAGGAATTATCGCCCGGGCCATCGCAAAATGGAGCACGCCAAGGTCAGGCCCTGTGTTCAATTTCACTTTTGATTCCAGTCCACCTTTCGTTCCCCTCTACCACTTATCCACTCCTCCCTCCCGGCCCACCCACACTGTCGCTGTTGAATTTCACTCCAGGGCTAACCCCTATTTCCAGGACAACCAGCGCCTTGACACTCATTCATTTCCAATCCTGCGGAGTGGTCGGCTGAATGGAAATTGACGATTCAATTTTTGGAATGAAACTCAAGAGTCCTTTTGGAATTGACTCTCCCCTCCTGCCCTGCCGCCTCTCTCCTCCTGCACGGGTGCCCACTCTGCCACCCGCGCTGCCCCCCCACCTCTCGCTATCTCCGTCCTGGTCTGCTGAGTACAGCCAATTTCTTCGCTTGTATGGAGACGTGGGCTAGATGGCTACCCTAAAGCGTGGCTTTAAAACGCCCTGCAGCTCCCGCCGACTCCTCGCAGACACCTTTTTCTCTCTCAGCGCCCCGCTCTCTCTCTCTTGTCACTAAACTGCCGTCAAATAAGCAAACACTTAAAACCAAAGGGTTTATTCTCAGCATTGCTCCCAGCTGGATGTTGGGCGGCAATTTAAAAATGATCTATGCAAATGTAATTTCGCTGTGTGTCATCCAACACAGCCAATTAATGAGTGAGCTTCTCCAACCCAACTATAAATTAACAAGGCTAGATATAATAGCTAGATTAATGTGTTTTTCTGGCACTTGCCTAATTGCGAGAAGACTCCGGTGGGGCTAGTGTGAGCTGCCTCATTTCAACATGTGATGGAGTGAGTTTAGACAGAGGGAGGGATAAACGCCCGCATCAACTCTATTTATAATTTCTATGAACTTTGTTGTCACTCTTATTGGTTTTTATTGAGGGGAATGCACAGGGAAAGTGATGGGGAAGAGATATTTTGCCCTCGGGGAACTTGTATCTACTTCAGCAGAAATTACTAGTATCAGTTGTTAAGATTGAGTTTGGTCTGAAGGACGGCATTAGTTTCAGCCAGACTTAGGAATTTATTAATGGAAAACAAATCCATAAGTGGACAGAAGGGCATATGTGCACGGATTGCATATCTGGTAATGAGAAATGAGAGCTCAGGGCGGCGAGAAAACGCGCAAGATGGGGGGAGCGGGGAAGCGGCGTTAAGAGGTAAGGGAGACGGAGAGGATGAGCAACCGTCTGTCTCAGCCAGAGGAAAGAAGGAAAAAGAGAGTGATAGTGAGAAAGACAGAAAACAAGCTCGAGGATCCAAAACAGCACATCAGCAACAAGGAGGCCTTTTGTTTTGCCCCTCTCAGCCGATTGTTCTCTTCGCCAAGGGTGAGAACGTTAATCCGCTGTGGAAAGAGGAGTTGGGAGGATTTACTCTAAGTATCCTTATTAGTGGGAATTCACTGATATGGGGGGGTGGGGGGTGGTTGGGTAACGGGTGAGGGGAGAAGGTAGAGGGCAGAATGAGCAAGGAGGAAGAGGAGAGCAGCAGGAGGGGCGCAGTGTATGCTGAATACACTGTAGGTGCCATATGAATCTTTAATACGGGGCTTAATGGGGAGGGAGGGAAGAAGGGAGGAGTGGAGAATATAAAGAGAGCGAGGGAAAAGGGAGAGGAACCTCCGAGGAGGTTACTGAGCCCTCCGTATCACAACACTCCTGATAAGTGCCGGCCTCGCAGGATCAAACCTCATTCTCCACAGCTCCGGTGCCACCACCGAGTCCGTCTGAGACGCACACGACGGTGGCAGAGGACAGACTTGGCTTTGTCTTGAAAGGCAAACAGAGTCGGGCCTGATGTTGAGATAAAAATGGATAAAGGATCTTTCCAGGTGATAAATTTCTTAATTGCTTTTGTTAAACACATACCCTGCTGGAAGCTTGGCCATGGTACATCGTTTTAATTACACGCACAAGAGCCTAATTAGTTGTATCTGTTGTACCAGAGGCTAACGTGCACCCAATTAGACCCAAATCAAAAGGATGGTACAGTCAGACAGAGGAAATACGCCAATTCGTTGCTCTTGCACACAGTGCTCGTCAAATAGCGGAGGAAAGTAGAGACGGGCGCTTAACTTCCCAAGTTGCTGATGTCATGATCGCGCCTGCTATCTTTATACTAATTAAATACATTTTCTCGTTTGAGTGCTCGAGCGGGTGGCTGCCTCACTTGTCAGTGTCTCCATCTCTTTGTCTCGCTCGCTGATGACAATCGCTGAGAGTGGGAAAAAAAAAAAAAATCATTTGTGCAATGATAAAGGCTAAACAACGCGGCTCATTATTGTGGCACTCGTGCAACAGTTTGTGGATTAACACAGCGCAGTCTTCAGAGTTCAGATCCGCCAGCTGGTTCCCATAATGAACAACAAAAGAAGAGACCGTCTGAACTGGGGTAATGATACCGCAAACACTGCTTTTCGAGTACAGAGGGGAAGCTTTTTTCGGTGATATTTTATTGGAGGAGTCTTGTGCGTGCTGCTCTTGCTTGGTGGTAACTAACTGTTAAACAGGCCCTCGGGGTAGTTAAGATATAGCCCGGCAAGAAACATCTAAAAAAAGGGAGCTCAGTGCTAAATATTATTCAAGATACGCCTACAAATGATTTCCCTAATGACGTGATGAACAACAAGGGTAAAACAGAAAACAGCAGATCCACCACTTTGGAAACACACCCACATCAAAGCCCTCTCCGCATCCCCAAAAGAACAGCTCCTTCCCTCCGCGGAAACCCAGAAACTTCCACATCTATAGCAGGTTCTCACAAAAAAACTTTTAACATTCGGCACGGCATGCTTTTCCCCCTCCTCCCTTGCGCGAATTTACCGCATTTCAGAGAGCACATAATAGTCTCCCGGGGCAGCGCTACAGCGGAGTCGGAGGGGAAACAGCATTTCAAAGCATGTAGCGTTTCATCTCTGCATGTTCCCCTGTCAGCTGTTAACAGCCGTGTAGGTCTAACTGTACTCTACAATCATTCGCATCAGTCAATGGGAAAGAAACCAGAGTGCTTCTCAGAATTAGCTGTGGCTAAATTGAGTCCTTTTGTGTTCCTCCCCAGCTTGAAAGCGTACCTGGGCTAGCGAGGCTTTTCCCTTGGTCTCTTCACATTATAAGACACAGAGAGAGTGTACTTGTGCTTAACTCTCCCCATGATCAGACGAATGAATGAAGGATCAGATGAATAGGTATCTGCGCAGATGCATATGAGAGTGCCAAGGAGGTAATGCTAATAACAAGTGGCATCTAGTGGAGCCGGTCCATTTGCCTGATTGCTTCTATTGTGCCTCTGCAGGAGCAATGCTGGTAATCCACATGTGTCTGGACACAAATAGTCCCTGACAAGTCACATCTGAGTGGTGGGAGTGAAGGAAGGGATAAGGTTGCAGTGGAGGGGTCGGTGTGTGGGGGGGTTGTAGCTACTGATTGTTCCCATGGCAACGGTAGAGAACAAGGATCAGGAGGTTAGGGCGCCTAGCGTGCGGCTCTTGATAGCTGCGTGAGGCCACACGCGGGAGATATTCCCAAGGTTTATAATCACTGTCAGCAGCCAGCTCAAGTGTTCTGTGTGAACACACACACACACACACACACACACACACACACACACACACACACACATATCTATACGTGTGAGCATTTGTGCGAGCGTGTGCAAGTGTGTTCCAATCTTCCTGGGAAACTCATCTGGCCTAAGCTTCCAACTGGCAGTGAAATCCCGAAATCCTTCCTACCAGCTTTCTCATGAGTGACAATCTTCTCACTCTGGTCCCTCGCGGGCCCTCATTTTGAGACAGAAAGAGAGAAAAAACATTTATGAGAAAACAGCATGTGCGATTGTGATAAGGGATCACCTGCGTTGACAGAACAAAAAAATGGTTGCTCATACGCTGCGGTGCACAATAACCCCGACGTCGCCCATGTTTTCTTATTTCCAGATCAATAGCTGGCATGTTATGCAACCGTGCGTCCTGGATCGAATCAATGCCAGCCTGCCTTAGAAAAAAAAAACCTCATCATCATTTTCGCTGTTGTGTGCCCATCGAGTCGCTCCACTCATCAACTTAACACACTGAATTTTCATTAGGAGGCACTTAATAGAGACAGGCACGTTTAGAGTTTCTCTACGGGTGGGTGGGTTGTGTCGATTAGGCCAAGTTAATCTCGATCGCAATAAATAACATTGATTACAAGTGCTGAATGCGAAGGGGAAGGGGGCTGAAATTAAAGTGCAAAGGAGAATGGGGTTGATGTATGACAAGAGCGGTGCAAATGGAATAAAGGCAGATAGGTAAGGTGTGTGTGTGAGCACAGGAGAGAGAGTGCAAGAGATTTGAGCGTGTGTGTGTGTGTGTGTGTGTGTGTGTGTGTGCGTGCGTGCGCACATGCGCGCAGCAGCAGGAAACTAGACAGGGTAACCACAGTCATTCCTTTAGGAGTATCCGATTCTCAGTGAGTCAGAGTGTCAGACCGCTAACAGACACACTGGGCTTTCTCTGACGGGACACATGCACTTCAACGCGCAGGGAGAAACAAGCGCTGGCTCATGTTCCCTTGACCGAGGTGAGCATTAACAAAACAAATCAAACCAAACCTGTAATGACACCGCCGCTGAAAATAATCTGCGCTGAACACTCTGGGCGAAGAAGCTTTTTTTTTTTTCTCGACAGATATAGTTCACCCAAGGGTCACAGCAGCAGAGACGAATTGTTTTCAGCTAAATCCAATCCTGTGCCGTTACAATGAAGTTCCTGACAACGGGGGAAAGTACCAGACTACTACTCTTATTCTGACCGGATGAGAGAAGACAATCACCAGCGTTAGCACGCCTCTCTTTCATTTAAGTGGACAGAAAATTACTCCATTTATTTCTTTTCGGTTTTAAATGGACAGTTGCTCTGTACAAGTAGGGGCAAAAAACATCTGTATTCTCAAGGGCAATGACCTTGTGCAGTTGAACAGATCTTTCCCCGTGTTTGCCGCCTTGGTATGCTGCCTGGATTTGTTTACAATGCAGCATGCTCAACATCATAAATCGGGGATTGCGTGGCTGTTGTCAGGGATTACCGGTCTGGTCTTTGAGTTTTTCATTAAATTGCACTATCGGAAAACAAACAAAGAAAAGAATATTCCCCTCAGCCTCTTGGCAGAGTAAACCATCTCACACGTACATACATACATACATTTGCAGGACAGACATTCATTTGTGCAAGGGTTTATTTATTTTTTTATTCTATCTATAAACGCTGTGCCTCCTCATGAATAAATAAATGATCTGCCAGACTCTGTGGCGACAGAGACTCATGAGCTTTTGTATTTTCTAGATGAGAGTCACATTGACACCGTGCAGGGAAGCATAAATCAAGAAAAAGCTTACGACCACGGGGTGGACATCACATACAGTATGTTTTTTTTTTTTTGAAGCCGTAATATGTTTAATATCTAAGCTCTTTATCCTATATAGGTCTGCCGCGTGATTTTGTTTGACACCGTAGAGAGTGGAATCCTCTTACTTTCGTCTTTATGAGGTCAGCAGTGGAAATGGACAGAGTTCAGACAGATGGGGCCCGAGGGAATGAGGCAGGGGAAAGAGAGATTTAAAAAAAAAAAAATGAGGGGAGAGCATCAAAGCAAGCAGAGGATGAGGACAGCATGAAGAAAGGGACTGAGACAGAAATATGTTAAATTAAGGGGTGAGAGATGAGTGACAATCAGAGAAAAGCCGTGAGAGATTAAAAGTGTCATGCTTGAATGGGAGCGCTCGGATGGATGGTTGAACAGTGTCTGGAAAGCCCCTCCCCTGCCTTACCTCTCTGATGTTGGATTTGGGGGGTGGTCTGAGTCAAGACTATTTTTGGAACATCCCAAAACAGAAAATCAGACTTCGGCGCCCATTTTTGGCAGCGTTGACCAGAATGGAGGCGTGAAAGTCTGGCAGGATCTTAACTCCTCTTTCAAGACTTCTTGTTTTATTCTTTGGACTTTCGTCATGTTTCGTACTGTATGGACACATGGACACAAGATGATGAACACCCTAGTAGATGCTCTTTATCTGTCTTAAAATTATCAGCAGACTGCCCCGTTTTGTTTCCTGCAGGATGGATTTAGGACTCAGCTCTTGTTTACAGACAAAGTGTTTTTATTTAGCTCACCAACAGTGTAGGAGGATGTTTCATGTTTGATGTGATAACGACGCAGTTAAACTGTTCAGTTGCGCCTAAGTAGAGAAGTTTAAGCAGCAGGAATATGCTCACATTTGGTTTGACAGTTGAATTTTATGTTCTTTCAGTCTCATTTTATTATCCTGTTATTTCTTATTGCTGTGTTTTGGGGTGTCGTGTAAGCCCATGTGGTGCTGGGAACAACTTAGCGTATGACAAAACAGTAAACTAAAAAAACTCAACTATGATGGCAGCGTTTTCTCACCATCTCCTTACGTGGCTGTTCAGAACAGCTTTAAACGCTTTTGTCTCCAAATGTGGTCCCATGACATGTCTTATGAACTATATCAATAATCTCATCTTAAAAGTTTTTCTGTAACATTAAATATTAATGGCTATCAAGGTTAAACACTCATGTAAATACTTGCATTTAATATAAATCACCCACGCCCTGTATTTATCACTTATATTATTTATTTTACTTTGGCAAATAAAGCTGATTCTGACTCTGATATTTGACTGACAACCCGCCAACTGGAAGGTTACTTAATTCTGTGCTTTTTCCTCAAACATATTTGGACATTTCTCATGTGTGACATGTCCAAATTTGTTAGATAACAGTGTGTTTGTGTAAAACCCCATCACTAACAGTAAGAAACAGATCAAGAAATCGTGTGCTGAGGGTTTTCCAAGAGCAATTTCAACACCTCGAGTTAGGTTTTCTGCTTCGACCTGTTATTATGACGTAAATGTTAATTACACACTGAAATGGACATAGAAAGAGAAACCACTGGGATTAACATCGGTTCCCTAGAAAACCTCTTTTTCACTGCATTATTCTGTCTGCCACCAGGCAAGAAATCTCACAGGAAGAGGCAGGTTAACTGGAGATCCAGTCAGGTTGGCAGCCTGGCACCACTTCTGTCTGCTTTCACATCTCCATTATAGAGTCAATTACTGAATAAACTCACACTTTGCTCTGTCTTTGCTCTTGTCTGCAACTGCCACTGTCTTGTTGTCAAAAAACTACAAACGGAGAGATCCAGTTGGCTTTGCAACAGTCTTTATAACCATAAGTCATTACTGTTGTTGCGGCAGTAATACCACTGGAAAATGCTAGCGGTACCAGCCGCAAGCTGCGTTGACAAGTGTGATCAAATCCGAACATATTTGTCTGTCTGAACCTGACTGAGTACGAGAGAGTCGGTACAGAGCCCCAACTGAACTCCAAAGGTGATTTTTTTTTTTTTTTTAAATGTCCAAACCAAATTCAAGCCCAGTGCAGTTAATGTAAGCTGAAGCACTCAGTTTCTGTTGTCGTGAGGGGTCACACAGACCTTTGTGATGCGTTCCAAGCCTTGTCACGTCCATAACAAACCCCATTTAACAGGACATACAGCCCAAACACAGACAGTTGGTCCATATCACATGTGACTCATCTTTACAACATATTTTCACTGAAAGACCCTGGAAGCGCTAGGTCAATTGACATGACTGAACCAGACTTCAACCCGGACATAATTTCTAATCATTTTTGCCGAACCTGGGCCGGTCTGTTTGGGTCTGTGTCAATGCCCTTGTCAGTATCAGTGTAAATTTTCCTACTTGCTAATACTATAACACAAATTAAGACTGTAAACTATTGGTTCACCAACAGTAGAGGGAGAGTTTCTGCTCTCAACCTCTCACACTGTCCACACTGTATTCTGTATTATATGTCAGGGAGGTCGGTAAAGGTGACTTTGACTTGTATTATGAGGTTGTGGTGTCCCTCGATACGCCCTAAAGTGACTACATGGAAAAACGTGCAAACTCTAAATAGTGGATTAGTGTTCAGTTACTCTCTGGAAGCGAGGGGAAGAGCGAAGAGGCAATCTGACAATGTTCTGGTCTACAGGGTGCTAATGTTGGTGATTTCCTCTTTGCATTAGGTGATTAAGAGACAGATTTCCAATCAGTCACAGCGGAATGGGAGTCCCACTTAGTCGCACCTGCTATCCAAGACATCTCCTCCTCCTGTGTTGATGGACTGCACACCCTCCCCTTTACCGTCTAGCCCGTTAACTCTGCTGCTCCTTGAACATTGATGTGACCACTTTTCCCTGCCCAGGCCACAGGGTCCTCTGTAAAAATGACTAGTCGCCAAGTGCCGTCTGAAGTGAGGCTTTGATAAAAAGAGCTTTTTTCCACTTCGCCGCTCAGATCTGCAGGAACCAGTCTGCTCCAGAAGCTGCCCCCCCCCACCCCACCCCCACCCCCACTTCCCTGCCTGCATCTTTTAGAAATGAAGCAAGCAAGCAGAAGGGCTCCTGCTAGTCTCCATCCTCGGGGCAAGAACACGGCCTTGACAACTATCTCCTCGCTGCGACAAGCAATCCTTCTCCGCAGGGCTGCCCAAAGAAAAGTGTTGATGCTAACAAAATGCGTGACAGCCACTCACTTATGTTAACAGCCCGCGTGCACAGAGAAGCAGCATCCCTCTGTTTGAGTTTGGTTTTATTTTCAATCGCCCCTTCTAACATCTGAACTCTGCGGTCTCGGGGGAGGAGGAGGACAGCTGACAGCGAGCCAGACAGCTCCTCTTCGCCAGGGGTTTGAACTCTTTGTCCTGTGGAGAGGGATGGGTGTGCAGGCTGGGATAGGCCAGAGGGGGTTGCGCATTGGGTTGGGGGGGGGAATGATGGTTTAGCAAAAGGGGGAACAGAGGGAACTGGAGAGAAGGGGGCCCATCAATATCCTGTCATGGCAGCCTGGAAGAGCTACTGCTATAGAATTGCTGAGATAACACAAGACGGACAAGTTTGCTTCCTTCAGTTGGTGCTGGAAAACAACTGGGGAAAAGTTTACTTGACTTCCATTTCCAGACCCTGGTGAAAGGCTGCGGAATAATCAATGTCAGTGGACCTCTGTGGATAGAATAATCAGAGAGCAGAGTGGTTATTGGATGTTGTGTTTTTTAGGGAGCTCCGCAGGGCTTTGTACAGGGCCTCCTCATGTTATTCAAAGACCAAGAGCAAAGACAGCAGAATGTAAAAAACAAATATGAGGTCAGAAATTGGGAGGCAATTGGGAGGCAAGACTGAAGTGGAATTAATCACGTTGGGTTTGGTAAACACAGCTCAGGGAGGAGTAAATTGTTCAAAGTCCACAGGGTGTTACAGATGAGTGGATACTCATCACCCTGATTTCTCTTTCAAACTAATCACTCCAGACAGCCGATGCTTAAAGAAGCATCGCGTTTATTCAGCAATGGTCCGCTTCTCTATGGTTTAATACGGTGCATGGAGGCTCCGGCTGACCTGCTAGTGCAGATGGCATAGAGGAAATTCTCTTACAGGGCAAATAAATTGTCCAGTGGAGCTCAACGCACTGTCATCGCTGTGAAAAGGGCAATGACAGCTTCCATAGACCATTCCACTCCAGCACTTTTAATGCATGTTAAGAGGATTGGACTGGCAAATTAAAATCCATATCAATTACATCTTGTCTCCTGTGACTCGTAAAGGGGAGTGGTGTTTTAAGGTAAAATATCAGTCTGTAGGTCCACATCATCAAAAATGCATTAAGAGTTGTTCTAGGGCGACTACAGACAGAAGAGAGATTTATGTGCTGTTATTCTAAAAAGTCAGAACGGAGGGAAATAACCAGCCAGCGACACAAATCGAAGCCTCTCTTCTCAAAGATACCCGTGTCGCCTCGCGTATGTCAACATTTGATTCAACGACAGTCTCACCTGCTTTCGAAATCCCCTCTGGCACCAATACTTAAACTAAAAACCATCAAATGTCTTCATTTCTCAGGGATCCCTTCCCCCAACTATCCTCGTCTTTCCAGTAGCTCTAACGAAATATTACATTGTGTCATGTCTTGCTTTTCTGGAGAGCTTCCACCCAGACTCAATAAAGCCGTGTGTGCCTCTCGTATCACATCTAAGATAGCATATCACAATGAGTGGGCTGCGGGGCCTCCCTCATCCACAACAGATACAACTGTTGTTGTTTTTCCTTCTCGTTGGCAGTGACAGAGTGGAGCATTCCAAGTTCGCATCAAACAAGTCTGAGCTTTCTAAGAATGTTGATTGCGACGCAGTGCCGTCTGCTGTTTCGCAATCCGCCGGGACTGAGGCCTCAAACTAAAAACATCACAGTGAGAAAATGCACGTCAACTTTTTTTTTTTTGATCAGCTCAAGCAGATGGTAGGCCAGTTAGCACAGATCACACTTTTAAAAAGCTGGACTCTTGTCTTGTTTGACTTTTATGGTTTATGGTGTCAGAAAATAAAACCAAACATGGAGGCAGACTCCTAATTAATCTTTGATGTCAATGGAGGAAGAAGCATTCACATCCTTCACTTAAGCAAACTACCAAGTGTTTTTAACTGGTAATGAAACAGTCTTAATGTAATACTGATGCATATATAGGACCTACAAAAGTGTAGATTTGCTGCAGTGACAACATTTTCTTTATAACATTGTCTTGCTGGTCAACTGTCTTCACACTTGTTACTTTATAAGTTAAATGTGACTCTTGTTACTTCGTGCTGAGACATGATAGGCGCCTTTGTCAGTTAGCAATTGTAGCTTCAGTTGTCCGACTAAGTACTGATTTTCAATAAAGCAAAACGACGGTGGGGACAGTGGGCACGCGATGTAATCGACATATGCCCGACAACTGTGTAACTAGCACGGCAAGCCTACCTAGATGAATGAACAGTGCTGAAACAATGTTCACTTTGTTTCACCATCGTCATATAACATTTATTAATCAAACATAGCCACACAGAAGACACATGACCACATCCCCGTAGATCCTGCAAACAGCTGCGTTTTAAAGTATTAAAAATATGTTTTGACGATCTTTACAACTGGAGGAAAGTTATTTTGTCCACAGAGGCCGCCAGAATCAACAAAAAGAAAGAAAGTGCCTTGATTTAAGTAAAGGTACCGAAAGTTCGTTGTAAAAAATACCAAAGTCATTACAAGCATAACTTGTCTAAAATCCTACATTAGTATTCACACTGCGTCACAAACCTACAGAGAATTATCACCTGAATCTGCTCCCCTCGGCTTTACAGAGCTTAATAGTGAGTTTCAGCTCATATTTTAGCTCTCAGGTGTGTAAGATTTACCGCATTGAGCCACTCTTACCGCACTCATCTGTCAAACATCATTTTTTTTGGACCAGCTTTGCTTTATAATGAAATAGCATTTTACATCTTTAGGTCTCATTTTACTTCTTTAATTTAAATAAAACCACCTAAGAAGTTTAGAGGGGGAACTCACTTTGATGAAACTTTTTTTTTTGTGAAGGCACTCAAGGCAAAAATAGGGTTTAAAGCAACATTTTGTAACTTTTTTTTTTACTTTAAAATAACAGCTTCAAATCATGTTGATGGTTCAGTGTCTTGTAACAGGGTGAATGGTGTCACTACCTCGGCCTCTGCGCCAACCTGTCACTTGTTTCTGCACTTTGTAACTTCAGTGAGAGGGTCGGATCACACGTGTTTAATTCAAAGATACAAGCTTTCAAGGCATAACACGGTTTTGATGTAACAAATTTTGTTTGTAATTAGCAGCTACATTTCATCTAACAAACTGTTACAGACCAGGGATTAGTATTTGTGATGGTGGTGTCGCACTGTGAAACTCTAAAATATCTTTAATACACATGAATGCACTCGTGTCCTTTTGTGCCTAAGTCAGAGTTCCTTCTTTTAGTTTTTTAATCTATAACTCTGGATTGGTTTTAAATTCACATATGCCCTTTTTGCAGGTGAAAGAGCTGATGAAGAGCCTTCATTTTCATTATGCCCAAATGTCACTTATGCCCCTCTGGTTCTCACAGCTTCAATTGTACAACTCTATTGGAGAGTACAGTGTTTCCCCCTTTGAAATGTAGAAGAGTAGTATAAAAACACTTAGGTAAAGTACCTCACATGTACTTACGTACAGTACTTGAGTAAATGTGCTAAATGCTTTCCACCACTGCTTGCTGTAAACCTTAGTGATTCATTCTGGATCACCCGTAGAATAGCCACTTGACCTTCTGACCAAAAGCCGAGCTTTTAATAAACACAGCTGTAGAACACCGGCTACCACAAATCACCAGCCGTGAGAGCAAGATTAGCTAGAATAATTGGTAATTCTTGCAAATTACAGCAAAGTGGGTGTCTGAGTTTAATGAGAAGAGGAAAAACAATAGTTCTGGGCAATTTAGGAGACATCATCACAGCGAGGGAACGGACATAAAAAAATCCTGAAGCCAATTGACCCTGCACATTCTGAGCCCCCACACACGACCGGCCGTGGCTCCATTCAATTCACCATTCCAGCCAATTACACTTCCAGGGGAAAGCCTCCATCGCGAAAGATATTCCCAGTCCAATTTCTCTCGTCCTATCTTACCTCTTCAAAACGAAAAACTTTCAAAACCATCAGACAAGGCAGGGGAAAGTATGTATTTGAAAGAATATACAGTGCGGCAGCTGTGATGGAAGGAAGACACAGCGGGGGGAAGAAAACTAAGTTCAACTCAGAGCTATCTCGCTCCCCTTTGATCAGGAGGAACGGTGGATTAGAAGGGATTCTCCAGAAGTTCCCGCTTAATCCGCATAACTTTTTTTTTTAAACCTACCAGTAAACGTTAGAGCAAATTTACAGCAAACTCAGGCCTACTCCCAAGGTCAGATTAGACAACATGCCCTCCGCAACGGCAGACTAAATTACTCTGCAGTATTAGGTCCAGGGCAGTGGTCCGGTGCAGCTTTCACTTCACAAAAATAAAGGAGAAAGAAACCATTTATCCTGGCTTTGCACTTGTTCCCTTCCCCGTGATGGATGCCGCTGCACTGAACCAAGCAGGTCAACTCTTCCGCTGCGTGTTTTTTTGGTGAGGATTTCTGAGAGAGAATCAGACAAAGAGTGACAAGAGAAACATTTCTCCAGGGGTGTTAACTATTGAGAGCTGTGATGTTTTCTGCCTACAACAGCCCTCCAGCCTCTTTTGAACTTTAAGTGTCACATCTCTGGAAACAATTTGAGATTGTGTTGGGAGTGTGTTTGTGTGTAGGTTTGTCCTCCAAGGGGAGAGTATTATGTCTGCGGGGGTGGACTGATGAGACAGGCATGCAGACTCCGTTTTTGTGTCGTCAATCACCTTCGCGTACAGTAAATGATTTTTCAACAAGCTCCAGGGTGATGGATAATCAGACCGAAAGGGTGGGCTGAGTACTCCTCTCCTAGTTTTTCACTGGACGGCAGAGGGAAGAGAAGGTTCCTACATCGCTGCGCTCTTGTTGTGCTGTGCACGTTTTTCCATTTGGGCGCTAACGTTAAACGTAGCGCCCTGGGCCAAAGCGATGATGGATTCCCCCTCCTGGCAGCTTCCCTTGTTTCAAAGGAGCACTCAGGATGAGAGAGGGGAAGGGGGGGGGCGTCTGGGGACAGCGGCCCCATGTCGAATGAGAAGCTGCCAAATGGAGCCTCTACAGCTCTTCATCAGGGCCGGTGGTCCTGGAGGGGTGGCTGCTCCAGGCAAATGCTAAAAACTGCAAGCCAGGCAACACATCTGTGCAGCTGGGTTCCCTGTATGGCATGAAGCGCAGAAACCCTCCAGCAAGCGGAGGCATGCGAGTCTGGGACAAAGAGAGAACTATGAAAGGAAAAGAGAAAACGAGCGAGTCAGGGACAGACACAAACAGAGGGAAGCGTGGGGGTTGTGAGGCCTCTGACTGCAGACACCGCAGCCAAAACTTTCTCTCCCCCTCAGCGCCGACCACGTTGAGCTCGAACCAAAAGCAGCCCTCCGATGGCAAAGGCGTCAAAGGAATGCAGGGCAATTCTCCCTCTGCAATCACTCCCCTTGTCTCTCTGCAGCTGTATCACTCACGCTGTTTGTCTCCATCTATTTTCATTCAGGTATAATTAAGGCTCCCTGTTTATATTGTTGGTCGTCAATTAAGATGATTCACTGTCTGGCGGGAGAGCTTTTTTTCTCTTGATGGTATTGTTGTCGCGGCATCTCTGTCTCACTGTTGATCCATCAGAGGAATTTATTCGGAACTGATGCAGCAGTTTGTGCTGACATTTACTGAAGTTATGTCGCTGTTTGCCTCCCCTCTCCAACCACGCTCCTGTTTGCTATGCGAGTGACACTTCCAAATTTTCTTTTTTTTCAGGATGTAGCAGGTCTGTGCTCCCAGACAATGCATTAAACATAAAAGCTAAAATGAAAAATTGTTTCCCACACACGCTTTTGATGTTGACAGAATCTTCATGTAGGAATTACCACGACAGGCAAAAAGTTTGGGAAAGAAAACATTAACTTTATCATTCCTTCTTGTTTTGTTTTTCTTCCTGGTGGGAGTGGAAAATCTCACATGTTGCCAAAGCTAGCAAAGGCCCAGTCCAATTGTCCAAGACTTGCTTATGGCAATAAGGCTTTTAATCTTCAGGCAGCTGCAGCAAAGTCTGGTGAGACTCTCCAAGAGGTTGCTTCTGCACGTCCGTGTTATGCACAGTGCACAAACACAGCTTGCTTTTTATGTCTATGCGATGTCTGAATTACTTTGGGGCCCATATTTCAAGAGCTAACACCCAGGCAGTGCCAGATATCGTGCTGACCTCATTTGTATGACCAGTTCTGATAAATTAGTCAGCCTCGCGCACCCTTTTCTGCATACAGTGCTTGTTTACGCTGATCTGTGTCCCTCTTACCCCCACACAATCCATAAGGCGCCAATTTATTGGTAATTACTTGATGACAGTTTGTGTCATCACACCGCAACACCAACAATCTCAGCTCGTTTAATAAGCAAAGAAGTAATACGACGGGACACACAATAGCGGGCGTGTTCTCCATAGCAATAACAACCTTGCCTATTACATATGTATGCACGGCAGCTTTGTATAATGTGAAGTGTGACCTTAAGTTTTATCATGGCAATCATGACCCTGTCCGGGATTTCCATTAAAGAATATCTGTCTCATTAGATTATGGAATGCAATCTGTGCAGGGCGAGATAAAGTGGTACCAGGTCACACACTCAATATCTCATCATTATGTAACAACGGGGAAGCGCCGCCATCCCTCTCCACACACATGCCTACACGTTCACACGCGCCCTCTCTCCTGGCCAGATAACGGTCGAACTGGCAGCCCTCTCATCAATTTACAACGCAAAACGTACACAAAACACGAACTGCGGCAGATAGGAACTTGGACTTGGAGAGAGGAGCGGAAAAAAAAAACAAAATCAAAAGGTCCAAATCCAACTGAGAGTTTTCACACCGCCCTCCATTTCTACTTTTTCCATCTCATTAGAGTGCACTTTGAATACTAATGGACAGGGTGGCACAGCCATGCAGCACTAATGATTTACAGCTATGGAAAGTAAATACACCAGGATACAAGCAGGGCGAACAGGCCTTGGAGGTATTATTCAGGGACATTCCTGTGTGCTCTGTAACTGTGGTTTCATTTGAAAACATTATTTATGAGAACAATTTCCACGACAGTGTCTAGAGGAAATCGGTAACGGCACTTAACAGCTCCCTCCATCCTGTGAAAGAAAATGTCATGCAAATGGATGATTTCTCATGCGCTCCCCATGAACAATCCTACTCAAATGCTGCCCTGCAAATCACTTAATGCGGCGGGGAAATGGGCATTTCTGCCTCGTCTTACAGCGCCTCAGAGATGGAGTAGGAGATTGTCACTGTGTAATTCCACTTCTTGCTCAGTGCCAGCAAAACCTCCCCTCGAACAGTTCAACCATGATTTAGGGATGGAGAAAAAAAGAAAAGAAAAACAAGCCCCTCCACCCCCCCTCCCTGGTAGCTTTTCACCCGTTTGTGGCAAAATTATTTTTAGCTTTGGAAATCCATGAGAATGACAAACAGAGAGACGGCAAGAGGGAGGGAGGGAGCGAAATGCTCCTCACAATGCCAGTGGATTATTGGCAGCTTGCAAAATCCCATCAGAATGGATGGAGTAGAAACAGATCACTCCGTGTTACATGGAAGAATAAGAGCTGCAGCGCGACGCACAGCCGTGGCATGCTGCATCGCCCTCCTCGCCACACTTCTTCTCATCTCTTCCCTCTTGAGCGCCGGGCCACTCCCAGGGAATTAACCCTGCAGTCATTATACTGGCGAGGGTCACTGGATCTGTGGCATGTGTGGAAACACCAGTAGTGCTCTGGCTTCAGTCCTCCGCTTCAGGCGTCCCTCCGCCTGCCTGCCTCAACACTTGCACATCCCAAACTGAGCAGTGTCACATACATAGACAATACCCACATCATCAGGCTGGTTGCCCAGTCACCCGTCAGCCTGCTTAATAAGGACTGCAAATAGTCCCTGCAGCACTAAAGAGCACAATAACAGGAGCCATGATATTCTCGCTGTAGCCGGAGTTAAACCGTCTCCGTGTCCAAGCGGAGGGCTGGAGGTTCAGAAGGCTAAAAGCACACGCTCCATTTGAATTAGAGCTGGATTCACCGAGGTGACAGGGCTCGTTTTCAGCTGCAGCCTTCAGGGAGACGCCAGCCAGGCAATCTCCGAACCCAGCACCACGCTGACGGAGCCACAGGTAAAACGCCAGTCTAAATAATGAGCGCATTGAGAGTAGGCAGGGCAAACAATGGCTCGAGGCACCTGCTGTAAACGCTGGCATCACTTTTTAATTGCAACTGTTCTCAGTTATGCTCGGCTGAAGGTGGGGTGGTGGAAGGGGGAGCGGTGTGCGCAATCTGCGGCATGCCATCCTTTACACACAAACTACACCGAGCCCTGCTCACCTTTAACTTGGAAATCAAACAGATGGAAGAATAACCCATTTTCGTGCCCGCCATGAAAACGCCTTCCCATATAGTGCCTGCCCACGGCAATTTTCCCTCCTCCTACCTCGACTAAGGTGGCGAGATGAGCAAACAGACATTCAGGCACACACTCACCCCCCGGGGCATCATTATCCCAGACACAAGAGTCACCGCCAAAAGTAATGGAGCTGTGGGTCTACCTGGCTCAGGGCAGCCCCTTCTTTCTTATATTGAAATGGAAGGAATGGGAGAGCTCTGAACAGTGTTTTGAGTTTTTTTTTTTTTTCCTTTTTTTTAAGAAAGAAAGAAAAAATACAGCCAGGGGCTTTGCTGTGGGATTATGAGAATTGGCCAAGAATCAGGATAAGTAGGGAGGGATGAAGGGGAAGCAGCCCTGCTGTTGGTGCTTTTTTTCCCCCCAGTGTTGGCCGGTTCTGTACTGTACTGGGCAGGGCTGGGTTATACTGGGTTTGGTCGGGCTCTCGCTGCCAGTTCCCAGAACACAAGGACCCTTTTTTCTCCTGCCAATCACAACCAGATGTGCCCAGACTTGTTTTACGAATTCTGATCCCGCATTCGGCCTCGTTTTCAGCCCTGAGCGAGTCACACACGTAAGAGCGCAAAAAAAACTTGCACATGTTCTGTGACACACACTCACACACACAACCTGGCTGAGGCACTGTAATCACAGAGGCCCAAAAGGAATCCCAGAGTAGGAATGGGCTCCAATAACATGCTTTTCAACACTGGGGCGCTTGTCTCGTTCCCCCGTTCCCTCAGGACACGTAGTTTGAGGAGATTCAACCTGACATGACTGGAAGATTTACGAGGTGTAGATAGAGACCTATTTTCTCATAGATACCCAGTCCTATCAATACAGTGCCGAGACCTATCATTTATGGACCTGAGAGGTTTCTGCACTCGGAAGTTCTTCGACAGGTTTCGCTCTCAGTCTTAGAACTCAGAAACACGATGCTACCGAGGCATTAGTGTGCCTGTGGGTGTGTTTTAATATTTGAGTGCTGCTGGAATGTTTTCCCTTCAAAAAACAGTGTGAGCACAAATTCATGCCCTCCAGCTACATAAAGAAAAGATGGTAATGACAACGGCACGGGAGTACAGAGATCATTCTACGCGGCAACTGTGCAGCTGCTGTTTGTGTTTGAATGAATCTGGAGCTTGGAGGGGGTCATATGTTGTGTATGTAAGAAGGAGCTGATGCGCAATTAACTATTCATTACAGAAATCTGATTAGGGAATTGTTCATCCATGCAGGTTATGTGAATAAGTATTACACAGCGCCTTAACCCCTTTTTTCTTCTCTTTCCTCCCCTGCACCACCACCACCAGAGGATCTGGTCTCCCCAACCCCCCTCTCTATATTCTCTGCCATGGATCCACCTCCGGCAACATTATCAGCGAGTACCATCTGTTCCCTGCAGCAAGTGTAAAATTGAGCTGCTTGAGAGTTGTCCGATATCGATCGCAGCCACATTAATTTCATAACGCCACATACAGGGTGACACCATTCGCTATCGCATCAGGGGATCTGTGAGCGCCCGGTCATGCCCACAGATGCCACTGCTCATAGTCTGCATCGAGTGTGACTGCACGACGGGACACGAGGCGAGAACCTCTAACGCCAGAGCTGCACGAAGCTGACGGTTTACAAAATGTGTTGTGTTTTTAGCTTTGTAGAGTTAAAAGAAGGCAGCATATTTTTCGTATTCAATCATCTCCTCAACCAATTAACACTGCTCACAAATTATAGAGAAATGACCTTAAGTTTAATTAATGCAGCCCTCAGCCAAGGTGCAGATACCTTCATTTAACTGTTAATGGTTACGGGTAACATGTTTAGGTCAAATAAATAATCATGAGGAGCAAATGTCTAAAGGAGCAAGTGACTAAAACCACCCTCACAGTCTTAATTACACATAAAAATAAAAGAACAAAATGAACCGAACAAAAATACTGTACGTTTTTATTAATGATTTTAATTGCTTCTCTCCTACTTAAATGACCTTTTTTTTAATGAAACACATTTGGCAATCCACTTAAATAGATATTTCCCACCTAAGAGAATAAGTGACCCCCCTTTAAAGCACTGTTATTAAACTGATGGCTCATTCTGAGGGTGCAGGCTGCTAAAGGCATGATTTCTGATCATTTGTGCACATGAATTAGCACAGAAATTAATAAATTGTGCATATCAATGAGTCATGCTGACAAATGAACGGAGGAGGAGTGATCAACCTGAGTAGTTAGATTGCCCTTGACTGGGCAATTACTGCCGTTTATTTTGCAACACATCACACTCTGTCAGAGGCTTTACTCAAGTAGAAATACAGATACTAGATAGAAGTAGAAGTATTTCAACTTCTTCCTTCGAAACAAAGGAATTAAGTTCAGGCTCTGTAAGAGGTTTCCCTCTGAAGGACAGTTCTACCAGCCATTGCCGTGCAAAGCTGACTGAACCTCATGTCGTATTATAATATATCAAAGACTATTAAACTTAAAAGATAGAATGAGTAGGATTTGTCCCAGCTGCTCTTAAACGCACCACAAAGATAGTGGATTGTTAAGCCTCATCCCCGGGATGTCAAATACCAATCCAAATCCAAATCTCTGTCCATTTCCATCTTGTTATGGATGGAAATCAGTCCTATGATGTTGGGAAGGTGGTGTGTGCAATGGGGAAAAATAAAAAATAATCAATTAATCAACTCAAATGTATTAAAACTGAAGTAATGGGCCTGTTTCAAAAATGTGAGGAGCGGAAAGTACAGATATTCTCCTTAAAATGCACAGAGTAAAAGTAAAAAGTTGTCGGTAAAATGAAATCTCAAGTGAAGACGAGATACCTGAAAAAACTACTGTACAGCAATTAAGTACAAATGCTTTGCATTACATGTCAACAAACCTGAGCAACAGACAGTAAACTATATTAAATTAGTGGGCCTGGTTAGCATGAAAATAAAAAGCAGAAACAAGCGTTTTGGAACACCTTGTCATAACCCTAAGCGTAGTCAAAGGGAGAGGTTTTTACCAGCTGGTGGCAGAAGGTGAAAGGCTGGCAGAAATGATTATTAATCATTCTCTCGGGACCGTGAAATTCCAAACCAAATTTAATGGATATCCGTCCAGAAGCCGTCACGGACAAGCACGCCGACTGACCAACCACCTTTGCCATCTTGAAGCTGGGCCGCGGGCGTGACAAAAACAATCAGAAAAGCACAAGCAAAACTCTACAAATGAATCAAACACTGTGGAGTCATTCATTGGTGTCTTACAAATCCTCGAGGATCTCACCCATGACAAGCTCAACGTGTCATAACAACTCCAGTCGCGCTTGAAGGTGCCACAGTGCAAACTAGACACGGGGCAGGATCCAATCAGAAGTGTCGGTGGTGTTTAAGTGGTTTTCTCACTTTTGTTTGACTATACGTTTACCTGTACACACACCAGGCCGCCTGTCAATCTGCTCTCCCAATGTTTGCTGGAGGCTAATGTCAAACATGGGAAAACTAAGCTGGATAACCCCGTACATCACACTCCATTTCAAACTCATTCTGGGGCCTCATTTTTGATTCAAGCCTGTTGCAGAGAGCATTAAAGTCGCAGTTCGAATGAAGCAATCTCGCCTCAAACAAAGAAGACGCGAGCGGCTAAACAAATCATCGTCAGCCACTCACATGCGCATGGACATTAAGTTAAATGAAAAACACAGTGAGAGGATTCAGCTGAGCCGAGTCATCAGAAGCCATAGTAAAAATACATAGACCACATTACAGGCTGATGCTTCCAGCACATTAAGACCTAATCTCTGCGGGGAGCAAAAGAGCATGGAGACTGGCTGCAGGGGAGATGGAGGGGGCATGGGTTGAGTATGCCAGAGAGGAGTGCCTGCCCTACAGGCTCCTCTTTAGTAGATGGTTCTTTGTGGTTGGCTGTACAGATCGGTAGATCAGGTCAATAGATCATTAAGCAATCCCTGTGCTCCCGAAATAACACGTGGATCAGAGTGGAGATAAGAGCTTGGATCAATGCCGGACGGACGAGAGGATCGTGGAGCGGTGTGTGCGGAGGCTGGAAGGGAGATGGAGGGGGCGGGACCCATCATGGTAGAGGGCTGACCGGGTCTGACTGTCTTAATGTAAAATTGTTAAAAGGTCGATTCAGTCAAATCATTAAAATACATTTTCTCATGCGGCTGTAGTGGTGTTGAGCTAAGCAGATAACTTTGTTTTTTTTTTATATCTCTGATTTCTCCCTCCACCCCTGTAGAATGGAAATGAATGGAGTTTAACAGTATAAATATTACAGAAAGAGAAGGAGGAGATGGGTGATGAAATACTTCTCCTTCCTTGTAATAGAAGTTGTAATTTTGGGTGGGGCTTCGGCAAACTTCGGGATTGCAGTTTGGGAGCAACAACCACGATACTAAAATGTCTCATTCTGGATGTCACCACAGATAGCGCCCAACCGATACGCAGTATTGGGGGCTGATGCTGACACTGATATCAGGGAGTAAAATGTTCCGATATGGGCCAATAAACACACAGTTTTTTCCACTGCTTAACAATAAACGTTAGCGTCTAAAATGAAACCAGGGAACTGAAACAGCGAGCTTTATTTAAAATGCAATAATTCTAAATCACACCAAGAATTGTTTTTGTTCTTTAACCCAAAGGTTTTGATATCCATTGACACTGACAACATACAGTTTTTGCCGCTACCGATATATCTGTGATAGGAACTCGTAAATTGCATTTATATAGAAAGTTAAACTTTATATAGAGTTGACTGATGCTGATAAGTGACATGTCAGGTGAGCAAAAACCTTTACTACTTCTCAAGTTGTCACACTGTGCTGAGCAGGTGTTACTCTGTTACAGTAGATGCAGCTCTGTGTATATAAATTCAGAGATGCAAAATGCAGTCAAGTGTTTCTTCAGACAAGAATTATATTAGTGAGTTTGCCAAAAACCATCAGATAATTGGGGCTGTAATTATTACTGGGGTGGAGGTTAAAAATCACCAACATAATGTGCTTTGAACTACATTCAAATCTCTGACCAGCACAGGTACAGTGTTACTGAAATTGCCCATCCTCCCATAAAGATGAAGAGAACACCATCCAAATGCGTCTGTAGGGACTACTTTTGGGGTAAAAGGTAGTTCTACCTAAAAAAAAAAAAAAAAAACAACTGCTCACAGTCCATGGATCAGCCAGAGTAATGGAGACACAATTTCTCTTGAATTTTTTGAATGCAATTTTTCACTGCTGTGAGCACCGCAAACTAAATTCCCATCACCTCCACGGTGCATGGGACGTGGCAGAGGTGGATATCTCAAAACCTGAAAACAACAAAACAAACGATTGCACGGAAACCATGAAATGGAAGTGAGAGTTGGTTTTTTTTTTTTGTAATTTGGGTGACCCTTGAAAGCACTGGCTCACGTGAGCACAGCTGGGCAAAATGGGCAAGTCTCTACGTGGTTTTGGCCACCACTGAGACTCTGTGGGCGGCGTACTTGGGCACCTTTATGACACTGAGCAGCCAGGAGGATTTGGCAGCGTGAATTGGATGACGTTTCAGACTGGCAAATGGGAAAGCACAGCTGGATAGAAATCACATAATCCTTTTTCTGCTACGGCTGGTGATGCGTTTATTGCCTTTTTAAAATTCAGTAATACAGATCATTCTGTCTGGTTAGCTCATTAACATCAGTAGTTATCTGGTGGACCAATTTAACGACTTACATTATTCCGAACGCCTTTAGGCAAGAGCACAGCTACGTGGCTTTTTACAAGACTCCCATCAGATAGAGGTTTAATCATAGAAAACACAACATTGTGTAGGATAATGTCATCATAAAGCACTTAATCGTATAGGGGATTATTATGCCTGTATTAATGCCTTTCTATAAGGGAAATACAGAGTGTAAGCCCATTCTTATGACTGGGATTCAATAGTAATTGGATAGGTTCATTGTAAAGGTCAACACCTGCTGGTTATCAAATTTTCTCATAAGAAGGGCTAAAAAATTGATTTAGGATCATAGCTGCTTCAAATTCCTTTAGAATTGATTTTGTACTTCATAATATATCACCATGTCTGGTCTGTTGGGAGTAGAGAAGCTCTTCATCTTTGATCACACTTTCTCATTATCCTCTGTAAGCAGGGCTAATATTAAAATAAACAGAGCAGGGGGTAAAGCCGGGGGACCTGTGCTTCCTGCACCCCCTGCCTGAAGCCGCCGTGGGCTCTTCCTGTCTGGGTGTCGGGGCCAGGTCTGCCCTGCTGGGGACCTGAGAAACTCTGAGCAGAGGAGGAGGAGGAGGAGGAGGAGGAGGAGGTGGTGTGGCGGAAAGCCATCCCCACACGCTCCACCCTAAAGAGGAACAGCATGCCAGCCCCGGCGGACATCTGTTTTCACAGGTGTGCTCACCCAATGTGATTAAGATTGGCGCTGCACTGGTACACCAATGCTGTTGGTGCCGGGGCACGGGCGTGAGACGCGTGGAACAGTTGTGGCGTTTTGGGGCAGATGGAGCCGATGATGAGAGTTTGACTGAAAGAAGCGGAGGAGAAAGGGAAGTGATGGAGGAGGGTGCGCTTGTGTGAGAAAAGTTCATATGGCTTCTTTCGCTCTCAAACAACTGTTTAGAGAAACATAATTTAAGAAGAGTGGGATTACTCGGCACACATGCAGATTATCCTCTGCCGTTTGATTCTTCAAGTGTGTGAGGGAGAGATCACATGAAAGGACTGGAGTAAGCCACTCATGGGAACAGCGTTTTAAAAATACCAGTGGGATTCCAAAATGGGCTACATGTTCTTCCAGAGACGACTGGCTGGTCTGAAAGGGAAGTCATTCACCCCCAGAGGAGCCTATGGGATATAGGTGGGCAGCGGTTTTGGCAGAGCCATCACAGCTGCTTGTACCCATGCTACAAAGCACCTGCTTCCATGGAAACCAGAGGAGGGATTGCTCTCCCTTACACCAGCAGGCCACTTCATGCTTTAATGTAAAGCGACAACTTGCCGGAATTAATTTGTGTGTTGTCAACAAAAAAAAAAAAAAGTCCCCCCAAACAGATTTAATTCAGGGAAATAGAAAAAAAAGCAATTTTCCTTATTTATGTTGGCTCCCCCAGCTGCCCCCACACCGCCGTTGCCACGCCATAATTCTCCAGTGGTTTTTTGAGAACTTTCAGCCATTTCGAGTGATCTCACTCCTGGAGTAGTACGAGGCAGCGACAAGAAAATCTTTAACGAACGAGAAAGCAATTCCATTTCACAGCAGCGAGGAACCGAGGAGGAGGGGCGGGAGAGTCAGTCACCGGCTTCTAAAGAGAAATGGAAGCCTTGGATAAAAGCTGTTCACCCTGAGATATATGCCCCCCCACCCCCCAAAAAAAAGAAAAAGAGAGGGAAGCAGACAGACTTAACACCAAATCATCCTGCTGTACGACTCAGAAGCTTACCTTGCACTGACAACTGACAGAGACAGTGCTACGCTGTATGTAGCTTATTAGCATCTGCGAATATCACTTTGCTAGTGCCAAAATACTTCATAAACCCGCTCCTGTGACTAACAGAGCAGTTCAATCTTTTACAGAGAAATGATTTGCAGAATAAATACAAACTGAAGTGCATGCTTTCATGTGTTCAGCGTGAGCGTCAAAGGCACATAAGTTAGGGATTTTGCAATGCTACTGCGTGAAACCTGTTGCCATTGCATGCTGAAGTGAACTAGTATAAGAACAGGAATGATGAATGTGCACATATCGCAGGCAGCATTCAGAGTTAATGTTGCTTGCTGTGATATCAAGCTGCTGGAAACAAACATATTCCATTAGCCAGTCTGGTATATATTACAAACCCTGATCACACAGCCAATCCCCAGTCCTCATTCCATTATCCGCCCAATCGTCTGCACCCCCCTCATTCCACCCATCAGTGAAGCAATGGCAGGCATCCTTCCCACAACTCGACGCAGCTTCAATCTGCTCTCGCTTCCCTTCGCCTGGCGAGCATAACTCAGCGAGGGGTGCAACTTTGCCGACAAAGCTGGATGTGAGAAATGTATATATTTGTAAGTGCTAATACTAAGCGGCGCAGAATGTCGGGCCAGCACCAGACAGATGGTTCTGAGAGAGGCAGAAGATCACGGAGACGATTGCTCCCTCCCTCCCACCCTCTCCGTCCTTCTATGGCTCTGAGAGAAGGCACTATCACAGTTCTGCATGGCACCAAGGAGCTGCAGTGTACAAAAGAGGCTTTAATTCCCCTGATGGTGGAATCAGCTCACTCCAACAAGGGTATCAAAGTAGTTCATCAATGGAGGATATTTAAAACTCCAACCCTCAAAAGCCTTTATATCCATGGGGGGAATACTTTTGGGAGAGTTCCTGTTGGGGAGTAGAAGGACAAATAGAAGCACATAACATAAAAAACAGGCTCGTAAACAACGGATAGAAATAGTTTAAAAGAAAGCGAGAAGGAGAGCCCTTCTCGGATTTGTAGCAGAGTGACTAATGACATGGAAATTCTTGTATGTAACTGGTTTAAAGGCACAATTAGCCTTGCCCCGTGTGTCCTTCACAAAGCTATGCTACTGCAGATTAATTGATACAATCAAAGGCCAAGTGAGCTTAATTTATGAAGCCAGAATCCTCTGGTGCAAAAGTAACACGGTGTGAAGAAAGAGAATGTCCGACTTACTGCATGGCCACTGTCTGTGTGTCGCGTTTGCGTGTGTGTCGGTGGAGGAGGGATTGTTTCACTTTCACAAAAGGAGGTATGTCATGTCTTTATTTGGCATACATCTGTTTTACACTTGGCTTGCTATGACACCTCATAGGAGGCAAGGGTCAAATGAAGTGCAGGCGAGCTTAACAGCACTCGCACACCAGGGGAGGCAGGGCTGCTTCAGCGACTACAACGGACAGAAACACAAATGGATTCACTTTCATGCACACGAGATACCACACAGATAGATAAATTCAAAGTCCCCCTTTTTGCTTGAATGAGGCCGGCAGAGTGTGTGGGCTACATCAGCCGGTGCTTTCAACAGCTTTCTACATGAAGCGGCTCAGACACATGTACGATAAATCGACTGTGCCTTAGCGCTCCGCTTCGGTCTTTCGCTATCTCTTTCCATCTAAAACTCATAAATGGAGTGTGCGTTGATTCACCTCACGGCGCAAAAGAACTCCATCAGGGGTGAAGGTGCCATGGCAGCACTGTTTCCCCACAAAAAAATATGTTGCTTGGTTTGATGGAAAGAGAGGAAGGTGGAGCAGAAGCTGCCCGATCGATTTGGGATTCTCATTGTTCAGATGGGATATAAAGCCGTCTTTGTCTGCCCATGCTCCTCTGACCTTTCTCGGGCCGCTGAAGAAGGCAAACGCGGCCAGGCCGAGGGGGAAATGGAGTGTCTGTTTTGCGCTTAACACACTGCTCACAGATTGCAGAGCTGGCATGGTGAGGCGGACACAGACTGTCTGCCGACCTGGGCGCACTCCGCCCTGCCCGACCTTGGTACCGCTGCGCCAGTGTGCCAACGAGGGCTCCATAACACCCTGTCCTCATCCCCCCGCCCCCCCCAAAAAAACCCCACACACGTTCTCCCTGAGACAAGGCTGGAAAACAGAAACAGGCTCAAGACACAGAGTTCATTAACAGATAAACCAGGGAAGGTGGGGGGAAAGAGAGAAAGAGAGAGAGATGGGAATAAACGAGGAAATGACAACGGACGGAAGATATGGGGAGAGGTTGGCAGCCGTCCATGAAAAAGACAGCTGGCAGCGACATCCTTCACAAACCTGGCGACGCAAGCGGCATGATGGAAGCAACCTCCAGAGACATAAAGAGAGGGAAAGAGGAAGAAGGAGCGAGATGAGGGGGGTTTGGAGGAGAAGGGTTGTGCTGGTAGATAACGTGGCTTTCGTCTCCAGATTCCGGTGCTAATTAACACAGTTCCACATACAAGGCCCCCTGCCTGCCACGCAGCCTGGCCCCGGTCTTCAGCGCCGACACAGAGGGACAGAGAGCCAGGGGAGGATGTGTGCGTGAGTGTGAGTGCGTGAGTGTGAGTGTGTGGGAGGAAGGGCCGGGGGAGTAAGAGGGATGAAAAGGGATGAAAGGTAAGGCGAGGTCTGGTGGCCTTGTCTGAAGGTGAGTCGGCTCTTCCTCCAGCGTGCAGTCTGGTTGCTCTGGCGGAAAGAAGCAAGGGGGGGTGTAGGGAAGACGAATGAGATGGAGCGCGGGGACACTGATCAACGGCCGAGTCGCTCACCGGCCATCTCACTCCGTCGCTCACCTCATCCAGAGGGAGCGAGCGAGCGAGCGAGCGAGCGAGCGAGAGAGAGAGAGAGAGGGAGAGCAAGAGAGGGAGAGAGAGAGAGATGGACAGAGAGAGACGTGAGGAGGCCAATGAGCCGGCACCGATCCAGTCACAACACCACGGACACAAATCCTGGTTCTGTACCATTAGCTCCAGACTGTCATAAATCAGACAAAAGGCAGCCAGCAGGACGGAGGGAGAAGGCCAAACAGAGAAGTCAAAAAGCCACAGCCACACAGCACTGATCAGACAGCAAGGAGGAAACAAATAGCAACCTTTGTGCAGAGGAAGCATTTATAACAACAAGAGACAAAGCTCCACGCACATAATGGAAGAGCTGGAGACACAACTGAACCTCAACGCTTTTTGAGTTCTAACCGAAATGTGTCCTTTGCAGTGCATACTGAAACAAAAGTTGGCATTGGTCAGATTTTAAGAGACCGATAACTGGGAAGGATATTTGTTTGCGGTAAAATTAAATTAAATTTAATCTTGGAGTCAAAACAACTTGTGATGAAATGACTCTGAGTACAATTGGCTCAGGTATTGTTCAAGTCCAATTATGAGGTACTTTACTTTGTATACTTTATTTCTTTTTTCTCCACTACATTAATTTTATTTAGTCAGTTACTAGTTACTTTCGCAGACTCATATCATTTTATCATTTGTAGGCTATTAATTGTGATGTGTTACCGATCAGTTAGGCCCGTGGGCAGGACATGCGTGTGTGACAGGCCGTTACAACAGAGCCAGATTTTCAGCACATTGTCAAGTGGGTTTATTTTATCTGCAATGTGACAGAAAAATCACGGATATCGATAATCAGAAAAATGATGAATATCGCCCCCCAGTAGCAAACTAGATGGCTATGCTGATGTGCGAATTACTTCACGGTGCTCTTCTTGGGTGAAGGATTGTAAATAAGGAAACGGGAATTATAGAGGTACTTGTGCTTGTGCCAAAAAAGAACTCTCTTTAATGCAATGTTTTTGGTTTATGCGGCTTTTAAATTCATGGTGTATTTCAGTGAACACAGCATTTTCAGAATTGACAAAAAAAAGATTGGAATTCAGATTGTGGATCACGATTGCGATTACACAGATTTATTTTTGGCCAGATCTCCTGCCACTGTATGACGGTAGAGAGATGACAGACGATTAAGGTGGAGAGACAGAGAACAACATCTAACAAAGGAAGCCCTACTGGACCCAAGCCAGGGGATGATGCAGTTTATGGTCATTGCTTTAAACCTCTTGTCCACCGGAGCACCCTGAAACTAGAACGCTGGTATACTTCATTGAAATTTTGATTGAAAAAGTGATTCTGCACAAAAAAACAAAAAGAGGTTTATGTTCATTAAGCTATAGTGGCACAGGCACTCAGGTGCTGAATTGGAACAGGTCTAAACAAATCAACCAGCTTTCATGCTTATAAAATCTACTTCACATAAACAGGACTGCAGCCCAGAATCCCTGCTTTTGTGTCTCATCAAAGCCTGCATTAACACACACACACAAGATCCAGATTGTCCTGGTGCTAGCAGACCAGCCATTAAGTCATTAGGATTTTGTCCCTGTAAATTGTGATACTTGATTAGAACATGTGGGTTAGCATTTCCATTTGGTAATGCCATTTACTGGAGCAAAAGCTTCATTAGCATTACTGCATGTAATAACCCCGACAAGGGATTTCCTAACCCAGATTTAAACCACACCCAACCCAGGCATGCTGTGCTGGCATGCGCCCTACTGGCAGATAAACAACACATCTGCCTGCCTGCTCTGAAAGTTGTACATATATATTGTATGAACCAGTGGAGAAGAGACAGTTGCTGTTTGTCTAGGAGAGTGATGTGTGTGTATGTTGTGTGTGTGTGTGTGTGTGTGTGTGTGTGTGTGTGTGTGTGCGTGTGTGTGTGTGTGCATGCGCGTGTGAAAAGATGCGATTCCATGTAAGTCTGTGTGTAGGAAGCGGAGCTCCAGATTGGCACAAACTGGCAGCGGAGCGAGCCTTGGTCTTGCAGCAAGTTCTGGCGAGCGCGTGCCAATCCTACCTTCCGCAGCAGTACGCCATGGGGGGGCTGAACACTTCTGCACCGCGATCCAATTAATTTCATCTCCGCACGCCACACATTTCGACATGCTCGGAGCGTAAGGAGAGGAAGTGGAAGTATGATGGGGGTGAAGGTGAGCGGTGAGGCAAGTGGGAATAACTGAGAAAGAGGAAGTGGAAGGACGGGCCAGGCTTGGGAATCTTAGAATTTCCCGTATCTTTTATTCGAGCTTCTGCACGGGGAGAAGAAAATGCAATTACACGTGCCCTCTCAGCCTTTTCAGGCAAGTGTGGTGTGTAAGAACTGAGGGGGTAGTGGTGGGGTTTGTGCCCTGTGGCGGCCAGCACTCCCATACTCTATGCTAATAGTTGCTTGTTCTGCATTCTAACAGGCATTTTGGTGGCAAGGCTCTGAGTGGGGAGCAGCGGAGGGTGAGTGCAGAGCATCAGTGAAGGGAAAAAAGGGGGGTGGGGGGGTCTGTCGCCTTGTGTCTCCAGAGATAGTAGGAATAATGAAAAAGTCTGCCGGGACTTCAAAGCAAACGGCTGGTCATTTCCTGTGGTGATGGCTGATACGGGCCTACATGTTCAGGCAACAAGCACGCACACACTTAGTCACACATTCCTGCCAGCAAAACCCCGGCCGATGAACACCACTTCCTTTGATGGTATATAGTGGAGCCAAGAAGAAGGAGGAACAAGTCTTTGGACGTGGAATAGATTTGAAAAGCCTTTGTGTGTTGCTGGCGGAATCATCTAAGTGCTTTAGCCACGGGCCTCGGGGTCAACACTTACGCAATGTGGGTGTAATGCCAGAAACCAGCTGGGGATGTTAACCATTTGTTTAACTTTGATTTTTACCGAGTTTTCAAAATTTGAGACAGAAAGCAACACAACGTGGTTATCATGAGCACATCAGACTTGTTTATGCATTCTCCATTTCTGTAATGCCATGTTCCAAACGATGGGCTTTTTCTTGGTGAACACACTGACACATTAGCAGGAAAAGCGCAGCTATAATTATCAACAATATTGGCGGCATTTCATTAAGATGCAGTTCCAGAAATCTGGTGTAATCTGGTGTATGACGGCTCTCCGGCGTGGCTGACTGAGACATTCGAATGGAGTGGAGCCATCGCTGGTATCGTTAGTCAAAACTGTGCTTTTTCTCTTACGTCAAGTCAAAACGTCAATCATGAAAAAAGACTTTTACAACCCAGCCCAGTCACCAGGATTTATCGTTTGCAGTTAATGATCCTGCAAACCACAAATACAGCCAATGTTGATGTGTATCAAATGTGGCATATCAGGTTCACACTAAATGCTTATCAGCCACCTTCCACATCGCTACAAGGATGGTCGATTTTTGTTGAGTTGATCATCTCCACCCAAAACAGGTGTTTGCAACATATCAATCTAAAAACAGAATGCAACAATTTGCAAACCAACTTTGTTTACCAACAACGGTTTTACAAAGTCATCCCAAGCCTGTGCAGTAATATCATTCATACACTGGTGTGATTAAGAACGTGATTAACATCGCCACATCTCTGCTTCTGAAAAAACTGAGCCTTTGAGAGGATGCCTCTTTCATACCCAACCATAATACTATCATCAGTTACCAATTCACCCCTTTAACTTTGGAATGTTCCAAACAGGTTTTTTTTTTTTTACAGAATTTCACAACTTTCCTACTCTTTCATAAAAACAGCAGATTGGTTTAGGAGCGCTGCTGCACAAATGTAGGTACTAGAATAACAGTTGCTCTTTGGATCCAAGGGCATTTCGAAACAGAAGTTAGACTTGTACTTTGCTTTGTGATCAATAAGTCATAACTAAAAACTATCGAGGCACACTGCACTTTTTTGTTTATGACTTATTGATCACAAAGCAAAGTACAAGCCTAGCTTGTGTTTTCCTGGTTTCATTTCCTTGTCTTTTGCTGCCCCTGTGCCAACTTGTTCCAAAAATGTTGTTGACATCAAATTCAGAATAAACATTCATTTACAAAGGTAAAAGAAGTTGATGAGGCAAAACATTAAATAAATTGCTCCTGTACTGTTTTCAATAGAGTATGTGTCAGCTTAGTAGTAAATTACAGCATTCTGTTGATATCTACACAGCATCCAGACTTTAATGGAATCAGGTTCATTTGTCAATATCTCAATGTATCCAAAACAATTTCAATGACTTTATTGAAAAATTATTTGGAGGCTATTGTGGCTATAGTGTTCTCATGATATATTACAAAGATATTGTAGGAAATTGCATAATATGGCATCTTTTTCAGAAAAGTCGAATGAATGTAATAAATAGTGCCTCCAACTGGTGAGTAGCATTTGATTTATAGTGTTGTTGTTCTTCCAAGAGCACTGTGTCTATGCTTGTTATCAAGTTAGTGGTTGTACTTCGTATTCCACTCATTTTGTACCATCCCTCCTCTAAGGTTTCGGTTTCAGAGCTGCGGGGGGGGGGGCTGCTGGGCCAGCACGCTCCGCAAACATAAACAACCCTGCAGTGGCCATTTCTGGCCAATCCCGCTTCTTATCATATCATCTAGTTCTGTTATGAAAGCCAGACTGCCCTGCAGGCTTTTTCTGATTGCATGTATGTGTGTGAGCACGCACCCAGAAGCGCGTTTATGTCGGTTTCTGTATCTCCGTGTTATGTGCAAATAAAAATCACAGAGAGGGAACAAAAACCACACATCTGGTTCCATTCAGAATGCCTGGAATTCTTTGCCTGCTTGGTTCAGATTACTTCCCAAGCCCCCATGCTGGCTGTGCAGGAGAGCAGATAAACTATGCCGCTCAGCACAATGTCTTGCCTATTCACACTGGAAGGGTGTGGGTTGACAAGGACTAGAGGTGAAGCTGAGTTTAAAGGCGGGTACTGGGTGTAGTCTCAAGCGGGAGACTCCTGAGCAGCCAGGTATGCTAATTTACGGCTTCTCAACCATTGCAGACCTCTCCGAACAGTATGTGGAGCAGGAGTGGGTCCTCGGGGAAGGGCACATTAAAGTTCTGCCAGACGGAACAGCACCTTAATATGATCCCGGCCCTTCCACCCTGATATCCACTTGGGTAAGCCCCAGCAGTGGAGGGTGAGCTCTGCAGAGATCCACACCAGAGAGACAGAGATACAAGGTCAGGAAACTAAGAACCTTGAGAGTATTGGTTAAGGCTTTACTGCAGCATAAGCAGGCCTAAACCACGTGACGGCAGAGCTGGAGAACAGATATATTTTCTTCTCCTCACAGCCAGAAATCCAGCTGAGGTAAACTTGCTTTATTATTGTTTTGTTCCGGTAGACCCTATGCGCAGCTATAAAGAACAAGATGATTTCTATTCCGAAATGAAACAATCCATACACCTTGGGATCAGTTTGTTCCACACAACAATCTCGCTGCAACTGCAGAACGTCACCTTTCCTTTACATTGCAGAGTGCCCCCCATTCCAATTCCCCCACCCTGTTATCTCCCAGGTTTGACAGAGTGATGTCTTCAGCCAAAATCACCTCGTCTACTCTGGTTCCCCAGGAGATGGAGTGCCACTGATGTAGACGATTCAATCAGCGAGAAGTGAAAGAGCAGATCACAGACAATACGCTGCGGCCCCATTACCCCGAGTCCTCGGTTACCGCTAGCGACGCTTAGCTCGGGCCCCCACCTAATGGGCCATAATATCATTTTACGCCATGTTCCAGCTCTTTATACTAGCTCTAAACATAACTCTGTCGCCAAGGCACAATAAAAACAGATATATTTCTTTATTACTCCTCACAAAGCATATCACCAGATCTGAGCAACCCTACAAAGGAAACTAATATCTCCAGGAACCCGCTCTTTTCCTTGGCTCATTTGGAGCAGACGCACAGTTGTTATTACATTGAGCTGCACTCTGCCGGCCTCACCTCCCCATGCCATTCACTCAGTGTGTAATGGATGTTTTATTATAATCAAATGAATACAATATCTTCACCATAAATAACCCACTGAAAAAGCCATTTTCTCTGCCGTGCAATATGTTTAAATGTCCATCACGCCTTAAGCAACGACGTGCCACATGTTTAATTCAGAGCCGATGCAGTTTGTGTGTTGTGTGTTGCAACTGTATGGGTGGGGGGGGGGACAAAAAACCAGCAACTCATCCACCTTTTACTCACCCTCACGTCCCAACGCTGCCCCCTTCGACTCACCCAATAATCACACTTCACGCTTTCTTGCATAAAGTCATGCGAGTCTCCGGCAGGTTCATTACTTTGCATGAAAGTGGAGGAGGAAATGTCACCTGGGTGCCCTGCTTTTGAGGCCATTCACTTTCTTCATCTCGTGGGGCAACTGCTGTGCTTGTAAATCCCGAGCCAGATGAGCGGAATTTCACTTCGGCAAGGGCAGGTTATTATCCGCAACCAGGAATCATCACCTACATTGGGTATACGGTGCCATTGTCCTCCTCCACCCTATACATCATCGGGTCTGACCAGCCCATTTACACTTCGGGGATCTGACAAGAGATGAGCGAACACTCCGGTGTGAACATGTGTGCTTGTGTGTGTGGCAAGACGGAGCAAGAGGGGAGTTGGGGAATCCAATCTCTCACACAGAGGAGCAAAGACAGGCGGGAAGATACGCTCCAGGCCCAGAATAACCCCGGCAGTATCCATGAATGAAATGACAGGATTACAGGGGTATTAGAAAACCTGCTGAGATGGTTGATAATGCTGTTTATGGCTGGGCGTCATGCCGCTTGAAGGGAAAAAGTCAAACTGTTTGACTAATGAAAAATATGGACAACCTCTTCACACAGTCACCAAGCAGAAAATTCAAGGACGGGGGGGTGGTCCCGTTCTCCGGTCACGTTAACGGCGGGTGTTGACTACTTGACGGATATTAACACAAATACTTAAGATTCATGTCGTTGGTATTATTGTGGTTGAACCTCTTAAAAATGGGGACAGTAAACGTGAGTCGTGCTATCCTGGTTAAGAATGGGATTATTGTTGTGTCAACAACCCCCATAGATAATAGTAATTACTGCCCTTGTTGCGGCGCCATCAGACTGCAACTTTGCTAGCTGACAGCTTGGTCCTAATTACCAAGAACCACCAATTACTGGCTCCATTTCATTATTTATATTTCTCAGCACACCCAAATAAAAGAGACTTCAGTGACTCTGAGCAGTCACATCTCTGGCAGCTCCAGAGAAGCATCCAGGGGACCTGCTGAATCATTGTCCCAGAGCTCTTTTACTGATAATGTACCAGTCAGCATGCATACACAACATTGTTATCCCACAGAAAACTGAGTAAAAGTGGAAAAATGACACCCGATGCTGCCTTTACTTCCTCCGTGTCAGCCACAGGAAGTAATTTAGCTGCAAAGGAAGTGCATTATCATCTATTCTTTTCCCTCTCGCTCCTGCTCGTTTATCTGCCAACAGGGCTGCAGAATAAATTTTAAAACATCAGCCCCCGAGCTTTTAACCATTAAAACAGTTGTTGTTGATTTATATTTCAGTCATTCCACTGTTGGCTCCATTTTGGAATAATTTGATCGTCTACTGCCATGTAGAAAAAAAGCCTCTAAAACAATTAATAAAACATAAAAAGACAAATCTTTATCTGGTGAGTGTACTCGACCAGTCCTCCAACACACACGCTGACTTTCGCAGATGTTTCCTATCATACTCTGCTGCCAAGCGCCGTCCAGCGATGGCTGAGAGGAGGCGAGCAGGAGCTCAGGGCGGGGGTGTGAAATTCTGCTATTCCTGCTCCAGTGAATTCTGCAGAAACTTGGCAGATCATTGTGGAGATTTGTATGTCTGTGGATTTGATATCAAACTGTTGAGAGGCTCGTCTGGAGTCTGTCTCTCAACATGCCTCCCCTCAAAGTAGGCCTGGCTGTTTAGCTTATGTTCCCATAAAGCCTGACGGCCACATTTCTCAGCCCTCAAGGGTGCAGATGGGCGATTAACTCAGCAGACAGGTCTTCTACCATCAACTGAAAGATAACCATTACAACACTTTGTTGCTTCAGAATACTATGCCTCTGAGAAAAGAAAAGCCCATAATCCGCAAATAGGGAGCCCAAACAAAGAGCATCTGTATCATCTATACGGATTCCTGCCATCGTACACCTTGTTGATTAACAATGACTCTTTCTCTGTCGGTGACTCTGTGCAAATTCAGTGAATCACAAAACCTCCTCAAACAGCAGCTCATGCTCAGCAAGCTGTAAAGCATGCAAAGCTATCACGTTCCGAAAGGACAAGCAGTCTCAAAAAAGCGATTAAATAAAGTACAAAAGGAATCTGCCGTGGCGATCCAAAGCGCTTAGCATTTAGATGACAGTTGCGAAGGGCAGGCCTTGTTTGCAGGGGCTGGAGCAAAGCAGTATATGTGGCCCGGAGGCCGGATCTGTTCCAACTGTGCCCTGGCAAGAAAACGTTCGGCCCAGTCAGCCTCGACAGCTTGGATATTCACAGGGGGCGATGGAAAACTGGAGGACTGCAGTACCGCGATGGAGTAGGGGGAGCTCGGAGGAGGAGGAGGAGGAGGAGGAGGAGGAGGAGGAGGAAGGGGTGATGAGTCAGGAACAAGGTGTTTTATATTATTTTGGTACCGCAAGGACATGACATTTGCTGTGTTCGATGAGCAAAACCAAGCCTGGGCTGGCGATGGGGGCCGCTTGTCTGTGTTGACCTGCAGTGATTACGTTTATCATCTGGCAGGTCTGTCTGAAGGAGGAGGCTCGCAGAATTTTTACACGTTTTAAAAAGGTGCTAGTTTATGCCGGGACTGTCTGCAATACCTCGCTTTGGTGATGATTAATTTTTAAAAGCCTGGAATTGAATTATACATTGGAAGTGGAGACAGAAATGATCCTCTGCGGGTTCCGGAGAGTAAAAAAATAAACACAGCGGGAGCATCAGGTGTTCCAACATGTTCATTCCTTCCACTCTGACCTTAACATAGTAATTAGGCTTTAGATGACATGACACATTGCCATTTTACACACCATTGTGACAATTTCAGCATTACCATAGATCACAGGCATTAAAGTGAGGATCATCACTTTGATTTAGCGTGACGAATGAATTATTCAGTCTCATCTCTGGGGACGCATAGTTAAATTCTGACTCATTTTTGAATATTGTAAAGGACTTTTGATGTTGCTGCTCACTTGATTAACCTGAACCAACTTCAGAGGAGCTACAGTTAAGACTATTGCCACTAGCAGTATTCCAAACAAACATGGAGCCTTGTACAGAAACGACACTTTGTATAGGCTTCCTCTTTGAAAGATATTACGTGTCAAAGGTATCACCATCCATTATTAAATGGTCTTGTTTACTTATTCGTGCTGTATCATTCAAAGAAGCGTTTGAAAAAGTAAACTAAATGAGGAGTTCACTGCACAAACGCACGTTCAAAGCACTAAAAATACAAAAAAAAAAGCAGATAAAAAAGATGAGTGGCACATGAAGAAAAATAAAAACTATGAGTCCCACTCACACCAAAAAAAAGGTGTGAAAAGGACAGAGGCAAAAAAGGACAAACAAAAAAGATAAGATCCGTTTGCTCTTGTGCATCTTAATTCATTCATCCCTAAGTACCTATTTGCTCCAAGGGTTGTGCCAAGTGAAATCCTCCAGGGGGGAATGACTGACACCTCCTAATCCTCGTGGATACCAAAAAGCATGTCATTACCATGATATTTGCACAATTTTCTGGGATGTTAGACGAAGTGTGGGAGCAACAAAGAGACGACGAAACTCTAAAAATAACAGGTGTGAATTTTTAATGCACTGTGTTTTGGGTCACAAGTGTACCTTAAGTACTTCGAGGGGGGGGGGTGGAAAAGCATCTCTCCACCCAAGCTCGATTCATTCAGCACAGCCAGAACAACCACCTGGGGTAGCCTACATTTCAAATGAGCCATATTTTGTTTATCTTTAACACCAGCGGGCAGGCTGGCAGGCATGCAGCACTGGAGGAAATGTGATGGAAAAGTAGAGCACATGAGTTATGACCTAAGCAAACAGCTGATTAGGAGGAAGATGAGTGAGAAAGGGAGTTGTCTGTCAAGCTAAATCCTCCACAGATGGACGAGTGTAGCGCACCGAGAAACCAGCAAGGCCTGAAGCTTTGTGGCAGCTTTGGGTTTTAAAGCACGCCACAAAAAAAACTGTTTGGGAGGCAGCGATGAACGGCAGGTGAACCCGAGTACAGTACATCGCGTGGAATGACACAGAGATATTCCTCACCTTTTCATTATCTCATCGACTGAGCGAATCATGGTAACTTTGCCACCATCTGGACAGAAGAAGCTTTTACAGCTGTCTATATAACACTGTTATAGCAGCAGTTAATTGCTGGGGATCTTCATTTAATGAGCATCAGAGCAAAATTAATTAGTCGAAGCCTTAATAAACTGGTGCGAAAACTTACCGGAGTACGAATAAAGTTCTGACGAGCAAAAGTTATTTTAACTCGCGGAGTAAGACTTGACTTATAATTGGACCACCATTTCCTGACACACAAAAAACAGAGTGTTGACCATTTACTAAGCACAATGTTCCACTTCTGTGAGCACAATAACAAAAAGGGTTTTCAGTGGTGTGCTGTGGCACTTGGTGGCTAACCCTCGCCTGTGAAACTCCCAGGTGAGACGATCAACTATCTGCTGGGTAGCAAAGCTGCAGCCTTACTCCATCGTTCCCTCCGCTCGCTGCAGCCTATCTGCTCACTCCTTTCCCTAGAGCTCACTATTGCCCGTGCTACCTCTGCTCTTGTACTGACAGCCAAACAATGGGAGCCAGGACTGCCTTAACGAGTAGAAAGTGGAGGCTCGACTAATTAGAAGCACCCCCCCCTCGCTGTCGCCTCCAACCCCTCCTGTTAGCTTAGAACAGTGTGATACAGCTTGGCCAGGGCTGGGACTGCCGAGCCCATTGTGAAAGAAACAGGGGCTGGAAGTTGATTTTTTTTTTTTTTTTTTTCTGGCTGCTGGCCGATGGGGGACCGTAGTAATTGCCCGAATCCCACCGTGGCAAGCGAGGAGAGAGTGTGAGGGTGGCACAAGCCAAGGAAAGTGAGAGAATGCTGGGACAGAGTGTGGGAATACAAGTCTGGCAATGAAAAAAGAATACCAATGGTGAAAGAGGAGACACATCAGAAAATTGCAGGGCACAAAAGATAAATGTTTAGCAGAAGGAACATGTAATGACACGTAAGACAAGCGATTCAGAGAAGGTCAAGACCCTTCGTTGTGTGAACATGACACGAGATGAAAATAAAACTGGACAAAGTACTGGGAATGTGAGTGAAAATGAAATGACCTCGGGGGCTACTCACTAGGGAGAGGCAGACAGGGGTGCAGCGAGCGTCTTGTCTGTTGGAGTGGAACAGAGAAGGTTGCAGCGGCGGCTGCACAGTGGGCCCTCACTGGACGCTTCAATCACAGGCAGCCGGAGCCCCGGGCAAACTTGGCCAATTAGCCGCACACTGCCGCTGACCCCCAGCTTCATTAAGGGCCCGAGCTCTGGATAAGGGGAGAGAGGAGAGAGAGGGTGCAGAGGAGAGGATTAGGGAGAGAGAGAGGGAGAGAGAGAGAGAGAGAGAGTAAACCATCAGCACTGGCAGGGTTTTCGAAGACACACACATGCATTTGCACGGACACACAAGCTGGAGGTGAAGCTCCAAGGTTACAGATAAACATAATTAACGGTGAGAGCACCCTATACTGCACATGTACACACTCGCCGTATTGCACTCCTGCCTCCCTGTGGGTTTACACCAGCGGCAAAGGTGGAGCTTGGAGGGGGGGGGGTTACAGCCATGGAGGCCAGAGGGCACAGCTCCCTCCTCTCTCCCACACCGCTGCACTGACAGCAACAGGTGTGGTGGCCAGTAGACACGCAATTACCAGGCTGAGAATCTGCTCTCTGTGACAGAGACAACGGCAGATCAGAGGGAGAATCAGAGCTGGAGGGGGAGAGGAGGGGAGTGGGAGTGGGAGGAGAGGTGAGAGAAGAGGGGGAGGAGGAGGAGAGGAAGATACAGACTACTGAAAGTCCCTGGAGGAAAAGGGGGGATAGATTTCCAGTCAGCTCTTTTCATCACAAACCCCTCGTCGGCAGAGCGACCAATCAAAAAACCAACACATACAGTAGATATGACACACCTGTTGATCTGCAGTAGAGATCCAAATTTACATGCTTTGGTGGTCCGGAGAGACACCACATACATATGTGCACAACCATGAGACAGAGGAGAGAGTAAAGTGACAACATCCCATTTCAATTCCGATCGGGCGGGGCTGTTTGGGGTGCTTTGGGACAGGTTGCGCTCAATGAGCCCTGACAGCAAGACTGTTTGGTATTTACGTGTGTGTGTGTGTGTGTGTGTGTGTGTGTGTGTGTGTGTGTGTGTGTGTGTGTGTGTGTGTGTCTGCATTGTGAGCGTGTATATCCACACGGGACCTCTGCTTGCATCAGCCTGGTGATGGAAGCCTCAGCGGTGCTCCAGAGGTGGGGGGAGGTAGCTTCATACTCGCTATCCCTCATTTTCTCTGCTCTCCCTCTCCGATTACGGGCGTTCGATCAGGCTAAAGTAATGTTTGTGCGCTTTGCCACCAGTGTAGCAATAACTGCTGTCAGAAACCTTGCATGCCTGGGTGGAGAGGAGATACTGGCCCTTTATTCAAAACAAGCCAAGGATAAAAGATCAATGGCCCAATTCAGGCCATGAATTGGAGGGAAAAGTTCACAAACATAGTGGGAGATTATGAGCGGGAGATATATGTGTGGATAGAAGGGAGCGGGGAGCGAGGGGGCATCGAGCTCATCTGGGTGCTAGTGGCTTATTGATCGGTGGAGACACACAGCTCCGAGCCATTCATCACAGGCCACTCAGGCCCTTAGATAACTCCTATGATAGTGCCCTGCTGCTGAGCAGCTGCAACTGGCCACATCCATTATCCTTCAAAGTAAGCCCCCTAGCCTGGGAACAGGCATGGCGGGGCTGCTGGGTGACAGGCTGCAGGGAGGGCTGGACTGGAAGTGGAAAAGTCCAGGCCTGTGGTTAGAAGCCTGTGGGCTGGTGTACACAAAAGGCGGGAGCTAGGGTTGAAGGGCTAGGGCTCAATGAAAAAGTGTACCCTGACAGCCAGAACGGAGATGAGAAACTGTCTGTTTGCTCCAGTTGGAGGGGGGGGGGGGAATGCAACGGCGCCATTGTTTCCACTTCTCGGCCAAACAGTATTAGCAAAGCTGTTTTATAGCAGATAGCACACAAAACGTCTGAGCTACAGGCAGCTCTGAAAACTGCTGAGTGGCTCTGTGTGTGTGTGTGTGTGTGTGTGTGTGTGGGGAGAGAGAAAACTCCCAGATTGGGCAGGTGGGGATCAGCCATAATGAGCCATGTAGGGAGAAAAAGGGGGGGTCAAGAGAGGAAGGGAGGAGGCCGGAGAGCGAGGGAGAACAACAGAGTGAGAGTGATGGAGACGGGCTCGGAGCCAGAGACAAGGCCCCAAAAGAGCAATTACAGGAGCTCCAGAGAAGGTGCAGGCCCAGCCCCCAGGCATGGTTTCACAAAGCAGAGCCAGACATGTACTCACAAACACACACACACACACGCATAAGAAGTATGAATGGCCAAAAAAAAAAAAACTTCTAATGAGGAGAAGACAGAGACAGACATGAGTGAAAGTCAGCAAGGAAGCAAGCATGAGTGTTTTCAAACTGGGGTCACCTCCACCCCAAACGGTCGCCACGCTGCACCCCCCCCGCCACGTCTTCGCTGCAACATTCTGTTCCGCTCTCAACCTGTTCCCTTAACAGCATGGCCCGAAACAAAAGCCGAAACTCCGGGCCCGAGGTCAGTGTGAGCGAAAACTTTCAAGACGATTGTCCTCCGTGTGGTGAGTACTAAACAACACTGAGAGGTCTGGACAGCCCCTCACCATGGTGCCTGTCACTAATACGAGTCTGAAATGGCTTCTGAGGGCAAGGTTTTGTTTTTTTTTTTGTTAGGCCCAGCCTTCCCCAACACCGTACCTCACCCACCACCTCCGCTCCTCCACCGCTTAAAGGAGAACGACAGGCCGGGAAGCAAGAGAGATAAGAAACGAAGAAAGAGAGAGATGTGCAAACAGATAAGGGGGAGGGGAAATTAAATTAAGAGAAAAGTTCTCGTGCACTGGTATGCACCATTGATTTCCTATTCTCTTGGAAACATTTAATGAGCTTAAATAGGAGCCTCGTTTGACACTGCCACAGTGACTCTGAGGAGCCTCCCAGTGAGAGGAAATCGTTCAGATGCTGTGACGGCTACCGGGGGGGGGGGGGCCCTGTAGAAGACGGAGACGAGGTGGAGGAGGATGGAGTAGGAAAGGATGGGGGTGAAAGTGAAGGTTTAAATGCCAAGGCAAGAGACGTGTGCAAGACAGATGTTGGATTATGCCCGGGAAATGGTCCACGGGTAGCATTACTTGCCTAGTTCTCAGTGAGGAGGAAAAAACAAAGACGGATGAAGGAGATTACCGGAGGAGAGGCAGGCGAAAGGTGGTGCACATTCAAGCAAGCTGCCTAGTTATGGAGGTGCTCACCGCTCACAACAGGCACTCATTATAACCCAACAATGTCCAAACTGACTGACAGCTACTGCACTACCGCGGCGTTTCACCCCATTACTTCCTGGATGACCTCCCTATGAGGCATTGAACAGATGCCTATTGCTCGGCAGCCATCTTGCTCTTCCACCCCTCCCTGCTCTCTTTTCTCCCTCTGTCGGCAGGAAAACTATTGTCACTTCATAGAGCAAAGTCCAGAGGCGCTTCGCTGCTCTCTGCCGCTGATGAGGGCCCCACTGGGAACCATCGGCGGCCGCTTTATGAAGTCGCCAGGCAGATTGAATGGACTCAGCGTCCCGCCACCTTTCGCAAGCAATCATGATAATAAGAGTGTGGAGTCAGGCATGGCTGTACACTGGCACCACAGGGGGGCTTTCCCCTCAGCGACTGCTGGGTTGCGTTGGTGGTGTGTGTGTCTGTGTGTCAGTGTGTGTGTCGAGTCGGTGGGCGTGTATGTGAGTTAAGATGGAATATAATCTGATTTAATTGAATTTGTTCATTTCGCAATCGTTACAAACACAACGACGACAAAAAACACAAATGAGAGTGGCCACAACATCTAATTACACCGAGACTGCGACAGGAGCAACCAAGAATCTCACAGTCCAGAGGTGCCGAGTCACTGTAAATAATCAGGACAAACATCATCAGAAGTGAGCCAACACAAAGACGGAATAATGATTTATGGGTGCATATATCATTAGTAAGTTAAATGTGGCAGTTGGTTATTAGATTTGTGTGATGCATTACAATTTGATGGACAATTAGACAATTATACAATCTACAAAAGAGTAATCGACAACAAATTCTATCCTTTTTATGACAAAGATCTATAGCATTCCTTTTTTCCGTGTCCCTGTGGAAGGAATCCTTTCTTTGACAAGCTCAAGCTGAATATATCGTTTCATTTTTGGAGCTCTTGCAATTTATATATAATAAGATATATATCTGTCTCAGCACATGGCTTTCAACAATCTGTGTATTTAACCTCATCTATGTGCACTGAACATGATATTCTGCCTTGTAAGACAGATGGTTGGAGTGGTAAGCCTTTAGGCAAAACGCTCAATCACAAGATAAGGAAAGTCACAGATTGATCGGGTGGAATGTGTACAGGACCAGCATGAATTCAAAGTTTTGGCTGAAAGCTTTTTACTGTTACACCTTATTTAATAACATCAATATTTCCACTTTTCAGGTGCCGTTTGGACAGATTTTGGCAATGAAAGTACTCGCTAATGTTTTGAAAGAGATCATGGTGGTCTGGATTGCATTAATACATCAGCATTCATTTTTGGTTCTGCATGAGACAGGAACAGCAATGATCACAAAAACTAAAAATTAATGGTTTAACGTGACAAGTAACGAGCTACCCCATATGAGTCGACCAGAACACCAATTGGGCACAGATTACTGTGACGCAGGACATAAAGCCCCACCTCTGATAAAATAACATGTTTTTAGGGAGCGCCTGCCTCAAAAGGTACCTCTCCAGACGGCACCATAAAGTAATGTGTCCTCTCAGAGTTGCCGTAACATAGTAGTATTTGGCATTTTTGACGCATGGGAGATAAAACTCAAATAAAGAGTGTTGCCGTTACTCTTTTTTTTAAACCTGTCCAGTTGGATGAAACCAAGACAGTTAAATCTGTGGCAGGGTGTTTAGTTTCCACGGGTCTGCTGGCTAACTTTGTTTCAAGCTTCTGTGGCTGACGACAGCTTTGTTACTGACGTGTAGAGAGTAAATGAAGCCCCCTTTAATGTGCGATGGCGGTGACGGGAGACTCTTCAGAGAAATTTGGAGGTCACCGTCAGAGCGACAGTGGGAAACGGCGGGGACTACAGTGGTGTTTGCTAACGAGCAAGATGTTCAGGAGGACTGAGTATTGGTGCACTACTACTGGGCTCAAGACACACTAAAACATGATAACCTGTAATGGGTGTAAGATGTGTTTAAGTGTATGTAAACATGCTAATAGATGCTGTATGTGCATGTGTAATTGCTGCTGGTGAGTAGTTATTCATAAATATTTCAGGTCACTGCGGATGCTCTTAACTCAGTCAAATATGTTTTCTAGTTTAGTGCTTCTTTAACATTCCGCCGCTGTCTGTTTCTCATATTAGCAGGTCTGACAGGAGTGCTTCTGTTCCTGACCCCTGGTTATTTTCCCCCAAAAAACTTGCGTGTCTGGCTTGTACCACCTCTGAGCATCCGTTCCAGACAGATGCGTAGTAAGCAACGCCAGTGTGGGGTGTTTGGCTCAACCGGCAGCAGTGCTGAGGCCCGTGTTTCGCTGGGCTTTCATGTGTGACTTGCAGCCCAAGTTGCGCTGAAGGAGATGTTTTTATGAAAACGAACACTCAGCTGAGACAATCATGTGATCCTCTGGTGATTAATTACGGTGAAATTAAAAAAAAAAACAAAAAAAAAAAAACAGCCCACGAGAGTGCCCTTTTTTTCTTCTGTGGTACTGCAGCAGATGCACACAGGCGCGCACTCCCACACACACACACACACACACACACACACACACACCAAGTATAGGAAGTGGAAGTGACTAACAGCGACAGAGGGACAACAGTCTTATGAGAGGAGTAGTGCTGAAGTGCCCTACACTGTTTTCTCCAGTGTCCCACCTGTCATTTCCGCCATTCTTCCTCAACATACTGCTAGTAAGAGACAATTTTTCACCAGAAACTGTCTTTGCCCTCAGAAGGAATCCATAGGCCATCATCTATATGACACTATAGCCCATTCCCTAAATCATTTACACTGGCCTATATATAGCCTGTTGAGAAAAGGTCATTATTGAAACAGAAAGCTATATTTCATAATTGCACTACCACGCTTCTATCCCCTCAGTGAAATTGGCTCTCCAGAATATACTCTCTCTCTCTCCCTCTCTCACTCTTTTCCATCTCTCTTTATCTCTCTCTCTTGTCTGTTAGAGAGGGCGATTTTGACAGGCTGACTGTCTCTCCTGGCGCAATAACCACCCTCCATTTGTATCCGAGGAGGGTGCATTAACTAGACAGCGTAATCAGCCTGCACCGGAAAAAGGCAGCAAGCCTCACCAACCGGCTGCTTTTTACCGCTCTTTGCTATAACAGCTCGCCATTAGGCTACAATTAGCGCAGCTCACTCTGGGAAAAATAACCCCTCAAAAGACCTTTAGACAGCAGAGTGGATGTGGGACACATGGAGACTTTCACAAAGGTCCATTGTTGCACTGCACACTTGGGAGAAGTAATCTTATTTGATCACACTTGATGGCGAAGGCGATAGAACTTCAAAGATGAAAAAAAAAAAAAACAACTTATAATGCCATGGGACAGTGTCAAAATCTGGCCTGACGCCACTGACGATGCTACGATTGATGACTTCCGTTGGAAAAGGCTCATCTCCAGATATGTCAGACAGCGCATAATTCATAAAAACGCAGCCGGCAGAAAAGGGGAAAAACAACATCAGAGAGTGCTGCCTTATCATAAGTGTATGCACTTTCCGAAAGAGAGAGGTTTTTGTTGAAGTGCCCCTGTGGTGAAGGTGCACTTCAGGTGAATGTGACTATCAAGCGAGAGGATGCAGCAGCTCAAGCCTTACAAAAGTTAAGTTCAGCAGGCACAAACACATTCCCATCCTCAGGGCTTTGGAACAATAAAGAGAAATGTGTGTCCCTGTGGTCATTTGTGGCATGCTGGCAGTGGGCAGACACAGATAAGAGTTTGGATCGGTGGAGGCTGACACGCTGTGATTATCTCCCGCTGCTGGAATTGACCGTCCATCAATCCAGACGGCCGAGAGGACCGGGGCCGGCAGACTCAATTGTTGCCTGAGACGAGATTTGTATGATTCAATGACCTCAGGAAAAAAAAAAGAGAGAGAGAGAGAGAGAGAAAAATGTGTCAAGTGTTTCAAATACGTTGTCGTTGTCCTCGTGCATTGTGATTCAGATTCGCAAATGCTCGAGAGGGGGGCGGAACAGTGCTGCCGTCTGAGAGCTACAATCACCAGCACATATGTTCTCACACTAAGTCTCACACACTCACACACACACACAGACACAGACTACCACCTGACTTTCCAGGGCTCCCTCTCAAGTCCCAGTCTGCCTTCCTGGCTCTCTCACCACCTTCCCCCTCACCTCATGCTGCGCATTCTGGACCCGAAACACAGTCCATACACTGGAGTGAGCGGCGGGAGGGCTGGTGGAAGGGAAAGAGCGAGGGAGAGAAAGAGAGAGTGTGTCAAGAAGCACATTCTTTCTGCTGAGCGCCATCTGGAAGTGGAAAGGTAGATAAACAATGACGTGAGTCGCATCCCATCTCCTTCCTAAAGCCCGAACAGACACACACGCTCGCCACAATGTACGAGCGCCATCGCCACCGATCCTGTGCAGCGCGCCAAGCATTGTCAGGGATTGGGTCTTATCAATCGTTGGCCAGATACTGAGCAGAAGCGTGAGGCAAACAAAGGGAAGGGGAGAGAACAAAAATGGAGGGGAGCTGCAGGCGACAATGAGAAACACAAATGAGATGATGGCTGGGAGCCACTCGTCCACGCGGCCCAGACTGACTCCATTTAATCTGGTCAAGTCTGCCCTGAAATCAAAGCAATCTCCTCTAGTGAGCTGACAGAGGAAGCAATGAGACAGCCAATCCCACCCAAAAAGGAAGTTGCTGGTGGAATTGAATGAGGGGATGTGAGGCTATGCAGCATTGTGCTAGGCATGCAGACTATTACGGCTGGGGAACTCTGCTTTATTTAAAAAAGTACATTTGCATTCTCTCAGCTTGTGAGAGGAGAGCTTGGGGCCAACGTTAGCTGCTGCTCCTGCTCCTGCTGCTTTTGAATTCTTCACCATCTTTTTTTTTTTTGGGGCCCTTCTGGCATGCAATATATCACAGTGGTAGTAGAAATCTTTATTATCCCTGATGGGGAAATTGTCCTTGTAGTAAGTCTGAGATAATAACAAAAACAATATTCAAACAATGCACAAAAATCATGGAAAAGCTGAGGACTGATGAAGAGCAACAGCTGCAGCAACAGCCGGAGGGATGCTCCCCGAGGGTACTACACCTCTTGGGGCCAAGACCGTCCTGAAATAGTGGTTAGCAAGACCTGAGTAAGACTAGAGTGAGACATGCAAAGGCCACAGTGGGGGTGACAGAAAGGAAGAGGACCAAGACGAAGAGACTTTGACAGCCATCCCTCGGGCTGCAAGAGGAGCTGCACCTGTATGCACCTCAGCTCTGCTCAGTTTAGTCTCTGTCTCTTCAGACCGCCGCCCACCCCACACACACGCACACACACACACATTGAGTAGACTCGTCTTCGGCTCTGTTGGCACTGGCGGAACAACAGGAGGGAGGGATCAGGTGGCTGGGGCAAGCAGACGGAAAGAGAAGGGCCGGGTGGGGGGAGTTGACAAATGAGTCTCGTCAGGTAACGTTCACAGATGTGAAAGGATGGAGGGGAAGAAGAGAAAGAAGATAGGTTAAGGGAGGGGAGGGTGTCTGTCAGCTCATATTGGTTCATCAGCGAAAATCTCCTGCCCTGATTAGTAACCGCTGCAGTCAGGAGAGGGGAGGACAGAGACACTTAGAATGAGGAGGCACTTAGAACGGGTCTGTTTGCTCCAGAGGACCGCTTACTGATTCTTATTGTGGAGACAACAAAACATAGCCGCCGTCTCTCTGTCTCTCTCACTGCTTGGGCTACTTCTCCCTGCGATGGCTCTGATCAAAAAGAACAGGCGGGGGACGAGGCAAAAGGAGAAATTTGGGTCAGACACATGACATATTAATACAATCACTGACGACGAAAAAGAGACGCGAGAAGAGAGGGGAGAGGAGAGAGGAATGAAATGAAGGGGAGAAGACTGAAATGGAGTCAAAATATGCGCAGCAGAGGGAGGATTTGTGTCACAACATGCCCTGGCATGCACGGGAAACGGATGCTTCGTTTGCAACCGGCCTCAGAAAATAAAAAGAGCATAATGACATTAAAGCGATTTTTTGGCCAAATGAACGCAACTTCCTTCAGGTGTATTCAGACCTTGATAAATGCCCACTGTCTAGGCTGTTATTAAACACCGGAGAGACTAGTGGGTCCCCGTGCCAGGCAAAACTAATTAAAGCCAGGCAGATGTGTCTGGACAGTGGTGTACCACACACACACACACACACACACACACACACACACACACACACACACACACACACACACACACACACACACACACACACACACACACACACACACACACACACTTGTATGAACGTTTACACACTCAAACGGGCTGTTAACCATGTCCACAGTGCAATCAGTGCCGGCTGATGAGCCGTCACCGTGCTAACTAGACCAGGTGAACAGAAAACAACAGCATCTCTGGCTTAATTTCTAACTTTGGTGCGCTTGACTTCGGAAACTTTTTGACAGCCGGCGGCCAGCAAAAGAAAAACGCCTTCCCCCCTGGCTCCTTATTATCCTCACCAAAGCCAGGCAACATGTTTCTTTCTCTGTGTTCCCCACCTTCTCTGCTGCAGGTGATGATGAGAGTTAGAGCTAACAGCAACCAATTAATCTTTCATGGTGCACGTGTTCCTGCTTTTGTTAGGGCTGCTTCGTGAAATTGTATGAGACTGCAGCTGTACAATAGAGGGCTGGTGACACTTTCATCCTCCTCCTCTCCACTTTTCATTCTCATACTTTGTGAGCAAACAGCTGGGTTTTTTTTTTTTTGCAAAAGCTATCATTACAGCTGCCTACAGGCATGAGAGCTGCACTCCAAATCGCTGATGGAAGCCCATCTAGCCGAGTCAGAGCTAGAGATGAGATTGCACAGGGGATATGAGTACATGGAAGGAGGGGGACTTTTAGATGATAAACACACCGAGGCACACGTGCACACAGACGCGTATGGAGGCGCGTGACTTGAAACAATACCAGCACCCGTGTTTTATCTTCATTTAAGCTGTCGGACTCATGTTCTTGTAATCACGGCAATCTTAGGTCACATATACACACACACACACACCAGCAGCTCCCTCACAGTCTCTCAAAAGACCTATACACACAGCGGTGACTAATCACCCATCTGGAGCAGCCATTCCCAGGTCTGGATGACAAAGCACCCATGCCCTCAAATATAGGCTAATGCCCTTCTCAACGAAAGGCTTAGGCTGCATTACAGTCAAACAGACAGGTCTAGTGAGAGAGAGAGCGAGAGAGAGAGAGAAAGAGAAAGAGAAAGAGAAAGAGAAAGAGAAAGAGAAAGAAAGAGAGAGAGAGAGAGAGAAAGAGAAAGAGAGAGAGAGAGAGAGAGAGAAAGGAAAAGGTGGGAGTGTCGGGCTGGCTTATGACCTGGCTCAGACAAGCATGGACAGGGGAGGAAGCAAGTGACATCACAGATAAGGGTGATGTACTTAGGCTAGCTGCTAGTGGCTACACAGAGCTGACAAGCCTGTACGTGCACTTGATTACAATAGCAGCTCCCGGAGTCAAGGGCACGGAGAGGGCAGCGCCAGAACAGAAGGAAAAGCCATTTCAATGTGACTATGCTGGTTTGTGGAGTGAAAAATCCGGTGTGGCTTACCCACAGGGCTTCGCTGAGACCCACTTGTCACTAAATACTAGCAGCGTTAGCCGTGGCAGGTGCTAGCCATCCCCCCTCAAAGCAGTCCGTGGGGTAGGGCTTATCCTCCAAATGCCTCCACCACTGTGGAAAAACCGTCCTCTAACAGAAGCTGGCTGCTGGCTGGCATGATCCAGGTAAGTCTCCGAAGTTGTGAGAGAGGGGCCTGACGCAACCAAAGCCAGGTTTAGAATGTGGGATAAGGTTGGATCAGAGCCAGGAGCCATTAGCAAGCTGTGTGTCTGACACAACGGGCAGAACACAACATTTTCAAAGGCGTAGAAGGACTTGAGCGGCACCGCGGTGAAGAGTGCTAGGCAGCTGTTTCATTCAGGCCCTCTGATAACAACCCCTTGTCCAGATTGGCTACTGCAAACGGGGCTGGGGACCGCAAGACAGCGCGAATACAAATCACTTCTTCGATAGTCAACACTGAGCACGGCAAAAACTAATGTACTGGCATTCTCTCATTCGTTTCTTAGCTCATCAAACCTCTCGGGGTCCAATGCGAGCTGCTGTAAAGAGTTTTAATGTACTGCTGTGCATTTAGATTAATGTGCATCCTTACAAAAGAGCATATGACAGTACGGTTAATAAGCAGAAAACACTTTAGCTATCAGAAGGAGCCAGCAGTATGAGCAGACAAAGATCTAGCTAATGGCCTTAGCAATATCATTTACGGAGCAGGCCGTAGCCTGATGCAGGATCACACACTGGCTCCAAAGACAGGGAGGAACAGACACTTTCATTACTCAAGAGATAACGTCCCAGGAATACTTTCCAAGGGATGAGCCTTCGCTTTCAAGCCTCACTGTGAATAGGCAAACAACCAGCACATCAATTATAAGTGTGGGAAATGAAAACTCTGGGTTATTTAATTCTCTTTTTCCACTTAGTGTTTGGATTTAACTACCAAACAAAGCTTTCGAGCAATGTGACTAACGGATGGAGGCACAGGCACTTAACCCCACAACAGCACAGCGTCACAAAAAAAACCAACAAAATCTTAGCCGTGTGACTCTCAATTATAAATCCGTGAAACAGAAAAAGTGGTTTAAAACAGTGGTGGGAAACCATCTGGCTGTGAGTGGTGCTTGATCTTAACAATCAGTCACAGATTCAAGTGGCCTGCGCTCTGCCTGGCTCACCTATCACATGCTGACCATTGCAGTCACCAAAAACAACAAGCCTTTACATCTGTGACTGCGTTTCAGGTCCTATTAAAAACCCATCATACCCAGTACCGCCACGCTACGCTTACTGCACACAAAACCCATTGCTATAATTGGCTCCACTGCACCCTTTACCCACTCTGGACGGGCCGACCGGCAAATGCAAACAACTCTGCAGTATAACTCGGAGAGAGAACCAAACCCCTTGGTCATGTCTGGGTGACCATCGAGCGTGTCAAATTATTTCCAAACATGGGAAAGATGTGAAAACAAGAGGGCTGTTTTGATCAGACAAGGGGGAAATAAGGGATGAATCAGAGAAGGGATGAGGTGAAACAAAACCTCGCTCGCTGTCTGGGCATGGGAGGCTAAAAAGGGTGCTGACCGCAAGCTCATGGCACACCTCCAGATGACAAAGCACACTCCATCAACCCACACAAACAGACAGAAAAGGTGTGGTTTGAGAAGCTGTTGTTTTACAGCGACCGCGGCAAGGGCCACAACCGTGTCATTACCCCAGTCGGCAGAGAAGAGGAACGCAAGAGAGTGCCTGCGCGAATGTGTTTGACATCGGGAGAAAGATGAACAGAAAAGCAAAGAAAGGAATCAGACTGCAAATGTGTATCAAAATGGGACCGAATGAAAGCGTGCGTGCGTGCGCCTGTGTCATCAAGGCTCAGCTCCAGTTTGAGCGAGCGCCGTCGAGATGTTTGTCATAGCAGAGCGAGGAGCGTGTCTGGACTGGGATGAGAATGAGAGATAATGCTCGCGGGCCCCTCAGGCTGCCTGAGTGAAAACACACTGCCCCGTCTCTTCAACGGAACACACCCGACGACTGACTCGCAAACTCATGATTTGAGCTCAAGGCCAGTCATTAATATTTTTAAAAAAAAAGAAATGGGAGCGGAGGGCGGGAGTTATTTATGGAAGGAAAAAAAAGTGTGATTTATTAGGAAAAAGTAACTAATTATCACCAGCGAGAGACAATAGAAACTCACAATCAGTCATAATTGTTTCTCAGTGTGACATGACTGCAGATAAAGGAAAGCTTTAATTGATATTCCGAGCTGACGTTTGTTAATTAAAGCACTGATTATTCTGCTAAACAGACTCCGACAACCAGAGGCGCAGCACTGCCCTTTAGAAAAAATTCCTTTGAGGCCTTCATTTTTTTGGCAGGGTGCTGCTGTCCGGGGATCAGGACGTTCAATGATATGTAAACAAACACAAAAATGGGAGAGGGGTTTGCATACGAGACAATCCCCAAACCAAGCACTTTTTATTTGTTTTCTCCAATAAATGTCAAGCTTTATTAATTGACTGAGCCTGAGAGAGACATAGAGAGGGAAGAGGGAAAGAGAGAGAGAGAGAGAGAGAGAGGAGTGTGTGGACTATTGTGATTTCATCCCTCTCTGCTCTCAGGGGAAATTGTTGCCAAAACCTTACATCAACACAGAAAAAAAAAAAGAAAAACCCCGAACTCTGACAAATTCGGTACAGCAACAAAAATAAGCCTCAAAAATGATCTAAATCCTCATGTAGGAAAAGTTTAGAAAAAAAAGTGCCCTGTAATTACTTGGCGTATCTGTGGCCTGAAGGGTTTGTGGATTAGAAAGGTTGGACACTGAACAAAAGGGGACCTTGGCTTGCCGAGAGCCAGGTCTGGGCATATAGGAGAAGCAGTTGAGGACAGCCCACTAAATGGAAGTGACAGTCAGCAGATACCAGTCCCCTCCACCCGCAATTGCTCCCGCCGTCTGCTTCTGTGGCGGGCCAGGAAAAGAAAAGGAAAGTAGAAAAAAAAAAAAAAAAAAAAAGAAAGAAAGCACACCCTCTCCCCCGCCATCTACTGATTACATACAATGCACCCTAACATACTAGGAGGAGAGAGGAGGGGGGGGGGGTGTGAATAGACAGGGAGAGCTGCCAGGGCCCACTTTTAGATAGCGTGGTTATCAGCGGGAAAAGGAGAGAGAGAAACAAAGAGGAAGTTTACTGCCGTTGTTTTATCTGGAAGGGCATTAAACTGAGAGGCACACAGGGGGACGAGACGGAGTAAAGAGAAAGGCTGTTCGGGGGGAATGAAAAGGGAGAGAATGTCCAAAGTCAGGCAACCTTCAGAGGCGTCCTGTCTCTCTCACTCAGTCACACATATACACTTTGCCCTTGGCTGAAAGTCATCCCCGGTTCATGGTCGCTGGCTTTGATAGGAGTCCGGGCCCTGGAACGAGTTACTAACGACCCAGAAAGCCGCTCGTCGGGCTATTGGTGCAGCTTGATATGCAGCGAGAGGGGCTGTCACTGGGATGGAAACTGAATGTGGACTTTGATAAAACACTCAAAGAGGGATAAAAACAGAACTAGGGAAGTCGGCAGCCCATTAGGGTGTGATAGAAAGTAGGGAAAACAGAAAGGGCCAGGCAATTGGCACAGGGAGGGTGGGGGGGGGGTCAATGTGTTTTTGTCCTTGACCCTGTCAGATGGGTCTGGGGCCTGCGGTGGGAGATGCTGTCGGGCACACTGCCCCCCCCCCCCCAGGTGTGAGCTGGAGAGGGATGAGAGGCATGTCGATGAAGGAACCTCTCCCCCACCCAACCGCTGCCACTGCCTGACACAGCACCCAGGCAGCCCGCCGGAGCCCACTAATCAGAGAACTTAGCCGCTGACCTCTCCACAGGCTCTATACCTTTTAATGAGATCCATGCCTTTGATTCGTCGAGCTGCCTGGAGGGAGAGACAGATCATGCATAAGCCCAGACACACACACACGCACATCCACATGCCAACTGTGGATGGACACTTGCGCAGCCACACACACACACACACACACACACTGCCGCAGACACAAAGACACAAAACAAGTACACAGCTGAAATAATGAATGCTCCGTAATCCACAGCGGCTAAGGGCCCTCATGCGTGCGCACACATGCACTGGGGAAGTGGACACACGGTGATGGACTAGAACGAGCAACTGCCTGAGAACTGTGCGAGGCAAGCTAATCAGCACACACAAGGACACGCACAGCCACGCAGACATAAGCTGAACCAGACTCAAGGACACAACACCCACCTTGTTAAGAGAGGGCCGAGGGAGGCGCAGGTGAGATTGGATCCAGACATGCTTGCTCACAGATAGAATTGAATTATTGATCAGCCAACAGATTGTGTTATGAGGAATTCATGGATCCACGCATGGGCTGTCCAGCTCCCTTAGGCTGAGAGACAGCCTGTGTGTGGATCCACTGTACATGTATACATTCGTGCGTCAGCGCGTGCGCGCGCACGTGCGCTGGGGAAGCCTCGGGGAGGGCAGGGTTGCGCTGGTCAAATCCAAATTATTTTCTGTGGGCGGGAGTGGGCAGTGTGAGCTCGCACTTGGACAAGACAGAGCAAACAGTGAATCGATCAAGCCGGCTGGGGTGATGCATACAGAGGGAAGGCTTCACCCTCGCTGCGCTGAGAGGGCTTTAACTGCTCACACACTGAGTGGCTTTTTCATTGGCACTCAGGCAACAGCACAATCCTCAGCTCTTAATGCCACCAATGGAAAGCGAGGAAATGGGACTTTTATTTGTCTGAGCTCCTCGGGTGGTCGGCTGCTGCTGTTGCTGCTGCTAATAATGCGCTGAAATACAGGGCCTCCCCGTAGCTTGGGTAGCATTACCAACATCAACCTCAGCCAAGCCGAGGCGCATGCCATCGGACAAAAGTAGCACTGTATTCTGTCGTGAGGCTGTGGCACTTGAACCCAGGATCTCACAGTACTTCCTCATCAGCACGAGGAACTAGACAGTGAGACTGTTTAACCTAGTTCAGTCTGTGGTCATGTCATGCCACTCTATACAGCAAGGACACATCATCATCATCTCTTGATTCAGAAACGCTACCTCACTGATAAGATAAAAAAAAACAGTCACATGCTGTGGAGCCACAACACAAATATCAATATTTTATAGACGCAGTGACGAGGAGGCAGATGAAATACCATTCCCCTTTAATCAGATTTCCACTTTATCACTTGGAATTAAACCATATTTAATAATCCCACTGGTTTTCCATAATTAGGATTTTGTTTTGTTTATACCTTATGTGTGGAGCAGATGTGTGAGTGCTCAAGGGGGGGCAGTGTTTTATTTTCAAGTCAGAAGGTGGTGAAACACATCGGAACCCGGTGGGAACACGACGCGTGTTCATTTTTTTCCATTAGGCAGAGAGAAGGCCAACTCCATTTGACTAATTCAACAACAGACGCAGAGGAATGCGTGATGACATCCTGACGGCAGACTAAAACAGGGACTGGAAGTGATATAGAACAGGGCCTGGTTTAATAAAAACACTGGCTGAGGGAGTAGGAGGAGGAGTGACATGTCAGTGGAGGTGTACTGCAGATCTCAGTGGGGAGGACAACAGAGAGATCATGATGGAGGTCTGGAGCGGTGGATAAATGGCTATTCTGGCCCTGTCGCGCCACAAGCCGGCACCGGTCCACCCTGTAAACAAACAGCGGCACACCAGCGCGGCCTCTAACACCCCACTTTGCTTCAATCTGTTACTGGAATGGCGCACACTTCTCCTCCACATCCAACTGAAAGAGGATGAAAGTAGATGGGAGGAAAATGTCTCCTGGTGAGACTTGTGTGATTTGAGGATTCCAATTTGGCAGCGTGTTTTCTGTAAACATCGTAACTGCGGCTTGTTTTCGCACAACGCACGAGCGAGCAGCATTAGGCTGTTCGCTGTGTGGGGAGGAAAGAGAGACAGGGTCTGGGTAATAAGGTTCTCTAACCCCAGCAGCAGATCCACTCTGGCTAATGACTGTAATTAAAGAGCCTGGCTTCACAGAAGAGATCAATGACGTGGGATCAGCCCAGACAGGACGTAGAATAGACGTAGCTACAGTAGAAGGGAGCGACCACAGGGCTGAGTTTAAAAACTTACAGGCTGAACAAATGGGAGGCTAGCATGTGTTATGAGGGCCTGTAAATATTTAGGCATTCTTACAGGGGCATGTGGCTGCGGGTCTGATGTCATTTCTCCCAGGCCTATCATTTGCTTTAGTTAGAGGCTGAAACCCCAGTGTGGAGCGACTGTAAACATGGATCTGTGAAAAAGGGGAACACTGGAAAACAGAGTGTCACAAGACGAAAATAAACTGTGCAAGAAGAGCAAGTTATCTGCATGACCATCACATGCCTGACCAACTGTATACAGATTAGGGAAGAGGAGGGAGAGGGCAGAAGAAAAAAAAAAATGCAGATGCAATGTCTACGTGATTTGCAAGCACCAGCATAAAATATCTAACAACTTCCATTTTCTGCTGAAAAAAGTTAAGAGGGGGAAACCAAAGGCTGCCCAGATGAGTCAGTGAGGAATAATGCATGTCATCATTCGGGCGGCGTGAATAGGAGAGTGGGGCTGGGGGGCAACCACAGACACCCAAGACATAGAGCTATGATGACACCTCCACAGATCTGCATTTCAGAAGACAGCTCCGGGCCCCGGGCACATCTGAGGCACCGGGATTAATATCCACGTAGACTTCAGACACACTGAGTAAGAAAAAGACAAAGAATAAAAAGTGGTGGAAAAAAGAGAATCAACGGGGAAAAGTGTTATGAGAGTGAATCAAGAGAGGCTGGTACAGGGGAACTAGAAAAGTATGCTTAGAGATGAACATAAACAGGAAGTTATAAACACTACGGCAGTGTGTACTTCCATGCCGCTCCGGCAGAAGGGTTGTGGTTGGCTGATCAGACATTGCTAACATTCCTGTAGCTCACGACTGAGCCAGAGAGGTGTACACATCTCCTCTGCCTTTAGTCCAACTCAACAAGGTTAATGCCAAGGTAAAAGCCTGACTCATACCGATGCCCTCCAAACAGAACGCCAGAAATGTGACAAGGCTCACCTGCGGTCTGAATCCCTTTTTTTTTAATACATATTTGCCATTTATAACTATTTTTTGCCATTTTTGTGCTTTTTCCATGGTGAATTCTTTTGCTGCTGCACTCTGTGACTAATTTCCCCGTACGGAACAGTTGAAAAAAAACTCACAAAATCCCACCCCAGACATCAGCAACCACAAATTTTAGTGACCAGTGGTCAGTGCAAAATGTCAGTCGCTAAGGTCAAAGCAGTATCTTTGGCGGTATTATTTCCACTGCTGCTGCTACCGCCGCCGAGACTACCGCTTCAGTAAAACGGTCTGTCAGTTTACAGATGAGAAGCAACAGAGCCAGTGGCATTTAACTAGAATCTCAGTAACTTTAACAATTGCTGTATGAAGAGATTTTAATAGGTCCCTCTTGGATCATAGGATACTGAAAGGCCACGATACCCACCTCATTTAACAGAGACAAGGACATGATACTGCCAAAGAAACGATTTCATTTTCATGGTACCATTTCATTACGAACTGTAATAAAGGCAGATAGTCTTGGCAATACGCTATATTATCTCAGCTTGATAATAAAGATTGTGAATTTAGATCTGGACACTGTAGAAAAATGTATAAATGGCCTATCATTATGTAATGGGCAGCTAAATGAGAATCACTTTAAATACAGTTATTATAGAGGCTATATAGTGATTCAGTTTCATCTGAAAATATATGACCAGCTGCAACTAAGCAATGAAAGAAGCATGCAAGGCTTTGCACTGACAAGCGCAGGTATGAAGAACATCTCGTCTTTCCATCTCGGAAACTTGCCCGACTTCTAATATTGATTGAAACAGACAACCAAGAGACAGACACCCAACCTCCAGCAGTGCTGCCATCCCCATGTCCACTTCCAGCTGCCAGCACATTTCAGCAGATGCCAGAGATAATAAGGACAGCATATGTTTCCTCCAGATCTTATGTTGCTATTTTAGAGCACATTCTGCCCGAAGATTTTTATGTTCCACTGTTTTTACACGTTATTAAATTTAATTACAGGGGTTCCCAGAACATCCCAAAGCTCAAATTCAAAAAGATCTAAAATTGACATTTTCCGAAAAATCTCCAGTGATCAACCCAAACAGGCTGCAAACGCAACACAGCTGTCATGTTTTAATAGGATTGAAGATTTCATGCCATTTCAAATTGTAAATCAGAGCTTCTGACACTCAAATACCTGGCAGGTCATCTAGGATTTCCCGGTTTTACATAAGTAAAAATGTATAAATATAGGATGCAAGTGGGGCTGCAACAAACCATTACTGTCAAGACCAATAAACCTGCTGATCATTAGAGCCAGACGGATATATAGGTTAATTGATATTATTGGATGATATTGTCCTATCACAAATGTGTTGGTATTGGCAGGTATGTTATCAATATCAGCCAAAATGAAAAAAATATTTGTTTTCTTTTTTTTTTTAGAAAAAACATTTTTCCCAATAAGTTGTTCCTGCAAAGTTATAATGAAGCATGTGTATGTTTTTAAAGGGGCACTATGTAGTTTTGAAGAGATTCAAACTCAGAAATGTTATATTTCTAATATCAATGATGTAATAATGCAAACTCAGGAATATTTATCTTTTCCGTAACTGAATAAACAAGCTGTTCTCTGAGAAAAAACAAGGTCCGCAGAGCACTGTTTTAAGCTAGAAAGGTGGCAGGGTCCGCCACATATAAACAATGTAAATCAGTAGGAAACTGTGCTGTCCTTTAAGGTCAGTTTGTTCATTCAGTTTGTTCAGTCACAAAAACAATGAAGGTTTGTTTATTTGGTTTGTTAAGGCACAAAAATCAGCCAGTGAAGATCTTTCTCTTTTGATTAAAATGTCTTCCCCAAAACTACATAGTGCACCTTTAAAGCCCCATTCACTCATCGCCTCTATAAAGTGACACTCCCACAGACCATCCCTGTTGGTCTTCCTCAGTTTGCTACATTATCTCCACTCCTTTGCTTTCTCAGGTTGGTGTGACCTTCATCTCCAGCTGCCACCAGCGCACTGACCCTTCATGCATCTGTCACCCACCAGTCCTGGCTGAGGCTCCCATTTAGTTCTTCCTAATTAATCGCCCAGTGTGCATGCAAAAAATGAAAGAAAGAAAAAAAAAAACGAAGAAGAGAGCCAATACTTGACAGCAACTATCATATTAACATAAACCAGCTGGACGTCGTATTAGCTGTAAAGCGGAGGTGATAATTAAAAATGATCTTGGCAGGAGTAAATTGGTCAGTTTGAGGATTAACTGTGAAATGACTCAGATGGATTAAAAAACATGAATTGCACCCCTCTGACGCTTTAGTTGGGATTAAATGGCACTCAACATGGAGCGACTCTCAGTCAGGAACAAAAAGTACAGTGAAAATGCATTACAGGTGGAGTAAGTGGCTCTACACAGTTCCCATTATTCCTCAGCTACCGTAAGTCCATTTCAACTCCAAATCTCTCTGAGAGAGATATATCAGCAAGCTGCCAAATCCTGCACAGGCACCCTCAATTTGCACAGAAATGAAGCGTCGACTCATCTTCGATATGTCAAAGTCTGAGAGATCTGTGAGGCGTCTTTTCATCATAAAGAGAGGGAGAGCCGGACTAAACATCCCCCGTTACATTACGCTGATTGAAGAAGGCGCAGCCAACTTCCCTCTGAAGTGTTTTTAATGGATAGCATTTTGATAGCAATACTTGCCAGACTCAATTACCAAAGCAAAAAATAAATTAGCTCCGCTGCTCACTTTTCTCCTGCCAACACAAACGCTGAGAAGAAAGCATCTGATTAAGATTTCCCAGGATGGGAATCAAGGTGACCCCCCCCCCCCCCCACTCGCTCTCATCGCTGACAGGTTCTCTGATACCTGCATCTGTGATGTCGTGCTTAAAATGTCTGCGTATGAACTTTTGCCAGTGCCCCAAGTAGGTGAGCGGGTTGACATGCCTCCAGTGAGCAGGTAGCACCAGAAGCCTCTGTGCTGCTGCCTGTGTCTGTGTCAGCCTGTCAGTTGAGCTGCCATGGGGAAGTGGGTGAAGGCAGAAGGACCGAGGCAGATGTCTGTATTGTGTATCCATCAGTGGCACTCAGTCCTCAGATATGCATCCTCAAGGCAGCTGACAGCCAACACCATCCCCCCCAAAAATGCCTTTTTGAACAGCAATGAAAGTCATGTTGTCCTCCGGGCTCACTTTTTTTTTTCCCCCCCCCACAAGTGGCCGCCTACCTCTCCAAACCTCACATCACGTCAACCATCTCCCTCTCTGCTCTCTCTCTCTCTCTCTCTCAACCCCCACTTTTTATTTTTTCAAAATATTGGGATGTCTCAGCTCTCGTGCAGAACATCCTGCCCACATCGCTCTCAGCCGAGCAATTAATGCGGCTCCCTCTCCACGTGAATCATTTATCTCTTTTCAGCAGCGTGAGCATGTTTACAATATTCATCATGTTCCTTTTACTCATGGCTCCGAGCACGGAGAGAGTGTGGGGAAGAGTCGCGGCGGTGAAAGGTAGAGGTGAGGGCAGAGGCAAAGCAGCGCGGGCCGCAGCGGGAAGAAAACCAGCAGGAGTTGAGAGAACAAAGTAAGCCACGGTGGGGCTAAGTACATGGTGTGGTCAGACATGGACGTGGGATGAGGAGGGTGTGGGCTGAGGAACTGTCAAGGTTGTTTTAGAGGTAAAAGTGCTAAACTTGACCGCACTATCTGGGACTGAGGACGGAGCAGATTCAGCTCTGGATTGCAGGGAAGTTCAAAGCCGCTATCTTCTCCCACACAGCCCCCCACACTAATAGCTGCTGGTGGGAATACGCACGAGAATTAGCATGATCACACCTCCCAGGTCTGTCACACATCAGCTTCGTTATCTCTGATCTCGGGTATAGAGGAGGAGAGAAGTGCTGAGTAGCAAGGGTGTTGAGGAGCTGGTGTGCGACGTACAAACACGTCGGGGTAAAAAAGGAAAAAAAAGGAAGGCTCTTGAGGGCAGCTAGCTTAGGACAAGGCCACCGAGTCCAAGGGCAAGGGTGGCAGCTGTAAAACCCGACGGAGATAAAATCAGAAATCCACCTCAGCGTGACGTCCCTTCATCATGAGATAATCCTCAGACATGAAAAGACGAGCCTATCTTCAATCTGAAGGAAATCTCTATTTCCCGGATTTTTTTTTTTTTTTTTTTTTTTTTGCAGTCTAATACCAAGCTGACACGCCCTTCACGCATCTGCCCACAGTCCCCCTGAAGTCAGTGTGTACTTTAGATAAGCTGGGGGAACAAGGTAATGCATGTGGCTGTTTCTCATGTGCGCCACACCTACTTTATGAGTTTACAAAGTCCATTCTGGAGCAGGGAAGTGTTGTTCAAACTGCAGCCAACAGTCAGCTTCTTACAGCAAAAGTAGGTCTCCCTGATAGCATCATATGATAATGATTTAGATTACATCCTGTTTATCCTTTGGACGATACAGGGGGGGAAAAAAAGGAGATTAACTAGCAAATCTAAAATGAGTCACCTGCAATGATCCTTTGGCATATAGCTCACTATTCATGTATGAGTCGTTTTGGTGTTGTTTTTTTGTTTTTTTTCTGTTTGTGCGCCGCAGACAGGAGGATGGGATTGCTTGCTGCTGATGAGGATTATGGTTTTATTTTCAAAATGAAAAATGACAGAAGTCAGTAATCCAACGCAAAGGAAACAAAAGAGACTGCGGATGAGTTCAAATTCGTTTGACCTCGGAAAAATATCGCAAGGCTCGCCGAACAACGCGGTGTGTGCTTGCGGGAGACAGGGAGCGCGGTTTAAACTGATCCGAGAGAACACCAAATAGGACAGGATGAACTTTAGCTCACCCAAAAACCATGTAGAAGCTTAACAGCTGAGTGCTCACTATACCTCCGCTGCTCAGTTGGTCAGAGGCTATTTCGCTGGATCCAAAAATACTCAGAGTGGATCTCGCCGCAAAGTTTCATTTCCAGAGCCAGCGGCCTATTACTGAGAGAAAAAAAAGGAAAATGGAAATGCCTGCTCTGTTTGTTTTTCTCTCAGTTCCCCTTGTATTACAGGGTATGAGCTCGCATCCGACTTTTTGTGGAACTGTTTTTTTTGCGGAATCTTGAAACACCGGCATGACCTGAATGAGAAATGTCGCCCATTCTCTTGCCCTGAAAAGAGCATCTGTGATGAAGAAGTGTGGTACGCTTGTCTTTTTCACCCTTGCGGCTCGCAGGAGAAAACATTTATCACCGCTCTCCTCCGCGCAGATAAGGTGTCTCTATTTATTCAGAGTGGACGAGATAAACCCTGAATGAGGCACTGTGGGACAGAGAGAGAGAGGGAGAGAGAGGGAGAGCAACGCTGGACAGAGGGGAAAGACAAGGAAGCAGCTTGGTATTCAATTGCTTGTGTGTGTCCATGTGAGCAGATGGCATCTATTGGAGAGCCATCTCTGCTCGGTCAGGAGACTGGAGCGCTGACCCGCTGCTCTGACCTCCTTCCAGTCGCCACCAGCAGCCGCCTATCCTGCCTCCACGTGCCCCCCCCCATGCCTGCACTAATCCATTCAAACTGTCAGACTGCTTGTATAATGTTATCTAATAGGAATAATCCCCCAGGAGATGGAGCATCCTATGGACAGTAGGGTCTTGGGGGGGCAAAGGGCCTGCTGATAAAAGGGGCGATTTAGAGAGACGACAAGGAAGTACAGTGGTCTGGTTGAGGGCCGCGCCAGGGACCAAGAGACACAGGGTGACAGAACCGCACGGGAGACCCAACAGGGACATGAATAGTGCTTCTGTCTGCCCCGCTCTCCACAACAGAGACAAGAAAGAGAGAGCGGCGGAGGGAAAAAACAAACAAACAAGAGGCAGTGCTCACTACTACATCTGTCCCCTCAGCTGTTGATGTACAGCCTACTGTCCAGAGGTGAAGAACACAGTCCCCCGTGCCCATTCCTCACTGAAATTGCCTGTGTTCGGGGGGACAGACGGCTCCTTGTGAGGTGACCGGGCAGAGGCTGCGATCCTGAGATGAAATTCATGGTTTACGGAAGAGCATGTCTGCAGGGGCTTTTCCTTTTTCCTCCTCTCTTTTGCTTTCTGCTTCTCCCTCTCCATCTCTGCAAACACACAGCTGTTGAGCTGAACAGCAGAGCAAGTTTGCCACCACAGAGTTGTTTTGTTTTGTTTTTACATGAAGCTGCGTCTTTACAGATGCTTGAGCTGCTCATGGGTGATCTTTGTTTGCAGAGACAACACAACAATTCGTCGGAACAGCACGATAAAAACATGTTAAGAACAGGGGATGGGGAAAGGTTTACGCACCCTCGGCGGGGCGTACGGACGGCTTCCAAACTTGCCTCTCACATGCGCCCTCGGTTTAAAATAGATACAATGGTTTTTGACGCTGACGCAAATAGTCCCAGCCCCGCATGGACGGGATACACCAGCCTCCCCGGAACTCACCTTGAATGGGAAAAAAAAGAGCGAAGAGAGTAGTTGCACAAACGCGTACAGTCCGGGTTTTTGAAGAAGAAGAACTCCCCTCTGGTGGAAAAATAATAATCAAAAACAAAAGAAGAAAGAAGTCCGTCAGCAAGTTCACATTTTACTCTCCTCGCGCGTCCTGCGAAGGTTTTTTTTTTTCTTCTTTTCTTTTTCAGGAAAGGCACTATTCCGTAGAAAACACGGGGCTACTCGGCGGTTGTCAATTCCTGTTGAAAGGCGACCCGGGCAACTCCTCAACAAAAGAGTCTCTGGTTTCAATATCGGGGACTTTCTCCACGCCCAGGTGCCGAGTCACATGGTAATTTCCAGGTGTGTGTGTGTGCGCGCGCGCGCGTGTGTGTCTCCAGGAGCCGCGGCTCTGTCGGCAGCAACACACCTGTGGGATCCGCTCACGCGTTCGCCTCGACTGTCATCGCGTTTGAAAACCGGGATGTTGCACTGAGAGGAGGGAGCGGAGGGAGGGAGAGGCGCGCGCTGAAGGAGAGGCGACGGGCACGGAGAGGAATTATTCCCCTCCCACTCCACGCTCACCACCGGCTGTGTGTGTGTGTGGAAATAATACAAGTAGCAGAAGAAGGAGGAGGAGGAGGAGGAGGAGGAGGCGGAAGCGGGGTAAAAAAAGGGGGGTGGGGGTAAACAAAACAAGTTGAGTCGTCTGTTCGCCGACGTGCCAAGATATTTCTGCGGGCGGTGGGAGCGTCGAGGCAGGCAGGCAGGCAGGCAGGCAGCCCCGCGCTGTGGCTCCCAGAGTGTGGTCCGGAAACCAACAGAGGTCTGTGGGGGTGGTTCCAGGTCATCCCAAGCGAAATATGGAATATTCACAGGGATGTGTTCACCAGATAGGGTTTTAATTTCACCAGCGACCCCCAGGCCCCCACCAGATCAAACGTGGTTACATAATTGTGTCAAGCCATAAAATACGAACAGAGACGATTTTAAAAGAAGCTTACCATAAAAGAAAGAAAGGAAGAAAGATGGAGGCAAATGAAACAGGTTTAACTTGTTGATCTTTAAACGGTCAGTTCACCCAAATAAGGATTCCCCCCAGCTCAGTCTGTTTATTCTATCATTAATAAATTACATGTATAAATATTATATGTATTACACAATAACTAGAACACAGTATCACCAACTTTTAAATATTTGATTTCTACATACATGGAAATGATTTAAAAAAAGGAGACGTGTCACAGAATTCTGCTTCTTTATAATGTACAGTATAATCGCATTGATGAATCAAATCAAACGCCAATCAGTTTTATTTATACATAACTCTGTCTGTAGACCCTCGATCCGAGTGATGAAAAACTTTGAGAAGGAAGCCCTTTTAACAGGGGAGAGTAGATGGAAGAAACCTCAAGAAGAGCCAGTGAATCCAATAGATGTCACATGTACAGAGTAGAACAACAAGATCACAATTTCAGGGAATCTCCTCTAAGTCATGATGTCTTCACCAAAACTACATAGTGCACCTTTAACATATGGTTTATAAAACATTTCATTGTCTGTCGACAGTTAAATCTTAACTAGGGTTGAGGTTTAACTGGACATATACTAATTCTTAGTGATAGCTGTTCTAAATTGTTACCAAGTAAAGCATACAGATACTCTTGGTTTAAGGGGTAGGGTAGGGGGGTAGGGTGGCGTGAGGTAGGTGGCAGTGGGTAGAGCCGGTTGGCTAGTGATTGGAAGTTAGATGGTTCAGATTGGAAAATCACTGGTTCAAATCCCTGCTCCGAGCTGAGCTGCATGTCGAAATGTCCTTGAGCAAGATACTGAACCCCAAATTGCTCCTGATATGCAGGAGCAATTTGCATGGTGGCCAGTGAGGGCCCTGTGATAAGTCTTAACTCATAACTTCTCCAGGGAGTACCCTGCCCTCACCCAGAGACAGCTGGGATTGGCTCCAGCTCAAACCCTTGCTGAATGGATGGGTGGGAAATATGATAAGTGCGTCAAAACAAGTTAAATTCCTTGCTATCCTATGACCTGCAGATAAATGGAGATGCCAGAAAAGAAACAAGAAGAGCAGATAAAAAAAAAAAAAACTTTAGACGCAAATAATGTTAGTGTAATCACTAACTTTTTTCAGATCAGAAAAGCTGCTCACAATGAGGTTGAAGAGATAAATGTTAGCCAATGTTAACTTTTATTGACTTCATCCTGCTCACAATCAGGTTGAAGAGATAAATGTTAGCCAGAAGGCTAACATTATAGCTATTGTTAGAAGCCAAGAGATAGCTAGCGGCAGGATGAAGTCAATAAAAGTGAAGATGCAAAGCAAACGTCTGTTGATATAAATTAAGCAAATTTGGGATGAGCCCAATCAATGGATCTTTTCAGTTACCAAGCTATTTCTGTGAGTGGCTATTTCTGAACGTTATATCCTATGCTTTACATACTTTACATACCCCTTGCCCACAAACAATATCATAGGCCTGACCTTAGAGTCCAGCTGCAGCCATTTCATTGTGGGTAATCTCAACACAGGAAAAACTACATTTGAAACACCCTGGAGCACGTGTCTGTTTGGATAGAGTGCCACATTTATTCAGGACAATCAACAGATGTCACTGTGGACAGCTTTGCCAAGCTTTGCTTTTGGAAGGAAACAGTTCTCAGTGACTGTTGACAGGGAGGTCTGTCAGTTCTCCAGAGAAAGACACATCGCTGTTGAGTTTTTCAAATGTCATTTCTTGATCCTTTGAGCATCAGCAACAAGCTCCCAGTCACATTTGCTGTAATAGGGTGACAGCAGAAACGTTGGCAGCAGCTGTCTTTGAACCCTCCACCCCCCAAATAAACTGACATGAAACACAGCTCTTTCTGTCTTTGGTGAACTAAACCTTTAAGGTTGTTTAATTGTGATGTAAACTAATAGTCGTATCACCATGACCACTTGACTTTTATGCTCCAGTGTATGTGCTGTTAGGATGATTAAAATGCGAATTATATTGAGCTGTTGTTGTCCTGTACTTTTAAAAAATCAGCATTCATTTTAAATTGTATAATTATCCAAAAGCCCACCTAGGGACGATAATTGAAATTGGCTGTCACTATAAATTCTACAAGCAGTGCATCTGATGCTAGCTGTAATATCCCTGTCAAATAAACAGCTAAATAAAACATAAATAAAGTGCCACTATTATTATGCAAATGAACACCAATAAGTGTGAAAAGGAGATTTGGGGACACTGCTTTGTTTAAAATATGTTCAAGAGCAACCACTCCTCACTTATTTATATTTTGCTGAGCCCCATTTGATTGTGTCCTTACGAGAGCCATATTAGTAGTCATTATGACACAAATTACTGGTGTGCCCGCTGTACCTTTGCTGCTGAATCGTTAATCATGAGAAGTATAATTTTGAAGCACTTTAGACAAACTAAGTTTTGGAGGGTGCACCAATCTTTCATCGCCCTGTGAATATGTAATAACCTTGGAATCTGCCATATGTTTCAGTCTTTTTTAGCAGGAAATCAGCTGCTTTTTGACACATTCATGCAACGAAGGGGATAGAAGCTGCTTTGATTTCAGATATGGGCCGTATGTGTACAAGTGCTACTCGAGCTTGATTGGCCCTATCGTCACCCGAGAGGTTATTTAAATAGCTTGCCTTAGAGCCTAATATCACATAACACTGCAATTTGGCACATTGGGTTTTGTGGCTCTGTGTCATGCCTTGTTGTGTGGCTAGCTGTCAGTTTTGTGAGTGATTTATGGGCATGCAAATGAGGCTGTCTGTTTGGGGAGATGTGCTGCCTATGCCCAGTGGGCCCCGGAGCGAAGAGAGCGGAGACTGCGTGGGTGTGAGTCAGTCCCTAACTGCTGACACAGGCACAGAGCTGGCAGAGATTCGCAGAGCAAGATGGGGAGATGGCCTTCACAGGTCCTCACATTGACTGATGAGATCAAGGCGAAACTAGGCCAAGCCAGACAAGTGTCAGGCAAACAGACACCCAGCGATAGAGTGAGAGAGACAAACACTTCCAAATCACAAATAGAGCTGGGAGAGTGGAAAGTGGCGGGGTAGAGCCTGGTTGTTTTGGGTCCGAGGTTCAATATGTCCAAACCTGTTTGTCTAAAGAGTAATGAGCCTGCTGAGTCTTGGAACATGTGAGCCCAGGGGACGTCGGTAGCCAGAGAAGGCCAAGTCAACGCTCTCTAAATTCAGTAAAGTGGAATAGAAGTTCACTTTGTTCTACTAGATAGCCTGACTGTGATGACATTTTGATCAATGCGCCTATACCTTCCTGCAGCTTGCCTTTATGTTGCTTGAATAGTGATGATCTGTTATCATGCTGGTGTCAAACAGCACCATTTGTCATACAGTGTCCCATGGCTGGTCCAAGCTGTAAAATGTTTGACTATCAACACATTATACAACCTAATTTATGACACAGCATTTCAGTTGTCCACAATGATGCAGTGGTCATATCAGACTCAAGGTTCACAGTTCAGAGTCTGTTTGCAATGAGGGCGGACTGCCCTCTGTTGGTGGCAGCTTGTACTGTTCCTTTAAGGAGAGTGAGTCTCCTAGGATTTGTTTATAAGTAGGAAATACACATTTAATACATTGTTTATAGCCTGCTACATTGTAGTCGTATGCAGCTACAAGCAATTTTTTTGTTGTTTTTCATATTGCACAACATTTCTCAAAGGTCATAAATCCTCCTGTGATGACACAGTGTGTAAGACTACAACTGTGTTTGACTATATTGTCATTATTTGTCAGCCTCTACTTATGGATGTCACCAGTGGGAGTTTTAGCCGTTGATGAATGCTTTAATAAAAACCTATGTTTGCTTGCACCACCATTGTAGTGTGTCATAATGAGCCTTGAATGGCATGTTATCAGTCAACAGCATAGTTTGATGATGGGTGGATCATTTTCAGTCAGGTGTGTTGAAGCAGTGAAACATCCAAAACATGCGGGGCAGCATTGAAGAACACGGTTATAAAGCATTTCCTCAAGATTTAAAAGTACTAAATAGAGGTACTAAAAGCAACATAGCATAACTTCTTACCTTAAAATAACAGCTTTAAATCATTTAGATTGTACGGTGTCTCGCAATAGGGGGAACCCTGTCTGTATCTCAGCCACTCCGCCCTCAGCGCTTCAACTATGGACTATGTTACTTTAGGAAGTGGGTCGGATCATGTTCAGTCATGTTTACTTCAAGATACAAGCTTTCAAGGCATAACATTTTTGGACTCACTGATTTTTGTTTGTAGTTAACACCTACAATATGTCTAACAAATTGTTGCAGACCAGAGATCTGTTTTCTTGACAGTAGCGTTGCACTCAGAAATGCGGGGGGTGCCAAATCGCACAATACGTCAATTTCTGGATAATACTGCATTGAAGCAATGTGCTGCTGACAGGATTAACTGTTTGTTAGACACCTTATTAAGATTTTCACCTTAATTTGGTTTATAATGTACAAAACCTCCCAAGTACGCGCTTTAAACTCCATTAATACTGCAGCACGTCTCCTTATTGGTTGAGATGCTGAAAAGGAATGTAAAATGTGTAAAATGTCCATGTTACATATGTCAATTGGCACAGCACTGGTCCTGCTTCAAAGAGATCAAACAAGAGCAGTGTTTTCAATTTGGCCAATTCGATAATCCACGTTACTTTGACTTTTGTAGAGCTGCAGTGCAAACGCTGCACAACTTCAGTGATATATATCATACTGTACTAATGCTGCACCACATCTGTGTACAATGGCTTTTTTTGTTTACTGTATGTTTACCATTTTCCATTTGGCTGATGTGCTTCTCATATTAGGGTATATAGTTTGCATTGGGATAAGACAGATGACACAAACAATTGTGTGTAAGATAAGTACACAGTATTTAAGTGCACGCATTATTAGGGCACTGAAGCAAATCTGAGAGTCGTTAACAGATCGTCCCCTATGCTACTGCAAAAGATCACGTATGGGCAATATAGGAAGAGATGTTACATTATAGAGTGAAAGGATGGTTACAGTTTTGTAACTATTTTGGTCATGTCTTTTCACTGATTCCACTGGCATATGCAGTCCTTACGCATTAATTCAAGACATGAGACTTTCACGGATGAAGTTGTGTTAATTGTATGCCATTTGGCAAATAACATACAGCAGTTGGTACAGTACCCTGGATTCATTTTAAGTACATCTGTCCAAGGTCAACACTGGGAATGTTAATGCCGTGTTAGTCTAATGCTCAATACATCATAACACTTGTTCAGCCAGGAAAAATAAAGTTATACTATTCCACACATTCTCACAATTGCATCCTTTGCCATGCCCTTGCCATTCCAGCTGTAGCTATCAGTCTTGTAATTTTTTGAATCACCGAGTGAAGGTTGCCAGATACATTTTAGTGGCAAATCTAGAGATGAAGAGATAACAGATGGAGCAGCTCACAGACACAGGAAACTGTCGTGGTGGTGAATGATAAAGGTGCGAAGAGAGACTCGACGGGGAGGCAGACGAAGGTTATTTAAAGCGCAAGGAACACTTTGATTTGAATGGCTGCCTGACCTAGCTAAGTGTGCCTGCAGCTGTCAATATGACTTATAAGTAATTACTGAAGGGAGAGAGGGATGCGTGAGCGGTCGAGCTGTGGCTACTGCGCGCACGGTTCAGATCCACTGCAATGGCATGTGTGACAAGGAGACATCAGGTTTGGCATGAAACGGACAGACAGGCTTATGGTGCCATTCTGACTCAGTCTGGGAATAACCACAAGCTGGGAATAGCAGGGTGGCAGCAGTGTGTGGGCTGGTGTGAACAGTCTGCAAGCATGTGTATGTGTCTACATGTGCTTGACAGAGAGTGAGCGAGAGAGAGACAATATTTGAATTTGAAGATTAATGTTTAAATATGCTGGTGGATTGTGGAGTATGTTACAGATATCCACAATATATATGGAGATTACAGTACATATGTACTGCTGTGCTGTGTGGCATTAAGGGAGTGATGCTGGAATACTAATGTAACACCACGTCTTTGACCTTGAAGTTTAGGGAGAAACTAAAAGGCACCATGAGCGACATTTGTCATCTCTTATCAGATGTCCCCTTGCACTGGCTGAGCTGTCACTTTACCCAAGAAAAATGTCATTGTTTTCCTCTCTCTACTCATAACACAATCTAATCACAGTTTGCCCAGCTCATCCTGCATTGTCCAGGTGGCCCCACTCTGAGAGGGAACAGAGGGACTCTCAGCATCAATAAATGTCTTTAACCAGGCTGATGTTGCTGATGTGATGTAGCCCAGATTACAGAGTGTCCTGTGTGCATCCAAATACACTCATGTGTAGGTAAACAAATACACATACACACACGCTTGCTTGCACACACTATTCCACAAAGTGTGTGCCACATCCATTTCCTATTGAGTCAGTAACATCGGTAATTCAAAGAGGCTGTGTGTCCTTGACAAGGTCTGTAATAGTGTGATTATATGGAGAAAGCTGCACTGTGTGGTCTAAGCTGGATCAGCCTAGTTGGCACATGCACAGTCTACAGACTTTACTGACAAGCTTACATTTCCCCAAACCCAAACAGTCTTACTGAACCTACTATGAGCTGCTCCACATGGTGTAATATAGGTTGGATTGTGTCCTGAGTATGACATTGATTTTGTTTTGTATCTTTTCAGAGCGCTGTGATTGATGGTTCAAGGGGAAAATAGCTCTCAGCATGTTGAAGACTATGGGCTGCCTACTGAGCCCCTTTTGGATGGCATGGTATTATGTGGGCTGCCCAGCAGCCTGTGCTGAATGGCAGAAACAGCTATGCCATCTGTTACACTCTATTTTCAACTCTCTGCCTACCAGAATCATGGCCCAAAGGGAATGCAACTGCTCTCACAGAGTCCTATTTGTTCAACAGGTCAAGTCTAAGCCTTGCAGGGGGGGAGCACCAAACTAATTTATGGCATGGCCCAGGTGATTACAAAACCCCACACATCGCTTCACTGGGCAGAGCAGGTGATAAAGGAGGAAATACTAATACAAAAAGTAATCAGGTGCCTCAGAGAATTAGAAGAGATTATTGCTGTCACAGTTGTTAAATGACCATAACCCAATGTGTCCTCAAATGCTTCTTAAGCCCGGTTAAAAGGATCATCTCGTGAATTGAACTCTGTTCGTGTAATGTGTTTCTTGGGTTGAGAAAAGAGAAATTTGGGGATTCCAGGTGAGGATGAAACAGAGGCTGGCAGGATTCATTTGAGATTACTTGGCGCAAACATGGTGTAATCCCCTTATCTGCGTACTTACCTGTCCCTGACAGTGATCCAAGCCTACCTCTATGAACCTCATTGGCCTGACATTCTGGCAGGAGAAAATCCCTGTCTAATGTGTCAGCTCGGGCAGCTTTAACACCTGGCACGCCAGTGCTTATCTGCTGAGCACCCAGAAGCACCTACATTATCCCACTGAAGCCTCACAACAAGTGAAAGGGCTTCTAATATCCACACAGTGAAATCACAGTTTGCGTCACACCGCAAACACACAGTGTACAAAGTGCATACCATTACTAGGTGCTCAGAGCCTGATCAGAACACATGTACAGCATCAGACATCCCCAATTCAGTGGCTGGCTCCGAGAGGATTTTGGAACTGATAAATCTTATTACTTTCTTTTTAAATAAATGAATGGTCGAGCCCTTGTTACTGTTGCCATGACATCCCTCTTTCAACCATTATCTTACAACTGCAGTTAATCTCTTGAGCCAAACTGACGATCAAATATAAACAAGGATTTACTGTATTGGTCCACAAACTTTGACTCTTCAGGGTGACAGTTGTGCATCAGCTCTGTGCACACATTTGCATTTCTATTTTTTGTCTGTATCTGTCTTTTCATTTCAGAAAAAAATATAGCTCTGTCTGATTTGAAAAAAATCTTGCGTGTTGAAATGAGAAGATGACTGTGACAACTCTTAACAGCGTAATAACTGGCCAAAACTAGTTTGCCACTGCTAACAACAGCGCAGTTTACCCTCTTTAAACTTTCTCAGGCAGGCATATTAAATATTCAGATTCGTCTACTTCCAGAGTTGACAGTCTAAAGTCGTCTGGTGCCCAACGCTTAAATTCAATGGATTTCTGCAAACATTGAATTTGTCTAAGGCAATGTGATGAAAGGCAATCCATTATACACACAGTGCATGTAAAAGCACAAAAACAAAACGGTTGTTTAATGAATTTCCGGTCCGCCATTTTTCACTCCTGTTACACAACCTCAGTCCAGCATCAGCCGCCGCAGGCAGGACATCACCTCTAACAGGTACTGACCAGGTGGAAGTTAATTTATCAACCGCCCTCTTTTGGATTAATTTATCTGTGCTTTGGATTTGACACTTGGAATAAATTTCAAGTTTCTGCTTCTTCGAGAGACCTTTCACGGAGGCCGCAGCAGTGCATCTAGCAGGTGAGGAAAGGTCAATCTCGTAGGTAGTAATTAACGGAGGGGTCAGCTAGCATGTCACGGTATGGCACTCGTAAATAGAAGACATCATCCAAATTTGTCACAACTTTCGCTTAGTCATTGGCTGTTATGACAGTTTTAACTTATTTGCAGGGTTATTAATCCTGTCACATGATGTTAATTATCCCAACGGTGAAAGTTACGTAAACATTCTGTTTAACGTACTAGCTAAATGAATTCGTCGCCGTTTGCGCTAGTTCTACATGAAAGACACCTGTATGATTGTATAACGTTATATATATGTGGTCTGGAATAAGGTTAACAGTATATATGTTTCCATTTTCTAAATCAACACACTTTTTGAGGAAAGGAAAATACGTTTGTCCTTGCCTTTACCGACATCTGGTGGTGTTTCAGTAGTATAGCCATGTTGAGGGAGGGGCTGGCGACATGAAGAGTAGAAATCCGTTTTCCAGCTCGTTTGAAATACTTTTCCTGTAACAAAAATGTGTGAATGTGCACCATATTTAATGTAAACGTAGAGGGCAGTGGCTGTTTACTGTTGCAACGCTGAAACACCTTTGTAATCGAGTGCTAGCGTTTGCCAGCCCTCTCGAACACAAATCCGCGATTCGAACACCAGCCAAAAGGCCACCGTAGATTGTCCAATTTGCTTTAAAACGTAAAATACTACCAATAGTGTTGTTTTTATATGCATACGCGCAATCTCTGTTCAATATGAAATGTTAGTATGCGTTCAACGGAAACAATATGAGACACTGGGGCTGGAGAGAAAGTTTAAGGGATTGTATCCCATGATGCACTCCGTCGTGGCGATAGTTTGAATTAAATGTAAACAAAAATAGAACTAAAGCCTACAAATAGCAGCATGATTCTAGAATATATGTTGTGATATGAAGATCGTTCTCCGAAGACTGCCTTAACGCCCTGAATAATATCTTGAAACCGTAACCCTATATTACATGAAGCAGAATAACCAGGCTGAGTGTAACCGGAAATCTTTAGCTTTGCGCAGTGGCAGTATCGTAGCCTATGAGGTTTATCCGAGGCGCGATTATTGCTAGTTGAAAACTTTACCCAATACCCCGCCTTGACGACTTGAAATATAGTCGGCAATGGCAATTTTTGACGGTCTCTAAGGAGACTGATATTGTGTGAAAAGTAAGACTGGTTTGTTGATGGAAACTGAGATGTTTTTGGCGTTGTAGTATTCAAGTAACATTTTTGTTCTATAGAAAACGGTTGCCAGGTTTAATCAAAAGTGCGTAGTATGTATGATCTAGTTTTGTGTGTTTTCACGTAAACACAACGTGCATTCGTTGAAAGAGTATAATAAGATGTGATTTGTATAATAACTCTCGGGTTGTGCTGTATTCTTGTCGGTTTCATTAAACAAAAATAAGACATTTGACACAAGCATGGTTTGATGTGCCAAAATAAAAATGTACTACTCGGTGGAGCTACTCTGATAACTACCTTTGGAAAGTATAATTAGACCCGTCCATTCCAAACCACAATCAGTTTATGGCCCCACCTACTCAGTTTCAGTCATCAGGCATGTTAACCCACATAAATAATTACACGAAGTTAACAGTAAAAACCTTTGTAGGTAAACTTTGGTTTACCAATCATCATTAAAGTTAATAACCGTGTTTGGACTGGTTTCCTAACAGTTATTCTGCGTATTAAAACTTAAAACAAAGACGCACCGCGGGGTACGTCATTTCCGTTTATGACTTGTCACAATTCTTGTATATTTCTTTAACGTTATGGGTGAGTTTGTATGTTGGATTGCTTGTTCCTGACTTTCATCCAACAATAGCAAGTAAACGCACGATCCGACCACAAAGTTGCAACCAAAGATGTTGTAGAATATCTGTTGACAGTGTGGTTACAGGATTACACTTCAGGACTGTTTTATGCATAGCCTTATTCCGTCTTGTTTACATGTGTGCTTTTAAAAAACACCGGAGATGCATGACTGCATACTCCATTCCCTCTCTCTGGGGATAACGTTTATATTTCTACATAATTGTAACGATATATTATTAAGTCGACTCGTCACCACATCCACTGTTGAAACCATTACGAAGAAGCTTGTGGACCGAATTCACAGGCCTGTCGTCTTGATCACCTTGTCAGCTTTGCGCAGTGGCAGTATCGTAGCCTATGAGGTTTATCCGAGGCGCGATTATTGCTAGTTGAAAACTTTACCCAATACCCCGCCTAGACGACTTGAAATATAGTCGGCGAAGGCAATTTTTGACGGTCTCTAAGGAGACTTACATTATGTTGAACATCAATGCACATATTTTACGATGTTATCTAGCGGACTATTGTTTCCTGTTAGTTACCTGCTACTTTGCAACACTTCACATGCTGTTTTTTGTAATTAGGCATGGCTGTGTAAAAGGCCATTGTTTTTGTAGTTTCTGTTTGTTTGGTTATCTCTACGCGTTTTCTTCTCTGTTAAAAATGCGAGTAATACTTTCTTAGAAATAAAAGTGGCATGGTCGGAACTCAGTCGTGTTTGCCGGATGACTGTGTTCGGGGGGCATAAAACGAAGATGTACCGCGAGGTACGTCAGTTCCGTTTATAACTTGTTAAAATGATTGTGTATTTCTTTAACGTTATGAGTGAGTTTGAACGTTGGATTGCTTGTCCGTACGGCGTAAAATATAGTCGGCAACGGCAATTTTTGACGGTCTCCAAGAAGACTCAAATTATGTTGAAAGAGAATACACCACAATAAAACTGTTGTATGGCAAATCACTGCTTTCTATTGTAAAGCATGCATTTAGTAACTGTCCTTCTACACGTTTTCCTCTCTGTAAACAGTGCGATGAATATTTGCTTAGAAGCAAAAGTGGCATGGTCGGAATGTAATCGTGTTTGCCAGTTGACTGTGTTCTAGGGGCTTAAATAAAGACGTACCGCGGGGTACGTAAGCTTTATAAGCAATTCTTGTGTATTTCTATTTCTATTTCTTATGCGTGAGTTTTTATGTTGGATTCCTTGTACGTGACTTTTTCGAACTGACAGCAAGTAAATACACGATGTCATAATAGATCTAATAATGACTGTGTGGTTACACTATTACACTTCAGGACTGTTGCATGCATAATTTAGTCTTATACTGACTTCTAAATATGTGTTGTTTACCCACACTGGAGAGTCGTGAATACGATCTCCATGACCTCTCTCTATGGACAATATGGTTTATATTTCTACACAATTATAACGATATGTTATAAAGTAATATACTCGTAACCACACCCACTGTTGTAACCATGACAAAGACGCGTGTGGCCCGGAGACACTAGCCTGTCATCCCCAATACCTCGTTAGCTTTGCGCAGTGGCAGTATCGTAGCCTATGAGGTTTATCCGAGGCGCGATTATTGCTAGTTGAAAACTTTACCCAATACCCCGCCTAGACGACTTGAAATATAGTCGGCGAAGGCAATTTTTGACGGTCTCTAAGGAGACTCATACTAGTGTTTAAAGCAAGAGCGATTAAATTAAACGGCTAAAACATAAATATAACTTTGCCTTTTACAGCAGTCAGTCATGCATTAATCCGCTGCTCTCCGTTGTCGTAGTTATCGGGAAGCTTGCAGTACCTCGCTTACGTTTGACTGTATTTCAGTTTAGTTGTATAAAAGGCGATTGTATTTGTAGTTTCGGTTATCTTCACTCTGCTATGCGATAATATTTGATTAAAAACACAAGTGGCATGGTCGGAATGCAGTCATGTTTGCTGGTTGACTGTGTCCGGGGGGCCTAAAACAACGACGTACCGTGGGGTACGTCAGTTCCGTTTATAACTTGTTACAATTCATGTGTATTTCTTTAACGTCATGGGTGAGTTTGTATGTTGGAATGCTTTTTCGTGACTTTTTCGAACTGATAGCAAGTAAATGCACGATCCGACCACAAATTTGCAATACACAGATGTTGTCGAAGTTGTAATGACGACTGTGTGGTTACACCATTACACCTCAGGAGAGTTTCATGCAAAATATAGTCTTATTTTGTCTTCTTCATATGTGCTGTAAAGACACATTGGAGAAGCATGAATACATTATCCATGCCCTCTCTCCGGCTCAACATTGTTTATATTTCTACATAATTATAACGAAAACCGTATACTTGTAACCACGCCCACTTTTGAAACCATGACAGATACGTATGTGGCCTGGAATCACTACCCTGCCGTCTCGATAGCATCGGTAGCTTTGCGCAGTGGCAGTATCGTAGCCTATGAGGTTTATCCGAGGCGCGATTATTGCTAGTTGAAAACTTTACCCAATACCCCGCCGAGACGACTTGAAATATAGTCGGCGAAGGCAATTTTTGACGGTCTCCAAGGAGACTCACACACATGTCAAATGCAATATTAAGTTTAAGCTGAAGTTATATGCTCTTTTCTGTACCACAAAAGCAGGTTCCATTTTACTGTGATATTATTGTGTGTTAGGAGTGTTTCGTTTTTATTCTTTGACATCTGAATTTTTATTTTATGTTTTGTGAATATTTTTGGTCTCCAGAAATAATGTAATACTTTTCATTTAACCTTTATGGCATATCCCAGCATCCCTAAATAATTTTGAGTTGAGTACAGTTGTTGAGTGGTACTTAACTTCTCTTCAAGTTTGCACTTACTGTCACTCATTTATAGTTGTAGGTTGTGGCAAGTTTGAGATTTTGGGCTATAAAAATAAAAATTGATTTGGATCTGATGATACTGTCTGTATTCTAGTTATTGTGTAATACACCTGACAGAACTGCAGAGGGCACTCTTAAACAGCATATGCAATGATGAAGCAAAAACGAATTGTGAAATAGAGGAACACACATCTCTGATAAAATCTAAACAATAAAAAATTCCATATTTTAAAAATGAAAAACAATTTGTGTTCAGTTAGACATTGTGCTGATTTTGCAACCAGATGATGATGATTGCTGCATAATCAAAGATTGTGATTGAGATTCTCTTTGTAAAGTGAAAGTAACATTTGTGCAGACATGTTTTACCACCCCGTAGAGAAGTGTAATTGCAGTGATCTCTGATTAGAAGAGGGGTGGGTTTTTAGACAGTCACGGGGGTGGAGGAGTAATCAAGTCAGTCTGCTCATTAGGCAGATGAGCTCAAAACCTCTTGTCACCCTGTAAACATTCTCTTACACCCTCACTTTTATATAAGCACACTTCATTTTCTCACTCTCTCCATAATTGTAACTGTCATGTGGCATTGTTTGGAACCTAACCTTCAATATTGTAAATGAAATAATATATTTATTTAGGATAAGTCAGTAATGTTTAGCTTTAGAGACAATTTACCTAACTCTAGGAGTACTTATTAGGGTTGAGGACACTTTATAATTGCTATCAGTTGTTAGTTGTGATGGCATTGACTGATACGGTTTTCAGGGCCAATAACTTTATTGATCTCTTAAATTTGGAACTGTAAACATTTGAATTAAAAGGGAAAATCTTAGTCAAAAAAATTAGAATAACCACTAATGTAATGCAGTTAAGTACAATATAAAGCCTGACCGGTATATAGTGGTGCCAATGGTGGTCTATCACAGATATGCCGGTATTTGGTCATACGCTAATATGAAGACTTTTTTAAAATAGATTTTAATGCTTAGGTTAATTTATAGTCAATAAGTTCCCAGCAAGTATTATTTTATTGAACTGGTGTCATTTTAGACAACAAGGCTTATTGTTAAACTGTGAAATCACCTGCCGTTGCTACATGTCTTTGACACAAACGTTTGATATTATGTTAAATTACACATTTCAATGACTGGTATCACTAATGGCATCGGCCCCTGAAAATCAAGTATATTTCGGGCTCTAGTACAATTTACTCTTATAGTGTTCTTAATTACAATTTTGACATTATACTTTACTAGAGTATTTCTATTTTCAGTTACTACATACTTTAACTTTACTACAATTTGGAGAGAAATAATGTACTTTTTACTCAACTATACTTATGTGACTTATGTTTCCACTTAGTTTGCAGAAACAGATGATTAATACTATGCTATTATTTGAGAGCCATCAGAGCCAAAATACTGCAATGTTGAACACACGTTTTTTTTTGTTTGCAATCTGACAACAACAAACATCACTACTAGTTATCAGAAAAATGCTGTATATTGGATGCAATTATCAGCCAGAAAGATAATTGGTTTATGGCCAGTTTATGGAGTATTTTCTGAAATTGTGTCGCAATACAACTTATTTAAGTATTCCAACTAAGTAAGGCACTTCAATCACATTGGATTGTATTGGCCTCACTGCTTCAGTCTTTAGTCAAGTCAGTGTAATGTGAGGCATTGTGCCATCATAGCTAACAGCAATGGACTTCATGTAAGTTCTTTTAAATTGTCTGCTTGCATGTGTTCATTAACAACCCAATAGTTTAATCGAATTTTGTTATTTTGCATTGGTTCTGATCAGTCATTTCTTTTCGTTAAGTTCACTAATGTGATTATTACAGCTGCTTGTAACGTATCTTTCTCCATCCCTGGAAATCATATTGCGGCAAATGGATCATGCTCTCAGACAAACAGAGCATTTGGTAGACTTTATCAAAGGTGACACTACAGCTTTGAAGAGTGATTCATATTTACATAAATTATTTGAGACGGCTTTTGCATTTAATCTTCATTCTGTGTGACCGATGATGCACTTGCATTAACATCCACTGAGCATTGATCAGACCGCACCAAATGGGGTTTCAGGGTTGATGCTGCCAGTGTGTAGTCCTCTTGACCTGCATATGACCCAGTGTTTTCTACATTTTAAGCTGTAGTTATGGTACATACAGATATTATGTGAGATAAGCAGGAGTTTTCCATGGCTCCTAGATAGTTCTTTATCTTTCATAAATGGCAAGGCAAGATATGGCTTTGTTCTATGTTAGCGACAGCTGGACGTGTGCCAAACATAAACAAATAAATTGCACAGCATCACAGAACTAGTTCCTAGGTAACCATGTGACAGTGCCGACAATTGCTATGGAAACCAGTGTATCCTCTGTCTCTCTCTCTCTCTCTCTCTCTCTCTCTCTCTCTCTCTCTCTCTCCCTTTCTCTTTCTCTCGCTCTCTCTCTCTTTTTCTCCCTGTCCCTTTCTCTTTCTCTCTGTCTTTTAGTTCTTTCAGGAAATGTGTGAGAATATTCCCTTTCCTGTGAATTGATTTTACTCTCCAGGTTTGACAGTTATGGAGGAAGACACTCTCACGTCATAGAAAGTAATTTCCCCTCATACTTTGTACAAGCTGTAGAATGTATTAAGGCAAACTATACACCAGGGAAAGACACTGTGGTTGAAGATAAGATGTAACTGGTAGAGCTGACAAAGCTCTCTATAATACGAACACTACTTTTGTACATCACCATGCAATTAGCTGCCCTGCTTCCATGCTTCCCCCCCAACTAGTATGATATGAAAAAACGTAATTCGCCTATTCTCTGTAACAAATGAAGACATTTTTCAAGATCAGAGTAAACAACAACTAGTTTTAATCATTTTCCTCAGATCTTTAGTTCTGCAAGCTAATTTGCAATGTGCTTCACAGCAGGTCTTTTGTTTTGATTCTGTTTGTCACAAATCCAGTTACAACTCGATGTTCCAAATGGAAAACCAGGCTTCTCTTCAAAGACGCAGACATCACAGCGTATTCTATTAAAAAGCAGGTGCAAATCTGAAAGAGATGCTTTGATTTGCGGCCCATTATGGACATCTTTGTTGCATCACCTTTATGTGAGTACTTTACCTCTTTCCTCAGAGCTGATCAGAAGAATTAGCCCATTATTCTTGGTAGATAACCAGAAATGAAGAGATCACATGAATGAAAAGGAACCTCAAAAGTTATCAAGTTATTCAACACACCCAATTAAACTTGCTCCAATCCTCTAATGCCATCTCCTGGTTAATCACTACGTGGTGTACAAGGGGTTGCCCCCAATTAGCTGCCTCAGGTGACACCCTGACACCCCACTGCATTGTGATTGTATTTCAGCTTCAATTATTCTGAAAACCCTTCAGGCAGAGGTGATAGGTCTCCACTTCTCTTAATTTTCACTTTTCTTATGCTTGTTTTACCCTTCTCTTCAGTCATAGGGGCTGTCAAAAGAGAGTCCTTGATGTTTAGGAATAAAAGAGCCATAAACTGTAACAATCATAATCTTTTACAGTTTTATGTGTAATGTTTAGCAGTTCCGTGTAGATGGAACAGCTGAGCAGTATTTATATTTTTAAAGTCATGCTCAGTGTTAGGCTGTATTACAGTCTATGGGATAACCTGAGGTGTGATCATTGCAAGTTGAAAGCTTAACCTAAAAATCCGCCATGACAACTTGAGAAAGTGTGAGAATTAGCCATATAAGACGGTCACAGAATTGGAAGAAAAATAAAAATGTTTCTCAGAAGTGGAATTTGGTGAAGACAGCTAGTAATGATCAAATATTTATCAGTCAGCCTTACTTACCAGCAGTACCAGCATAACTGATGATGAATGGCCTTAAAATGCAATAACACTTTTCTTGTATCTTTTTGGATGGAGTGTGTGATTACACTGCCAACAACACTACAGCCAGATCTGGTACAGAAGTTTGTTGTCTTTCTGGTTGTCCCTTGTCTTAATCACTTTAGCTGCTAGCTTTCTTGAGAATTGTTCAACACTGTCTAATTTCACCATCATAATGATCAATATTGCACCACAAGGGTACAGTGTTCATAACACTGTACACTTAAAGCCCTATTCGTATGGTATTGACATTACCAGGGGTGATCCCTCTACATTAGTATTTTGTGTGGCGCATTGATACAGGATAAAATAACGTGTGTATTGTACTTAAATGTAAGTAAAATTTCAGTAATTAAATTAGCCAGCGATCTTGCTTTAGGGGAAATTAGGTCATCGTAGCAGTGGAACAGTATAATCAGAAATACAAAATACAATCAGAGGACAATACTCAATTTAAAACACTATACACAATATACCCACATATATACACATATATACACAAGTATATCTCAGCATATGATTTCAAGACATCAATATATCAATGTTTCAGAAGCGGAGTGTCTGTTCTTCAACAGCCACATTAATAGTATAGTTAACAGTTGTTTTGCTCACTGACTGCATGTGTTAGAAGCATATTTACACATGAATACACGGCTCATTTAGATCACGTAACAGATGCTTTGTTGCTGTACTAACCTTTCGTTGCTCACAACCTTCTGTCATCACTCATTTTAAATGTCAATATAGAGGATCTCACAGCACAGCTGTTGACTGCTGTTCAACATGCTGTAATCATATTTCACAATTGTTCTGTTGTCTGGCAACAGAAAACAGAAGTTTGATAAAATACAATACCGAATCTGAAACAAGCAGATTTGCATAGGACTATTATGTTATCACAGGATAATACTGTGTTTTCGCAGAATATGGGTGGTAATTTTAGGTGGAATTTTTGGCAGATTCTCACAGGATTAAGATTATGTAGGTATTACACATTACTAGAGGCCCAGAGGTTATACAAGTCTGATACAAATGGGTTTTAAGACTGCAATTAATAGCCAAGACAAAGGCATTTTTCACATGCATCCTTGACCAAAAGTTGGCATTAACCACCTGAGATTTGAGGCACAGTAAGAAAGACAGCCAGTACAAGTTTCATAAATAGTTTTCTTGTTAATGTCTGTAATTAAGATTTTTTCTGTTGTAATGGTGAGTAAGGTATTGTGATTAAACAAATAGACTCCAATAAGCTACAATTACATTCAGTGTTTTATTGTGATAGTGATTTTACATTTTGACACTGTTCATGGTCCAATCCTACGGAGCCCTAGACATGACGTGGTCAAAAAATAAATTAGATTGTGGCCATGAAATAAGTATAATGTGCGCACAAAATACTAATTCGTGGCCACAAAGTAGGTATAATGTGTGCTCGAAATACTAATTAATAATATTGATATCATTCCTGGACAGCTGGGTAAGCAAATTGAGCGCACCTTCTCTAGAAACTGCAATGTCTGAACTTTTAATGAACTGAACTGTGAACTTTTAATCTTTTGTGGTGTTATTGAAGGACAGATGTCCAGAGAACACTACAGACACCTTCAGTAGTTCAGTCTGAGCAACAACAGCCTGCAAATCAATACAAACTAGATTCCGATCACTGATAGGCTATAGGTTCCCTTGGCAACGTGATACAAAGTGAGCACTAATGTAAATGCAAGGATGTGTTTGGTGGAATCATGAAACGCTGCGGCTCAAATATCCTATGTATTCCCTCAGCTGAGAGTCTGACACACATGATGCTACTTTCAAAGGAGATGATCAGATGATCACTGCCTAAATGCGGGATAACAAGATATTGATGAGAAAAGAATAAGAAAAGACACTCACCTTAAGGACATCACATTTTCTAGAGAAGGTGCTCTTTATTTGCTTACCCAGCTGTAGTATTTCGTGCACACATTATACCTACTTCATGACCATGAATTAATATTTCGTACACATGTTATACTAATTTTGTGGCCACGAATTAGTATTTTGTGGCCATGAATTAGTATTTCATGCACATGTTATAGCTATATTGTCGCCACAATTTTTTGTTTTTTGATCATGTCATATCTGGGGCTCCTTACAATCCTGCTGTGTTTTTCTTTTATTATGTGCCAAACTTGGCTAATCTGTCTTATTAGCTCAGTAGTAAACAATTGATATTCAAACGGTATAATTGCGATGCAACTGGGATGTCCGTATCGGAACTCTTCTAGTTATGTCTGACAAGGCCTCAGCTGTGTGTTGAAGGTGTAAGAGTCAGAATATCGGTGAATAGTTTTTGCAGGTTGACAAATTTGACATAGGGATGTTCCAAGACAATGCTAAGGATCAACTACTCTAATATGTGCATATTAGTAAATTAAATAAAGCTGACCAAAAGCAGATCCTTTCTTCACTGAACTCTGCTGCGTTTTGTCCACCTCACGCTAGTGTTGCTGTACCAAATGGCAGCCTAGCTTTACACTGCCTGCATTCTAATTTTTATGTGGGTGAAATCAATCATGCAAATGTAAAAAATGATTTTGTCGCACCGGTGATTGACTCTGTTCTTTCACCTGCGTTGGCGAAATACACATATTCTCTAAATTCTAACAGTAATGAATCTGTCATCTCTTCTCTCATATCAGCAATGAGCAGTGTACAAAACATTCAGCATGCAACTGCTCACTTGCTTTTGACTGTTGCTGACATTAGTATTTAATGAGTAAATGTAACAATCATCTATGTTTTTCCAGAATCGCCCTCTGCACTTTTTTAAAGATAACAAACATCAGTGGTGGCACGTTATTATCATGTATTACTTCATGGCAGTCCAAAATAAACATTTTGTGTTGTAAGGTTTGCTTGCTCTCTGCAAGACACTGACTGTACAAAGGCTTTTTATGAGGTAAAAGAAGCATCACTTTGTAACAGTACTGTACAATTGTGCTGATCGCTTCATATCAAATGTTTCAGTCACATCGTCCTGGTGAATCTGATTCTATATCAAAATGCAAAGCTTATGAACTTCATAGTTTTGAATAAGTATGTAGTATGTCGAATTCAGCACAAAGCTTGTGAAAAGTAAGATATGCCGAATTAAGAACATTTAATCAACTGCTGGAATGGAGTCTGTATCCGCAAAGAACTCAGATGAGGATCGGTGCCTAACACATTCTTAGCTTGTGTAATGGTGTGCTTGTGTGTTGGTTTTTGCACGTGTCAGTTTATCATTTGTCAGAAGGGAACCACGTCTCCCTCAGACTATTAGAACCAGAGCCCCGGTAGCCTCCAGTAGCCTGCGGCTTTAAGAAATAGCTTTTTAAAAGGTATCAGTCTCCCCTGTTTCCTCAGGATCCAGGTGCTTTTAATTGGATTTCTTTGACAAAATTATTGCCTGCTCTCGGGTCAATCTTGGATGTGTGGTGTGTAGTAACAAGTGTTCCTATATAACCACTTTACTCATAAACAAACTTCACAAAGAACTTTTATTTGATTGGAAATTACAATGTGACCAAATGTTGACCTCTCCCCCACCCCCACCCCTGCCTTTGGTGCAGTTCCTTGTAATCCTCCTTAAAGCCTTCTGAGACTTCATCAAGCTACATCTTGTGAATCAAGTCTGACATATATGTTGGATTTCTTCATGTAATATCGCAGCTTTGTAGAAATTGCAGACCAAGCACTAAAGAATATTTTCAGAGCCATTTTGTACAACCACCTCCACTAGGGAATCAATTAAAATCCCCAAATGTAAAGACAGTAAAAAAACATTTATTCCCTGGGACCCAGTCCCTCCAAGGTAATGTGACCTTCTTAAGCGTAACTGACTTAAGTGAGAGCTCGTACTGAAAGGAGGACTAGCCCTATAATCCCTTAGAAAATGGCTCTTTGAAAATCCTATTATAATGACATAGCAGGTCCAAGCCTGGTCAATGCAATTAGTCAGAGGAAATGAGCAACATTTCTCTGTCTAAATGGGGACATTAATTGATAAAGACAAAGAATAAGATTATATCATGCCAATTTGAATATTTTATTGTATGGGATAATTGTGCTGGGCTACTTTGTGCCGATCAAAGACAAGAGGCTTTCACATGGACAATTAATACAGAGCTTTTTGTCTATACTTGGATGATAATATAACATTTAATTTCCAAATTGTGTGGATTACTACATGCAAGAAAAATGTGCTCTAAAATGAATGCAGCATAAATGGAGTATTGAATTCGATTTGACAGACTAACAAGTAAAAATCTGCTCAGGAGATGTACCATTGTAAATGCTTCATAAAATGCTACTTTAGAAAGATTTATGTTAGGTACTTACTTCAGCCAGAGAGTTGTTTCCGTCAAAGCAAGGTTAAATTATATACTTATTAAACTCATGTGGGCCTACAGTCTGTTAGCTGTCTGTAAGTGCTGGGTCCTAGATGGTATTCTGCCAGAGTACTGCTGAGAGGCTCTGCAGTAATTGAGTGATTGCAAAGTGAGACGTATAGGCTACTTTTCTCTGAGCTGAGCCGGGAACTTTTAACAAGGTACAGGATTTTGAGGTTGGGACATCAGGTGGAAGTTTATTAAGACTCTGCTTCTGACTTCACTGTGTCATGCCCTTCGTGCTGTGTCTCATCTGTTCTTGTCTCGCCAGTTGTTAAAGCTGGCTAAAAATGGGCTCTGGTGTTGCGTGTGCTAATCTAACACCATACAGTTTTTGAGGGAACATTGGGGTGTTGAACAACTTGGAGTGTGAGGTCCCTGCCTGGCTAAAATCTGAAAGTATCAAAGTGAGAAACTTTTGAACTGAGACATGTTTCATATAATCATAGTAATCTATGTTGTCTTCACAGTCAGTCTATATGGGCTGTTTTCTGATGAGGGCGGGCTTGATCTAAAAGATGGTTTGTTTAAGGGTTTGACTGGTGTTCATGGTACAGATGTGTAGGAAGCTTCTATGAGTTCCTGAAAAACATCAGAATTGAATGAGAGCCCCCAAGTGTAAAGCACTGTTGTGAGTTAACACTCTTTTTAGATACTCTGCTACAGAGGAAGAGGTAAATATTACAGAATGTTTACTTAAATTAGTCATATTTCCCAACCAAAATGCACTTCATTAGTGGCAAAGTCTTTTCAAGAGACTTCATGTCCTTGCCAAAAAGAACATTGCTATTTCTGCCACTGCCGCACCTGCAGAGACAGCTTTACACTGCGGGGTAAGTGGTTAACAGACTGTTGATGTTCTTGTTTCTTTCACAAGAAATAGGCTTGAACATCATATAACATACTACAACATTTTGATATTTGAAAATGTGTGTATGGTGCATTAAAGTGCGAGGAATCCAAGTGTTGAGCTACCAAACATACGCTGTTAAATTCTTGTATTATTCTGTTGAGGCTTGCCTCCCTATTCAGATGGGACCATTATAAAAATTGATTGAATACATACTTAAGAGATGGGCATGATTGTATGAATGTTAGAAATTGATAGTTATGCTTAAGGGAATTTTAATAATATTTTGTTAATTATTCAAACTACCTTTATAATTTGTAGTGGGTTTTTGCAGTCATGTATTTACCTACCGGTAATTTATTTTCTTCTTTTGTGGAAAAATTACATTTTGTCTGAAAGTTCATCATAGTTGTAACAATAAAAGATACAATAAGAAATTACACAAACAAAAGTAACTGTAATACTACTCCACACTTTCACAAAAGTATTAAAATAATTCGAAATTCGAATATTCCTTCGAAAGTGGGGGGGGAGTTCTCATTCAAACATAATGAACTGTTCGAATTCAAAATGTACGCAACAAATAAGCGCAACACACCGTTTGAAGTACCGGTAGTTTGCCTTGTGATCCAACAGAGGGTGCTCTAAAACTTCACTATCAGCTTGCCCTATTTACCCTTGACCTATCAATTCAGCTATATTATGTTGTTTGCTATGAAAATGGAGGACACTAGCGATCAACACTGTTCTGAGTGGACAATCACAACACCAAAGCATCTGAGAAGTAGCGTATGTAAGTATTTTGTAGCTGTCTTACTCTACGACAACAAATCTGTGAACTCAGCTAGCTTACAACCTCGTAAGCTAATGTTTTTTGAATACATTCGAATAAATTACGTCATTTCAAATTCGTTCGAACTTGACTTTTTGAAAAAGTGACAGCCCTATCACACATGTTGTTATTAGCCACTTTTGATAGGTATTATAGTTTAGTTTTACATTATAGGTACAGTGTGTAATTGAGTATGTATATAATACAGTTGGCTATAATCTGGGGTGTAGCGCTGTTTGTACTAGAGTGCACTTAGATGACATTTTTAAAAAAATGTCACGTTCCAATTACCTGTCCAGCATAAAACGGTTAAATTGTCCGTGTGTAAATATTTCTTTATCATCATGGATTTCCAGCCATCCCCAAATTGTTCCACAAAGCTGGGAGCATGGAATTGTCCAACAAGTCCCACAACTTGATATGCTGAAGCATTCAGAGTTCCTTCAGTTCCTGAGCCAAGCCCAGCTACTGAAAAACAACCCCAGACCATAATCCTTCCTACACCAAATTTTACACTTGGCACAATGCAGTCAGACAAGTACCGTTCTCCTGGCAGCCGGCAAAGTCAGACTCATCAATCAGATTGCCAGATGGAGAAGCACAATCCGTCACTCCAGAGAACATGTCTCCACTGCTCTAGAGTCCAGTGGCGGCATGCTTTACACTGCTGCATCCAACGCTTTGCATTGCAATTACTGATGTATGGCTTGGATGCAGCTGCTCAGCCATGGAAACCCATTCCATGAAGCTCTATACGCACTGTTTTTGAGCTAATCTGAAGGCCACATGAAGTTTGGAGGTCTATCGCGAACCATGTGCCTCAGCATCCGCTGACCCCGCTCCGTCATTTTATGTGGCCTACCACTTCATGGCTGAGTTGCTGTCATTCCCAATCGCAGCAGGCAGGACAGTTAGCTCATCTCCCTCGCGCTGAATTGCTGGAAACTGATTTAGGGACCTACGCCGACAAGACCTGGTTGCTATGGATGCCCCTACCATCACAAGCTGACAGAGGAGCAGGCAGGGGTGGTATGGCCAAGTACTGTGCCGAAAAGACCCAGTCACTATGGACGCTCCTAGCATCACAAGCCAACAGAGGAGCAAGCAGAGGCGTTGTTACCTAGGACGGAGGCACCTCTGTCCAGCAGGGATAACCGCTGGGCTGGAGGCAAATCCATGGAAAATGCTGCTTCCCTCCATCCTACTTTCAGGCGCTGCAAGTATGTTCTGCTAGGTGACACAACATATCACACACTGTATCTTTTGAATAAAATCTCAGGGTTATTCCAAGTGCTTTCATTATCATTAAAGTGGAAAATCCAGTTGGAGTCTCAGACAACAGAATACAATGTTTGATACTTATAGGGAGCATTTAGCTGTCGGTTTGTAGGTTTTACAATTAGGATGACAAGTGTTCCTCTATACACAAGATTTTTTCACTTAATTTAATTTGTGTTAATCTTGGCACTTAATCCACTATAACATTTATATGGCATGCATTATTCATATTGAATCAGGATGTTTGATATGGCAAGGAGAGTACATTCCCACTGATGTTGTGATGATTGCCCCCATGAAGCATAATTACAGCCATCGGAAGTGCAAGTCATCTTTCCTTCAGTACAAATCAAATTTAGAGGACATAATCATATATGCTCCTTTATTAGTAGCTAAATCAGTCTTCTCAGGGCCCAGCAGGTCTTAGACTGCCACAGTATTTATTATGAGATCACGCCGTCCGCAGAGAAAAACAAGAAGGAGGCCTTTTAGTGACACAATATAGACATTTTTTTTTGTGCTGCTTGGTTATCTTGGTCACTTTTAGGTACTAGCACTCTTTGACAGTGTTTCATGCGGGATGTGTGTTTGAAAGTTTATATTCCAACTTTATTTTTCCTCCTTGCTTGTTTCTGTTACTGGGGTTATCATACACTTAATACACTTTAAATTCAATCCATTTTTGATTCAACAGACATTTTCAGAAACGGATCTCTGCGGTGTGAGCAGCATGTGTTCATGGCGACACATTTTATGTTTCATTTCCGTCATTCAGTGTCTCATCTGTGTTTTCTGCCTCACATGTGCTTTACTCAGCAAAGATAAACCAGAGAAATTATTCATGGAAAATCATATGGACGTCATACTACCATCTCGCTACAGTTTCAATGTCTACAGTTTTAGAATACGTCACAGACACAAAAAAGATATACTAAACAGATGAAGAACAGTATTTTTTAGGTGCAGTTGTAGTCTCTGTTACTCTCTCTATCTCTTAACGAATGTAAAGGAAAATCACATCGTCATCATTACTGATCATTACTGAGATTCTGATGTATAGTATATAGCATCTATAGATTTTACACAAACCAGATGAATGTTACATCATCAGGCCATATAGTGCTTTAATAATAATCCCCACAGTATTCATACTTTTTTATATAGGGCAATGCTGGGAAAATTTACTTCAAATTCAAACTACTGAATTGGCATCTACTACCATGCATTGCTGTGTTTACGGTTTTTAATTCACTGTGGTTAAGTGCAGTGATCAAAGCAAACAGAATGTTTGCAGTACAGATGGCTTTACTAGATATGTGTTATTGAAAAGGAGAACATTACTGACTGTTCCTTAACTATTAACAATCTTCAACCCTTGGAGAAAAGTCAGAGTTCTTGCAGTCTGCACAGGCTGTCTTTTCAGCTAGTGTATAGGCTCTGAATTCACAGTAATCCCTTAAAACACAACAATAAATCCCTCTTTAGGCTTTCGGCGCTTTGTAAGATGTTGTGACTTTCAGGGCGTGATTTATACCTCAGCCCTCTCACAGTGTGCATACTAGTAGATGTGTTAACTTCACTTGCAAGCTCAGTTGCGAATATGTTTTGTTTTTTTAGTCATCATGTCTCTAAGGGACACAGAGAGTGTGAGGGACGAAGCTTAACTGTATATGACCTTTATCTTGCCTTGCACCTTATTAAAAATAGCAGCAGATGAAGCAGATAAAACCCTCAGCAGTACTAATGTGTGGTATTGGTCAAAGTACATATTCTGGTGAACAAAAATCATTGACCGGAGTGATCATGACATGCTCCTGCTAATATCAAGTAAGTCTGACTGACAATTTGATTTGAATTCATTCTGAACATGTCAGAAACAGTCCTGTCAGTAAATGGGACCTGGCTTTTACTTGCATAAAATTAGTTAAAAATAGAAAATCTGAATGTCTCCAACAGGTTTGCCATTCAACTTTGTTGACTGACTCAGCATGTCGTGAGGTTCTGTAAGAGAGTCATTGTCGCTGGTGTCAACTTGAACCTTGGGGGCCGAAGGTCAGTCAATGAAACCAGCCGGTTTTGACATTTGCCGTACAAAGCTCTTCAGTGTCAACACCACTAAGCCAGCTCTATCAGAAAGTGGATCTATTGACACATGGGTAATGTCAATGCAGAAACCAGCATGCAGGAACAAGGACTTAGCCAGCTTTATTATTGGATATCTATCATAACCTTCAACCTTTTTCTGTGAGAGTGGTTATTATTTCCCAAAGAGCAGGCTGATCTGGGTCTGCATCCAGGTCTGCTAGGTCACAAACAACCACACAGAAACCTGGGAGTGATGGAGCGTCAGTACATGGTCAACATCCATGACAAATCCCCTGTCAGACAGGCTCTCATTCCACTGACTAAACACGGAGGGCACAACATTATCTCGGAGGCAACAGTCCAGTATTTCAAGGCATAAATGGCTGAACTGCAACAGAAACTGGAGACGGCAACAAAAAAATAATCTGGGCAGTTTTTCTTGGACAAATATAAATATGATTAGGAACCAAGCTGATTTACAAATGGGAAACATCTTTATTAAATTACCACAATGTGTAGGAGCAGTATATTGAAATTATTCAACCTTCTTGTAGAAATGCAGAGAATTCAATGCCAACTAGAGAGTGTGGAGCATAACAAACCCATTTGAAAGCCTACGTAACAAATAGTGATGTGTAAAGTCTATGGATGAAATGAGATGCATGCAGTTGGTATTAGTATAAATAGCAAGAGATGAAACTGAGCAGATAACACCATCCAGCCATACGTCTGTTTACACTCTAGGGATGGGAAACATTTTTGATTCTTTGAAGCATGGCAATTTTCTCTAGAATGATATGTCTGGATGCAGATAAATTAATGATCCAAATTTTAAAACTGAAATTAGTTCGGATTGGTAGCAGAAGGTCATACTTTCCACATCTGAAACAGAATGAATGGAAACTATAGACTTTCTGGTGTATACTGCTGCATTTATCTGCACACAACACAAATAGGAGGCTTTAAATTAACATACTTCTTTCTCTTTTCAAAGCCTGGACTGCATGTAAAAGAGGCAAACAAATGTACAATATGAAAAAAATTATTTAGCTTATTTAGCTGTTCCTGCTCAGACGGGAGGACAGACCAGTCTTCAGCGATGTGATGGGCTGTTATGGTGATATAAGAATGGATTGCCCGTGAAGTCCATATGTTGCAGGTGAGAACATCATGTTCTATTCTGCTGAGAATTTCTTTGACTTTCTCCTTAATGTCCTTGTAGATTTGAGGCACTGCTGTTGCAGAGAAACACTGGAAGGTATCACTTTCCTCGGCTCCAACGTGTGTAGCATGTTCCTCTATCCTGTATTCTTCACAACGCTATAAGGCCGCAGGCCTTTGCAAATAAAGTGATTGATTTAGTTATGTGTTTTGCTTTTTCAGAACCGCTGGGTAGTTTGTACAGTGCTGCTTTGAGTATCTGCTGGCTTGCTGCTGCGGATCATTTGGCTATTAACTCTACATTTACCTCAGGATAATGTCTTGCCAGGTGGGCGGTAAGGCTTGTTGTGTTTCTGCAGTACACGACATGTGCATTACAGAGTTTACAAATAGCTTTCGACATGTCCAGCTCTGCTTTTCCCTTCAAAGCAAAAAATACTAAATGTGTCCACACTTTTGACTTAAAATGAGATGGCAGAGATTTTATTGCCACATATTTTTACAAGTTATCCAGTTATCCAAGTTATCCGCCGTTCTCCGCTTTCTGTTTAAGTCACTAATAGGTAGTTGAAGAAAAACATTTCGCCCTCTGCTGGAGAAAAGCGATCGAAAAAAAATCGATTTAAAAATCATAAAACAAAAAATAGAGACACTGATGTGAACCAAATTTTTCTCCCACCCCTATCATCTTGTATACAAAGTGAAACAGTGAAGCGACTCTCTTGTGGTTTGGTTCCTCATCTTATTCCTGTTATTGCGTTTGAAAAGTAATTACAGGTTAATTGTCAAACAGCTTTCACTTAAACACTGAAGAGGCTTCCCTGGAGAATCCCATTTAATGAGAATGGCAGCCGGAGTTGTACTAAACCATTAAGATAAATTACAAATTATGATCTTAACGTGACGATTTAGAAAGTCTAAATTCCCATTTTCCACACCTTGTTCTTTCTTTTGAACACTGTACCCTGAATGAAATGATTCTCTTTTTCTTAAAACGACATTATAGATACACATTAATCCTAATTTACTCAAAGTTGGTGAAGATGCATTCTGTACAATTGTGTCCTTGGTGTTGATCTGGCCTGGAGCTTTAGTCATCTGTCACTTTCTTCTCTATGCTGTGAAGAGCTGCATAAAAATCAAGGACTCAAAAACCCAGCAGCAACCTAAATGCCAAAGAAAGGAGGTTGTGACTCCGAAATGCGATAAGGATTTTATGTGAGACAGTAATAATCTTTTCGAGCCTAATCTGCCAGTGTTCGTTGGCATTTCAGTACTACATTTGAAAACATTATATTTTTACTTGTCTGTGAACAATGTACCAATTCTGAAATGTTGTAAAAATATGCAGGTGAAACAATGAAAATTCTAATTGGAACAGCATTTGTACTGGTCTGCAGTGTTCAGAATGTGTCAGTCTTCTGAAAAACATAACAGGAAACCAGTCAACATCCAGTATGGTGTTGCATCAGATTGTGAAAATACAATTTAACCAGGAGGAGATGAATTGTTTGGTATCGCATTAATATCAGTGTGTCAAAATCCCTTAGATGTCAATATAAGTGTGAGCACTGAGGAGTTCCCATGGTACACTGATAGGAAAAACAGAGCACTGTGCAGACCTTAGGCTTTAATATCCGATGCGAAAGAGAAACAGAAACAGGAGATTGGTTATTGTGTCGATTGAGTCGTCAGCTCCTATTTGAACACTTCCTCCAAATAGCAATGAGACACTGATTATAGATAGACTGTGAGGAAGTGAGGAAAGTTGCTTCCACTCAATCTGGATCTCAGTCAAACATAGGTCCATGCTGTGACAACCGTGTTAAAGTCATTGGGTGCGATAAATGGCCTCCTCCAGAGACAGATTGCTGAACTGTTAAATTTAGAACACATCACCTCCCATTCACCGCCTCCCTGTAGGCAGCCAAAATGATCACCCAAGTGTTTTGTAATGTGTGATCACCTTAACTCTCCATGAACCATGGGAGCAGTTTTGCAGAAACCTTTAAAGGAAACCTTTTTATCACTGCCTGTGACTGAAGTTTGACCACAGGACCCAACTTGCAGCTTAGGTTTATGGGCAGTGTCTTTCATCCCCTGCAGGGTTGGTGCTCTAGATATATTGCTTACTAAGGAATAGTATTTTGACTTACGATGAGAATTTTGATTACATACTACTCGTATGTAACACTGAGACTATTTCTAAATGATATCCCCCTGCAAATGACCTCTGTAACAAAGCGATTATTTTTTAGTGACCGAGCGATTATCAGCCACCGATATATCGGGGCCCGATAGAATGGCCCAGTTTCTATTGGGGGTTCTATCATATCGGTAAAATGTTGCGCCGATAGAAAAAAAGTGTGACAATGACAAAAGCATGCGCTTTTAGTCAATGTTAAATCACTATATCGTTGCATATCAGCTATCGGTGATTGCACCCCCTCTAATATCGGCTATCATTGTTGGGCCAAAAAAATCGGTCAGACACTATTATTTTTAATCTGTTATCAGTATAATATTCACATTTCTTGAGATGTGTTGGAAATCCAAAGACAAAAAAGTAAACAAGTATTCTGTTTTGGGTCTAAAGTTAAATTTTTAAAGGACTATTTGGTCAAAAAGGCCCACAAACTTCTTCAAGTGCCAATCACCAATCTGAAACCTTCCAAAACAAAGCCTCAACGATTTCCCTGCTCCGTTCTCTGAACCTCCCTCCTGTTTGTTTTGGCTGCCATCCACACAGCCATCTGAGCCACCAGCTCACTGACTAAGACCAAAGCTGACTCCCTCAGCCTGTGGCCTGCGGTGGTTGTCTCCCATCCATGCTGACATACACAGCCCAGGCCAGCTCTAAGTGTGGATGAATAATGGACGAGCACAGTCCAAAGGTTTTTCATCTCCCCAACCAGTGTGCATGGAACTGTCGTCTCTCTTTTTTGCTGTCTGTAACTCCAACATCAAGAGCCAGTGTTGCCAAGGATGTCTGTGTGATCTAAGAGAGAGTTGAAATATTTGTTATGACATCATACGAGGAGTTACTGCTACAACAGTAAGACAGTAAGATATCCTTGATTATGAGCAACATTCAGTACAGTTGTCTTTGGGACAATCCCTATGGCTTTATTTCAGAAATTCCTCAAGCAAATGTGGTTTCAAATCAATGGAAAATACTGGTGTTGTGGAAGCAGACAATGTGCCGATAGCAGTTGCTAAGAAACTGCTGAGGTGTTGGTGTTGGACAGTGATAATTATACTACTGGAATCCGATCATTTGTGAATAATTTATCCAGCAAGAGATGGAGAGACAAGAGAATGGGGAATGTAGCATTCCCCCATATGTGTCAGAACCAAAGTAAACACAGTAATGAGGAGTCTGCAAATGGAGCCACTTGGAAGACCTCCGGCATAGCCAAATGAAAGATTGCGGTGCCAGCGATGTGATATAAATAAGTGTTATAAAGATTTTGGCTAGAAGAATTCTCAGATGGAGAAAATGACAGAGTCTGCATCAGGATTCAGTGGGAAATGCTGCAGACACTGTAACAGCTTGTTACCACAATGAATATAACAGCTGTCACAACTTGCCAAGTGAGAACTGAATGACTGCAGACTGCTCCATTTTGTCCAGCAAAACTCGCATTGTCTGTCTCCTTCAATATTCATTCTCACATGCAATCCCCTTTGTTTGGCAGTTCCTATAGATTTATATTTCTTGAAATTTGAATGAATAATTAACTGTATTCATGCTTACCATGGAAAAGTGCAGGACAACCAGGGTCATCAAAAGTGCCCCAGCCTTGACTTTACATTTTTAACCCGTTAGCAGTTGAAACAGACATATGAAAACATTAGATGCGAGCAGAAAGGCAGCAAAGTGCGGGTTGTGCATGGAATGAAGTGGTATGTCATTGTGAGGATTGATAGTAACCAAACAAACCAGAAAGTGGCATGCTAAATGCTGATTGGTGTGCAGAAGTACATGATGACACCTTTTGTCAACCAACACTTTAAACGAGTGAGAAAAACACAGGTAAACAACAAAATACACAAATATCAGAAGTGATTTAGGCAAAACTTTTTAAACATCAAATCAGCAAATACATCCCATCCCACATGTTCATCCCTCGTAAGAAGCATCTGATGAAGAAAGTACATGTTTAGGGATTTTTTGGGGGGGTTGATTTTGCACTTTCCAAATATGTTTTGCTAAATCAATTTGTGCTTGAATACTGAACAGAAAACCTGGGGCCAGTTACTATTCCAGTACAAGAATACTGTACACAATACAAAATACAGAGATCGAGTGGAAGGAATAGAAGGGGTTAATAAGGGGCCCAGCAATTAATTTCTGCCCTGGGGCTCCTTTTCAGGTTAATCTGGCAATGCAGCCAGTCTCCACACTCGCTACTTATTAATGCAACATCACTGGTAGCACAGCTGGCATCATTTCAGTGTCTTACATTGTTGTTCCTTTCAGTAAAAGTGGTTATAGCTGCATAAATTATATCCTTTAACTACCTTCCAGGGAGGCAAGTTAACACAGATTTTGTAGAGGGTGTATTTGAGAAAGATATGCTGTGACAGGGAATATCCTTTCAGACAGTTTCTATAACTGCCTACTTGAGGCTCTTAAATATCAGGATCAGAATGATAGCAATTACTTTTTTTTTTTTTTAAGGTTTGCAGCATTTGAATATCTCAGTGCAGTGTATTCAGCTTGGTAAGACAGTATGTTCCCAAGTAGCCGGAATTCTTACAGTTTATGAGACATGCGCACAAACATCTGCATATGCCCTCATCTAGTTTTTCATCATGAATAAAACAGGCAAAATGTGGAGCACATTGGAACTCTTTTTGTGTTGAAAGAGACAGAAATCATACAGAAACACCTGAACTGTAGCTGTCTGAACTCATGTCAGTAAACACCAGCTAATGGCACAACGCCTGTGCAAAGCCAATGGATCGGGGGTTTCCTGATTGGTGTTTCAACTGTGAACACACTTCTCTGCGTCCGAGCAGACATGCCTTACAGGCTGCAGCCAGTTCACTGATGTGACACTGCACACTCTTGCCTCTTGGCCTCTCTCCTCTGCTGCCAATCATTTCTATTTTTGCTCGTCGTCTCTGAAATCTGTCCAGATCCTCAAGCTAATCAAAGCAGGGAAAATAGGTTTTACTTGCAAATCAAAGATATTCTATGATGAAAAGGGGAGACACTGTTTTCTACATCAATTTCTCATCAGCACCTCATTTTTCTTGCTTGGGTATCGATTTTGAAATGGGAACACCTGTGGCTGCTTCTTTATTTTGTTGGCTCACACAAATCCTTTTTCCATTGGGTTTCATTGTTCACTTATCTTCTGATTTGATTGAGATGCTCGGTGACCCTGCTGATTCCAGCTCCTACAAATTGAAGTGGTGAAATGACATCATCTGGCATCTGGCTCAAAAGATTAACTTTTTGTAATTGTCATAGATAACAATCTGGAAAGACTTTTGTGAACAGCACTGCCATTATTTATTTAAACGGAGAAGAAAATAACAAAATAAAAAGAAATGAAGTGAAGTCTTGACGCTGGGGTGTACTGCAGTTCACCTTGATCTTAGCAGATCTTGGTACATTTTTCTAGGCATAGTATGCTGATTTTTCCATTACTTATATTTAATGAACTGCCACTCATCAAGATGGCCTTTAGTCATTTGCAAGTTATGTTATTTTTTGCATGCAGTAAGTAGCAAACTGATTACTTCCTTGTGAGATATTGCTTGGGTACAGGTCCAAATTGAGGAGGGATGTTGTTTGAGAATATGTCTTGTTAAGTTTGGTGTAAGGCTCACACACCGAGTGATCAAACCAGGGCAGGACTAGGATACTGTATACAAAAATGATATGACTTGACTAATCCGTAGTGTGATCTTCAGGTCATGATTTGGTTTATCACTTTTTTGCTGCATAATATAATTTACCAGAGAAGTCTGTGGACACACAGGTTTCCTCAGCATAAGATTGTGTTTCACATTATTGTGGAGAGCGCATGGTAAAACAAAAGCCTTGTCTCCCATGTCTGTGTCAGGAAGAGGAATAATCAGGCAGATGTGCTGTGCTTACAGTGAATAAAAAACAAGTGCCACATATTGGCGTGCGGCATGGCGGAAGGTGCTCACAGCAGCATGGGTGGCCCACAGAGCCACCAGGTAAGACTGGCAGTTCCATGTTAGTGAATTTGCATCTTTGGACACTGTCTCTACTTTTAGTGTGCCACACAAATGAAACAACAGACAGACTGGCACAGAAGGGCAGAAAAGTGACAATGGGACTGTAACTCTCATGTAGTTCCTCCCCAGTTTACTTAGGGGCCATCCACATGGAAACGCTTTTGTGTTTAAACGCACATGTTTTGCTTCGTTTTGGCCAATCATTCAAACAGATCCTGTAAATGCAGTGCCTGTAAACACACTTTTTTGAAACACTTTTTTTGTTCTCAGGGTGGAAAGATTCGAAAATGCTGCCCTTGCTTTCTCGTATGGAGAGCTCGACCTTTAGCCTCCAACCTCTTAACCCTGCGACGTCTCGTAACAACAACAACAACAGCGGATTACATGCTTGTGTTTGTGCTGCAGAAGATATTGAGCCAATTAGGGTTACTAGGGCAAAATATTATGCTCCTCTGCCAAAAAAGGATTATGGACAACCGACTAGCCATTTTCATCTTCTCGTTGTTCGGTTTCTCCTTCTACTGTCTGTTTGTACACAGTGTGCAAGCTTTATACGCATGCTCCATCTCCTCTTCTCTGTTTTTGGCGAATTTCAAGTGCAACCTATAGGCCTGGAATATGAACTAAAACATGTTGAGTCATAGGAAGAGGACAGAAAAGAGTACTGTAGCTTGTGACAAGTGTGGGAAAAAGTCACAGTACCCCCATGAGGACAATGAAAAAGTGCCAGTAGTGCTTACGGGTGAGTGCTTCATGGTTTGGATTTGTGTTATTACAGTTTGAGTTTCCTTAGGAGTTACTCTGAGCTGTTTTGTGGGGATCTGCCCTTTGCAGAATCTCAAGTTGTCTCCCTTTTTGTGGGTGTGAATTAGTTTGGAACTGAACTGTTTTGGGTTTGTGGGGAAAACCAAATGGACTGCGTGGATCGAACTTTAAGATACGTTTCAATTGCTAGTTTAAATTCTTCTTCAGTACAGAATGATGTTCATTTAGTCTATTATGATGCCATTTAGAGTAAAATAGATGATAGAGCAGGGTATGCTTAAGGGCTTGGCTACATTGATTGACAAGTCGCGAACAGGACGTTGACTCAGGTTCTCAGTCTCATTCAATGAGGATATTCTCTCTCACTCTCTCATCCAAACATGGCCACTTCTGGCTCCAAAAAAAACAATAAAAAGAGCCAAATGTGAGGCTTGAAAACAGTAGTCCACAAACCAAATGATGAGATCGTTGTTGGTTCACACTGGGTTCAGCCACCCGTGTGGTCCTGCTTAAATAATTCCAGCACACTAAAAGTCATAAATATTCCAACCTCTTAATTACAGACTTTACCTGATCAAAAAAAACCTCTTCATTAATTTAGCTACAGTTTACGGCCGGCATCTGATAATGAGTTCAGATTCTCAAATGGTCTCCCAGGGCAACATTTGTTGTGGTTGGTCGAATCAGTCAAAACAGGACAGTGGCTTTGTTCCACAACACATTAACTCCACTTTTGCTAATATGAATGATGCTTTCGTATATTATAGATAATGATAGAAAGCCTGGGTCCTCTCTTGGTTGGAAGATTCTTCCTACAAATGCCCACAGGCACACACACAAACCCATGAGCACGTCCATGGGGGGACGCTTCAGCTACATTAATGGTGTCGCGTACGCAGAGGCTAAAGGTCAGCCTCCGTCCTTTTAGCTCTGCTGGAGGATGTGTCCATGGTAACCACTGCACGACAAGCAGGCAGCCATCAGCTTAGCTTGGCTTAACCTTACTTCACTTTCGACCCAGATCCATCTTGCAAAAACAAAAAACATGTCCCAGTCATGCTTGTGCTTTACCTGTTTTGCCACAATAAACCAGATATGTTCTCTTCTGACTTAACAGACAGTGCATGACTAAGAAAAGTAACATAAATGTACATGGACACACCTGAGATAAAAACTGAAAGCAGGAGCAGTAAGGATGACTTTCTGGAGGGCCTGTAAATTTCCTCTCAGGGCACTCTCCTCTAAGGATGAAATCAGAACAACTTTCTTAACCTATCAGCAATCCTTGGCTTATGGAAGTGTCTATTTTTATTTAAGAAAAAAATCCCAAAGCAGCTTAATAGGAACAGTCTCCTGGTGCCCTGTGGTAATAGATGTGCTCTTAAATGCTTTTGGAATTTCATGGCCACACGCTGCGAGGTTTAAGAACTTTAAGCAGGCGTAACTGTGGAGACAGTATAACATTTTGAAACAGATTTGAAGCCCATAAATGTAAAGAGGGTTAGAATATTATCCACATACTTTTGCTGTCAGTTTAATTTAAGTGTTTTTTTTTGTTTGTTTTTATTGGATATGTGTATTTCCTTCCAAAATACATAATTGTTTAAGGCCTTCCTGATATTATCAAGCAGGACACATTTTAGCCCATAATGTCAGCTGAAACTTCCTAATTCAAAGGTCAGTATATTTACAACCAAGCACAATGCAGTGACTCACTGGTGTGACCTTGTAATGGTATGTTATCTGTGACAGCAAATGATAAGCATGTAGTAGAGAGCTGACTGCTTTGGCACTGGGTTTGTCATTGTCCTGGTAGCTCACTCAAGATAATTGGCTGCTGGAAAGTGGAGTGTCTTGTCCCTTTCAAGCCTGTTTGTTGATCAAAGGCATTTGACGGACTCACTAATCCCCTGTGACTGGCTAGAAAAGGAACAGTGGCATCGGAGTGTGGATTGGCAGCTGACACATACAAGGACTTTAAACGACACAGAGCTCTTTGGCATCACTCATGTCTGAAGATCAAGTTGTGCTTTTCTTAACGGATAAGACTAGTGTTACATCTCCATAGTTTTTCATCTGTTACTGACCCTGTTTGTAGCTTGTCCAAAGACCCATGCTGAGTTGTTCCTACTGAAGATCAATCATTTGAAAAAGGATATACTTTTGAAAAAGGCCTATAAAACAGCTGGGCAATAAAGTAACTCAAATTTGAGGGAAAAGTGCAGTTATTAGGGAATACATTACATTACATGAGTGGAATAAAACACATTGTGTGCTTTAGTTAGTATGTACAACAACAGAACAGACTCAAAATAAACTACAGAGGAATAAGTTAAATCAAGTCTTGGATTCACAGAGTGCTTAAATACTTAACATGGGATTTGCTGATAATGAGAAAAACAGTGAATACTGACAGCCTTATCATTTTTGGCCCATTAGAGAAGTAGAAGCTAGCTTTAAGCACAGGTGTGACATATTGTCACCTTATGCAGTTTACATGGTGATTGTGTTAGCCAACTGTGGCCTCTACACATCCTGTAGACATGAAGCAACACAAGCATTCATTTGGATCACCTGACAAAGGTGAGTCAAAATCCCTTTAAACTATCTGAGATAAGTTAACCTCAAAAATATAATCAAATATCTTTTTATTAACGCTGACAACACATACAGTTTGTGTTGTGATTAGCAATGGCATACAGATATGCAAAATAGGCCTCACCATGTCAAGCAATTGCAATGGAAGTGGAAAGCAAGGTGGTTATGTTTTCACGTGTATGTCTGTACATGTACTTAGGGGCTAAATCCCGCTGAGAAACTAGTCAACCAACAAACAGTGAACAGGCATGGGTAAAGATGGATAAAGACTTCTTGCTGAAGGCAGTAAATGACAATAAATGATAGTAAAATCAAAACACTGTTCTGATATCCAACAGCTCCTGAGGTAAATATTCAGCTCTTGATGTGCTACTTGCCCCACTAACTTTGTCAGCCTGCTGTTTGGTGCTGGCCTGGAAGTGTACAGTGGATTTATTAGAGCCTTTATTACAAAAGAAAAGCTGCCTGAAACTCTCTGTAGTGATAAGAGGGGCTGCATGCTGGAGCGATAATTCTCTCTGGGTTTCCCTACAGCGAGACGCCCTTTTTAACATTTTTTCAAATGATTATAAAAACATATTGATTGGTGCAGCTTAAATGAAATGAATAGAAAAATCAAGCTGCATTTACGAGACAGCCATTAAATAATGAATGATGGTTCAAAATGACCTTTTAGGGAAAGTGGTGGCCACATTTCCCACTTTTGTTCTTTCCTCCTATTCAGATTCAAATGCCGTGGACATAAATTCTCTACACAGAACAATGGCCAGTGTCTACTCTTAAGCTCTTTCACACCTTTTTGGTCTCTGTCTTACTTCATCACCTTCCCCCTTTTGTTCTTTCAGCTCTCGAGCTGACATCTTAAATGGGTCTTGAGGAGGACAACAAATACCATTTAAAACGGCAGCCTCAGTCACTGGGGAGTTTCGCTCCATCTCTGCCCTTAAAACCATTTGGGAAATTAACTGAACAGCTAGAGTGTTCTAAGAACATCCTGTGGACAACACTACTAGTGCTTTGAGAGTAAGTTAAATGCTTGTGTTTTCAGCGACATGAGCCTCTGACAAACCTGCATTTAAATTCTAATTCTTGTGTCAGTTTAAACAGGCAGTCTGAGAATGATGGGCATATTTAAAAATGTCAGAGTCCCTTACGGCCAAAGCTTTGCTCTGCGAAGCAAAAGATTAATTGTTCCGACTGGATTTTGAAATTAAAAATGAGTACCCTCACAATTTGCCTTGGCAAAGAACCCATTTACACTTGATGCATCTTGTGCATATCTCAACAAAGCTAAACCTAAATGCATTGAAGATGCATTCAATATTAATTGAAATCCAGAGGTGGTTTGATTCTAGCCAGTTGTTGAAAAGGATACATTGCATCCTTGAAGGTACACAGATATTATGCGGAATTTATGTCTGACTTTGTGATATAGTTATTGCAATCATTTGTGTGGATTTAAGTTAAACAAACAACAATTTAACAGTACCAGTATAAGATCCACACACCATAGACCAGAAAAGGTCATTTTGAAGGGTCTTAATATAATGTGACAAATTCTCATTAGTTTATTAGTGAAGATGTTCATTATTGTGCTTTATGATTGGAGTAACTTTGCTGTGTTTCAGGCAAACGTTTCAGTGTGTCCATTTCTCCTTTGGAGAAGGTTTATAATTAAAATGAATAGAATCAGTCATTATGGCTTTATAAATCATAAGTATTATTTACAGACAACTGCAGAGAAAATGGTGTGGATGTAGCCGTCCTTGCTTCTTTGACTCAGAATTTAGTCATGTATTGATAAATTCAGGGCTGAGAAACCATTTTGCTAAAAACATTTGTTACATCCTGAAAGCACCGCCCATATATGTATATAAACTTTTAGAAATGATTTTTAATGGATGCTTTTCAGTACAGACATGGTGTTGGATAGCTAATGAGGCCTGTTTGGGAGTGACAGAGTTAACCTGTGGAGTGGCAGTGCATCTTTCTGTGCTCCATCAGTGTCATGTTGGGACCAGTGTCTGGCAGCAGAAACGCTGTAGATCTCTGTGGCACAGCTGCACTAATTGTTTTGTCAGCCAGGAATCTCAGCAAAGCAAATTGAATCTGGTTGTCGGAAATGTTTCTAGCAAGGCAGTTAAACATGAGCACACTAGATGCCTTGATTTTGTAATTGGCCTTTTGGGCAGCCCCTCAGCTTACTATTCATCAGGGCTAGATGATTTAAGATTTAATTTGATTTAAAAATTACAATGTCAATATATTATCATTACTTTTCTCACATCCGAGTATTTTTTAAAATGCATCTGGTGCCCCAAATGATTCATGACACATGCAGGAGCTGATAAGTTCTGGTATATTAATTAGCTTGAGATTGCCAGGTAGTAAACATACTTGTCTTGTTAAACATTTCTGTATTTTAGTACACTCTGTCTTTATTAGCAGTTACCCCACAACACGTCATGAAGGCAACAATTCTATAACACAGAGAGCTCTAATCAAACAAATATTGTTATCTCAATACAATGAATCACTTCTAAATGTTTCTGTTGGAAGCATTACTCGTCTCCGTTGTGAAAATATAACTTTTTTTTGTTGTAGGCTACCTACACAGAGAAGGGAGGGAGGATCTGCTGTAGACGTGTGGAGGGAAAGCAGTTCTGATGACATTCATGTAGAGGTCAAATATGCAATATATTACATAATGCCCCCTCAGGTCAAAGTATATTAAATTACAACAGCTGAAAACTTGTTTCATGCCTGGGTATGTTTGGTCTAAACTTAACACAAGTGTGCACATTAAACACTGTGGTGTAATGAAATTGCCTCAGTTGTTGGAACAATGTTCAAACTCCATATCTGCCAGAACACACAAGGGAGATCATTAGAAGTGAGAAGAGATGGAGTTCCATTTGCCAGCCACCTTACCAAACTCTGAGACAGTCTATTAGTTTGGCACGGCAGCCTTATCTCTGTTTATTGCTCTGTCTAAACACAAATGTTCGTAACTATGTTCTTTGACACAAACAAAGAACTCTCAGTGGCCTGAACTTCCATTCTTTTCATGCCACGGCTGGTGTGAAAGGCGCCTCAGTCAAGTAATATTCAGACACTCTAATGAAGTCGCTTATAAACTGTTTTTTTAATAACACTTCTTTTCCCAGAAATGAAAATATATTTAAAATCAGAGCAGGCTTGTGGGGAACGGGTCTTAAAAAACAATAATGGGGATAGCATGTGGATATTGCATCATTACAAATTTCTTGTTTATTTGCTGCTTGGCCAATAACAAGTAATGGTAACATTCAATGAATTTTTCTCACTTTTTGTAACTGTAGCCACCTGAATTCTGTCCACTGTATTGAACCCCCTGAGCATGAGTCATAGCTTGCCTTCTGGACTGAATGTAGAGTGTCTAAATTGACCTTTGAGTCACTTAAATCATTTCCAGGAATTGACTCTTTGCAGGACGACTCGCCTTCTGTGCTGCTAACGTCTAAATCACGAAACTCAAACTGGAGCTTCAGGCTCCGTAATTTAACTAAATCAGCCTGTATTCACTTTATTCAGCTGTGCAGCCATAAATGGAGATATTATAGACAGGTGATTATGACCTGAGCAGCTCTTTGTTGACAGGAATAAAACCCTGTGAGGAGAAAAAATTATAGAGAATCTTTTTAATATTGCCTTGATTTTCTTCTAAAAAAGGTCACTTTAACCCTGCAGAGGGAAATTTGTATAATGATCTAACATTTAGACTACAGTCTTATTCATCTTGATTCAGGGATTCATTATCATGCTTATTCAAAGTTAAATATTCAAGATAACTTTTTTTATGATGGTTCATATACCTATGTTCAACTTTAGGAATGAATAGAGACAAAGCTGTTTGCCGTACTCTGCATTCATTTTGTTTATGTTTCTGCATGTTCTCTGAATGATTATGGATGCAGATGAAATGGAGCAATACCAATGGCAGTTGTTGGGGCCGAGTAGCCAATAGTTTAATTGAGATGACCATAACACATTACTAATAAGTTTGACATCAGAGTACTGGAAATTACCATCTTTTTCAGTGTCTGTCATTGAAAAAGTAAAAAGAGTTGTTTTTACATATATTTAAAGGTCTCACAGACCACTGTTGTCTACATCACTGCCTCTACTTTTTCTAAACAGGTACATTATCACAACATCCTCTATTGTTGCCATGTTTGTCATTAGCAACTCTTGACTCTGAGCTGCCTTTTAGTGTGTGGATTGCTTAACATCTATGCCAAGGTAAAGGACACATGAAAGTATGACAGTACAAAGTTTGACATGAACATAAATTACCCTTTATACAGTATGATATGAAACTATATTTACCTGCTTTCAACACATCAGATTAAGTCACCACACAGTGAAATTCAATTTCTTTACTTAGCAGTTTTGTCATTTGGTACTGTGAATGTTATGATAATCTAAAAGTTCAGGACAGGACACTATCAACAGTCTTACAGTGTAATACTGCATCATTAATACTACAACATATTAAAACATACCCAGTCACATGACAGGCATGTTGCCCTGAGCTTCTGGTGCTCCCCAGGATCACAGGGCAATTGACATTCAATAACTTTCTCAAATTAGGAAGGCTTGACTTTGACAGCAGGTTGTCACTGTAGGTCAAACTATTTCTTTCTTAAATGTGAAGCAGGGAAGAATTGGCAGGTATTAACATATTAATGATGTGCTGCTCTGCATATAAATAGGCCCGGTGGATAGCTTAATTCTCTCACCATTCAAAGGTCAGTCACAGTGTGACTTGTCTGAATAACATGAAAGACAAAAGAATACCAGATACTAAAGGAATGCAATGCTTTGACATCCTGTGAAAGGTTTTTCCCCCCAATTTTTTTCATTTTTCAGAAGTGCATCAAAAGTACTTGGTGAAATAGTAATGCATGCTTCTAATTCTAAAAATTCTAAATAATTGCTTTTATGCGTAACAATACGCTCGCATAACATTTGTGTCGCACATTCACTGGTCTTAGGGGTTCTTCATGCCTCACTTCCATGGAAGCTGAAGCATGAAATAAATTTTACATGAGCTGAAGCTAATCCGTGGCAGCCTGATTAGGTGCTAAAAAGGGAGTAAGTCACCAGATAATGAATACAGCTTGATAAAAATGTTCTGCAAATGTCAATGATGACACATAATCCCTCAATAACTGTCACTTTTTTTCTTCTTTTTTCCCCCAATGGCTTTTAAGTCTCCTCCCTGTAATTTAAAAAAAAAAAAGGGAATACCGTGAATTATGCCCGTTGCGCAAAAACACGGTTTGAATAAAAAACACATTTGTCTTTCAACCAACAGCCTTCAGACATCAGGAGCAATATCTCAGTCATCAGCTACAAAGTAAAAGACATGTTTCAAGTATTTGCTCTCTCAGAGTGAGGTAGCAGTTTATAATAGCTCTCCCTGATCGAAATAATGCACAAAAAGAGAAATAGCATCCTTACATTTAACTCACTCAACAAAGTGGGATTTTCGAGCGACGGACAAAGAGGAGCAAAGCTCAGCGAGGAGCAGGGAGAAGGAGGCTCTCAGGTTGGCTGAGAAAAGGTCCAGGTTACACTCACTTATCTTTCCAAACACACTTGGACACACTCTCCCATCCAAGCAATGGTGATGGTGCCCATTGTCTGCTGGAGGCGAGGCACTCCGGTGACATTATGACAGCAGCTATTGTGTGCCAGTACTGAGATAGATACTTTATAATGGACTGGCAAAGCAGCAGCAGCAGCAGCCTGTGGCTTCGCAGGGCTGTCAGGGTGCTTCGTCGGCATGCATTGGCAGGGCAGATGTGACATTTAGCCGGCCGTTGTCCTGCTGGTCCTCCCTTTCAGCTGGAAGAGGAAACAATGACATGGCTCACTCTACCAGTTGGAGAGGTGCACTGTGTGCCCAATGTCACACATGACCTTTAACACGTACGTCACAATATTTGTCACTCACATTTATCACAAGCCCACCTTGATGAATTTCCCTGCTCTCCTGTGTTCGCAATCCTTCATCTCCTTGTGGAAGTTAGGAATCGATATTGAAATGTCAGCATCTGCATTGTTGTCAGAGTGTTTGCATGCTCCCCTATTTAGATGCAAGCTACACAAGATGAGTTGAATTTTAATCAGCGGTTCATAATTAAACCAGGGATACCCTAACAAAGGCAGATAAGGTGCCCTTGGGATTCACTGAGAATGAGAGCGAAATAAAAACGTCTCTAAGCCTCCTCAGTTATCACTGAATGTAATACATCTGCATGATGTCAGTGCTGCTTGAGAACTGAGTGTAATATGTGCTTGTCATTCTGGTTGTTATGTCAGTTACCGTATTTTCACGACCATAGGGCGCACCGGGTTATAGGGCGCGGTTTCAGTTACGGGTGCTTTTTCTGTATTTAACAAATACATAAGGCGCACTGGACCATAGGGCGTGGGCATGGTAAAACACACCGGTAAAACATGCATGCTAGTGTGTGTATTTAAAAAGGCAGCGGGAGCAAAACTGAGTTTGGTTGTGCTTTATTGAAATCCTGGCCCGGATGGAAAGATGGCACCGTTTCATGAAGCGAAAGCACCAAGACGGACCTCCTTGAAAATGTTCAATTTTCATTTCTTCCGCTAGCGTTACTGCCCTTAGTCGTATGGTGACTGTAGAGACGCTTCTTCCAGCTGTCCTTTGACCGGCAATCCATTGCTCGAGTCGGTCTTCCAACTCGGGCCATTTCGCCTTGTGTCCGCGGAAACTCAGCTGCGTCTTCTTGACCCGTCGCAGCTCGTTTTCCATCTTCCTCCACTTGCGAACCATGGATTCATTGATATTGTATTCCCTCGGCTGCTCGATTCCCATGTTCCACCACGTAACTGACAGCTTTCAGTTTAAACTGTGCTTCGTAAGCGTGTCTCTTTGCCATTATCGGGGTTGCCAAAACAATGACGCACATACCGGCACAATGTTCTCATCTAGTCCTCTGTTACGTCCGCCTTACAACAACAACAATAACGCTCACACTTCACCCTTCAACGTTCTCATGTAATCCGCCTTACAAAAAAACAACACATTAGGCGCACTGCACTATAGGGCGCGCTGCACATTTTGGAGAAAATTTGAGACGTTTAGGTGCGCCTTATGGTCGTGAAAATACGGTAATTGGTCATTTAATGAGAAAATTAGTGGCCTGATTAATTTAAGATTTGATTTTGTGACAAAGTGATATGGCTGTTTAAACTGGCAACCATTTATGTGCAGCTATTCATGCTGCTGTACTGTACCAAAGTGAAGATGTGGGAATGTAAGAATATGTTAAAGGGCCTGACTCATACAGGCTATTTGATTCATTTTGGATTTGTATGTTTCTGCAGTGGGGTGTGCTCAGTGGGTAGAGCAGGTCAGCTAGTGATTGGAAGGTCGCTGGTTCAAATCCCAGCTCTGGGTTGAGCTGAGCTGCATGTCGAAGTGTCCTTGAGCAAGATATTGAACCCCAAATTGCTCCTTATATGTGGTTGACACCTTGCATGGCTGCCTCTGCCATCAGTGAGGGCCCGGCGATGAGCTAGCGATTTGAACAGGGAGTACCCTGCCCTCGCCCAGAGACAGCTGGGATCGGCTCCAGCACAAATGCCCGCGACCCCATAATAGGGATAAAGCAATTACAGACGATGGATGTCTGTGGCAGTTTTGGCAGCGGGACAGTTGTTAGATAATCCATGCTATTCACATTTCTTGTGTAGCTCATATGACCAAAAGAGCGACAAGAGCAGGAAAAGCCATCTAGTATGTTATCTCGATGTACCATGTATGATGTATCAAAATCTTTGACTCTAAAACTTAAGTATGAACCAAAACCAAAACGGATCTGTATGGTCCTTGTCCAAAATGTACTTTTTTGGTCATCAGCTAAGTTGATTGTTCGATGAAAATCGACTGGTGAAGCACATTTATTTTACAAGCTAAAATAATTTTTTAACATTGCAGATGTACTACTGGCTATGAACAAGTACCCCAATCCAGATCAGAGTCCTTTAAAATTTAGAGAATGCAGGTACCTTGTCCTGATCAAACACTTAGCCTTACCTAATGTTTCCCTGGATAACACAGCTGCATTAAGAAAAAAAGTTTTTTATGTTTGTTTTGTTGAAACAAAGTTTGTACTTTCATATGGCTCTTTCTTATCAACATATGCTATTATAGCATTGGCCAACTACCTTCCTTGTGTTAGTAGGTGAGTCTGTGATGCTGCGCTGTGACTGCAGACCCTCGTGTAAAGCCAGCTGAAGTGTGTGCACAACCCAGCCCAAATGTGGTACCTTCATATAATCCATCGCTTTTTTCATATTCCTTATGTTGTTAAAATGACATCAACCCATTGCTTGTCTATTTCACATGCGTTCAGCATCTCCTTGATTGCCTGTTTTACATGCTCTGCTGTATGAGACCCAAGAAACACATGCACATACCGGCACGCTGTAACTCGAATGTGGAGTCAGTATGAACCAAAACCAAAACGGATCTGGATGGTCCTTGTCCAAAATGTACTTTTTTGGTCATCAGCTAAGTTGATTGTTCGATGAAAATCGACTGGTGAAGCATATTTATTTTACAAGCTAAAATAATTTTTTAACATTGCAGATGTACTACTGGCTATGAACAAGTTATAAACCAATGGGAAAGGGACAGGTTTTTAGATGTCAGCCTTAGTTCAATGCAGCATGCATATCTCTTGTCTTTTACTGTTTTTTCAATACAACTCTCTATCAAGAATAGGGGGGATGATAACTCAAAAATGTAGCAGTGGAACATTTTACTTGCCAAACGTAAAATCCACCGACATTTGGTGCCTGGTAGGTCTTAATATATATATATTTTTTTAACAGTTACACCACCACTGACATGTACAATGATCTGATAGCCTAGTCCAACTTAACATTTCTATAACATTAGGTCCCATTAAAGCTCCTTCAATCTGTCCCACTAGTGACTCAGAAACGGACAGGAAGATGTTGCCTGCTTAATTTGTTTTTTTGCTCTACATCAGTTGGAGCCTACTCAGATCAGAGCGCCAGAAGATGAGTAGCCGATTCTCTGTACGAGATGTGTGCCTCCTTGGCAGGCAGTGAAAGACAGAGAGGAGGTGGAGGTGGTGGTGGGGAGTGTTTTAAAAAAGGAAAAAAACAGAACAAAGTTTAGTTGCTTAGGCAGAAAACAAGCTCAACAAACCATGGGGTGGCTTTGAATCAGATTCAAACCGTGCTATCAGAGAAGTCAAGCAGCTCATTATTACATGAAGTGCATATTAAAGGGGGATTATAGATGTGAAAGTGGGCTCAAATGCTAATCCTCTTCAACAGGTGCAGGAGTGTTGATTGCGGGAATGCTATTAGTGGTGCAATGAATGTTTCTTCACTGCTGCTGCATGGTAATGATAAAGCTTCATGTTCTTTTTATTTAAATATGAAGTCTTTAAAAATGACACAACAAAACGCAAAAATCCCCTCAACCAAAATCTCGTTTTGAAAATGCATATAAGAAATAAACTTCAGTTAGTGTTGGGGATATCCTGATCAGGCTGTTTTTTTTTGGTTTGTTTTACCCCAATCCAGATCAGAGTCCTTTAAAATTTAGAGAATGCAGGTACCTTGTCCTGATCAAACACTTAGCCTTACCTAATGTTTCCCTGGATAACACAGCTGCATTAAGGAAAAAAGTTTTTTATGTTTGTTTTGTTGAAACAAAATTTGTACTTTCATATGGCTCTTTCTTTCATATGGCTCTCTAACACAAGGAAGGTAGTTGGCCAATGCTATAATAGCATATGCTGTATATGCTATTATAGCATTGGCCAACTACCTTCCTTGTGTTAGTAGGTGAGTCTGTGATGCTGCGCTGTGACTGCAGACCCTCGTGTAAAGCCAGCTGAAGTGTGTGCACAACCCAGCCCAAATGTGGTACCTTCATATAATCCATCGCTTTTTTCATATTCCTTATGTTGTTAAAATGACATCAACCCATTGCTTGTCTATTTCACATGCGTTCAGCATCTCCTTGATTGCCTGTTTTACATGCTCTGCTGTATGAGACCCAAGAAACACATGCACATACCGGCACACTGTAACTCGAATGTGGAGTCAGTATAATATAATGCCAAGATTGTAGGGCATACCGGGGGTTCAAAAACTCCAGATGACGAAGAAAACCCTGATTCTTTACCATGGAGATGAGCTGGTTATCCAGACCGATTGATTCAGTTACCTTCTCTGTAATTTTTGCAGATGCAATTTTTGGCCATGTTGCTGTCTCAAGGATAGGATTTTTTATATGCCGTATCAAATTTTTTCTATGAAGTACAGCTTAATTGTTACCCCTCAGCTCAGTGGTCGTATTGTGGATGTTACATGTTGCCGCTTGACTGCTTTCGCATTCTAATTCAAAATATTTCCACACTGAAGACACTTTATCCACAGGTAACACGCGTTTTTGTTGTGCCACAAATTGTGCTATGATGTAAAAAATAAATAGATAGATAAATGAATAAATGAATAAATCAGGCTTGGGTCCATGTTCAACATTGCCGATCCCGATCAGTGAAAAAAATGTCGATATCGACCCTCATCCCAGTCCTAGTCGGGAGCAATCTTTTCAAACATCTAGCAGGAGAGCATGACAGACAGTGAAATACACAGACTGCTTAGTCATTGTTGTTTGATTTCACAGTAATGAAAACATTGCAAATCCACTGTTAAAGTTAGTATTTAATTCAGTCTTTACCCCCTTATATAGTTCCACTTCAAAGAAAAAGTCACTTCAAGCACTTTGTACCAATATAGGAACAAAGTAGCACAGAGCAGCCTCAGCTGTTTTTTGTATGAAATTAAGAACTGATTTACCAAATTTGTACAATGTGTAAAAGGAAATCAAATTGATCTGTATTGTTTATTGGTGTGACCCCCAACAGTTGTTAATTCAACTGAACATGTTTAAGGTTACTGAACATAGTTTCTCAACTTCATTTAACCCTCTGGGGTCCTGGGCATAATCTGCTGTTTTTGACTATTTTTAAATTTTACCATTATATTTCACCCAAAAATAATTTACCTCTCCTTGTTCGGTGTCGTTACTTGGTGTGTGACTGTACAGTTCTTTCTTTCATTTTGATATACTGTATTAACCCAATGGACCACATGGAAAACAAAATAATCTGAGTTGGAAAAAGTTAGATTTTTTAATGTGAAAACCACAAATGTTTAATGAACCACTATTTTAAACTTATAATGCAAATATGATTTGTTGTTTGCTAAATTTGTGCATAAGGTTTTTTTAAATTTACAAAGTTATATGTAACTATTTACATTTCAATGCAGGCAATGCCTCAGGCTCAGGTCTCCCTCAGCTCCTTCCAGCTTAATGAAGAGCTGCATTTCCTGCTCCACATTCAGCAGTCTCCTCATTGTTTTGACTCATTAAACAAAAAACGACTACACTACACACTAAACACACTACACCAAACACTACATAACACACTAACTATGTACTCCAAACACGCTAACTGTCAAAACTCGCTATCTCTGTCGCTGTCCCTATCACTGTCGTTGTCACTCTTTTGCTGCCGTCCCTCCAACAACTTTCCCCTGCTTCTCAGCAACCAAATCACGTGGTTTGCCATACAATTATGTGATTGGTTGATGTGGTACCTTTTTCCGCCAATAGGAAAGGGGGTGTCACAGGTTTTTTTTGCTTGCAAACACTTCCTGCTTGCGAGCACTTTAGTGAGAGAAGCCGTTTTTATCGTTTCTTCCTGCACCATGCGCAGAAGACGTGACGGCAATGTTAGCGAAAAAGTTTGGCATACATCATTTATCATAAGTCCAGTATTATAGTTATAGAGTTTGAAGGCCACTCCAACACATGTCGGAACCGAGACTCACTGAGGCTACGTCTCATTGCTCATTGCTACATCTTCTTGAATTGGTCACATGATTTTTGATGCACCGACGCGTCAATCGACCTCAGAGGGTTAACTTAAAAATTGGTTTTAAACAAGTGAGGACTAAAAGGAAGACTTTTAACTGATTATTAGACTGAAAACAGTGTTATGTAGAAATTGGTTTTGTGTGATTTGGCACCCCGCGGTTTCATGGAGTTACAGTGCAACACCACTGTCAAAAATACAGGTATGCAACAATTTGTCGTAATGGCGTAATGTAGATGCTAACCTCTAACAAAACTCATTGCGTCATAACAATGTTATGCAACTTGTATCTTGAAGTAATCATGTTTGTAATGATATGATCCTACCATGGCACTGAAGGTATATAGTGCAAAAAGAAGTGATAGTGGGGCAGAGTGGCTGAGACAGAGACACAATTCACCCTATTACAAGACACTGTGCCATCAAAAAGATTTTGGAGCTGGTATATGTATCAGTCTGTATCTAGAAAAGTGGAAGTTAATTATTTAAGGCAGCAGTCAGACTTGCAATTTAAGGTTGAAACTTTGCAAAATGATTTACTGTGAGGGAAACTGGATGTCACTGGTTGATCAGGCTCTCTCTTACAGCATTTGTTCCATGGCTCTGTGACTGTTCAGGAGCATTCTCGTGGTGCAGTTGTAGGTGAACAGCACTGAAAGTTAGTGGTTAAGTGGCATTCTTGATGTGGATTCTATGCTTCAAGGTGATTTGTTGAATTTTCTGGTTTGGCCTTTACTGTGGGTTTATTTTTTTCTGTTTTGAGGCTGTGTTGTACCTAGGTGTTTAGTTAGTCTATGAGCAAGGGCATTCACAATGGGGTGGTTCTGTAGTTTGATTACATGGGCTATTTAGTAAAGAGGAAGAAAATGTTTAGTCCTTTCAAGAAAAAAATGATTTGAAGAGTTTTCCACCAGGCGATGCAGCTCTCTACAGAACTACAGAATAAGAGGATGGACAGGGATTGGGTGTTGCAATTCTTTTACTCTGTTGGCCCAAGTAAAAGGAGTGTAGGAGTGTGCATTTAAACTAGACAATGAAAGCTGGGTACCCCTTCATCGCTCTCTCTCTCTCTGTGGGCAAAGGCCTATACTGAAGATGAATGGACTCCCAAAGTTCAACTATATTTTGCAATCACTGCCTGGTGAAGTATTTCCACAAGTTTATTCAGCTCTGGGCCCTTTCTGCGAAATGGTAAACGAGCTTGGAGGCTACTTATTAAACTTCAAAATAGGGTGGATCAAGAAGGCTTCAGGATACTGAACTTACTTCTGTAACATTATTACTTTGTCCTGCAGCACTTGACAGAGTGATCTCTCTCTCCTGAGTGGGTGCCCTGTAGTTCAGTGTAGAAGCACATCGTTGCTCGGCTCTTCCTTTGGTTGCCTATCTGTTTCTTCTGTACCCCCAAGTGCTCATCTCATCTCGTACTTTCAATCCTTCAGGGAGTTTGGAGGAAGACGGCAAAGATCCTCAACTTTCACCCTACTCCTGAACATGACCTCTAGTTTTGTGTTCAATTTCTGGTTCAATCCCTGGCTATGTATTGGCAGATCCTCCTTCGACTAGCAAACATGTTCTCAGAAGGTTATTTCAGTGCTCCTCAACAGAGTAGGACCTCAATTCCTTCGCTGATTTATAAGCTGAATTTAAGTTGCACAACATGTTTACATTATGTTACATTATTTACAACAAAATTATATTTTTTGTCATAAATCTAATATGGCGCTGGTTTAAACACAATGACTGATAGAGGAGCGTCACAGATTGAGATTTTAAAAAGTCACGTCTGATGTTTTGTTGCTCTGACTAGCTGAAGGTCTAACAGATTCACAAGACTGAAACTGACAAACTAGGTGGTGATCCTGATAAAATATGAGTCTCGGCCTGCATTTCCTATTTTTCACCTCAGAAAAAAACTGTTGAGGTTTTCAGAAGTGAATAATGAGTCAGTGTGGATGATTTCTAACTTGACCTTGGCATTTTTCTGTTGTTTTCTTTGTTTTGTTTATAATACAATCTCGTGGGAAATATATTCTTACCATAAAGATGAAGTATCATTATGTCAAGGTGATAATGGCAGACCACAGGAGAGAAAGGGAAACCTTTCCAACAAAAGTGAGCTCAAGCGCAACAAGGGCAATCCTCTCCACTCTCAGGTTGTCATGGTAACTTATTAGAGTGCTGGGATGCACACTTTTCAGTCTTTTCGGCTTTTTTGTTCAATTATATCATGGTATACTTCACTTTGCTATCAGTGAATGCATTTTTTTTTTTTGCGTGGTGTACCTCTATACATTATTACCAATGACCTGTGGTTAGATTATGTATTTCAATATCTGCTTTACATTAACGCCTTTGTGCAAAATTATAGATTTTACACCTTAGCCTGCAAGCTGGTTTCTGCCTTTAGGGACAGGCATGTAACTAAGACTTGTACGTCTCAGACAAGCTGTTTCTAAATTACCAATGCTGCCATTTCAGCAGGGGCACTTGCAGAGCACAGCAGGACAAATATTGCACAAGCTGCCAGATGGTGGTCTAACTGATGCATTCACGCCATAGGGCATGCACTGGCACAACATAATCATACTTTGTCAGAGAGGGTGCTAAATACATGGGAAAGTCGGGGGAACAAATATGCTGATGAACACTTATGAATTATAAGCTGTGTACTGCATCAATGTTTAAATTCTCTGTGTACATGCATGCAAAACTGCATGAGTGAATAGAAGTATATCACCCAATTTGAATTACTTGCATCTTTCGAGACCTGATCTGACTCGTAATCAGTGTTGAGCTAGTTGTATTGACAGAGGCCCAGGTAATGTGAGGAAAACACTCACACCTCCACCAGTACTGATAACAGCTTTCCTTAATCCTCACAAATGAAATGTATAGAATTCCTTGTTAACTCCATCTGCAATATTACCTCACATTGGACAGCTGGTTAACGGCAGTGTGGTTGCCATGGAAACGTGCTTTGTGACTGAGTGAAATAAGACAGAAGAGTTTCATCACAAGTACTCTTAGACATGAAAGGAAACAGTGGAGAAAATTATCTGTGATACTTGTATGAAGGGCAGGTATCATCTGCCAATCATGTGTGCAGATGCAGAGCAGTCGGCAGATTTTTACTAACAGGAATGTCTTGTGGCAGTAAACTACACGTGACCTCTGAGAAACAAATGCATTTCTGAGCAGCATTGCTGTTCTACACAGTATGTTTTACATTGACTAATTGCTTGAATGTTTGTTTGCCTGTAGACTCAGAAGTCTGTGCCTGAAAACAGCCACAGGGCGCTCTGCCCGGTTATTAGAAATAAAAATATACAAAAATGTTTTTTACAACCAAGAAATTAGGCCTTGCACAGATGGTTCATATTTCCGCTTGACTTTGAACTCCTACTAAAACCTTTCCTTTTTTCTCTCTCTCCTTCCTTTTCTTCCTCTTTCTGAATGGCAGCCATTTGCAAACTAATGATGATTTGCAGTTTCATCCATGGACTGGTTAAAGGTCACTCAGTACACTCAAATTTTTTTTTTTTTTTGATATTTGAATAAAACTATGACACATTGTGCACAGTATGCCTTGAAATGTGAGCATTCAGGTTGAGATTAAGAATCTGTTTCAGGAGAGAGTTGCGCTGGTTCAGCCAGTGTTGTTATTTTTGACCATTTCCACCCGGACCAATTAGATAAGGAAATGTTCTAAGCTGCCATGTTACACATTTTTTTAGTTTACAATAAAGATATAACCTGAATTCTAACACAGCAAAATATATTATACATCTTGTCTTATATTCCTTTTTACAAATTATACATGTATCAGTTAATCTGAGAAATATAGAGCTGGTGCGGAAGCAATGGGATAATGGTGGTGGGTGGGAGTAGTAGCACCAGGAGGGGCAGAGTGTCCACACCAAATGTGAATGCTGCTCCTACTGACTTTGAAAACTGAGCCAGGCTGTCTGCTGTGAGATGGTGATTAGTTTCTAATCTCTCCTGGAGCAGAGCCATTAGTGATTAAAAATCATAACAGGAAGAGCTTTCAGCCATTACAGAATTTAATGTTGAAAGGTCCGGTAATAAGTCCTACCTCTATGAAAGTTATGAAATTCATTCTTTGTTGAAAAGGGAGATATGGCTTTAGTTTTATGATCATTTTGTAGGATGTAGTTTGTGGTGCTAGTGAACTGTATAATATAGGTTTTTCTGTTATTCAGCCTGCTGTCGCTGATATACATGAAGTGCCGAAAATATTAAAAACATCTCTCAAACATTAGCTACATTATAATCTGTTCCAGCGAGTCTAAAGTAAGAGAGACAGCATTTTTATAAATAACAATTATAGGTTTATTGTAAGAAAATAATTAGCAGATTAATCAACAATGGTAAATAGACTCACCTTTCAAGTCTTCTGACCACTGAAAGAGCTTTACAACACTTGTGACTTCAACAATTCACACACACATTCATACACCAATTGCAGAGGCTGCTATGCAAGGAGCCAACCAGGACCATCAGGACCAATTTGGGGTTCTGTATCTTGCCCAAGGATACTACTACGAATTGCAGCTGGGAGATCTGAGAATCAGACCAGCGACCTTGCGATTAGTGGATGACCCACTCTACCTCGTGAGCCACAACCGCTGTTGTTGTTAGTTGCTGCCCAAAAGGAATCAGTCCCGTTTTTGAAAATGTGGTTCTGAGCCCTGGAACTTAGTGGAGCGTACTTCCATCTTTTGTCTGAGAGTCCAGCAGAGAGACTGAAAGGCTTTTAAACTGCAGCGACAGACTGTTCTTACATCAACCTTAATGGTAACATACCTATACTTTGCAACATTCCACCAATACATTAGGATGTCTATATTAATTGCCCTAACTGTTGATTTACCCTAACCACAGCTTGAAAATATTGCTTTTTCTCACTTCTGTTCCAAGAATAATCCATATTAGTATCAATAGTAATAGAAAGACTAACGATAAGAAAAAGACAAAGGAAAGATGAAAATGACTGTCTCCCACAGGCTTTCAGATGAAGTCACGTGTAAGCTTCTCTGACTTCAGCCAAATGTTCGTGACAGCTGCCTGAGATCTTTCATTATAAACAGCGTGGCGCAGGTGTCAGCCTCCTCTCTGATTCATCCTGGTAATAATCCCTCTGACTTGCTGCTATTTCCAGGCTAATTGATGTCTGAAAAGCAAACCTGTCCAGGTCCGAGAATAGATCTGACTCCCACCCACTCATCTCGCAAGGAATTCAAAGTGGCATTTGTCCAGTCCTGCTGCTCTTCCTGTCAGTATGGGTATAACATATAACTACAGTATAGTACACTTGAATGAGTCACTAAGGTGTTTATTTGTGTCACACACACTGGCACAAGGTCCCCGACTGTGATCAGCAGCATGAAAATATCAACAGACTTTTTTAACCGTTCTGTGCAATTGTCCAGGATCTGTGATTGCACAAGAAACATAGCAATTTAAGATGTTTTCTACAGAAGCACATCCGACAAAACTTCATGCTGTGAAAATGCTTTTAAGGCTGCATTCGACAGGCAGTTCAGGGGGGTGTCTGCGTACATGAGGGCTTTCTCTGTGAAAGCAGATGAAAGAGTGTTAACAGGGCAAAGGTGGGCGGGATAACAAGTGGCTCCCCTGACCCTTCCTGCTGGCACTTTTGGTTGTGTTCCCATTATACCCTCTCCTGATAGCCCCACACTTCAACCCCAACCTCCACCCCTGTCAACCTCTGATCCCTCACTCTCTTTTCGCCATCTGCACCCAAAGTCACAATGGTCAAAAATGGAGCACTCAAATTACAGTCTTGTGGTGCTTAAAATAGCCAACAACTGTGTGTGCGTGTGTGTGTGTGAGAGTGAGAGAGAGAGAGAGAGAGAAAGAGAAAGAGAGAGAGAGAGGAGGGAGTGCGGATGGTCCTGTTTTTGCGTCAGCCGTGCCATGGCAACCAGACTTTGCTGTTGAGCGTCCCCCCTTCTTCTTCAAACGTTTTTCATAAACATCAAAGAAAGCTGTCCACGCCAATACTGCTAATAGCATTCTGTTTGTGGTACGTAAATATCAAGCGTCCTAACATATTGTAGAGGTAAACATGCATACATAAGGGACAGCAAAGACTGACACAGTATTACCTACAGGCTTTATTTGTTCCCCCACCCACCCTCTGTCTCTTCCTGTACATGTACAATAAGCACTGTGCCTCTATTTGCGTACCACTGTGTGTCAGTTGTTACAGATTAGAGCTAGGTTGCTTGAAACTGAAATTCACTATTAAAGGATACTGTTGCAGTGGCAAGGTAGAGCGAAACAAACCTGGTGCTTTTGATTATGTCAAAATCATGAGAAGCATTACTTAGAAATAGTGACAGGCAGTTAGAACGCACTTTTCTGTCAAGTATTCAATGTACACAGATGCATTTCTGCTTCATCAGCCCGGTGAGACAATCAGTGTGTCACTGCACATCTGTCTGGATTGTCTGATGGATGTTTGCGTGCCAACAGGGACGTACTTAGATTTGAATTATCAAACAGTGCGCCAAGACAAGCACACTAGTTCCCAGTTCTCATTCTTAATCTGCTAGTTCTGTATATTAACCTGTAAGTAAGGTTTTTTGGCCATGGATACATCACCTTTAAAGTTGACTGTTTTGTCGAGCTTGTTAGCAAACCTTTTCTTATTTTTAACAGATATGGATAACATAATTTTTAACATTTAACATTTAATTTTTAAAAATTACTCCAGCTACAGAGCTTGTAGAAAGGTGCACAATCAAAGCATAATCTTTCCTAAAAACATAATTAAGATTTTGAATCAATCATTTTCCAGTGTTGGTTGAGTTGTTTATGTCTATGTGAGAGTTTTAATGGTTAGTTGCAGTTTCTACTAACTTTGTCAGCCAATGGTTTAACACTGTTGGTATCTCTGTTTCTTGGTAGTTACCACTTCGCGGAAAAAAATGAAAAAATATGTTCTACAATGTGCACCCAATACACTGTACTGCCCTAATGCTAGTGCTAACTAGTGTCAGCAATGTTAATATTAACCAGCATTAGCAACAGTAACATTTGCTAGATAGTGTTAGCAACATTAGCTAGTGCACGATCTGGCAACCTCTTGACAAGGCAGAGGATTCGAACCACAGCAGTGTTGTGATATGACTGCAATGGAAGGGGGAGATGGAATGCCATGTTTATCTCTGTAAAGCTGAGGGGAACTGCAGATACAAGTTAAAAATCATTATTTGATTCTTAGCGCTACAGCGACCCCCATCACTATACACATAACTGTTTGATCAGTTGTTAACATGAAAATGTTGATTAGAGCTTCTTTTGGTGTGTTTATTTTCCTTTTTAGGATGGGATTTACAGCTGTTGTATTTGGCATAATTCCTATTGACCCTGTCTCAACTTACCATGGAAAGAGAGTCCTGCCCCGACTGTGGAGATTTACTGCAAAGCCACCACTGTTAACAGAGGTAAGCTCAAGCCAGTGCACATCATTGGTACTGCTCAGCTGCCCTCACAAGCTCTGGCTCCCTGACATTTCTCTCCTTGTTGGTGGAAAGGCAGATCTATGTCATTTGCTCAGGCCAGGCACCATGGGTCCAAGTCTGGCCATATCCCTCGGGCCAAACTTGAGTGGGAGAGCCTGCTGTCCCTCATCTGTCTTCTCTTGGCCACTTTATATAGACCTTGAATTGTTTTTCATCTGGCCTCTTGGGGCTGGTGTCCCGGTTCACACCGAATACCGGTGTATAATTTTGTTATGATATGATTTTTTAATATACCGCCATACCAGTTTATTTGATTACACAACGTTCGGAATGCTACACTGTGCCATGCGACACTGTTTCAGACTGGACCCTTTTCAATGTTGCACTTCTAACCAGGCATGATGCGACTGCAAGGCATGGGCTATGGCCAAAATCACTCACTACTCCCCATATAGTGCATTATATAGTGACTACGCCATTTTATAGTGCTGTCCGAATGTATAGTGGGGAATATTATACCCTAAATAGTGCACTCAAAGTATCCCACAATGCATAGCAAAAAGTAGTGTACAACCAATGGTCACTAACCAAGCAATATTTACCATCATGCATTGCGCTGCAGACGAATGCATGGAGTTTTAAATTCATGTTTCAACTGCGCGACAGTAGTGACGTCATTAACAGCACCGGAGTAGTGTCCGAAAGTCTGTTGTTCTTTCTGCCGTTGAGCTCACTATATAGTGTACTATGTTGGATTCACTATGTAGTGAGTAGGGAGTAGGGAATGAGTCGGTGATTTCGGACACAGCCATGGTGAGGGTAAACAGTAGTGTTCTGGTGTTACATTACAGTTAAGATGGATAGGATAGACATTGCAGTTCATGACCTCATCTGCGGACATGAAGATGAGCAACTGGAAAGTTGCTGAAATCTGGGAGATGCTAGCCTCTCCCCGGTCTCTGTAGCTGTCATCTTGTTGCTGTAGCGGCAAGCTACTGACGGTCACTACTTTCAAATTAAAGCCCCCCGCTAGGAACCCAGTTCTAAACTCCAGTGGGGTGCAATGTAAAGCTCTTATTTTGAAGACAAATTTGACCTGCTTCCTGTTAGCTGCTTGTTGCTTGAGGCAGCTAATGTAGGGGAGGAGGCGTTTTGCCGCACACTTCCTTTAATAGCAGGGGTTTAACATCAGCGTGCGTTTGACTGAGGAGGCGAAAATATGGGCCATGAATCTATAATTAAAGTCTGTGTAAAGCAGAAATAAATTTGTGTTATGAATTTGTCACACCACAGAAACAGCTGTCATTGACCACTGAGCCAAATGTGAAATATTATAGAAAATGCTAAGTATATAAAAGTAGGTCTTAAAATCATTGAAGCACTTCTTTCTGCTGTGAAACACTGGAGGTGTGTCGGTTAGAGGCACTGGAACCACGCGCAGGAGAGGAGTCTCCTCCATGTACTTACTTTCTGTAGTTCTTTCATACAGTTACTTTTCTGATAGTTACTTTATTGCCACAAGCTCCCCAGTGACTCCATCTTCCTGGTGGCCGGCACATAATGCCGGTGGCTGTGATGTTGGCACCCGCTGTCGGCGCGACAGAGAGGGTCAATGTGGGCCACATATTACTGGTGGCTGTGATGGAATCACCCGCTGTCGGCGCGATGAGAGGGCTGGTGGCCAGCACATAATGCCGGTGGCCGTGATGGTGGCACCGCTGTCGGCGCGACAGAGAGGTCCAGTGGTGGGCACGTATTGCCGGTGGCCGTGATGGTGGCACCCGCTGTCGTCGCAACAGAGAGGGCCGGTGGCCGGCACGTGATGCCAGTGGCCATGATGGAAGCACCCGCTGTCAGCACGATGGAGAGGGTCGATGACGGGCACATAATGCCAGTGGCCGTGATGGTGGCACCTGCTGTCTGCGGGACGGGAGGATCCAAGCCGGGGACGGAGAGGGTCAGTTCGGCCCCACTGACCAGTGTCAACGGACTCTTCAGAAATCCATACTTTACCTGGTGATAGTTGCTGTAACTATCAGAAAGTGGACACTGCAGAGACGGATATTGGTGGTGATTTTGAACGCTCCACAGTAGCTCCTCTTGACAAAGTTGATCCACCGTTTCCTCATGTTGTAGACCTTACGAAACTTAAATAAGCAAACAGCGCCGTTACCCTGCACACTGTGGCATCCAGGAAAGATGCATGAGCGACGTGGAGGAGACATGACTGGTTAGCTGACTGGTTGACTGGTTAGCTAGCTGCAAGCTATTGTAAGAGATGCTATCCGAGACTGGAGAGGGAGCAGAAAACCACCATAGCTGCGTTATGATTTCTGACCCACCCATTAAATCCTGAACACAGAAATTTTGAAACACAGTTTGTGAGCCTCAGTTAAATTCTAAATGTTTGAAGGGCTTTTTACATGTTTTAAAGAAATACATTTATGACCTATTTCATGTGTTTAGACGTAAATGGCTGAATTTGCTTTACACAGACTTTAACTAAATCTATCAATTGGCACCACATTTCTTCCGATGCATATGTTGTACATCACTGTTCATGCCTAACTTCATGCTTCACATCACGTCACATGTTTATGCCTACCCCAGTGGCAGCTTTTTGGGAAAGAAGAAACATTACACCTCCCTTTTTTACCTTGCAGCAAATATGACGCCTTTTCTATCTAAAAGGGGCTAGTAATTCCTCTCACAGCCAGTAAAAAATGCTGTGAACACCTGATCATGCATGAAAAAAATAAAATACCATCATATACTGTGAAACCGTCAAAATTTTGAAAAATACCATGATACATTTTTGGTCATAACACACAGCACTAGCCTCTTGCCTATTCAATTTGACATTAGAGACACATCGAGTAGCTACTGACCCCAATCACAGAACTTAAAAAGTCATAGAGACATGGAGACTCCACTGTTGTTATTAGGTTCCTGACTCCCAAAGTGGAATTGGTTTCTTATAGCCTCAAGCTCATAAAAAATGAGTACAAAATACACTACAAATATTTGATAACAACTAAATTCTTAGTTTGGACACAGCTCTTAGAAACATGTTGGATTTAAAAACTCTTTCCAGAGCAGAGTATTTGTATGAACACTTAACAAAAGTCTCAACACAATTTTTTCCATAATTTGTCTGTAATCAGTATGACAACAGGTAATGGATTCAACACATCCACTCTGCCAGCTGCCATCTACATATGTCGAAATCAGTCTTGATTCTTAAATCTTGCACAGTGTTTTTAGCGAGGCTCACTAAATGGTGCTGGATTTCACAGAATAATGATTAAATGATAATAGGGTGGATGAAGAGAAATTATAACGGTATGGGCTTATGCACTGTATGGCAGCAGTAATATCAGCCACTTCAACAAGCTTAATTGACAGCACTGAACAATTTACTGCAACAAACTAAGGGTGTTTTTCAGTGAGTAAAGTGTTTTTGAATCAACTATCTTTGTATTTGTGAATTTCCACCTGGCTGCTTGTACTCAATGAAGCTGACGGCAGCTGCCTGTCTTTACCTGCATGCTGTCAACACTCATCTGCCTTTGGCCCTTCAGAGAGCAATCAAATAGCATTTGGTTTCTTTTCTTCCATCTTCACTCAGGTCCATCTGTGCATATGTGTGGTGTGTGTTTACCTACCAAAACATCAGAGAATGAGGACTGCTACCAAATCATTCTACTGATCAGTTTAAGTTGTCAAGTCAAAATATTAAGGCCTAATGTTTTAAAGAATTCATAAAAGAATACTGACTAAAAAGTGTTCATCCCAGATTTCTAGACTCCATAATCAAGTCTTCCTGTTGTACTCTTCCTGGGGTCCATATACAATTTAAAATACATACGAAAAACAATAATTGTGTTTAATCTACAGTACGTAGATTACAAAATCAATACTAGATCCTGTAATAGAATTACCTCGAAACCAACCATGAGCAAAACATTCTTACACCACCACAATAGATATCTTGACCACCTTATCAGAATGCCAGTGGCATGCATCCCAGAGAAGGTCCTCTATGGTTAGCAGAGGCTGGGACTCCCGTCAGCTGGTGGACCAAAAAAGAGCCTAAAGGCCTGCTGAAGAACTGTCTATCGACGTGCAGAGGCATCCAGTTACACTAGAAACAGCAGCAGCTGATCGTTCCAACTGGCGTCGACTTCTTCACGAAGGCGTGAAGATGGCTGAGGAGAAAATGGAACGAAAAGTACCTGGCAGAGAAGCTCAGGAGTCACAGCTCAATGGCTTCGGCTAATTTTAACACCATCCTCTACCTTCGTTTGCTCTGCATATGGAAGGCTGTGTGTATCCAGCATTTGATTTTGCAATCACCAAAGAACTCACACAATCAAAAGTAGAAATCATCATCGGTCACAATGGATGGCCAGAAGAAAACAATTTTTACTGGGTAGACATTCTTTTGCATGAAGAAATTATATTTTTATTGCTATGTGCTCATCACATGAGAAATATGAGTTGATTTGACCCATTATATTTTAAGAGGGAAGGTGAATGAGTAATATACTGAATTTATTCTGAGCTTAACTTGAGCAATTTCTTGATTTACGCACCATTCCTCAGCTGTCTGTCTTAACCTTCCAAAACTGAAAGGTATATTCCATTTATTTTTTGTGAATACAGAGAAAGACAGAACATATTTACATTCAAGACGCTCAGTTTTCTCAAAAAACGTGTTAGATAATTGTTTAATTATCAAAAATGTAATGTAACGGATATTACTGATATGAACTGCCACCATCTGATATTCTAACTCTTGATAGCAATAGTGCACTTCAGATAAAAGAAGAGGCTGCTAGCTGGATGTTTTCTACTGTTGTAATTTTGCTTTGCTAATAAGAAAGAAGGTTGAGAAATAACACACTGTTTCAAGTCTTTACATTTTTGCTAACCTCTATGTCTACAGTCAGAGTAACTTACACTATTGTGCCCAGATCATTTTTCACATTCACACACTCTAGATGTCTCTGACATATAGGGTGGAATTCTGCAGTGCAGAGCCCAGTCGTCATAAAGCACTGGCAGACTGACGTGGACAAAACACAGAGTGCAGTAAAGAAAATGATTTAATTGGCTTTAAATGATTTAATTGGCTTTATTTTAGCTGATACTGATCTGTTAAGAAGTGTCAGTATCAGCCTGGATACTGATCCTTAGCATCAGCTCAGGACATGTCTATCAGTAATGCTTAAAAACCTTATTTTTCTTGTTTAAATTTTAATTAAACAGTAGGCTGTTGAAATCAATAAATTTGAATGTTGACATCATGATGATAAAAAAGTTTAGCCAAATGAAAAGAAGAGACTGAAAACCTTTGAGCATTGTCAGCATGCAGTGGCTACTGCTTGGCATGCGGTGTTTGGTCACAGCCTGTATGAAGTGTCTGTCTAGTGTCATGTTGAGTTAATGTTGTTGTGATTCACGACAAATCAAATTGAAATCACCTTGTCTACTTTTTTCAAGGCCTTAGAGAGGGAAGGAGAGGCTGTCTCTCTCTTCTACTTCCCACCAGTCTCAAAGGGACACACACACAGACACACAGACACACACACACACACACACACACACACACACACACACAGGGGGTGAGAGAGAGACAGAGACAAAACACAGACCCTGAGGTGCATTAAGTCTGAAGAATTGACAGATGGAATCAAACAGTGAGAACAGATGAAAGACAAGGCACAATATGTCTGTTCGTGCATTGTGTGTGTGTATGTGTGTGTGTGTACGATCAAAGCTAATCTCGCTTTCCTCAAGGCGATCCCAAAAACACAGTGTCACTGTTGGCTCAGCAGAGGTTTGAGTGTGAATGCAATGCTATGATTAGATCTGCAGTATTCTTCAGATCCTTGGGAAACTAAAACATAATGCACAGCACTTCAGATCCAAAATGGAAAAAGGAGATATCTCAAACGCAACAGAAGAAGCTTTTTGAATCATCAGTATATCAAGTCTTCGATGTGATGAGTAGGAGGTTACAGAAAAAGTCAAGACAGATACCTTCACATGGTAGATTTTGTCAAGCAGCTAACAGTCATTCTTATCTCGTTGGAGGACCCCTGTTGGAAGCCTTGCGGTTGTTAGATTTCATCATTTCACAGCGCTTACAAAGCATTTATCACGTACATAATGAACAGGATAATACATTTGCTAATCAGATTTTGGTTTATCACTCTCTCAACCCTGTAGAGTAATCCCTGGACGCCCCACGGGTGATTCAGGACCAAGGTTGAAAAATCCTGAGCTCTACCACGTTCACATAATTGTAGATAATTCAAATATTGTCAAAGCACGAGGGAGAGGAGAAAAGGGTGTTTGATATTTGCTGAGACTTTACACAAGGTTTATATCATGTCTCCGTTGGTGACATTTCTAGATAAATGACATGTTGCAGGACTGCTGGGGCAGTGATGTCTATACCGCTAATAAATCTCTCGGGAATCTGTCTTCCTCGTTGGGGGTGTCATAGATACTGGATTCTTGGCCTTAATTTAGGGTGATTCCCTGAAAAGCAATAAAGTAAAGGGGGAAGACTTAGATTTGCAGTATGTAACTAGCATACAAGAGGAATTGACCACAGGATTGTTGGAAATGATTGTGTAACATCTGTTTTTTCACTGTAAGCTTCAACAAACTTTAAAAAATAGGATGTGTTCTCAGTGCCAAGTGTTTCTTTTTTACAGTAATTCTTTTTTGCTTTGTTGAATTACCATCATATGTGGTTTTGAACACCCTTTAATTGCTTTTCCCTCTACTCCTCTCTTTCCCGTGAGCCATTATAATTACATTGTTGGTTTCACAAATGATCTTGGAGTTGATGATTCATTCTCGGATGATCTGACAGCTTTGTCTTGCGCAGCCAAACCCAAACACTGGATGGAATAACAAAAGGTTCATACTGTGCGTATGAGAGGAGCCTGCTTCTTTTGATTTTTTTTTTAGGCTACTACTACTCAAGGATACCATTTTAAAGTAATCCAGGAATGAGCCTGAAGGACAAATGCAGAGAGTCATTTCAGGTCCTCAGGAAGTTTTTTCCTCTCTCCCAAGGTAGTTGTGATAGCATATTGATCCCCCCCCAAACATCCCTTGTTTTTTGTATCTGTCCTCTAAGAGTCAGAAGCCATAGGCTGGTAGGGGTTTAGAGTGTTCCTCGACAGTTATTTGCTGCACTGTGCAGAGTAATATGCTTTTCACACTGAACTAGAAAAAAAATCCACTATAAACTACTGAGATCTGGCTTCTGTCTCCAGTGGAAAGGCTACAATTGGCATTCATTCCCAGGTGAAATAATTTAAGCAGTAATCACAGGTATTCATTGACTCCGGGTGCAGTTATCAATTTCCCCCCTATTCTGGCATGCATGTGCGAGTTGAGGACTTGAGAAAAGTTCAAGCTTTTAACCATATCTAATGCCCTCACTCAGAGTTTTTACTATGTTAATGGCTGAAATGTATATGGTATATTTGTCCCATTTATTTGACTATTTTCACTACATTAAGGATGCAGATATTTAACATTCTGCTCCACCGCATTTATTTTAGATTCGTAGTTATCCATTATTTTGTGCATGAAAAAAAAACATTCCAGTTATTTAATCTATGCAATATAGTTTAAAAAAGGAGCATTTTACTTTTTAGAGTACATGTTGCAGATGATACATATGTTCTGATCCTTAATGTGCATTTTTTGTTGTGGCATTTTGTATTTCATTCAAGTTAAGAATCTGAGCATGTCATCCACGACTCTGCCAAGGTCACTTTACCACGGGCAAAAAGGGAACTCAGTTCAGCCCATAGTTAGAGAGCCAGTTTCACCAGTGAGAATTAGCTGGTAATGGTAGCGTGAAGTACAAGTACTGTTGCTATGGTTACCTCCGGTTTAATATACCTCGTGCACTGAATGAGAACAGTGGTTAAGTCGCTGACTGAAACTATGTTTGAGGGTTTCCTGTCATGCAGATTTAAGAGACACCTGCCGTCCAAAAGCAACCAAGTATTTTCTGTACCAGTGATTTAATATATTGTTTATTTTCATTCCTGCGTACCTGTAGACGGCTGTAATATATCAAAAACTGTGATCTGCCATTAACGACACAAGCTCATATTTTATTATCCAAGGTCTTGTTAGCCATCAGCATTACGTGACCTTCCATGAGTCACTCAGCAAATATTATGTGACTCTAATCAGGCTGCGTGTGATTGACAGTCAGGTTGGAGCACACACACAACTGTTCATACAGATCAAAGATCAGATACAAACAGATATAAAGTATGCTCGCTTGAAACATGTCAATAGGTTAGAGAAGGTCTCTTTAATCAATAGTTATGAATAATTCTGATCTATCTATATAGTTTGCAGTTTCACCACATGCGCTTCTAGCTATGGAGTCTCAATTACCTCCTGTCCCTGCAGCTCCGAGAACTTTCCTTATACCACTGGAAGATTAACCATCACTGCAGCAGCATATCATTTTGAAAGGCATCTCACTCACTCACTGATCTTTGGTTTGCTGTGTTTATCAGCTGTTATCAAAGCTGCTTTGAGATTTGATCAATTGAGCTACTCAAAGTGAACAGCTTTTTTCTGATATTTCTTATTAAAGCGGAGCGAGGAGTATATGTTCAGGGATCATCGGATTTTAGCCTTTCTAGATGCAGCAGAACCGTCTTTGAGCAGCCAAAATGTACTATAATTTATCTAATTAGAGCCTTGAAAAATTATATAGGTTTCAAATTTCAAGTTGCTCAAGTTTATAATGAATTAATAACAACCATATTTTCCATCAGTTTGTCAGTATGTCTCTCAATTTCCTAACTCAGGATTCAGTGCATGAGCAGAATCTCTATAGGCTCAAAGATCTTGTTATGCTGCCGCACACTATAAGGTCATAGGTCAGCTCATCATTCATGAGGAGCGTGCTCCAAAGAGCCCCACTTACATCCTCAGATTGTCCTGATTTTATGCAGCTAGACACACACACTTATAGACACACACACACACACACACACACACACACACACACACACACACGGGGGCTTTGGAATGCGTCTCAATAGCTGTCTAACGATCTTGTGCAATCACATCTAATGGCCCTTATGCTGATTAACAATTAAAGTGCTGATCTTCATTCCTTCTCAATCAACGGCAATTTCAGACAAGAACTTCACCACAGATGTCGACACCTTGATCATCTTTTCTTCTGAGTGTAACCTGCTTGTACTGAACTGTATGTTTTTGGTTCATTTTCTGTGAAATTTATCAGCCATCAATTCTGTCACATTACATATAAGGTTTAAAGTGGTAGATTTTCCACTAAGAGTTGGTTTTCTGTTGTATTCTAATAAGTTAGTTAGCTAAACATGCTAATGCTTGCAGCATACAGTAGATTAGAGTGGATGAACTCAAAGATAACATTTTTACTCTATCTTTTTAGCTGTCCTGAGGTGCTATAATTGGAAAATCCCTGGATAGTCTCAAAGTGTATTGAATGCTCAATACACAGAGCAGTTTGATTTATGGTATTTTAAATAACAACTTTGTGGTGCCCTGAGCTTCATAACGGTATGTGGCTTTTCTCACATCTCTTCACATAGAGGTGTGTGACAAGGTTGTGTTTTACAAGTGTCTGTTTTCTAAATCTGTCCAGGAAATGCAGCAGCGCAGTGACAGTGTTGTAGTTACAGAGGAAGTTTGAGAGATTTGCACCCCACAGCAAGTATGCATTGTGTGGCTGTGTCCTTGAGCCATTACATACTCATTCATGTTTATCAGGATGAGTATGTCTTAAGATGGCTGTATGTCTTAAGATGGCTGAAACATAAACATAATATCATTTAGCAGTGCTCACAGTTTTTTTTGAGGACTTCCCTGTTGACAAGTTTTGTTTGTTTTTTTTGCAGCTTTCAGGTTAGTTGCAACTTTAGTTTTCAGTTCAATTTTTAGCAGCAGTAACATTTTTCTTATCATATTGGCAGAATGGCTCCATGGATGGATGGTCTTTCAATCTGTCCAGTACTTCACACCGAATTATTTCATCAATGACTGTATAGACTGCCATGGCATTCAGTACAGACGTTCATGCTTCCCAGATGATGAATTATTATAACTCAAGGGATCCTTCAACTTTTCACCAAATGAAACGTTCAAATTTTCAATTTTTCCAATATTTTATGACTAAATACCTTCAAAACATCCTTGCCATCAATCTTATCTGCACTTTTTGTTAAGTCCTAGCCTGCTAAATTATGATTGACACAAATTATATCTGCTATCAGCATGTTAGCATTTTCATTGTTCGCATATTAGCATGCTGAGGTTCCATTTAGTTCAAAGCACAACAAATTCCTAACCCGAGCAGGTCAATGTATTGAAACTCTGTACATAATAAAATGTGTCAGTTACTATTCAGTTTTGTTTTGTTTTTAGCAAGAAAAATTGGTCTTTTACATATATTCCTTTTGATGTATCTGTAGACAGAAGATATGGTTGAGTTTTGTCACTGCAGTTAAAACACTGGCTGTTTTCTGCTGCAACTGCAACACAACTCGTTCACAAAGCGCCTGTGTGAAAAAGGCCTCCCTCTCTGGTCTTGTGCAGGCTTTCTTAAACCCTATTTGTTCCTCCATGAGCAATGATTAACCGAGAAAGATGGTGCCCAGCCACCTAACAATCTGTTGCTGTTCAGACAAGCCACAACTTGAAACTGTAAAACAGAAAGGAAAGATCAAACAAACTTTGGATATTTTTTTGGATAACGGGGAGATGCTGGATAATAGTGTGATTTTAGTCAATGTATGCTGAAATCTAAGTGGGAAATCTGAAAAGCCATAAGGCTTAGAGCAGATAAACAGAAACTGGACATGAGACAACTCGAGTTTGGCAGAGCCTAATTGGATTTCTTGGAAGTGGACAAAAATGTTCAGGTCAAGAGGTCAGTTCGTGTCTTGGACCTCCACACCGCTATAAAAAAAAGCCCCTCTCTGACATGGAAAACATAACACTGTGGGCTTCATCTACCTGTTAAAGAAAATTTGAAAATCTTATTCATGTCTTATTTTCTTACATGATGTATGTAAAGCATTTTCTATTGCTATTTATTTATTCATCCAAATAGATTTAGATAGATTAAAGAAAGAATGGAATATCTTTTTACATATTTGTTTTTATAGACTGATCTGGTGTGTTAACTGTCTTTTTGTGTTTGCATTAATCTGTACAAATTCTTTGTTACTGTTCATAGGTTATTCAGGTATCAGTACTGTGTACATTTTACCTTAAAAATCAGTAGGATCTACTTCATGCACTTTCAAAAGAGGCTTGTTACTTTTGTCCGAATGTTTGAGGTGAATTATCAAGTATCTTTTTTTAAATTTTTATTAACAAGACAGAAACAGACGAGGGACAGGAGAGGGAGACTTGTAAGTGGGAGAAAGTGTGTGTTTTACTTGAGTGAGTTAGTTCTTTTGTTAGTTCTTTCAAAGGATATGTACTTCTACTTTAGTGAAGAAGGTGTGCACTTTTGCCACCTGCCAATCTGACCATATTCTGTTCACTTGTGACATGTTTAAAGTGATATGAAAAGGTTACTAAGTCCATCCTAGTAAGCCTGCCATTCTGACTTTAATGCAAAATGGTGCTTATTCACTCATGTGTCTGATATGATAAATTGCTTATTATAAATGGGTGCATGCCTGCAAGGAGCTTACTATGTTTGACTTAGTATAGGGAAGATTAACAAGGCAGAGACCATTTTAATTTCATTTTCAGGCATCAAAAAGATAATATTACTCTAAATGACGGGATAGTCATATTATGAGATGTAGGATCTTCATTGCTGCCACTTACATATGAATGTGGAAGTGCACTGTTTGCCTCTGCTACAGAATGGCTCTCTATCGTAAAAATCTGATAAAGGAGGTCAATTCCTCAAATGTTTGATCAACTTTTCCTCTCGGAAAGCATGCCAGGCCGTCAAGTCAGAGAGCTGTGAATAACCCTCTGAGACATGAGGAGCCAGACTTCCAGGTGTGTTAGATTTGACTCGGGCAGACATAACAATAGCCTCTTGCCACAAAGATTTGCAGCTTATTGTTGCTGTTAAACATTTTTGCATTAATGCCAGAATGAGTTGCATTTCAATGTATCATCTTGGACGGTCTCTCCCACTCTGCTTCTCTGGTTTTAATTTGCAGCACCACATTGCTGAAGCTATCAGAAAGGTTGGCATGGCACAGAAGCCTGAGCTGTAAAAGGCTTATTAGAGGTGAAGCAGAAAGTTCTTGAAGTACTGGTCTGTGTGAAAGAGGGCCGCTGAATGAGTTTCAGTTTATTTCCTTTCTGTAACTACATAAGATTAAAAACTACATTTAACTGGTTTGTTATTAAAAGATTTGAAGGCAGTGCACAAGTGCTTTTCCAAATTAATCTTTGCTTTTGTGATACAGCTTCTGAAGGACTTTTTAAACCTTTCTGTAACTTTACTGGGGCATCAAAAGATACCATCAGTTACTGTTGAAATTAACTGAACTTGAACACTACATTTTTAGGTTCAGTTTTGCTAACACTTTCCATTTATCTCCGATCTTTTTGTCTAATTCGTTGGTATTGCATGACTTTATCAATGGCTTAGTTAAAACCATAAACGCTGCTAATTTATATCCCTGCTGCTCATGAGTCATTGTACAGTCACAGCAGTTTTACAGCCTATACTGAGGCACTGTGTTTTTTTTTTTATTATCAATGATCTAAAGACAAAGAGAATACACACACACACACACACACAAATCCTTTGCAGCCAGTGTCTCAGACAGTGAAATTGATTTCAGTACTGAGAATCCCTACATTGTTTTCTCACTAATTATCATGCTCCAAATCAACAGTGAAGGCATCAGTCACCACGAAAGACACGGTTCCTCTTGAGGTGAAAAGCTATTAAACCTCATGCACAAAATCCCCTTAATCAAAAGAGAGGATTGTTGTGAGAATGCATCGTCTTACCTCACTGAATACAGTAGTAAATCTCGAGCTTTATGACAGCAATAACAGTTCCTCGGCCTTGAAGGTGACCATGAAAAGAAGGAGAGAAGCTTTGCTATTTTGTTTCAGCCAAAAGTGAGCTCTCACATTAGGCACATTGCTGGTAAATCCATTTTGAAAGCTTTTCCCCAAAACCTCATACAAAATTTACATGGACCTCCAGTTTCATTAGTTTCATCAGTTTGACTGACAGTTGCTCTCCCCTCTGAGGCTTCAGAGTGAAGTATCATGATCAGGTGACAGTGCTCAGAGGCTTGCTTGTTTACACACAGGCAAGGATGAAAAGAGCAGATATATTATTGACACCAGGTTAATATAATAGAGCTGTTTTCTGTCCTCAGAGCTTGATTTGCAAATCTGTAAGACCTCTATAATTCTGGCATGATAAAGACCATTCAAAAGTGACCTTTCCCCAATATTTAATACTTGGGATCCATAAAGTTTAAGACTGCATATAAGTAAAGAGAAAGCAACTCTGTTCTTGAAACTTTTATTTAACTTTATCAAGGTTTATGTCGTTCAAATCCCAGCTCTGGGGTGAGCTGAGCTGCTCAAGTGTCCTTGAGCAAGATACTGAACCCCAAATTGCTCCTGGCGGCCTCTGCCATCAGTCAGTGCGTTTACATGACACTCAAGAAAACCGAATTACTGGGTTAGTCCGACTATGATCGGATTTTTAAGATGCATGTATACACCTTAGTCTGAATAAATCGGACTGGATCGGATTTCTCATAGTCACATTAATACACCTAGATTGTTCGATTGATAGTCGCATAACTCCTGCGCTTACAGACAATTGATGGATGGAGGGTTAAGTCAGGAAAAGTTTATTATAATCATTGTAGTTAATGTTATTCTTTTGCTCTTAAATAATGATTATAAAAATGCATACATTTTTCATGTCAAAATGGACAATGTGTCTGTGAAATCAAACATTTTATTCAAATAAGTACTTTATTTGGGTTGCAACTAACAATTGTTATTAGATGATGATGATTAGATGATAGGAGAAGTGCAAGTGGGATTTTGCAGGGATCGCTAAAAAGTGGTTTGAAAACAAAAATACTTACCGGAGGCAGAATATTTTACAGTTTAACAATACATTTTTTGTCTAAAATGAGTGCACTGATGTATTAAACACTTTGAAACAACAGTATAGGCCAATACTGATGTATTTGTGATATGGCCGATATATCTGTAATATGTTATAATTGTTCAGATTATTTTCTATATTAATGACTAATTAGTGTGTAAAATATCAGACATTTAATTTACAATGACATGAAATAGAGAAAAGAAGCTAATTTTCCCATTTGAGAAGTTTGAACTATTGAATGTTGTATTTCTGTTGGCTAATCTACTAATTAGCTAAATGTATCCATTCTGTCCATATCCTTCTTTCCCTAATTTTGTAAATGGCAGCTAGGTTGAAACAACAAACAGTGTTCAGAAGGAAGACAAGTTGTTTTTGTTGTTTTGATAGTACAAATTTTAGTAATAATTTTGCAGTGGAATAGAAGAATAGAGTCATACTGTAGCTGACCTGTGCCTTTGGCAACATTATGACAGTTGCAGAAGTTTGAAGTTCAAACCAAGTGACTGAGAGAGCAAAGCTATTTCTTTGTGATGCTAGGACAGATTTGTCACCTCACATGCAGAAGGGATGACATCGATTAGACCGACAACGGATTCACAAAAAAACAAAACACAGTGGGAGTATGACTCAAAACCTGTCAGAGAGACTTTCCACTCGTACAGTATGAAGTTGGAAAAAGCAGGGAGGGTTGACTTGGGGGTTTTACTCCCGACTCTAACAGAATCTCATAAAATCCATCCACCAAGCAGTTTGATCTCAAAACGCCATTTAAAGTTATATTCTGCAACAATGAAAGCTAATTTGTATGTGTGTAAATATGCATATAATTTAACTTTGTAATTCTCTCCAGACATTGGTTTTGGTGAGAAATGGAGCTGCTCAGCTCAGAAAAACAAGTATTCAAAGAGAAAAAAGCCATAAAATCTATTGCCCATTCAACAGCATATTAGTGTGTTCACTGGGTTTGTTTGTTTTTCGAGGAGGGAAAAAATGATTATCCTAATATTTTTCAGATGGCTGAGCAGTTTATGGTTGAATCTTGTAATTGCTGATGTTAAGTGATACCCCATTGCTTTCAAGATGGGGTTTACAGCTTCTTGAGAAGCAACACTACCTTCAAGGCAATTAGGAGGACACACTTCCCTGAGTGAGGGAAAGCATGCAGACGACCAACTGTCTGGGGTATTGGCTGACATAGAGCTGATGTGTCTGATTTTTTTTTTTTTTTCTTGGCCAAGCACAGGCATGTGACGATCACATGAAAGACTGGAGATGGGATGTCCTTACAAGCCTTTCCCCTTGAGGAGGCCCATGTTTCATGCTTATTCTTGAAGAACCATCAGCTGTACAAGAACCAGCTAATTTGAGGAATTAAATGGCCAAATTCGGTTTTCCTCTTCCTGTCTAAATTTAACCAAAGCTACAGGGGGAGTTGGCAGGAAGGCAGGGGGGCATTACCACCACCACCACAACCACCCTCCCCCGAGCAGCTAAAAATGCCACTACACTGAGTCAAAAATAGATCCAATACAAAAATAATTTTTGGTTAACCATATCAGTGTAAGAAGTGCAATGCCAGTGTCAAGATTCCTCTCTTTTGCAGACTGTTATACCATGACCGGTGATTTTAGAGTGAGTATGCATATTTCAGTTTTCAGTTTCATGTGCACACCCACGCTTAGTGGTTTAAAAGGGTACATGAAAAGATGAAAGCCTAACAGTATGATAAAGGTCAAAACAAATTGTTAAAAACTTTTAACAAACTTTATCTTTATCTCTGCCAGTGCACTTCCATTTTGTGTGCTCATTCATGATAGACAAATACCCTACTTAAACCTATGTCTGATATAGCACAATGCCTAATGCCTTGGCAAGCTTGTGTCTACTGTCTTCTATTACTGTATTCAGTATCAGTTTAATTCTTTAATTGTAACTGTCAAACTCTGCTTGCTCTTGCGAAATATTTGCATGTCAATGTCCAAAAGCGACATTTGGTGATTAGTCGTGTCAGTAGAAAGCAGCAGGATGCAGCTTTCTATTAGCAGCATCCATCTGAAGACCAGAGGACATGCAGTGACTTGCAGGGATTTGTACAATTCCCCATGCCTCCTCTGACCTCTATCTAGTGCGCTTAAGCAGGGCCCCGGAGGAAAGCTTGACAACAACATTCACTCACTTTATTATCATGGGACTGTACAGCATCAGCTGCAGTACACTAATTCATAGCGGTGCTACATTTTGCATAAGAACCTAAACTCATTTTAAAACCATCAGTATAATAAAGGGTGACCCAGCGCAGAAGGCCATGCTACAGGAGGGAAATCGAAAAGAAATAGAGACCAGCCTTTTCAAAAAGTCATTTCCTTACACTTGGACCATATAATACAAAGCCAAGCCCAAATCTTATTTTTCGAAGATTGAAAGTCACATCTGTATCAAATACCCTGAAGGTTTAATGGTGGGCCGTGTAAGCTGATCCTCTACATTTATGGAGCCTCCTAAAAAGATTCAAAGAAATCTCCCAGAGCTTGGTGAAAAGGAGGAAAGGTCACGCTAGAGAGAATAACTCCTATCATTTGAATCTCTCCAAGGAGAGAGGAACATTGAACAGAAACTGAAAAGGGAACTGGAATAGATCATTTTAATTCCATCTGTAACAAGGTACAGGTATGATAGAGGTGTTGAACACTTCCATGCTCGCCACCATTTGTATTATTAATGAGCCCAGCTGTGGGGAAGACAATTCAAGCAAGGAGCTTGTCATGAATAAACCTTCACCTCAACACTAACAGCCACTGACAAATTCTCTAGTTCACGGAGAGGGCACTCACCTGCAGGTGAAGCGCTCATGTATGTCCTGCCACTGCAGAAATGACTGATGACTCTACAACAGACACCAAGTACACTAAAGTCGTTTATGCTATAAATACGTCAGAGACATTATCTTGTGACTAAGTGCCGCTAGCTAACAATCCGCGCAGCTTCCCTGCTTCACATTCATCTATCATGACCTAATTTCCCACATACATTTCAAGCTGCTCAATATCTCATGAGAATTGAGGAAAATGTGTAATATTTACTATGAGTGAGCCATATTAAAACAGAAATCCAGGCAAGAATTTCATCACAGCTGACAAAATTCACTGACCAAATTTTACGAAATGTTTTAATGGTTTTGTGATTGTTTCACAAATCACTGTCACTTAAATGTTATGTTAGCAGTGTAAGCTTCTGCAAACCACTGAAATGTTGAAACTTCACTTGTTGTCATGCGGTCACTACCTTTTCGCTTCACCACCATCCCATACACCTCTTGATGTGACCGTCAGGTCATTAACACTTAATGTGTTTTGTAGAAAAAGTCAATATGCCACATAAGCCTATGACATGTAAAATATGACTGGATCTGTGGTTTGCAGAAAAGTTAGCTGCCAATATTTTATTCTGCTGACTGGGCTATGTTGGTCACAAAAGGAGAATGAAGCACAAGATGGCATGTGGAAGAGGGTGCTGGATTGGAAATGTCTAGCATTGAGTGGTTTCAGTTACATACTCAAAACACACACAAATGTGCAGAAACACACACGCACTCTGAGGATACATTATATCGCTCCCTTGCATACTTCCTCCTGGCTCAACATCATACAGCCCATTCGCCACACAACCTGCCTGAAGCCTCCCTGTTGGCCAATCTTCCCTTTGACAGAAACTGGCCTTCATCAGAGCTCCCTCTTCCTGCTGCATGTGGCCATGTGTCCTGGAGCATCACCCGCTGGCCGAGACAGCAAAATACCCACTGTGCTCCACAGGAATACCTCTTGGTGGGCGAGCATGCAGTGTCAAGATGACACGGCCATATGTTAGTACCCTTCATTTACCCGCAACAGAGAGATTCTTTATCACTTCATCTGCGGTGTGACAGAGGATTTCTGTCACTCTGCTGACTGTGTCTGCATGATTCATTACATTCTGGCACTTTATCAACATAATTGACGAAGCTGCCAGGTTGGACCCTGAATCACCTTTCAGTGATGTGAGTGACCTGATTGATCCATCGCTTCATGTACATACTGACCCAAGTATGCACTGTACTCAGGGGAGACACTTGGGCGCTGTGGCTGCCATGTCACATCAGGAATCATCATAGCAGAGAAGGATGGAAGAGTATCACAGAGACACCATGTTTCATACACACAGGCTGTGCTGACACTTGCAAGACCAATTCACTGGTGACGATACTTGTTTGTCTTAACGCCTTTAAATGTTACAAAACCAACAGTTCCCACCAGTGTACTTTTTTTGTGATGTAAATTTCAGTTTAGTTCAACATTTCAAAGCACCGAAACTGCACAGCACCACAGAGCGCAATAAATCTCCTTGAGTACGACAATCAGCTCTTTTTTTTGTTTGTTTTTGTTTTTTTGTTTACAGAACATGATACACAAATGTCATTTCGGACAATACTGTTTATTGTTAAACTGTAAGAGATCTTGCCTAAATTGCACACCTTTGTCACAGGTGACTGAAATATGTGTGCTTACATATAAATTCTATGTATATATAAATAAAAGTATATCGTCCAAAATAGTGGTATTAGATTTGACCCAAAAAACTCAGTATTGATCTTGTTTGGTCCACAAGATGTTGCCAGCCGAAAATAAGTTTAATTTAAAAATGATAATATGAATTGCTGCTTATGCTGTTTTATATTTACTGAGTGACATTTTATTGGTCAAATATTAAATTTCAGTTTTGGCCCTCGAAGGGAAAAGGTTTGGGCATGTCCAAACTAAACGATCAGAAAATGGTGAAAATTATAGACCACAACTTCCCACATTCCAAAGTGACGTCTTCTAAGAGCTTGTTTTGGCAGAAAACGTTTTTCTTCAAAAGCTATTCAGTTTCCAGTTAAACAGAAAAGCACACACATCCATTTGAGTAACTGATGAATTAAAAAAAATGGTATTTTTGCATGAACAACCATCCTGTGAGTACTGCATTTGGGTCCACCTCCTATCTCCTTATCTTTCCTCTTTAAATCCCAGCTTGACAGTATTCTGAAAACTGGTTATGCAGTTAACTAGGGCTTTTCAATTAATAAAATCTTTTATTATCTCAACTATTATATAATCGTTGCATTGGTGGTTCTTTTTTCCCAAATTTCATTTTGCTCTCATTGACCAAGGACTCTCAGGGCAGAGCAGTATCATATGATGTGTATGTTAATGCAGCGCATTATATTTATGCAATTTTCTCCCCCCTCCATGTGCACAAACAACCTAGTGTTCTTTTCATACAGTACATCAGTTTATTGTGCATTCGTATTCCTTATGCATGCAAGCTGCAGCTGCACTGTGTGTTTGTTTTTGTTTATTGTAAATTAAATTGCAGCACATTCCTCGCCAGAGGACCTAACCTCTGGACATTAGATTAACTGTCACTAGGATATTAATTAATTAAGAGAGGGGAATAGGGAGCGAGATTGTGTTTGAGAGGGAGAGAGAGAAAGCTTCAGAGAGAGGGTTTTAAAAAGCATAAATACAGAGGGACTTCACTCATGAGGGAAGTTGAGCGGGGAGCTAACAGGAAGTCTTTTCCTCAAGAGGAAACCAAGACTCGTTACTGTAAATGCAACTGACCTCGTGGCTTCTGTCGGGAAGGAATTTATGCAGAGGAGACAGACGGAGAGATAAACAGGAGCTCATACAGTACAGAGGATCACCCTCCAGTGCATACACACAAGCTCTCTCTGCCTGCCTCCCTCCCTCCCTCCCTCTCTCACTTTCTCTCTCACTCGCCCACTTACTCAGTATCATTTCATCTCTCTCTTCTCCTCTCTCTCTCTCACACTCAGTCGCTGTGCTCTGACGGATGGGGATACACTGCCAAGGAGGACTTAGGGGCGAGAAGAGTGTGTTTCTTTTCTTCTCTGGTGTGTTTTCTTTCTCTTCCGCCTGGCTTTCGTCATGAGCTGTTAATTCCAGCCCCGGTCTCGAGGATGAGGAGGATCTATTTGTGAGGAAGACACAACAAAGGAAAAGGAAACAAGGAGCAACAGGGTGGTGAATTCTGCGAACTGGGAGTGAGCGAAAAAGAAAAGGTTAGTAGAGAAAAGCTGCTTTTCGTTAAAACAAACACCTTCTGCTGTTATTGGTTTACCTTCTGTTCTTTACTTTGTAAGATCTAACAAGACATTTCCTATTCAAAGCATTTCATATTCATGTGCTTTCCATCCATGAGTGTCTTTTAAAGCTTAAATTAAATGTCCCCACAGAGCAGTTTTCTAAATTGAACAGTTTCTTTCTCAAAATTAACAGTCCCCTAGATATTTTTTATTTCTAACACAGCAAGCCTCTAGGTTGGTTACTTTGCAAGTTTCCCCACTTGGTCAAAACAACTGTGTAATTTCCCAAAGGTGTACAATAAGCTTCTCAGGTGGTGTCTCGATGCTTTGGTGAGGTAGCAGTGAATGAGCTGCAGGAAAAGGCGAGGACAGCCCGCTCTCATCTGCGCTCCACAGCCGTCACTTTACACAGGAGGCAATTAAGCGAGATTGGCAGCCGACGCTGCCGGTAACTTGGAAACAGGCGTGTGGGAGACGAATGGTGGCACATGATAGGATTTAGGGGAGAGAGGAGAAAGGAGATTCCCTTTGTTCAGTGACACAAAAACCTCCTCCTCAGAAATACCCTGCTCTCGCCTGTGTGACTGCGCGACAACTGGCCCTGGGGCAGCAGTTGGGAGCTTTTATGATTTTGCATGACAGTGAAGATTGTTCGAGTTTGTGTACTGCAAGCACATGTGCGTAAAAGTGTGTTAGTGTGCGGCTGCATGTGTGTTCATGCATGCACAATGATAATACGTCTCTGGTGAATTTTGGAGGTAGAAGGTCTCCTAGGTGAGTCTTCACGTTCAGTACCCACAAGTGGATAAAATTATTCACAGTTTGAACTCCTCAGAGAGTCAGTGAATAGGAAAAATAATATTAACATTATGCTCCCTTTGAAATATTGTGATGCCTGGATGAACCATTGTGCAATTTTTGTAATGAATGGGTGAGTAGTTGTGTAATTTATACAGTAAATGAGCTCCCCAAGGATTCTGGCTTTGTTCAGGCTGTATTTATGTGCAGGATATGATTGAAAAAATTATCCTTGAAACCAATGTAGACCTATTGTGTTCATTATTTCTCACAAAGGCTTCTCGCAGCCATTTTTCATCCTGGAGAAGAAAGGTGCGCCTGGAGACAGCAAGGTTGGCCTTTGGCTCCTGGTGACAAAGGCCTCTGATGCAGGCTGATGAATGTTTTTTAATCTGTTGATTATTTTCTTGATCAGATGAGTTGTGTTTTTACCCAAGATGACGTCCTCCAATGTCTCGTTTTGTCCAAAAATGCAATTGGGGAAGTTTGACTTGTCGGCAGTTAACTTAAACAATTAAACTGCATCTCTACAGATGAGCGTCAGTGTTTTTTAAAGATTCACTGTGGGGTGGAGGGTTGGGGCAGTTTGATTAAAGCTGTATTAAGGAAAGTGACAGAGAACAGAGAGTATCGTGTTCTCAGTGTAAACACAGGTGGAGGCACATGGTGCAGTTACTCTGAACAATGTGTGTTTTGACACAAAAGGAGAGATATTGAATAAGCCTAAGCCTTACTGTCCATCCATTTCAGTAACAGCCAAGTGTTGATCCACATTCAGCAGGATGTGTTTATACTATTCGCTTTTAAAAAGGGTAATTCAGCTGCAGATTGGCGCAGTGACCATCCTCGCTTTGTGTTTAGTCTGGACTGTGTGTGTTTTTGTCACACGATCACCTCCACAGGAGTGACCGAACATAAGTGAGGTGAGGACAGTTGAGTCTGACCATCAGTCATCAGCAGGACTGTTGTCTATGTCACCTTGTCTAAGACACACACACACACACACACACACACACACACACACACACACACACACACCACTGCCACACAGGGACTGTTATCCTGAGTCCATCAGTGGCTCACCGACTTTCCCGACTAGGAGGAGTCATTGACATTGAGAGGGTGTTAATGTTCCCTCGGTGCACACATTAATTCATACATACAGTATACACACTCACATTCACCCCAGGCATATGCACATTCACACTCCCGCCGGGGTAGGAGGAGCAGGGAGAGGCGTCGTGACCAGTGTCTTGGCAGAAGCCCTCAAGGTGAACATTTTGAGTGAGGAGCATTTCAAATTCAGAACAGATGATCAAACCGGTGTCAAACTGCAGAGAAGCTGGCGGCACCAGATGCAGACAATCTTTTGGCAGAGGAAGAGTTTTCTGTGCCTGAATCTCAAACATAAAAGTCAAGAGGCGCGGAGCTGAAATTAATACGACTGTGCTATCGTCATCTCACGGATGGTGGTTCTTATCACGGTCCAGATGAGGCAAGAAAACTCGGGGCTATACCGAGCGGCATTTTCTGTTCAGCTATCATCACTGCAAGCCTAATCCAGCCATATATCTGGACATATCAGAGTGCAGGCAGACTGGGTTATTTAGGAGCGAGCACAAACTGAAACTGTGTTTTATGGTGATACTGAAGTGTGTCCACAGTTTATCACACACAAACAGGAGACAATTTCTGACTGGGAATTGAACATTTTTGTCAGCTGAAACTATATTTTATAAATGTCTCCGGCGTAAAGGACCGAGTCATACCCTGACAGAAATCTAATTACCCTTTGAACACTGCCATCCTACTAAATCTGCATGAGCTCCTAGGAAGAATAGAGAACTACTAGCAGCTTATGTAAAACTTCACGCTAGTACCAACACGCATTTTATTTTTAACTAGGTAATAACTCATATGTAAACATCTTCTTTTTGACCTCTGAAATGTGAAACAGATACATATTTCATGTGATCACCTGATCTTAAATCTATCTTAAAACATAATTTCATCCAAAAGTGAACATTATACACTGTAGTCCACAAAACATTTCTGGAGCTTAACAGCAAAACAGCCTTGCAGCATTCTCTAGAACAACAACAACTCAAGTAGATCGGGGCTTATTTTATGGCGGTAAAACATAAACTGGTTCCATGTAGATCATCTGGCATAATCCAAGTCTCTGGAAGCCCCGCAAGTTTATTTGAAAAGATTTAATTGACAACACCAACCACATTGCAGGCTAATGCTTTTAGCTTAGCAGCCACAGTGAAAATTGTGACTACAAAGAGGGTGTAAAAGTCTTTCAAAATCAATTTGGGATCTCGGGGCTTCCAGAGTCTTTGATTACTATGTATAGTGGACAGTGACTACATTTTCATTTTTGGGTAAACTTAAGGCTCTTAAGACCTTAACTTTATGCAACTGAAGAGTGGGCAACATGAAGCCCTGTCTCTGTGAACTCAGTGCAGCACTAACAGACTGTATTGCACAGCTGCTACATAGACAAAAGTAAAGTGGAAGTAGCAGATGCCATTGACAGATACATTGAGGTTGTTTTGATTCTGGATTTGTTTGATTTTGATCGGCCAAGTGTGACTTCCCACCCTCCCCCAAAAATACTCTTTGCTAAGCTTGTTTGCTTTAGACTTTTACTGCCGTTGCATAATGCTTCTCTTATCACAGAGCAGCTGCAAACCACGTCTGCACCTGTTTGACCTTCATAGGTAAAATGGAGAACAATCAACGGGTGAAACTGGCAGCGTGATCCGAGCTCAAGGGACAGCCTTGTGCAAGCCACAAAGATATGAAAAAAGATTTTTCTCATTAAACAAAAAAAACTTAAATCTATTCTGTTTAGTTAAAAAAAAAGTACAAATGTCCATAACAGTTTTTCAAGTTAATCCAACCAAAAGTCATAAACCGAAAGCTATTCAGTTCATCCATCGTCATAAAACAGGAGAAAATAGCAAATCCCCACAGCTGGAAAATTAGTGTTGCTTGATAAATGCCAATCGATCATCAAATATTTGCAGATTCTTTTTCTGACAATCAACTATTTGATTCATCAACTTTCAGCACTAATTATCACATGGCATTTAGTTGAGTTTGAATGTCACATAATTAACCATAAGGCATTTTGCTGATGCCCGTTTCTTCGCATATAATGTACTAATGTGCGACGAATGATTTTACCATGACATCGGTACGAGAATTTTCTTCTGTTATGAGTCAGTATTGATTTCTGACGGCTGGCCAACCATACAGCAGTTTAACTTGAACTGATGAGGCACCAGTTCAGGTTGACTTGAGTACCATGTTCAGTTTGGGCCCTGAGAAAGTTTTCATTATATAAAATACATGAATGTTGATACATGATTCAGAATAAACTGCCAGTGTGAAAGCCCCTCAAGATGCTGAAATATTTAATCTAATGTTCAGTGTAAGGTTGCCTGCTCTTTGGAGTATTATCCTTGAGTTGTACTTTGAAACAGGGATTCAACCCAGTTCAAAAGCTAAAAGTGCAGCACAGAGATACGTCTATCTGAACATCCGAACTGAACCAAGGCTTTTGATCTGACTTTTCTGAGTGCTCATCCCACATTTACCCCCCCGCAACATATCATATTGAACAGTTTCCAACTGAGAGTATAACTCATTAATAACACCAACAGCACCAACGGCAGCCAAATAATTACATTCTCTAACCCAAAATAAACAGCAGCATGCAGTCACTCAGTGTGCGCAGACGGGTCTTGTTTTCCGATCTGTGGTGCAGAAAACCCTGCATTCATTTTCATTTGGCCTGTCTGTCATCATGACATCTCTCTCCCGAGGGTTCACACCGAGTTCCCCTGCCCCCAGCTCTGTGGATGTGTGTGCTGGTGTGTGTGTGTGTGTGTGTGTGTGTGTGTCTGTACAGTTACTGTGCACGTTTTTTATGTGTATGCTTTAATTTGTTTTGATCTCCACATGCATGTGTGTCTTTGTGCTAGTTAGAAAACAAGAGTGTGTACAGTATGCATATGTTAACAGCTGTGTGGCTGAGAATATACTGTACGTGTGTGTCTGTGTGTGTGAGAGTGTGTGCATGGCCATGATATGTGTATGTGCATGAGCGGGCGAGGAAGAATGTAATAAGAGATAGAGGCTGATAGAAGCAGGTGCCTTTTGATGCTGGCTTCTCCTCAATATCATATTCCCCTGAACAGATGATAATCGAGCAGAGGCCCGTAGAGCGAATCTATGTCACACACACACGCGCGCACACACACACACACACACACACACACACACACACACACACACAGTCTCTATTCATCAGCAGTAAGGGCTCACTGTCCCTCCATGTGGTCTCCATGTACTTCAATGCTGTAACCATTAGATGCCAGAGGCAGAAAGCCAGCTAGCACTTTGTCCTATTATACTGTCAATGCTAATATCAGTAACCCGCTCCCGTGGTAACTATGCATCCCAAACCCTTTCAAACTGTGACATTTCTGTTTTTAACAGCCACCCTCATCCACAGGGTGAAATTCTGATAAAAGTTCACCCAGTGACAGTTATGAATATAAATGTGCTGTTGTTTTGTGTTGGTGTGTACGTATGGACAACACAAATGTAAGGAAAGACTTCATCGATTCGTACCCATTTAAGGATCTTGTCACATCGACCCAACTGAAAGGGTTAAATCACGCATGAATGATCATTCATGAGAGGAAAAAAAGAATACTTCAGGGAAATCAGAGGTTTGGCAAATATTTACTGGAGTGGACTCATTATGCAAATGAGTATCTATGCTTATTGTTCATTCGCCTGCATGAAAATTGTGCTCTCTATCTGTATAGAGTACTCCTCCGATATAATCACTTCCCCCAAAACCTTAATTGAGGAGGGCAGGTTAGGGGTCTTATCTCAAGGGTGATTGTGAAAAAGGGAACATGCGCAGAGCATAACCATAATATTGGCATATTGACATTTAAACCTTTATGCATGACCCCACTGTTTTCTCATTGACCCCACTCAATTCTCATTATTTCGTGTACCGGCATGTGACCTGTGACCAAAGTAGCTTATCCCCCGCGGCCTCCTTTTCCACTTGTGTTTAACCTTCAGTTAGCTTGTGACATCACCTCATAGATCGGCGTCATGTGTGAGTAGCAATGAGTGGACATCTGTGGTGATAAACGTGCTTGTTTGTATGTCACATCTAATTTTTCATATTGCAAACCCAAAGCAGAGTAGACTAATGAAATGTTCTACTCTGAACAACGTCCATATAAAGCCATATGTCTGACTGACCTCTCCTGCTGAGGTGTTGTGGTGATGGAGCCAATAAGTGACAGCACGGATACACGGGAGGTGAAAGAAGGGTTAAACGCTGGTGTCAGACACTGGCTGTAGATTATAGAGCCAGAGGTGCAGCAGTGCCTCTGTCACTTTGACTCAACTTTGCAACGTAGCGCAAAGGTTTTTATCACCAGATAAAAAAGTGCATGTTTAGGTAACGGCTTAAATGCATCTGCAGTGTCAACAAGAGGTGGCAAGTGAGGGACTGAGCGAAGAGCTGCGGACATGCAACCCTCTGGATGTGTTTTCAAGATGCTTGCTTTATTCTTGTTATAAACTGATATCAATGATAAAAAATATTGTTGTTTTGTGTCAAACTCATTTTGTCTGTTTGGCAGTTGTCCTGGATGGACCATCAATGAACAAGGCTTTTTGAACATAGATGTTTATTCTTGATCTTCTGGAATAGTATATAAATGAAAAAAATAACCCACCTCAATATTCAGTCTTTTAAGCTCTTGTTTTTTGGTCCTTTTCCTCCTGAGGGAAATATCTGGCTCTGCTAAGTGCTCATCTATGGTCACAAGCCAGTCGCTAACTCATTCTGTCTGCTGTTCAGTGCTGAGCAGGTAATGTACAGAGGGCTTTTAGAGCCTTTTCACTGGAAACAGCTGCCTGCTGCAGCAAAAAAACAATGGACTAAAACTCAAAAGGTTGAGTGAGTACTCGGCTGAGTATCTGTTACAGATAATATACTCTTTATTAGAATATGTATCATATGTGTAAAATTTGTCATTATCTGTTCTCGTGATGAGGGAAAATCCTCATTGGGTAGCTGACTGAAGTTTATTCATTCAAGTTTATAAATAACTTATTCTGCAATTAATTGACCCTTCCCTTTCCCTCTGTGTTTCAATTAGAGTTGAGCAAGCTTGGGATCCAGTGGTACTGTACCTTAGTCAACTTTCCCATTTTCTGTTAAAATGATATGTGCTATGGTTAAAAGATGTTGCTGGGAGACAGAAGTCTTCGCGTTTCTTCTGTTTTTCTGTAAACAAATTTTGCCCGATTTAAGAGTCGGGCTGTGAAGTAGACCTCACTATCTGCTAAACATCAACTCCATTGCCGAAGACACAAGGGTATCACTTTGATTGAACATTACATTATATATGATCTTCACAGACACATCACATTGTACTATATAGCCACAATTTAGGTTAACCAGTGTAAGCAAAATTCTAGTTTACTAGCTAGGTAATGTATAACGGTTAGCTAACGTTACATCAAATGGAGTTGGCCTAATGACAGATCACCAATGTCAGCTGGGTTTGCCTCCTCCTTATTTATGTGGTAGCGTTAAAGAGATTTGGGAAAGGACGGATTTGATTTGATGTTTTTCCAATAACATGAATTATTGTTAGCCAAAAGAGACATAACAGAAACTAAGGGTGTCAGGAATAGAGCTGAAACGATTACTCGAGTAACTCAAATTATTCAATTACAAAAAATTGTTTAAGCAAAATCTCTGCCTCAAGGCTTTGTTTAATTCCTATCACCCGTGTTATGTGGCCTGCCTAGCTCAGAGATCATTTTTCCACACAGACTGTCTATACACACAGCTTCGTTCAGAATTGAGTTAGCGCGATGGCGGAGAGCCAAGAAACTGTCCGTAAAAGACAGAATGTCCAAAGTTTGGGATCATCTCACACTTAAAAAAAGATGATAACAAAATGCGGTGTGATTGTTGTTTAATAATTTAATAATTTTTTATTAGATAACTCGATTAATCAATGGGATGATCGGTAGAATACTCGATTCTAAAAATATTTGATAGCTGCAGCCCTAGTTGGGAGTGTGGATTGCTCATTTACTATTATCAAACACACTGATCCGGAGCATAATTTTGAGCGTGTTCAAAGTACGGGTCATTTTGTTAGTTGAACAGATACATAAATTACATAAAACATTTACTTTCGTTATTAAAGGCATATTTACGTACTGTCATGAAGGATTTGACTCTAAGATGTAAATAATCAAATAAGTAATGTTAGTTACAAACAGCAACCGTTTACAGCTTTAAAACACATGTTTAACCTCTGTATGTTCATTATTTTCTTGTATCAAAGGCTCACACAATACATCCTCCTCTGATAGGGACTACTAGAGTGTAAGTACAGATTGGGCCTCTGAGCCAGCAAACCTCAGGGGTTCGTCGTCCTCAATGAAAACAGTCTTTTCACTGGTGGTGGACCTGATCGTTAAAAAAGAGCACACTGTGTCGTCGTTACAAGACTGGTAAAGCATGAATGCGGATAAAAGCTGTGTGTCTATGGGTGATTGGGCTTTTGTTTCAGTCAGCTAGTCAGCTCCATCAGAAAAAACGACATCACTGGGAGTGTAAACTGAACTGCTGTGCGTGTGTGTGTGTGAACATCCGTTATTGCAGCACCAACACATGTATGTGCTCACTGCTGAGAGAAGTATTGGCTATGTAAAGACATCCATGAGTCATTATGGTCTTAGATGACTTTAATTTTTGATTCACCATGTACTATAATGGCTCACTGTAATCCCTCTTTCCGATAATGACTAATAATTTAAATAGGCATGATAGTCACGTCCACGTATTATCAGTGAACAACAGCAGGTAACTCAGCTAGTGTTCATTCTGGTTATAAAAAAAAAAGTAATTCCACAGTCACAGAAATTGTCTCAATAGCATTTAGCACAAAGTTATAATATTAGAGCTTAGAGTTGAACTTGGTGGCATTGAGGGAGCATTTCAGGACATAACAAGGAAGTTATTATTCACAGAAACCCGCCAAACTTATGCAAGCCGAGGTGAGTTCACTCTCTCCGTGGGTCAAAAGCAGGACAGCCTCATTAATGAGGTGCAATCCTACCGCGATGGCCAGTCGACCAACACTTCCCATAATGACTGCTGGAACAGCCCACAAATAGTTCCTTGCATTTTAAGGCTTTTCTAACAGGCCATATAAACCGGCTGCCAAAACACCATTAGTGCTTGGATGTAGAGCAGTGTGGAGCATTATCCGTTCTCATCTGAGGTATTCTTGGCAGTACAGTGGGAGGTCGTCTTGTGACCGCTGCTCTCTGTGACTTCTGAGACCTCAAGGTGTGTGAGAGCTCTCCAGGTCACTGCAGTGTATCTATCTTGACTATTTCCGTTGAATGGGGTTCGGTCTGGAGTGTCAAACATCTTAAAGCAGACTTTTGTTCAGTGAGGTTATCTGGGGGTAAACTGACACCCTCTCTTTCTGTTCAGTGTGCTACTTTTGGATCCAACACACTTGTAAAAGTCAGCGCGGAGTAGGATTTTCTTCTGCTAATTTTATTTCTATTAATGTTTTTCAGGCAGTGTTGGTAATATACTATAGGAACAGGGTCTTCCAGTGAAATATATATATATATAGAATGAATATTTGTTAGTTTTTCTTGTATAATTAGATTGTTGTCTTGAGGTGTCTAGCCAGGGTTTATTTCATATACATTTGTAGTTTATTTGTCCTTTGTTGTAGGAATGCCTGCAGCCCTCCCTGTGAGAATAGCACTCTTGCTAGCAGCCAAATCGAGGGCAAAAAAAGTCAATCAACTTTTAAACCAAAAATGTTTATTTCTTAAAGCAGCTTAGAGGGCCCCTGTGGACAAAAGCTGTATGATCACCACCGCCATGTATATAAGATCTTAATCTGGCTAACACGTGCAGTTGTTCTGAAAGCGAGTGAAAGTATTTATGCTTATTTAAACACAGCTGCAGGGTGGTTAGCAATGAGGTAATGCATCTATTTGTAAACTTTGTTGCAGTGCAACTTGTACCTCAGGCTGTGACATACCTGCCAACACTCCAGATTTTCCACGTTAGTCTCCTTATTTTTAACCCTTTCTTCGACTGTGCTCCCAATTGGTAATTTTTCCAGGTAACTGGTAATTCACATCAAATGGTTGTTCCTCAGATCATTATTTAATGACCATTTCATAACCAGATCAAAACTCCTTGTAGTATGTTAAGCCATCTTTTGCCAATACAGAAAACATTAGGGGGCAAAAACCCAGGAGCTAGGGAGCAAAGTGTGTAACCACACATTGAAGTGTTCATTGTTTAAGGTTGGTTTAATGTTGGTTTATTACTGTTTAATAGTGTGATATTTCGATCTAGTCTTGCCTCACAACCATGGAGGTCTTAGAACCTAGAACGTTCATGCATGCCATAGGGGAGACAACAAAGATTATCTAGCTGCTGTGTTTTTTCAGCTGCAGTTTTTGTCATGCATTACTGTCCCATGTCGTGATTTTCTCTTTCTTCATTTTCGAAATTCCCAGCAGGCTATTTGTCTGCTGGTGGAAGCTATTTTAAATCCAGGGTCAGATGATGGGGAACATTTCCAAGAGAAACCAAGTGAGCCCAGAGTAGGGTGTTAAAGCATATCCAAACAAACAATGCTGCTTGTGTCTGGGAGATACTGTCGCGTCTGTCTGCATCACAGTCACCACGTAGTCCACGGGATATGTCTCCCAAAGCCTGGAGCCAAAACAAGTCCAGTTATTCTGCGTGAGTCACAGTCCTGCTACCAAAGAAAACTGAATATGTGTGCCAAAGCACTGATGCGTTGACAGATGAGGCCTGTATGTAGCCTGCAGGCAGCTCAATCCTTGGTGAACTGCAAGTGTTGGGAGCTGCTGTGGACCGATTCCTGGAAGGCTTCTTTGTGGCCTTGACTGCGACAGCTAATGCATCTGTGTGACATTTGGCAGTCAAACTCAACACCATCCAGTCCTTGGAGTGGCTTTATTCAAATCAAAATAGTAGAGATTCTGCTCGGGTATTGCAAATTCAAATCAAAAGTAAAAGTGGTGCAAGGAAAATCTTCATTACCAATTTTGTCGACTATATTTTGGATTAATTGATGAATCATTTGGTCTATTAAGTGTCAGAAAACTGTGACAAATAGCCAGGGCAGTTTTCTAAAACCCAAAGTGACATTTTTCAAATTGCTTGTCCTGTATGATCAGTAGAAAAATCCAGAGCAGCTGCTAAATGGACCTTGTGATGAGATTGCCTTGTCAGCTTCCAAGGTCAAGAACAAACTTCTCAACTTTTGAGTCAACAATGGTAAACAGTTCTTAAGTACTAATCATTTAACTTATCACTGATTTCCACTAAACAGACTTAATGTGCTGAGAAAAATCATGTGCTACAATTGAAAGCTCCAGAGCAGGTAGGAAATGGACCTCGTCAGCTAAAGAGCCGCAATTTCAGTGATAACAAACAAGAACAAACAGCTTATCTCTGCATTGATCTAATTATTGTAGATTCATTTCCTGTAAACTAAATCTACCGATCAGCCGATAATCTCAGTGTTTTTCAAGAGAGACAGAAGCTGAGCACTCCAGCTGCTTCTGCTGTTATCTAATAAAGGTTTAATCAGTAACCTTGAATATCCAGTCTCTTCTCTTGCAAAGGCACATGCCGCACCAAGAGAGTGGGATTCATTCATACTGCATCACATGGATCACTTCATGGATCTGCATTATATTCGACGAGAAGTGTTCATCTCCCGACTGACTCCGAGACCTTGATTGTATAATGAATTCAACTTATTAGACTCCAGTAGCTGTCTCATTAGCCATCTCTCTCTCTCTCTTTCTCTCTCTCTCTCCCTGCATGCATATATTTACTGCCAGGCAAAAATTACTGAAGAAAGAATTGCCCTGTTAAATTCCCATTTGGTCAAGAATAGACTTCCTTCCAGCAACTACTTGATGAGATAAATCACCGCAGAGTTTTGACGTGTTATATAATCTCTCCTTTCACCGTTTCTGTGTGGGTAAAACTTAAGGAAATGCTTCAGATTTCTTCTCCCGTCACCTCCATATATTTGAAACGAGTTGCATATTCAAGTTGAAATGCGACTGAAGCAGTGTAACGAGGTGAAATGAGCAACGCTCGGATCTGTCAGGAACCACCTCTGGGAGTGTGTTTTTTCCAGATGGTTGCCGATATTGCTCTCTGAAAAAACATCTTACAACTGTTCTGTGCTGCCAGTTCTCGTACCAGGTATTACCAAAGCTATCAGTAAGCAGACAAAAGCCTCTATTATTTTCCAATCTGCCTTCGCCATCCCAAATTGTTGATGAATTAAGGGTGTGAGACAAAGTGAAGACGGAGGCAGAATGGTTTCCATCAACGTGACAGCTCTCAGCAGGTAGAAACACAGCGAGCCAGCAGCAGCTGTAAGTTTGATTACAGCCTTTCGCCCATCTTCTGCTTGTGTAAGGCTAACAAACCATTACAAAGTCAAAAACAGAAACAGACCACCCATGCAGCAAGGTGGCTGCACTGCACAATAGCTGACTCTATTATGTTTCTATATTGGCCAAACTCTCCACAACAAGCTCTATGGTAACCCTGCTGTGTTATTCTCCCTTGGCTCCCTCTCTCTTTTTAAAAAAAAAGATTTATTCATTCATTTCCTGTACACCGTGGGTGCCAATTATTGTTATACACATTATTACATGTTACTTCGTTCCCCACATTTTACATGGTGCCACGCAAGTGACATCAGTCCTCCAGACCAAAACACGCTTCCGCCTCTGGGCTTTTTTTAGAATATTTGATCCGGAAAAATGTATTCAGACGACTGATTATATTAACCAGAGAAGAAGCTTTGTTCTTTTTGGTCGAGTTTTGCATCTCTGAGCTCGGCATGTTACAACGCAAATGGATACACAGTTATTACTCTGATAGTGCCTCTTCAGTTTATAATGGGGGCAGTGTATTTTCTGTTGTGTTAATAGCTGAAAAAGAAAAAAAAAAATCAGTAACATGTTACACAACAAGCTAGATAAAGATCAGTCGTTGTGTTACATGTTACTGAATGACTTATTGAAACTTTTCTACTTTAAGTGTGATTCTGACTATTATGTATGTTTCTGACTATTAAGATAATTTCAAATAACTTGAGAGGAAGACCTATTAATCAGCTTTCCCTTTTATCTTGACTCACCAGGTTTTGTTATAAAAGTCGTCAAGGACCTTTTGTGAAAGCTTTTCAGGGCAATAAAGCAAAATGAACAAAATTGAATTTCCTCCTTGCCTGTCAGTATTAAATACAACAAATCAAATTCAAATCAGCATCATTCAGTCCAGCATTAAATCCGGACAGAGCCAGAGGTTATAGCTGGCACAGGAGGCTCGTAAAGGTCTCCGCTTAATGCAGGTTCTTCACAAGAATGGGAAAGTAAACTCTTTACAGTGCATAGTATTAAAGTGATAATAACACTGAGTTAAACTGCTTTTGACCTACAGTTGACTTCTTTGGTGAATTTTCTCAGTTTCACCGATAGAAAAACAACAGCCTTCCTTGTGTAGGTAGTGTGAGGAAAAACCTGAACACCATATTTAGATATTTTGCATAATCCAGTCTGTCAGCGTCTCCTTTTTCTCTTTTAATTTAAATTCTTCGTCTAGTCACAAATGTGCATGGTTCCGGTTTGTCCGTGTATGTACTGTATGTGTCATCCTGTGGAGAAGACTGGCAACCTCTAAGGTATGTAGGAGTCCACTGATCCAAACCACTGGATGGGTATTATAGCCAATACAAACCAAACCTAATTAAGCAGATCGGGTCTTGGACAGACATGACCAATCCACATTACATACATAATTGTCCTCATATTAACATCCTGTGTTTCTGCTATAAGTTAATCAATGATCTCGTTATCTCATTAAAATGATACCAATGAGCTCCATGTTGTGAAGTATACGGTTTTAGAATTTTGTGAAAATTGATGAATGGTATTGGATAGGTCATTGGTATGGGCAGATAAATATTGTATTGTACCCTGTACCAGTTACCTTGTAACTGTGCTGAACAAGAAAGGTATAGAAAATGACTAGAGACTAGTTATAACCATACCATTATCATACCATTTTTAGCCATGTAAAACTGAAATCACCTCTCCACCTGTAGCACACATGCTGCACTACACATTCACCAATCGTCCACTTCACTACCTCAGGCTGCCACTCTTAACTCACTGACAATTGCACTGCACACAATTCCATCCTCTGTGCCAATGATGATCATTAGATCTCAGCTCTAAGTCTCCATCATAGGCTAATACCCTAATGGATGGCTGAAGGGCTTCTGAGTGAAGCTCTCATGTCGTCAAAAGTGAATGAAACCCAATTTATTATTATGGCAGTCAAAGGGAGCATCAATTAGGCACGGGGCTCGTTGCAGCAGAATACTGATCAGTATTTGGATGCAGGCCCATCAGCCAACCCAGACATGAGATGCATTTTGCTCATGCACACTCATTCCATGTGTGAAGTGGGAATCTCATTTCTAAACTATATTTGTAACTCAAAACATGGATTCAGGGCCAGCAACAGAGTGTATTTATGTGTTCCGAGTATAACACAAACCTAATAACGCAGCACACAGGCTGCTTAATATCAAACTACCACTGTCATCTTTAGGAGAGAAAAAGGTTATGTGAATACTCAAAATAGCACGCCTAAGAATAAAGTTGAGCTGTACAGAGAGTGACAGAATTGTTATGTCGAGTTCATGTCTTTACAAACTTGAAAGCCTCTCAGATAAAAGACATAGCTGTCCAAAATAAATAAATAATGATTTTTAGAAAGCATAGTAACGTGTCGCAGACTTTGAAGTGAATGTTTGAACAAAAATAAGACTTGGACAAGAATGTTCATGAGATGAGGCCCAGTATATCACTGTGCGTAATCTCCAAATAGCCCCCGAATCCTCCACTGCACTCTCCCTCATCAAACCTCTGACAGATTTGGGTCTCCTGCTGCGTTTTGATGAAGAGTGTGCCGTTGTATTCACAGTGGTTGCTGCAGTAATTGGTCGCTTAATATTTCCTTCGTCTCTCAGGCAACAACAGTGAGTAACATGTCGAAAAATAAACGAGGTCTGTGTGCCTTCTCTATTAATTTTTTAGATATATCCTCTCATAACAGCCTTTACATTATCTTTTGGAGTGGTAACACAGGGTTGTCACGATCTTTATGTATATTTTAGTTTGATCTCAGACATAAACAGCAAGCAGCTAGACCCTCCATCTGTGTCGCACGCCTGTACAGCTGGGCAGTATGTTCTATTTCCAGTCCCGAGGAGCTATGCACTGTGTACTATACTGTGTGCATCTCTGCATCCACGCCTGTGTATTTACAGGACATGTTCTGCTTCACTACCATCAGGCTCATTACACAAATTGTCACAGTTGCTTCATCTTTGCAAACAAGCCCGGCACTGTGATGACGTGAATCTTTCCCTTTTAGTGCTTGTACAGCACAGGGAGTAAAGTGACGATGATGTGACTCCGTGTGGAAAAAAAACAGAGGATGGAATAATGTATATAAAACCCTTCACAGCAGTAGAAAGGAAGAAGGGGGTTTTCAGAGAATGGGAATCCCTCGTCGTTCTGCATGTTGTCATCTGGCGGTACACTGAAGCTCTCACCAGGAGTAAAAAGATTGGAGGGAAAAAAAACATATAAAATGCCACTCTAACAAGCCTCCTGGGACCTCAGCTGCCTAGCTTTCTGAAGAGGGAACAGCTTGTCTGATATAAAATGCTTTAAAAGACTCAAACAGTAACAGCCGGCTGTGCGATACATACATATTCTGTCCACACAACCCGTTGTGTGTTGATTTGGTCGTGTGCAACCAAATATGGCAACAAGTAGGATCTGGAACGGGTAGATTAACAGTAAGTGACAGGGATCAGGATTCTCAAAGGTGTTTACGTGACTGTAATGTCCAACAGTACATAGGTTTAACCAAGGAGGCTCAATTAAACCGGCAAGGTTTTCTCCAGTAATTGACTTTAAATTAATTTGGCTACACAGTGTGTATGGTGCAACAGAACACATGAAGAAGGTGCATTTGGCGAAACAGGTGAACTGTTCCAGACTCAACATGTCTAACGATTCTTGCACGGTTAACTTTTTATATTAGTAATGACATATATGTGTTTTGCTGAAAATGTCCCTTGTTTGACACAAGGAATGTATGATATTAAACATGGTACAGTTCACCTGTTTCACCAAACTCGCTTCACTGTTGGCATAAATTATGTTGCACCAAACGCATTGTTTTGGCGTCATTGCTGGTGTGATCTTATAACCCTTTTGCACCAAAATGAGCATGTATATGCAGGTTTTTAAAACATAAGTAAACCTGCAGACAAAATGAAGCACTGAAGGCAGTGTGCTTCCAAACCAGGGCCTGAAGCTAATGATTGTTTTCAGTACTAAATCTACAGATTATTTCTTGATGAATTGTTTGTTCGATAAAATGTAAGAAAAGTAGAAAAATGGCGATCACAGTATCCTGCAGCGCAAATATGATTTTCTGACCAGCAGCCCAAAGCTGAAAAAATAATCCCACACAACTGTAGACAGAAAACAAACACTGTCAGTTCTCACGTTTGAGAAAGTTGTGTATTTTCCAACAAATGACATAAATGATTAATCGATTTCAGAAAATAATTGATTAAAAATGTTTTCCATGAATTAATATAGTAATTAATCAATTGTTGCATGTCTCCGCTTAAAGTTAAGAGTGTGTCTGAAAGTCCTGAACAACATTTAAAAGGAACGCTTCCCATACCCCACAGATGAATTGTGTCAGTGCTGCCTGTAAATAAGACTTTTTCATCATCTCCTCCTCACTATGACAACCACATCATCACTTAAAGGAAGCTTCTCTGTGAAAGACAGTACAACTCAGCCATTCTTACCTAGTGACTAACATGTCGTCCGTACATTTTTCTGAGAATGTATGTGGCTTTAGGCTGTGGCTCTTGTCTACTCTTCACTCTTGCCCTCCCCCTTTTGATTATTTGTACATGTTTTGCCAAAACAACTTGCAAATAATTCAAGAAAAAGACAAACAGAAGGCGGTGATGCAACATTAAACTGGATGTGATCCACCGTTGCATTCTTTTTCATCACAAGAAAAAGAACATAGACGGCCGTCTATACACCCTAGTTGTTGCTCCTTATATGTGGTTTCTTTCCTGCTGTCAGCTGCTGTCAGCTTCTCAATAATTCAGGACCGGGGTTTTGTAATACTTTCCATGCAGCTTCCACAGAGAGGGTGTTAAAAACTTTCTTTGCACAACCTTGCAGCAGAAGCCCTCTGTGGTTTCAGGGTCATTTTTCAAAGGAGGATTCTGATGCTATAGTTGTACATGAATTTATTTCATATATATGGGAGTTGTAGATTTTATGGTTTTGGGGAGCAAATGCATTTTCCAAACCATTCTAACAACCTACTTGGTATGACGAGTGCAGACAGAGAGCTTTGGCATCTTCAATGTCAGCCTTAAATTTAGACATTTGTGACATGTTATTCTGCTGGTGCTGGCTCCCTCTGTCACATGTAATAAAAGCCTCAAAGTCACATTCAACTGCAAGGTATTTCTTACTAGGCTTGTTGGGTAGTCTGTTTTCCCGCTGTACTATACAGTTATTTTATTTGGCAGTAGTTTGGATTTAAAACCAATACAAACAGGAAACTTGATAGCTTTAATGAGGTAAAAGGAGTTTGTTGCCTCACTGGGAAGTTGGAGGTGTGCAGTCTTTCACCTGCAGCTCTTCATCCAACAGCTCTTTCTTGTTCCATTATTCCCACACACTGTATAAAACTCCCTGACAGGTTCAGAATTGATCCGCTGTCAACAAATGTAGAAAATGACTCTCAATTTGCCCTGACAAAAAATATTTGGATGAGTGATAGCAGGGCAAACTCACTGAACACATAACATTTTGGTGTGACTAGCCTACTTCAGAATAAAACTGGTGTGCGGCCAGTTAAATGCTTTTAATGTGAAGCTGCAGCAGTAATAAATGTTCAGTTTGCATTAGCAGTACATTACCCCAGCGCTTTGCAGATAATGAGTCTTTTCTTCTATAAAACATCCTATTTCTCTCATTAACTTTACAAAGTCCCCTACTAATGCTATGAAATTGTTCATTGACAAAGTTTGTAATACATTACTATAAACATTACCTTTAAATAATTCAGGGGCAAGGACCGTTTATAGGTAATTTCCTCCGGTGCTATGGAAGGAATCAATTTGCCAAAGCACAGAAACAAGCGTGGCTAAGCAGAATGTGCAGCCGCACCATTAATCTCACCTAGCATCAGTGGCCATGATGCAGCTTTGAATAGTAAGTGGACAGTGATACTCAGGTGGACGAAGAAAAGTTCACGTAATACCGCGATGCATCATTTACAAGCAAACTGCTCTTCAGCAGTTCTGCAGTCAGAACTCTGTACATAGTGCTGAAGGAGCAAGTTTTGCATAATTCATTAAATATTTGGTGAAAACAACACTTTCTCTAAGAACACTATACTTGCACAGTACTAAGCAGAGTCATGTAATTTTCTACTTGCTATTAGATTTTGGTAAACATCAGAGAATTGTACTTACTAGTTCTGTCTTAAAGTTTTGGCTGATAAAATGCATCAGAAAGTATTATGTGTTCAAGAAAAGTTTAGCCAAAGGGAGTACAGTATGGGCTGTGGGGCCGAAATTTCATTATAAGAAAGAAAAGTTGAATTCAAAAGCAAATTAATATTACTTAATCATTTATTTATTATTGTCTGCTTGCTTTAAGACAAAATTTCACATTTTTGCATGTTCAGATGACTCACATGGACAAACAGATGTCTCTGTTTTCCCGATAATTCCTGCCAAATTACAACATTAAAAAAAGATGGACTTGTAAATTAAAGCGCAACTCAAGTAACTATTATTTCCATTGCCAAAACATTTTCTGATATGTTTTCCAAACTTTATTAATGACTGTATCAAGGGCAAACATTTCTCCTGTCAGCAAAACTGTTATCACTAATGGGATTTCTGCAAGAATGGAACAAATGTGAGCCCTGGTCTTGCCTGAGTGCCAATTTCAATTAATATTAATGCCCAGGCCATCCTATTATGTAAAGTTTAAGGACCAATTTTTAGATGTCATGATGGGCGTACGCTGCCAAAGAAGCTTTCCACACAGCAGGACGGCACTTCCAGAAATCCAAATCAAATATCTTAATCTTTCCTTTTTCTGCTTGCCTTGTTCCCATCAGGAGTCGTGACTCCCAGCAGCAGCAGCCATGTGAGAGGAGCTGTCGACAAGCAGAGGATGCCCACGCCCAGCTAAAGCAGAGCAACCCCCCTCTCTCTCTCTGTCTCTCTCTCTCTCTCTCTCTCCCCCACCTGCTCCCTCCCCTCCTCCCATATGAGGACGAGAAGATGACTATCACCAACCGGCAGTCCTTCAATGTCCTGACGATCATCTTCCTCCTGCTGTCCACTGCAGGTCTGTAAAGTTTAGTGTGTGCTTATCAGTGAGTCTGCCTGTCTGGTCCGCACAAGATATATTTTTTAATAACAGGAGCCAACAGACAATCATACAAGAGTTTCAGGCATGCTAGGAGCAGTTTTTTCAACAAACTTTGCTTGCTTTAAAATCTGGATCTGAGCCCTTTATAGAGTAAGACACTAGTGCCATGAACTAAATACAGAAAAGGACCCCAAAAGAGGCAATTTTATAGATAGAAGTTGACATCTGATGGTCAGAAGTTAAGTCAGGCACACTTGACATCAAGGGCCAAAAAAATATTCTTGGCAGTAAAAGCTCTGAAGCTTCAGGCACTCTCTAAATGAGGCCATGCAGCATAAAACTGTCAAGAGAGCACATTACAACTCCAAAAAGGTACAAAGAGAGGAACCCGGCCAACACATATCTCTGAGATATGGAATATACATTATGCACAAGGGAAAAGATGCCAAGTCAAGTTTAAAAATGACAAAATAGGGCAAGAGGAGGAGGCAGTTTGGAATAATCAGCAGCACTGTGAGTGTATGAATATTGTTAACTTTTTAACTTGAATACAATTACAAAATAATGCATTAAGAGTTCACCAGGGACAGGTTCTGGATTTCTGCCACTGGCACTGCTCGTGCTAGGGTAATTCTTCAATCAAATCATTTTCTATGCATTTTGGTCGTGTGTCCTATACATAGACAGCATTTCAGGTCAGCGAAAATGGACCAGGGGGAAGATATTCAAAAACTATGTTGCATGCACAGTGATGCACACACACCCATGGTTATCATGGGTCAGTAGCATCATTGTCAAATGTCAACGTGGAGCATGTGTTATGATATTGGAGGTTTTTAGTTTTGATGGTAACAGAATGGACACCAACAGGCATTTATAATACAATGATGGAGAAATAGCTGCTCAAAATGTTTTGCATGAAGATTCTGTATAAAGCAGTATGTTTCCCTGCAGTATGATTCTCTACAGTATGTTTCCCTGCCTCATTCATTACTATTTTATTGTAGCTAAGCAACCAGCCAGAGTATACAATCATCTTCCTGTATGCTCAGTGTATGTAAAAGGCCATCGGCTATTCCTTAGAATGGACTAGGACTAGGCCTCAGTCATTAATGGAGCATTCTTAACCCTCCTAACCCTTTAAATACAACATGTGGCCATCATGAGACCATTATGAATGGTGAGAGACAAATCATTATTTTGACATTGTTTGAATGAAGTTAACATATGATGTTTTTCAATTGAAAATATATTTTTTGAGCTTGAGAAAGAACTGTTGAAATATAAAAGTGTGAAAATCCATAATTGGAAAGACTACACATCCAACAGTTTTGTTAGGATGCCTTCTTATTTAATGTTCACCAAAACTCAAAACTGAAACCTCTTAGAGCTGGTTCGGTATGTATTGAATACTTTGTCTCTACCAAGGCGCAGTCACGTTGGTGTCGGTGACATATATTGAGCAAGATGATTTAGTTAGCGGAGGTTTTACACAAACATGTCTCTTGCCGTTGTCACTACCCTACGCATTTCTCCTGAAAGACAGTCACATAAGGGAAACCGGCCCTTTGGAAACTCAAGGCTCAACATCTGAAAACGTTTTTACCAACAATTGTGCACCAGTTTTAAGATCATGATTTGCAAAGTTATGTTGGCAATTTTGTAACTCTGAAAGTGTTTGAGAAACACTGTAAAAAAGGTGCTGCAATTGTAAAGAACTCAAATTCAAAATACAGTCTTCAAAGCCTTTAAAACTTTCTAAGCTTCTATTATTCAGTTTCTGAATAAAATGTAATTTTCATTCTGTAGTCAACAAACTGGGTGTGTAATTGTATCCATTAATGCATGTGTGTGCTCACTGACTGATGTTGTTTGTTGTTGTGGGACTGTGAGAGAGGGGGTCATGGCAGTCTTTAGACCGCAGGTTGTAAACATACTGAACTGCAAGAGCCAAGCTGTTAACTGTATCCTAAATTTCAAGAGGTGTTAATGAAATTAACCAGGTGGGTGTGTTTATAGCCGCATGCCCTCCAGAACCAGCTGTTGTTCATTTGAGAAGCCAAAGACATCCCCCAAGCTCTGCTCTTACAAACCTTCAGATCGTTGCATCGTTAGAAGACTTTATGGTCCACTTCCAACATTGAGGGCATCTGTGTTCTTACGGCCAGTATGTTTACCTACAACAGCTGACCCCTCCGTTACTTGCGAGGATGTATTGAGTATGAATGACACAAGTTGATTTCAGAACCATTTCACTGCAGTAGAGTCAATGCATAAGTCAAATGAGGAGTTTTCTCTCACTGTATAAACCGCTCCGGACTTCTAATCCTACTCCCTCTTCCCTGTTAAAATGAGGGGGGTTGTCGAAAGTAGGATGGCTTGCCACACCAAGCTCATTATAACCTGAAAGAGCTCTCTCCTTTCAAATGCTGATCTGTCTCTGCCTGAGATTATTGAAAGACTTCTATCATCCCGCAGCACAAGTGGACCTTCAACTAAATCACAGCAACATTTTTTTTTTCCTGACAACACTGCCAGAATTTTAGACTGCATCGATAAAAGGAAACACAAAAGACAAAGCACTTGCAATGTAATGAATGTGGGTGCACTTCACATGAAGTGGTGTAATTTAACTCACCTTTGGGCTGCTTATCAGGCAGAAAGAAAATCTGAGAGGTTCGTTTTTAACGAAATCAGCAAATGACACACATAAATATCACAGCTGATATCTTCTGATTTTAGCTTTTGGCACCCAGAATCATGTCAGTGTATCTGTAAATCAGCAACAAGTGTTTGCAGTAAATAAATGCCAAAGATGTATTTATGGTTATTAAGAAACAGTTTAATTGGAGAGAGCCAACAGGTTTATGTTTCCACTTTTCAGCAAGTGTCGTCACAAATCTGGATGCCAGTATTATGTGGTATTTTAAGATCTTGATGTGTTATACAGAAAAAAAGTGAACTTTGAGAATATTTTGTTTGAACAAAATGGTGACACATCAAGTGTAAAACTATGTATTTGGCTTGTTTCCAATATCAAATCTTGTTTTTGGCTAAAAATTCTGTCTAAATCAGATTTTTGGCATAATCTGTAATATGTCTTATGATGTCTCTCTATTACTCACTGTTGTTGTTGCCTGTCAAAACAAATTAAAATCGACTATGTCTGGATTTTGATTGGCCATCAGACTGTTTTCTGCTGGACAACTAAATACAACAAGTTAAGATCCAGAAGAAGAAAAGGAGCCATCTTTGAAAAATGCCCTATCTGTCTATAAAGAAGCTGAGAAAAAAAAATCCTGGGTCTGTCCTGTTTTTCATTTCCAAACCAAAAGTTAATGGGGTCTACTTTGGGCTGAGACCCATCCACCATCCAAGTTTCGTGGAAATCCTTTCTTGAGTTTTTGTGTTATTCTGCTGACAAACTCAACATATCAACAAGCCAACAAACAGACACAGGCAAAAACAAAACCTCCTCGGATGGAGGTAATATAAGAAATAAATACAATGACAGACAGTGTATAAAGCAGAGAAACACCAGCAAGAACAGCAGTGTAGCGTTTAACAAGTGTGTCTTTGTTTGTTTTCCAGCCTGCTCAGGGCTACGAGTGAGTGAACAAGTGTATGTGCAGAAAGTAAAATGTTTGTTTTGTACAGTTTTTATATCATTTCTATGCAGGTTACAGGATACTGACTTGAGGTTAACTAGAACATTAACTCTGAGTCTAATTACCAGTAATAGAAAGTGAAAGGATGCCAAAAGGCTGATACTGATCAGTTATGAAGATGCTGAATTAGGTGGATATGTCCTGGTCCATTGTGATGCACATTAACTATCATCAGCCTCATAATCTGGCACTCATTACATCTGCTTTGTCTCTCTGACAGATTGGTAATTTATTCTTATCAGAGAGAGTCTCAGCAGGTGCTGAAAGAGATTCCTATGGCTTCAAATTCAGGCAAAAGTTTATTGGTTGCCAGATTCTATAACAAAAACAACACTGTTTTTCCCTGTGTGACAGCAACGATGCATGGATTTATCTCCTTTCAAAGCTGCAGGGACTTAAATGCAAATAAGACAGATTGTGATTTGTACCACATTTCTTTGCATTGCCTCATGATAAATGATATGACTCTGTTACCCTGTATGACTCCCGCTGCCAAAACGAAGGAGGAGAATTTAGGGGGTTTTGATGAACAGTTAAATAGGTTGATGCAGCCCTGAGCCTTTCATTTGAGTTCAGTTCATGTAGTAATGTGGGGAAAGAAACACCCCTGGCTTTTATCTCATCTGTATAACTCCTTATAGTAACATCAACCAAAAACACCATCTAAGGACTAATAAGACTGAAATAATGACCTAACAGATGAGATAAATTTCAGTTTATGTATTTTTTTTTTTTGGGTTGTTCTGTTCCTTCTAGGATAGATGGGGACAGTGCTTTTCCCATCAGTATTTGACGTGATGTCTCCTATCTGATTATTAGTATGCTGTTATTTGTTCAGCAGTGGACACCATTATTATGACATGCACTCTCTCCAGTCATTCTTTTCTGAGGCTTCCAAAGAAAATAAAAAGCTGTCAGTACTTGTCAGTACTGTCAGTAAGTTTGCATGCTAAAGGTTGAAGGTTCCTTGAGAGCTCATTCAACAATAATTCTAACAAGGGGTTGTTCTTTTTTCAGAAAAAGGAAGACAGAACTTCCTACTCAGTGTTGAGTGTTTGTTTCCCCATTACTTCCTTCCTTACAGTTTGAGCAAATCTTACATCAAAGTCTCTTTTTTTCGCAAATCTGCAGCGCTCTCAGCTCATTTCCGAGTGTGTGAACCTTACTCCGACCACAAGGGGCGCTACCACTTCGGCTTTCACTGTCCACGCCTCTCGGACAACAAGTCCTACGTGTTCTGCTGCCACCACAACAACACCGCCTTCAAATACTGCTGCAACGAGACTGAGTTCCAGATGGTCATGCAGCTCAACCTCACCACCACCTCAGACGGTTATGCACACAAGTAAGCAAAAAACAAAATCACTGCTATTTTACTCCCTTGCACTGTGCATCTGCCCTAACTAAATATGTGGAGAAAAAAAGGCCATCACTCTTGAGATGATCAGGTCAATTGAAGACCAGTTATCATCTTGTTATAATACAATGATCTTACGGGAAACTTTGGGTGGGCTGGGCATGTCAAAGAGGCATCCACATGAATGACAGGACCCAAACACTGCTGTAGACCAAGCAGTGCACTCCCGATGGCAGTGGCCTTCCTCCAGCAGGACATTGCCATATTGAAAGGTCATTCCTGAGCACAAAGAGCTGAAGGATTCAACTTGGACTCCCAAAATCCTAATCTGATTGAGCATCCGTGAGGGGTGCTGGAACAAGTCGGACTCAGCTCTGAGCCTTTGAGGACAGGAAACAGGACCTCTGTTGGTATCCTGTGGTGTCAGGATCTGGGGTGTGGGTAGAAGATCCTTGAGTCCCGTGTGTTGCTAGGTAAATATCTTCATTAGTGATTAGACCTGTAATGATGATTTATCACCAGTTGACAGTCAATTCATACAGTTGACTAATTCCTAAAAAAAGTATTTGGGTTGCAGACAACAACTTGAGGTTTGGGAAACATTTTCCACGATTTTCTAATATTTTATTATTCAAAACAACTAATAAATATTGAAGAAATAATCAAAACATATAATCCCTATTATCAATTGATCTGATCATAGCTCAATAGGACATCATAAAATGGCTTTACAATCATGTCTAAAAATGACAAGCTGAAAATTTTCACTTAAGAGATGCTGAAAAAACAGAATATTTGGCATGTTCCACAATTGTTTCTTCAAGAAACGACTAATCAAGACAACTACTGATTATTTTTCTGTCAATTCAGCTCAGAAGTATGGCAGGATATTTACTTCCCTGCCCGGCAGTTCAGGACTAATGAGCCAAAAAACAGTCAGTTCTTCTCTTAGGGTCATGGAGGAACTTTCCCCCAATTACATTAAAACCTGTCGTGTAGTTTTTGAGTTGTACTCCAAAACACAAATAAACAGGACCCCAAACTAACCTCCTTGTCTTGGTGGCAGTAATTAGGTAATAAAAATAATCATAAGTAGAGTTTCATGTGAACAGCTATGGTGGAACAAACAGTCTGAGAGCTGATATTTCCTCAGATCAGATGAAAACAGCAGGTTACGGTCTGCTTGCTCTCATGTGCTTCGCTCATCTGACAGTATGGCACTCATTGACACTGTTTGCTCTTACTCTGAGGGTTCATTGACATCGATCCACACCTACAGAAGAATTCAAAACCACCACAGTGGAGAGCAGATGCTGAAAGCAGTTGTTGTGCGGCAAGTGTGACGCCTCCACATGACCGCTCACAAAGCAGGTGTTAAGTGCCGGCTATTCTATCAAGCATCACTGTGGTATGCTTTCAAAAGAAATATACTCATGCAAGAATTACAGCAGTTTATAGTAGTATTCATAGTAAACCACTCTACAACACATGCCATGATATGACAGTATATCCTCACAGGGGACACATACACCTGATGACACATATTTCATTGCCGGATAACCCGATTTAAGTCGACTGAAGGACACAGAAAAATGTTCTGTGGGAGCTCTCAGTGGGAGGTTTGGGTGACAAAACCACAGCTCTCTGTGCTAATGCCCTCCCAGCAAGCCTCCGTCTCGGGCGGTTCACACTGCCCTGCAGCAGGTCGTGATATTTCATTTTTGTGTCAGATGGCCTGTTGGGCCTCTCTTTCATCTTGCCTCACTGGGTGATGGGACTGTCAGTTTGGGTATTTACCACTGGCCAAGCGAATTAAATTGGCCGTAATTCTGCTCTCTACTCTCTGTGCACGGTGAAAGTGGTATTATAGTTGGAGATTTACTGCAGTTCAAGGTAAAACTCTGAGCGTCTCAGAGAAGCTGAAATTCTACAGAATCGAAACAGATTCAGAGAGGAAGAATCATCGGGGAGTAAAATTTTTAAAAATTAACAGGAAAAGCTGCACACCTTTGACAGATAATCAATTGCGTCTGCTTTCCTTCTCTGAGGAAACTGTTAAATATTGAATATCATTTGTTTTAGCTCTGTGGTCATGATTGATCCCTCCAAGGACTGTCCACATGTTCTAGTTTGCTTACCCCCAGGTTGATTTATATAAAGTCCTGCATGGAAAGCCTTTTGCATGCTGAAATGACCTGAGTAGACATACAAACGAAATTATAGGTGAATGTCTCTGACGCAGAGGAGAGGAAAGGTAAGTGCAGTTAATAATACATTCCAATTTGAGTGCTGCCATAGCATGCACTTACCTTTGTGCTCATTTCAGCAGATGTTCATTTAAAAGCCATTTATTGAGATAAATATCCACAAGGTCACATCATTTGCAGGCAGAAGTCGCTTCCTTCGGTTAACTGAACTAGAAGCACCTTGACGCCCTTTTTTTTTTTTTTACAAAGGCTTTTTATCGATGCAGTCAGTAAAATTGAAAAAATGTACCGAAATTATTTAAAAGATTGGTTTCCCTTCAAATAAATCTCCATTTCAAAGTAATAGCCTGTGCTGTCTCTGTCTTTCATCACGTCTAATCAAAGCATCATAATGGGACTCAATTACTTTCAATTTGTCTCCAAGCAACTAAGAGTCACCAGGGAACATAGATACAGAGACACCACACCCAGGTAATGGATTCAGTATCTCGTTTTGGCTGCTTCACAAAATTCTCAGGAGGCTATTTCTGCTCATTTACCTTGCTGTGCTTCATTGCAGTCTTTGGACTAAAAGAAAGTTCAAATGTTCCCACATAAATCCAGCTGGATCATGTAATACACAGGGAAAATTTACAAGAGGTGAAAATTAGGAGCACACATTTTAGAGGAACAATGAAGGAGCCAGTGTGAGATGGATTAAAAAGACTTTTGTGCTAATTAAATTCTTTGTCCAATTTAATAAGCAGTATTTAAAAAGCAGCAAATAGAGCAGATGGAGTTCTTGATATATTTATTTAACTAGTTTTTATCAAGGGAGGATTTGATGATTGTCTTGGTCTTGCTACAAGAACAGCAAACGTTGACACTTGGCAGCTCCATCGTGGATCAGCTTAAGGGTAACTGGGTGGTGCTGCAGCTCTGAGCATGTGAGGCCTGTTTATCATCATCTTTCTCAGATTACACAGCACTAATACTCCCGGTCTGTCTCTCCCGCAGTAATTATACAGCCCTGGTCGGCGTGTGGATCTACGGCTTCTTCGTCATGGTGCTGCTGGCGCTTGACTTTCTCTACTACTCAGCCATAAACTACGAGCTGTGCCGGGTCTACCTGGAGAAATGGGGCCTCGGAGGACGCTGGCTGAAGAAGGCTCGGAGTCAGTGGCACAGGTCCATGCCGGAGGAGAGCGAAGCCCAGGCTCAAGCTCAGCCTATGGTCCCCAGCCACTATCAGCCCAGACACAGCCTCAGAGGGGAGAGTCACAGCCCCACACTCCTGCCCTACAACACATCCACCGCATGGTGAGTTGCTGTCTGTCATATGACAACTGCCAACTTGTTTGGCATAGATGTGAACTAAGATGTGCATCACAAACCTCCCCACAGTATCTTCAAGGGAGAGATAACGGTACTCAGAAGTCACAGTTCGGTACGTCCCTTGGTTTTGTGGTCAGGGTTCGATGCATATTTATTTAAAAAACTGAAGACAGCCAAACTGACACCCATACAGTTTGATTTGTTACATAACGCTGTGCTGACTAATACAAATTATGATTTCTTCCACTCAGATGAGCATATTACAGTGCGACTCTATTGTTGTTGTTTGGAAAAGCAATGTGTGTAACAGATGCTTAGTAAGAAAATCGAGGATCTCTTTTCAGAGATTCTTAATGTCCTTTTTTTTTTTAAACACAGTTTCTCTCTGTTTCTCCTTTTTTTTCTCTGTTCTTCTTTGTACTCAGTGTTTTGTAACAGAGAGAAACATGGCAGGGGAAACTGCGTGTCTAGCAGGACAAATTAGAGCATTTCAAGCATACTTCTCCCAAGCCAACAGGGAGGAAGCTCAAACACCAGGCTTCCCGTTTACTTGAATTCCTTATTAAGAGTGCAGCAGTGCATGCACAAAGATACACACACACAGGATTACTGCCTAGCAATGATATCGCCATCTCTGCTCAAAATTCTGGCAACTCACTGGAAAAGAATTCACTCATTTTAGTTTGGTTTTCCTCTGACTAAGGAAAATGCTCGACTTTATCAATATTTTAAGAATCCAGCCCTTTTGCCCACTAATGGATGATTTTCTGCAAAGTATCTGATCTGTATTTGTCTTTCATCTCAGAATAGCTGCACTCTGTCTCAACATCAACCTCTTTTTACAAAAGAGACATTTTCCTGGTTTTAAGTCTGACCAGCTCATTAGGGAGCTGTCATTATTAATGAATAGAAAAGAACTGAATAATGTGAAAGCTTCACTGCCTGCCGGGAGCCCCTAACCATATTTAACCTGAATGATTCGACTCTGAGTCCCATTAGAACCTTTCACGGAGTTTCTGTGGCGAAACAACATCTGCTGTCCCTTTAGTTTATCTTTATATTACCTTTGAGAGAAGTCACAGGAGTCTTGAGGTGCATCGGGCTGCATGTCACCGTTATTAAAACATACAAGATGATTTACGATACCGGCAGTGATCTGTAAGACGCAGCAGCTGCAGGGAACTTTTCTTCATCCGGCAGACATTGTTCGGACTTTCATAACAGAGCCGCATGATTGTAGACCGCAGTGTGAACAAACCTAGACTTTTGCGCAGTCAATTTTTCATTCACTTCTCCGTCTTAGACACCATACTGTACCCCTTATCTGTCTGACTGGGGCTCAGAGTCTCTTCCTAGAGGTAGATATCTCTCTTGGGTCATGATAATTTAATGTGGGCAGAGGTTTGACAAATGGCTCTTAGAAGCAGTGTGGACTGTGCGTGCCATAGATAGGAGGAGCTGGAATGCTGCAGGGATCCTGGGGCTGCTCCGCTGCAGGAAACATGGTTAACTAAGACTGGACATATCCATGGAGCCTCCTCATTAGACATGAAGTCAGTTCAGTGTTGTAGGACTCATCAATCCTAGACTTATGAGGTTGACCTGATCTGACAGATCTCCAGGTTTAAGCCAGAAGATGTCTATAAAAAGGTGTGTGAAACTGCAGCAAGATGCTCATTGATAAAGTGGGCCTCGAAAATGAGAGCATGGTAAGTTCATTGTAATTCATGCTTACGATGACTGATGGGAACTGCTGCAGGGCCCATAGCAGTGAGGGGTAATCTTGGGCATCTTTTTTTATACAAAGTGTAACCGCGTTTTAATAAACAGGACAGCATTTACCAATCTAAGAATATTCTCAGATAATTACTCACATCAGTTAAAAATGTGACAGATGCAGGGAGCTAAATTCGGTCACGAGCTGTTTCTGGGGCAAGATTAGAATAGCCTGTTTGCAGTTTCACACAGTGGAGCACTTCTCACAATCTAGATAATGCTCACACTTTTTTTAAAATGTTTTCTGAAGAAATGTGTTGAAACACCGTGTTGGAAGATACTGTATGTACACCGCACATGATTCTGCCCACTCAGTGCGTCATCAGCTGGCCTATGGTTTATGTGCGGGGGTACAGATCTTTCTCCCCAGAGAGGATTGCAGGGTAAATGGCTCAAGAAACTGGGTCCACTAAGTTAAACATCTGTTGGCCAAATGTAAACAAACAGAGATGGGGTCAAGTCCCACAACTAAAAACAACCCAGTCGCACAGCAACTCCAAGGAATCTAGAAGAAATGGTTACCAGCACAGCAGAGCAGTCCTGAGAGCAAGTCAGCGTCAAAAAATTTCTCTACACGCACAGATCTGTTTCTTCGGAGAGAGTGCAGCTCGCCGTTCAGCATGTGGGAATACTGTTTACCATATCAGTACGTGAGTGTGCTGGTATGTACTACTGCAGTTCTGCTAGGGGTTCAGTGTGGGTGGCCTGGGTAACTGTTATTACTTTCTCTCTTTATTAAAATCTCCTATTCACGCATTCAGACCAGTTTGAACAAATAAAGGAAACTGGTGTAATTCTTCAGCAAATGATGTGTGATTGAGGTGAGAGAAAAACAACAGGTCTGTCAAGCCAGATACTGAGTTTCATCTTCACTTGATAGGAAGAATGCATTTTTTCTTTGTGAGCAGAGAAATGTGGCACTTAATGACAGCAACAGCACAGTCAGTTGCAATATCTGAAGGTCATCGTTTCTCTGAGCAGCACATGGCATCGGTACTGGAAGTGCTTAATCCATGTAGTCAGTGCTGCTAGTTTGATTGATCTACACAGAGCAACAAAGCAGGTATAATGTCAGAGAATTAAGACCTTAGTCCTCTATATATATATATATATATATATATATATATATATATATATATATATATATATATATATATATATATATATATATATATATATATATATATATATATATATATATATATATATATATATATATATATATATATATATATATATATATATATATATATATTCCTAGGTATTTTACCCAAGGTGGTACTTTTGCAGTTGAAAGATTGCTGAGTGGCACTGATAACAAAAGAAAAAACAAAAACAAATCCACATACTTTTGTGTAGAACGAAAAGGACACAAAACTAGGATTACAATTATTTGCGAGCTACTCTTTTGTAGATTTAGTGTCACAATAACCTGTTAACTACCAGCTACAATAGGACAACTTCACATTATGCACCTCTAATTAGGGCAGCCAGAAACAATTATTTTATTATTGATTAATCGGCAGATTATTTGTATGATTAAACGTTAAGTCTATAAAGTGTGAAATAATTGTGAGAATGGCTCATCAGTTTCCCAGAGCCCCAAAGTGACATCTTCAAACAACTTCATTTGTCCAACATTCAAAAACCCCAACAACCCCTGCATTTACTATTATAAATGACAAAGAAAAGCAGTCTTTACATTTGAGCGGCTGAAACGTTTTCGCAGGCAAAATGACTAAAACATTCAATCGATTATGACAATAGTTGGTCTTTAAGATACTTCTGGCTGTGTCTGCCTATTCTAAGCTTCATCAGAGACAGAAATGACCATTTGTTGTCATCGTAACCTCCTTCTTTCGGCCCTCTGTTACCATAGTATTGACTTATATCAATCAAAACCAACAGGCAGCATTTTTTTCTCTCTCTAGTGGTCAGTATGTCGAGGGTACTTAAGCTCATCTGGCAGGGCTGTGGGGCTCAGACAAAAACTACTGGAAACAGCTGCACTAAACTATCACTTTGCCACAGGAAAGGAAAAAAAAACGACATGACAAATCCGAGCATGGCTCTCATGCCACCCTTAAACAGCAATAATCTCAGCTGTTTCTGGAAACTTATGTCTGTCATGTGCCATGAAGTGCTCAGCAGCATTAAAGACATGATTGGTTGTCTGCTCATAGCTATTAAGACATTAAAAATTTGGCCTTGTTCCCAGTTTTTGCCAAGCCTCTCTGCCCAGTAGTCCACCCCAACCAATTAGTGGCACTGAGGAGCAACAGCATCATCTGGAAATCTTGACACCAGAAGGAAAATTTAACGAAGCTGGCAGTGGAAGTAAGAATTTCCTATATATTATTACTTATTTTACATTCTTTTTGTAGTGTGCTCACTCTGATGCTCTACTTTCTATGAACTGCATGAGATATTCTATCTGCTGCTGTCATTTCTGCATATATTAAATAAATTTAGTTCATCTTTAGTCAGCGGTGATCAAAAAAAAAAAAAGAAGCTTTGCAATCATGATAAAAAAAAACAACCTGCTTCGTGGCTCGTGGGAGAAATGAGATGTTGGGCAACATCAAATGACACCACTGTGCATCAACCAGAACACGTCGAAGAGTCTCTTGGTGATTCATAAATCACTTGGCCTAGTAACAGCAGCATCTCGTGCCAGTAACCACACGCTCACTCACTCAAGGTTGAGAGCTTATTTGGTCTGCTGATCTCGTCCTTGGATAGAGCAGTCCATGTGAGGTGGCATCTGTCACTACATACAGTACATACCTGACTCACCAGCGATGGTAACGCTGCCTCTTACAGTCAGTGATTCAGTTATATCATCTAGTCTGGTAAAAACTGGAGTCTCCATCACTCGCTCGGTCCGTCTGTTACATGTCTTTGGTTATAGATAAACATCTCTAAAACTAGAGTTCCCATGAAACGGCTTGTGGAGTGTTATTTGCTTCGCCACATTTATGTGGTTGTTAAAAAGAGGCAGCTAGGGAGTTAGTTGTTGCAGATATAAGTGTTTACAGCAGCCAGTGGCACTGATTGTGTATTATGCCCCCATCCATCTGGCAGAGAAGATGAAGGGACAGTTTGACAACAGGGACTACAGTAGATTGGCGGGTGTTTTTTGCCATCCAGCTCTTTGGCTCCTGACACCCTTGAGCTTTGTCAGCACATTGGGCTGCCCAGTTAGCTGCACATCTGACCAAGCCAAAAAAAGTAACAACTGATCTGGTAGCAGTTACTTTAGAAAGAAAGCTACAGTTATCTGTCCATCATGAAACTCCATAAGTCATGGCTGTACTGTAACTGGCCTTAGTCAATCATGGAGGCTGCCCTTGGCCCTGGCATCTATTGTTTCAGAGTTGAAGCAGTGAAGCCAGAGGACATCATTGAACAACCTTCTTCCTAAAATATGATCTAATTTCACTGTAAATTAGGTAATCCACTACGCCTTTCCCCAGAAACATCCCACTCTGGTGGCATCTTTTTTTTTTTTTTTTTCTCTTTTTCTTTTTTTTAAAATACATCCATGTGAAAGTTGTTTTTGATTTACAAACTCTGAAATACCTCTTAAAAACATTCCATGTTTGGGCCTGATACTGATGTACCGGTGAGACATAGAGGATCTTACGTGACTTACATAGAGGACTTATGTGATAAACATCGATTCTTGGCTTCATGGACGCTATAAACATCTGCAGGTCTGTCTGCTCAGGAAGTGACATTTAGCTCTACCCTGGAAGCTGAACTAGCATTTCACATCTTTTTTTATCCAAGTGTGATCAAAGCCAGGCTGTGTCTCCTGCATATTCACATCCATCTTTGAACTCCCTCATTGGCTTTCTGTGGTAATAATAGAATTGTACATTATGAAATTATTCCTGGCCTGTCTGTCCACAGAGCAGCACGCCAAGACCTTGTCCAATTAAAGCAACACTCCATGTGGTGTGAGTTAATTAACATCATAGATGCTACAAAGGCAGCCAGGCTCAGGCTGCAGGCTGAGGGAAAAGAGCAGGAGAATGGGCTTAGCTCTTTTTGCAAGTTGTTGAATGACTTCTGGCACTGCCATGAGCAAGTGTAGATTTATTTTTGGGCTGTGCCTGTTATCTTTCATTAGATCTGTTGTCACACATTTACTTACTTTGCATTTTAGTCAGTTGTCTACAGTATATTAGAATTACCTTCTTGTCCTTGAAGCACAAATGTTAATGAGCCAAAGCATTAATTTCATGTCATATTCCTGCCTCCATATAATAAGAGGTAAATTAATAGTTTGAGGAGGTGAAAACTTATTTTCCCATGAAAATGTAGTTACATTATTTTGAGCAGCAGAATTGGGTGCGGTGGATGTGATTCATGGAGTCGGGCGGGCCAAAAGTCGTTACAAGAATTACAGACTTGTAAAATATTCCTTTAAATCTGATTGCTTTTTGAAAAGCAAAGCTGCCCCATTTTATTGGTCTTTGTGTTTTTTGGGCCTTGAACTGATTTTCAAGCCAATATGTTGTTAAATAAAGATCAATGTGGCCTGTAAAGCACACACACTGCGATCTGAGACAGTTTTAGCCATGCAACTAAAAGCCATGTCCTTGATGTTCTGTAGGATCCAGGATTCTTTTTTCTCCCAATCAGCTTGTGAAGGAACTTTGATGCTGCAGATGTTCAGTATGAGCTTGAAGCAGTTATGTTTCTGTTTCTGCTCTGTGTATGTATTTATGTGATTCTCGCTTGGCGTTCAGAAGCTTTATCGTCACGGAAAGAGATGGTCATATAAAAGTGTGAAACTGACAAACTGCAGTCAATCACAACTCAGTCAATGATCAGCACAGGAAAAAAAAAAACAATGGATCGGAAAAATTGGCCCATATTTGAAAGTAAAACAAAACACTTAATGACTGTTAAGCCTCTGTTAGACAACTCCTAACGATGATGTCCAACCAGTTCCCAGCTAACATAATCTTATTTATTGTGGGACAGAAATTCCATACCAAGGTCACAGAATCACACAAACACCAATAAGGCAACTCTTTACTCAAGAGATGTGATTGAAAGCTTCGTAAAAAAAAAAAAAAAAAAAAATCAATAAAGCCGACTTTGTGATAACAGTGTCTTCTCAAGAATGTACATGTTTAATTTCTTTCGTTTTTCCTTTCAGAATGATGCTGCGAGTGGACAAACAGAAGAGTAGCAACACCTTGTTTCCTTATGTGGTACAGAGGAGATGCCCCACAGATGCCCCTCTCTGGACCACAGACTAAAACACCAGTGGTGGGCTAGCCATACTGTAGTAGTTAGAAGTGACTACTGCCCCCCCTTTCTAATGAGCACAAATCATCCATGGACTGACAGAAGCAGGCTGGTCTGGCATTTAGAAAGCCGGCTGAAGAAAGCCTGTCAGGAAACACAGAGGACCTTAGTGCTGCAGTCACAGCAGATGAACGACAGACACATTCAACTGCTCACAGGTGTTCAGTGATCCCTTGAAATGGCTGCCAAGGCCTGGAGTGTCCCAAACAAATCCAAGCTGAACTGGATTAACTGTACTCAGAAGCGAGGAGGCTTGCCTGTTTTTAAAAAGAAGCTCATCTTTCTAGATATAAAATGTTTATTACACTGCTGTGTCAGTTTGTGTTCAGTAGCAGTTAGACACAGTCGTGGGTTATCTATTTGGTGATTAATTTATGTGAACTAGAGAAATATATGAGTGGTTAACATTCGGAACATGTAACAGTTTAGGTTGATGCTGAGCATCTCACTTAGAGTAGAATGTTTTTGTTACTTACTGAAACCAGACACAAAATGTCTCTGCAGCCATGTTGAAAAACAATATCTTGTATGAAATGTTTTAGGTCTCCTTTCTCAAAACAAGTACTTTCTTCTATATTGTAACGTGTCTGACAAGGACACAACGCCATAAAGTTGAACTGCTGTAGATCTAAATGTTTTACATTAGGACATCAAGGTTTCACTTCGGTTTAGTGATGGCGGGGAAAGGGAGCTGACTCTCTATAAGTTATTCACCCAAAACATTAATGATGTTCAGGGATCCTTTCACAACATAAACAGAGCTTTATGCTTAGCTATTCATTACCTTAAACAGGGGCAAGATATGACCAGAATTTAACAAACAAAATAAGAAGAAAAATCAGTGTATATCACCTCAGTATCATTTTCTTTCTTTAAATTGGCGTCTGTCAGTCTTGGAGGCTATGTTAGGTTCGTGTGGTGTCTAGCCGTGTTCAATGGTCGGCAGCTAAGCCAGTTTGAAGTGAACTCTGTTGCCCACGTTGACTCCCCCATGATCTGAAGTTGTAATCCTGACATGCAGCAGACTACTGTCAGCTAATAGGGGCTCTGATCTGCACAGCTAACCAAGCTGAAGGCAGTTTGTCACGACAGCAAAGTGTATAGCAAGCAGCAGTTAGCAGTTATGCCACCTCCTATAGTTTTGGAGCCACCTTTGACAAGTGGCCATATCTTAGCAACAAACCCACAAGCACATCTGAGACCATGACTTATAATGTGAGTGTGAGACAGTGGCCTGGGTATCGTCATCCAATGACGTGTTTGCCCTTCCTCATTACCGGAGATGCCTGACAAACAGCTCCATTAGCAATATGATACAAATGAATATCAATTTGGCTCCTTTATAAGGAGCACTCTTAATCCCACATTGGTAACAGACAATTGGAAAAGATTAGCCATAATGGAAATGTAAAAAAAAAAAAAAGAAAAGAAAAGAAAAATCCATTAAAACCCCTTCAGTGTCAGCAATAATGTACAGTAGCATTGTCAGATGGATGATATGGTAAGCATAAAATCTTTACATTGGGAACCAGTGAAACAGTTAATTATTAAATTACAGTCGCTGCAACTAAAAATTAATTACATCATTGATTCATCTAAATATACCAATTATGTTCTTAATCAATAATCATTTTGTCAATAAAAATGGAGGAGACAGTGACTTCTTTAGTCCAGTCAACAGTCAGAAATCCAAAGATATTCAATGTGAAAAGCATTTGAGAAACTGAAACCAGGGGATTGTTTGTCATAGAATAATTGCATTTACATAAACAGTCAGTTCAAATTAAATCAGAACTAACCACTGGGATAAATTCTCTGTAATCCCTAATTTGTTGTCATTTATGTCTGAGAACAAACAAAGCAGCTGCTGGTGCCAGATTGAATATGAGTGACAGCGTGAGAGGACCAGGTGGACCAACAGTTAGTGCAGTCGGGTCCCAATCTTACATCTGCAACTGTTAATCTGGCAGCTGCAGAGCCTGTTTGTGTACACAGTCTCCAGTTCGTGCACACAGTGAAATGTCATCTGAATTTCCAGAATAAATGTTAGCAAAAACTATTTCTGCAAAAACCACAGAGAAGTTCAAACTCATGGATATAGGCGGTCCAACCTTCCAGTGGGAAAAAAAGCTGGTTTTGGTCACTACAAAAACAGCAGGAGACGTCTGTAGGTCACCTTGAGAAACAACCGGCATTGCCCACAAAGTGGATATCCACCAACAGATATTTGTCTGGACACATATCCATTGGTGTGAGCTGGACTGCGGTGGCAGTTTGGCAGCCTTGTTGGCTTGTAATTATGCCGACTCCATACCCTCCACCCCCCAGTGTGAAAGGTGTCTATACGTCCAAGGTCAACCTTGGACGTATTTGTGGTTTGCAGAAACATTAACATCATATCCTGGTACCTGGGTGGCAATATCGTCACTTTAAAGCCAACATGAGATAGTGACACAGAAATGCCATGACAGCTATGAAACTTGGGTCCTGCCGTCGTATTTATCCTCTCTGTTTCATGAAGTTTAAGTGGACCCACTGAGCAGACTTACTCAAGTGCTGCTGCAAGGGGGGCCTGCCGGCATCATCCTCAGTTATCAGCAATAATATTCACATTTGCTGAGTTGTTAGAGCAAGTTAATTCCCATTCCGGTGGCTAAAGTTTAATTGCATGTGCGCCCCAGCAGGCTCGTGCCATCATTTTCAGGGGCAGAGGAATGGGAAGTGTCCAAGTGAAATAATTGGCCCGGAGACCAGCCGCGGTTCAAAATTACACTCTCTTGCTTTCTTCTCTGTAGCTGCCTCCTTATTCCCAGAGTGTGAACAGCAACAGCGGACAGGGAGGAGAGGTTTCTAATAGTAGGTGCAGCAGCAGAAAGGGGGTTTAATTAGTCCCCAATGCTGGATAAGTGGGGGGAAAAAAAAAATCTCTTATGTTGGAGAACATGTCTGTTTTCAGGGCTCTGTACTGTGTGCTCTGACCTGGAATAAGTTAAAGGAAGGTCTGTTCTTATCACCAGTAAAGTAATAGTCACACGCAGGGAAAATAACTTCATTTTGCCTCTGACATGCAGTAGCAGGGTCACAAATGTATTCCCTCAAAATTCACTAAGGCGGAGGAACGTTTCCTCCATTTTTCTTCAAATGTTACAACTTGGTTTTGTGATGTTTTCTGTTTTGTTAAAAAACAGTCTTGACTCTGGCCTGATGTGATGTGGTACTGTAAATCGTATCAGCTCGACCTTCTTCCTGAATAAAAACAAAAAAAATAAAAAAATCCTAACAATAATTTTAAAAAAGGACGGGAAGAAGGGAGTGCACATCTGTTTCAGTCTCTCCAGGTTGTCATGGTATACAGTTGCCTTACAGTTGAATACCCACCTGTACACAGAAGCTTTGTAGTGGTTGATACCTCACTTTTTTGGGTGTGGTGGTGATGATAATGTGCACCACGTTCTGTCTATGTATTTACTACTAGATAGAATGTAAAGTACCGTTTTCAGTCGGATTGTTATTGCACTTGTTGACTTTGTATTGTCACGACAGGGAGAAATAAAGTTTTATCTTTTCCAGTGTGTTTAAATCCCTCTGTGTCAAGTGCTCTTTGGCAAAAGAAATCTTCCACCAGCTGATTCTATTTTTCTGCCCATCTTTTCTCCTAGTTTTTGGGGTGCTGGCACACATTCAATCCATGTATCCGTTTACTATTATCCTCACATTTCTAATCCTGGACAGAAATACTTCCTTTTGTTTGTTTAACATCAGTGATGAACACTGGGCAGAGCATTTTACCGTTTTGCTTTGCCCTGCCCTCCCTTAGTTACTGTTTCCCATGCACATATGCACATAATGGCTACATACATGATTTAAGCTGAAAGCCTGAGGCCAAAGCAGCATGTCGCAGAAAAAAAAACAAAAAAAAAAACAGTCTGCATCTTCACCAGCGGATCCATGTAGATGACATACGAATGAAAACACAGGATATTATTTATTGTAGTGCAGCGTGAAGATAATTAACTCTAGTGGAAAAATGTAATGCTTATATGTTCAGATGTATGCCATGTCGTTAGTGTTTTCAAACAACATGTTTGAAACGTCAAAATAGGTGAACTAAATGTGGACTAACTGATGGATTTGGCAAACATGTATGGCTTAATATTTTGGGAAATTGCTGTAAATTTCTTGAAATTTCTCAAAACACCATAAAAAGGCACTTCTTGGGAAGTACTACTGCATATGAAAAAAAAGTAGTCTAAAGCCTTTTCCAGAGGAAGCTGTATGTAATCTGATAAATTGCCTCCACTGATGTCAGTTAGTGGGTAAATTGCATTGGGGGTAATATAGGTGTCACATTTGAAAGGCAGTCCACTGGTCTAGCATTGCACTCCTATAACACTGTTGGACTCATTATAGACAATTAAAGGGATATTCTGGTGCAAGTTTAATCCATGGTCTAACACACTGTGACACTGAGTAAGACCCCCCCCCAGCTAGTTTATGTAGTTTTAGCAACCTCAGAGAAGACCGCACAATAACAATACACTGCAGTATACGCCTCCAACAAGAAACCGCCGCCAAAAAGCCACAAATAATGCTCGGAACAGCACTAAACTCAGCAACAGTACAAATAGGGCCGCAGCACATAGTTCAAGGCATCAAACCTCTGCTATCTTAGCCGGATTGCTGTTGTAAAGTGAACACAGCTCTCCACTCTCCTGCAACAGCTTCCTGTTGTGAGGGAGGTTTGATGCCTCGATCTATGTGCTGAAACCCTATTTGCAGAGGTCAGCAGAAGCTGTGCAAACTACTGTGATAACAAATTTAACTTATGATATGCTAACTCCTCCTGGCCTTGAAATTAATATGCCAAGTTCCAACTGTTAACATATATTTTTTATTGTAGCTGCTAGGCTGAAAGCATCTGCAGTAGGTGCACGAGCTTGACTGAATGTTGAGCTTGTGAATTACCTTTATTTTAAATCCGGTTGGGATCTCATGGCTTCCAAAGACATGGATTACACCAGACGAGCTGTATGGAGTTACTTTATGTATTTATTTTTTAACCCCAGCTACTTTAGTTGTTTAAGGGAACACCTATTCCTTTAACTAGGCTGACCTCTGCTCTTTGTTTTTAGTTTTGGAAAGACAACAAAAAGATGCCATCATCCAAACTCTTTCAGTAAGTAGTCATAGAGAAATTCAAAGCAAAATAAGCATGCTATGCCTAGTTATGATTGCTAATCTATGATCGGACATTCACATTTTTGTAGCAGCATGTGGCCAAATGAAGGGTGAAATTATTATTTTTTTTTTCCAATTGATGTCAGGTACATGAAAACAATTTAATAAAACACTCTTCCACTCTTCTTCAGCCAACTTTTGAAAATCGTCAGTCACTCATGATGTTATTGACGTGTTCAGAAGTGTTTCTGACTCGACCTTTTGCTTCCTTTTGTCTGGCCTCTGAATGCGTTTGCTTTTTTCAAAATGTCAATCAATACGCCATTAGATGATTCACCTGGCCTCAAAGCAGTGACTTTCTCAAGCTGACTGAGTCACATCCAAAGCTGCCCAACACTGAAACATCATTAAAACAGAGAGGTGATGGCTAAAAACAGACAGACAGCGACAGGCTGTGTCAGCCCGCCGCACCTCGCTTCCAATCAGGCATCCGCTGCTGCTCTCCTGCGTCAAAGGCCCCCGGCAACCGAGAAGTTTGTTAACACATTGTCAGGGTCCCTTTGAGCTTCCCTAATAACCTGACTTCTACTTTTGCTCAGCGCTCGTCCGCCTCTGTCGATCATCCCGCCCAGGTTCTGCTCATCCACCTGCTTCCTCACCTTCATCTGAGTCCTTCATCTTCCAGTAAGCCTGCAAGCGACGCTCCTCCCATCTTCCGAGCATTATGAAACCAATAGCTTCCATTAATCACCATTTAAAAACCATTGTCTGGATTTCTACATCCTGCTGTTATTGAGGCGCCCGAGATACATCCTGCCAACATTTATCTATTAAAACTCCATTAGGCCTCGTCTCTCCACTGGCCTGGCTGCTCAGGCCGGATCTTCTGTGGCACTGTTGCAGCATTAAGATCCATCTGAAGAAGATATTAATGTCAGTGTTTCATGGTAATGCTGCCACAGTGGACCGCACCTCACTGAGGCTGAGGAACATGAGAACAATAAACAGGATAATGCAGGATTGACAGATGGTTTCGGCTTACTTGTTGTGAGATAGAAAAGTTGCGTTATTGTCCAACACAGAGAAACCAAGACTGAATGAAAGGGTGACGAACTCTGACCTGTGGAGATGTCTACTTACATACATATTCCTCAGAATCTATCAAAACTAATGAGTAATACAAGAATAGTGGACAAACCCTTAAAGCAATGGGTAACAAATCAGGAACACAGGGAACACACAAGGACTGTCGAACAGACCAAAGCAACCAAGACTGAAGGGAACAAAGGGAGCGATTAACTACTGGAAAGACACAGTAGGAAGACAAAGACAGGAAGAGGAATGCTTGACATGACAGGATGTGTCTAACCAAAAACCCACAACATGACAGTCTCTATTTGTAAAGATCAACAGATCCTTGGTTTTGTGCTCTGACAAACCGTCATTCACATTTTCACATTCTCTTTTTTAAAAGACGTGGGGAACTTCACAACAGCATCTTGACTTTATTCAGATGGGTTGTAATTTAGAGTGAGGCAAGTTCAAATAATGATGATATGTTACCAAAAAATAATGATTCCAGAGTTCACCACTCTTCAGGGATTCACCAATACAAACCACAACAACAGATAGAAATTCGGTTTGTTGCAGAGTTTGGTTTCTCAAATCTGCCCAGAGTAGACCCTCTTTCCCAAACAAATCGATAAAGGATCTTGGAAAAAGAGAATAAATATGGCACATCAGCTCCGTCTAAATCAATCGTCTTTGTGCGCACATGATAAGTGAAAGTGCAGATGCAGGCTGCCAGTAAGCTGTCGTCCCTCAAGTGTTAAATATCAGGAGAATCGCTAATCCTGCTTTTGAGTTCAGTAACTTCTCACAACCTCTTCCCAGATGTTTCACACATCTGTGGGCCGACAAGTCATCAGATTGATTCATCTGAACAGTTTTTAGAGGTCTGACGGTCTTCCAAACACTAATTGTACAATAAAATGCAAAGATAAGAGAAATACGTCTGAAAATGAACATCACCGTTTGTTCAGCAAACAAAATCCGCTTTTGTGTTTGATTTATCTTTAAGGACCTTGCTGGGAAGTTGCCGCCGCATTTATCTGCTCTGCTTCACTGGACCACAGGTTCTTATCAGAGTCAGCGTAATGAGTGGCTGTCATCGCAAGTCCCTCGAGTTTGTAGTGAACCTGGAAAATCTGACTTTATTTTTAATGCCCCAAATGATTGGAGCAACCTATTAAAGAAGACCTCAATGATGCCATGATTTTAAACCATTCAGCTGTTTGTATCCATTTTAATTTCATTTTCCCGTATCATCTATTAACTGTATGTATACTGGTTATTGTATTTATATATTTGTCCTTTGATCTTTCGTTTGACGACATTGCAAATCAGAGCCTGCCGTCAATGATCTTAACTAAAAAAAAGGTAACAATCCTGTTAGTCATCTTGCGACTTCTCAGACTGATTCAGCGACCCCTCCAGGGGATCAGACCCCGAGGCCGTGAATCCATTATTTTAAATGTCATTAAATATCTATAATACTGTTTAAATGAAATACGCTTTATGCAGATATATTGGTGCAGATTTTGGTGTGCAGAAGAGCTCCATCAGCTATCTCACATGGAACAGATTTATTATGCAAATACAAATAATCCACAGAGTTAATATTTGGCGTAGGACGCTGTCGTCACTCGCCACAAACATTCGCCGGGCTCACGACACAGCTGAGCGATCAAGAGTGACGGTAAAAACACTTAATTCCCCCAAAACTGCGGGGAAAGTTCCATCAAGTAAATTCAGATGGACGAATCTAAACTCCACAGCTCACATGGTCTGCAAACCATCAACGCGTCAATTATGCAGAGATGATTATCAAACTCATTAAACTCACCGAAATGCAAAGCAGTTGCCCTCGCTCCAAAATACTGTGGAAGCCATGAGCACAGCTTAATGTAGAATATGATGTAATCAATATGTTGGTATGAAAAAAAATTAAGTAAAAGCAGTCAGTGAAATGCATTTCCTTGAGTCGACATGTCACTTTAAAGCTCAGTCGAATACGAAATGTGTGGAGAAAATGTGACTTAGCCCAAACCGAGTTCCCCCGTGAAGCCAATATCACAGGGAAGTAATTATGTGAATGTGCTGTGTGCAGTCGTGTTTACAGCCCTAAAGCCAGTGTACAGTATTATTTTCTAAAACAGACGAGACTTGCGATGAGCCCTCTAAACAACCAAGCACCAAGCAAGGGGAAAATCTTCACAAAAATCAATTCAGCCCCTTAAGACTCACACCACTCAAACAAGTGCTCATATTTCAACAGCATGTAAAAACAGCACGAAAGCATCGGAATTAAAAGTGCCAGGCATCAACCAAAATAAGAAACTGTGTCGCTGTGGACACTCCAAGAAGTTAATTTACGTTTCATACTGACGCCCAAAGCTCTAAATAGATCTACAACAGCACGAAGGAAGGAAACAGCCAGCACAGGCAAAGACATCCAGCAGATCTGAGAGAAAAATAAAAGACGCATGTCTCATAGCTTATTGATAAGTGCACAAACACCAACACAACAGAGCCAACACATCATCCGACAGTATTCATGTATGAAAGCCCTGAGGGGCATTTTTATTTTTTCCTGGTGATCCATTTTCTAAGTCGGATCTAAATTATTTTCCTTCCTTTGTTTATGACTTGAGAACTGATAGGGGAAAAAAAACAAAACAAAACCTAGAAATGTCATTGTGTGGAAAAAAAAAAAAAAAATCACTTGGTTTCACAAATGAAAAAAAAAATTTCACACATCAAAAAACAAATAAAGGAATTTAGAAAGATTATTCTCACAGAACTTCGTGTTCTACAAGATCTGAAGTCATTAACACGGGAGCGAAAACTATTTCAATCAGACAGAAAATAGATCACCAGAAAAAACATGTCACTTTGTGCCTAGTTGATAGAAAACTCTTACTTACTCACTCAAAATCGATCAAAATTGAGTCGTATCTTCTTCCTGGAAAAACAAAATACCATGTGTGATCACGTAAGTTTGTACCAACCAATGATATCACCCCATCCACCCATAGATCAATCTTCAGCCAAAATTTCACGTCAGAAAGATGCCTTTGTTGCATTTCACTGAGTCCAACATTTTTACCTTATTCACAGCTTTGTGTCACACTGGAGCGGAGAAGGTTGACGAAAAAAAAATACACAAGACTGCAGGCGGGAAGTGCCATGGATAAAGTTTGATTTGGGCATACTGGCAACACAAAGATAAGGGAAGCTCAGCAGGATCAGGGAAACAGAACAGATGACTCAGCAAAGACTGAACTAAAGACTGGACTAAAATACAAACTAAACCAATGAGGGGATGAGGTGCAGGTGGAGTGAGGCAAAAAAAAAAAAAACACAGGTGAGGGGAATCAGTGGAAGAACAGGGAAACAGGGAAGGTGTGGATAAGCTGGGAATCACTTGGAACAGGTCTAGGTTAATAAAGAAGATGCAGTGCAGGTGTGGAGGGAAAGCAAACTGGGGAAGAGCTCGTGAGGCAAGAAAAAACACTGGAAAAGGGGCAAAAACCACCACAAAACCCAGGAAACACACAAAACACTGACAGGACCTGGACGCTCCGGGTACAAAAATGAAGTAATATTTCATGTTGCCATTTTCCCATTTATTTTTCTTCCATAGAGTCAAAGAAAGCAGAGCCACTCCTGTGAAGTTTCTTTCTTGTTCAGACATCACACAGCGCCTCACAGAAAGCAGGACAGAATAAAGCTGTTGCATTGATTCTGACCAACAGTCTTTCACATATTGGCTCTGTCTGGCCTGTTCGTCTCTTGTGGATGTACAGGAGGCATTCTTTAATTACACAAGAACGTTAACTTGCGTTTATAATCCTCTCTTTTTCGAGCTCGCCTACACCTCGGATGAAAACACAGATGCTGGTGAGGAATGCCGCAGCGGCTCCCGTGTTGCGTCAGTGCAGTGTTTGGATCGATCGTCTGTTTTCGCCGTGTCTCTCTCCTACTGTACAATGTGATCAGAAGCTCAATACTGCACCTTGCGGGTGGTTGAGCTTTAATCCCTTCCAGACTGTTACCATTGACTTCTGTCTCCAACTCAAGATGTGAGGGGTTGAGATAAGGACAGGCCGGTGGAGACTAGAAATGAAAGTGGAGCCAATTGCTCCATCTCAGTCAATCATTCACAAACTCTTAAGTTACATTACTTGATAATTGATACCTGATATTGATTCGGCTGCACAACAACTTGTTTTGCTGATTAAAATCAAATATGAAGGTGTTTCAGTGGTAAAACAGCACTGAATGAATTTGCAGTAAGAAGGTCGGGAGTTTGTATTTCAGTGTCGCTCTTGTCTGTGTGGATTCTCCATGATCTCCTCAGAGAGACGGCCATGTTTGGTATCGGCTGCTGAGGCCTCGGCTCACTATAAATACTGAGTATGGGTCAAATATAGAGGACAAGTTTCCCCCCAGGAGGATCAGCAGTTTGTCTGAAAAATGAGTGTAAACAGAACTTAGCTTACATCACTCTTCATTATACCCTCCTAGGGCGCAGCACCAAAGAGGAAGTGTGGATATTCAACCTAATTTATGTTCAGCAGAATAACAAGCTCAGTCTCGGGAGAAAATAATGGGTACTGGGTTGTTTGTCGGTAGAATTCAAATTATCACAGTCGTGCTCATTTTTTTCCTGATGGAAGAGACTGATGATGATTCTGTTAGAGATCAGGTCAAAATGGCATTAACGACATGACTGTCTGTACGACCGGGATCCTCAGCAGACATTAAGGACTCTTTACTGTCAAAGAATTGTGTGACTTGTTAAAAAAAAGATAGTATAAGCTTTCAAAACCTGATCATTAATCCCCCCCCCCCCTTTTTGGCAGCAAGACAGCAATTTATCGTAAATACACAGATCAATCCAGAGAGATTTTGTACGCTATTTATTGTAAGTGACTGTCTGATGACTTCCCTCCCGTGGTCTTCCTCCCCTGCATCCTGCTCCACTTTGAATGCATTTGAAACATAATAATAATCTCCATAATGATTCTTGAGTGGAGCTGCGCACACTAAGTGCTTGTTATTCTTTAACGCTGATACAAGGCGCATTATGAACAGAGAGAGAGAGAGAGCGAAGCAGTCTGATTGTTTATGTTTTTCTTTGTTTTGTTTTTTTTTCTTTTGGACAGTCCTGTAACTGGGTGGCTTCGACAGCTTCACCCAAAGCAACAGGGGTGGTGACCTGTGACCATTTTATCAGCCTCTGAGTCTCAATTGAGCTCCTCCAGCTCGTCAGTGATTTCACTCTGGAAACAAACGGCTGACAGTTCAACACAAAGGCACCGTGTACATAAAGGACTGTTCACTTCCTGTACCTCACCTCGTGTACTTTACGTAGACTTTTGTTTGCACGCAATTGAGCATTCATGAGGCGTCGGCATAACTGGCAAAACATTTTTCTGTCCGACCAAGAAAAAAACGCGGCACATATGATGCATTCAAACTTGATGCAAACGGTCGTGCTGAAGATGGTAGAAAGATTTGCCGACTCAGGAAGTGGGATCATCGGGGGAGAATGTGAACGCACCTTTTTTGGTGACATGGGGCAGCAGAAACAAGCTGTAAACACATCAGTCACATATTAAAATCTTATGAAGTTGATATGCAGCGGGAATCTTCTTGATTGGTGTTTCTGCCATCCGATGGATAAAGGTTCCTCACTCTTCTCTGAGCTCTGTTTTGGTTTCCAACATAGATTTAATAGCAGAACTAGATACCCAAGGCAAGATGGCAACTATTCTATGAGCATGATCACCTTTTTTGGGGGAGTATGCGCCAGGCAAGCAATTCTCTCTGGACTGATTAGTTGCCATCTTGCCTTGGGTATATAATCCTGCCATTAAATCTATGTGGGAAACCAAAACAGAGCGCACAGGAGGGTGAGGACTTTCATTCATCAGCTGGCACAAACACCACTCAAGGACATTTCTCCTGCATATTAACTCTATAAGATTTTAATATGTGACTGATGTGCTTACAGCTTGTGTGTTTCCAGGTGAATCTCCCATTGACTTCAATGCAGCTGCCACCACAGTCTAGCACCAAAGAAAGATTCAGTGATGTAATGAGGCCTCCTTCTTTCAAAGCCCCTCTCTGGGATTGAGGAAAGTTTTACAATGATAAACCCTCCGTGAAACATAAATTCATAATGGAAAGAGTCATAAATTCAACTCACCTCAACAATCTGCACGTACATGTATACAACAGCGAGTGTGATGCTGCTCTGTCGGCTCAGAGATGCATCTGTTCATTGTGAGCATGAAGGCGCCTATTACTCATGTTTCCTGTCAACATTTTAGATGGACACAAGTGGGTTTATGTGCAGGCTGACATCACTTGTTTATGAGGAATATTCTGGCGTTGTCACCCAAGGCAACAGATAGGCCCACTCACACAGCCTCAAAACATTTCTTTCTAGACAAAACAGCTCTACAGTGTCGAGGAGGGTGTCCTAATGAAAGACGAGGAGGGTGCTGTTGGACCAGAACAGGTTTAATCCCTCAAACGAATATCCTTAAATTTATCCGCGTTTGTTCTGATGGATTAGAAACTGATGACGGACTAAGCTGTGACCTTTTTGCCGATATGCACACAGTGACTAAACAACATTAATCTCTCTCGACTTTCAATCACGTTGGTGTGTGTCCTGAAGATAATCGCTCATGCATGTCAAGAACAAACAGACGTTTGCACATACTGTATACACGTACGCGGCCCTGGGATTCATCCCGCTTGTGTCATTGTTCTGCAAATGTCGACATCCTTATCTTCACTGATTGAGAGAAGGACACCTAAAGAAAAAACATGCACAATATTAATGACACGGGGAATATTTTTAAAAGACATTTATCGTATCAGGAAAGCAGATGAATGGCAATTAAGGAGGATTTCCAGCTGTAGCTGTGGCAGCTCAAAGTGTTTTCACTGAAAGGTCGGACCATCTCCTTTTTATTGCCGACAAAACCAAATCTTGTGAAGGAGACCTCGGAACATTCCCTGCCATGTCTGTGGCATGTCTGTGCAGAAATATACTAAGCTGACATTTATTCGGGCGCTTGGGTTGTCCATGAATACATAGTTCAGTCCGTGTCAATAACTCAGCCTTTTTGAGAGCTCAGTGGTCTGCACAAACACTTCACTTCAGGACACTTGCACAAAGGTTTTATCCATTCATCGGAAATAATAAAACACACAACAAGTTCGAAACATGTTGAAAGAAGCTTTATCCAGCCTGTCCTTGAGCTCCGAACACTTCAGACTGAAATACACAACACTTGATGAATATGAACATGCATCAATAATAAACAAAACAGACATGTGTGCAGTATGTGCCGGAAAAAGCATAATAAGAGCATTTTAGTACAACTGAGTTAATGCATGGTTTGTCTGAGTACTCTAATGGGTGTTGCCTTCACAGACTAATTTGCAATTTAATTTTCAACAAGCAAATCCAGTTTACAGTCACTCGGGATGAGACGTTTGAGAGCTGTGAATTGGAAAAGTGAAGAGAAGGCACTTTTATTTGATAATACTTCAGTCGTCCGCTATAATGGCCAATTAACATGACGAATAAGAGCAACACACACACACACACACACACACACACACACACCCCGGTGTTTTTCTCTCGACACGGCAGCAATGTTTCTGTCTGACTTCCGAGCTAATTTCATGCAAACTTTATGAAATGTCAGGGAGAATACATTGTGAATTTAAGGGTATTTACAGTAAATTGGCCTCCTGAATGTCAACCAACGCGTCCACATGAAAACTTGAGGGAATAAGAAGCGACACGGCGGTTGTTGTCACTGTTTTAGTCTTCCCTAAACATCTTAATTTAACCTCAAAACAAAAAAACAAGGAAACTCGCTCTGCGATTTGCTTGCACGCCAACGATACCCTCAAAACTGAAGCAGAGAGGCAGCAGAGGTAAAGATTACTATTATTATTTAACACTTAGGAAGCTTGCTGAAAAAAAAAAAAGTCACGAACAGTTTGCATGAATATCTTTTCAATAAATAAATTACACCTTTTTGCACCACAAAGGAAAACTAAGTGATTTTTCTTCCCCCAGTTCTACTCCACTTTTTTTAATTCAGTGCATAATTTGCAAAATACGCTTTGATGGAATCAAATCTATTGTATGTCTCATTCTGTATGCCTCCCTCCGTCGCTGCCTGCTGCACCCTCTCTGCATGCGTTTGACATTGAGTTGTGAACAATGCAATGCCAGAAAGAAAAAAAAAAAGGCACAGTGTTTAGAAGAAATGACAATTGCATTCACAGCCTAGAAACGGAGGAGGTCACAGGCTGTCAGCGGGGACACATGAAAGAGGATGGGGAAGAAATTCACATTGTTTACGGAGAGTGGCATTCGTGAATGATGATTTTTCTGTAGTAAGAATGAAATGCACCACGTCCCAGCAATGTCAGACTGAAAAGAAAATATAGCGAAGGCAAGAGAGGCAGAGATAGAGGGAACAAAATGGCAAATTGCCAGGAAATACCACCGGGCTACACCATCTACATTTTGACTCAGACGTCCCGTAAAGGAGGGGTCAGGGGTCAGTGCACTCCATCAGGGGTGGCTGCTGGATGGTCAGATAGAATAACAGTGATTAGTCCACTGTGAGGAGGTGAGAATGTCAGGATGTCAACTTCTGTCTCTCCAGCTCTCTTTTTTTCATTCTTTGTATGATTTAAGTCACTTTTATTCTGTGCGCTCTTCCTTTGTCTCCACCCTCTCTTTGACTTCTGTTTTCGTAACCCCGCCTTTGAGTGTAGCTGTTCAGAAGAGGAACAAAAACTTCTGATCTTAAATTGTGCAACCAGGCTCTAAGAGAGAGAACACCCCAGCCCTTACTGCACTTCACTGTCAATAGGAAGTGAAGGTAGGGTTGTCATTATATAAGATTTCAACCACACAACTATCATGGCCAGAAATTACGATATTATCACAATGTATAATATATCTATAGAGAATTAGAGAACAAATATAGAAAACAAAAAACAATTGCATTCAATTAACACTTTAGATTTCTGAAATTTTGAAATTAAACACATTACTGACAAGTGGTTTACACAGTGGAAACATGGGGCTCTAGTGTTACCTGCAATGCTCTCTTTGTATTATTTTTTTCACCTGTCCAAAGAAAACAGGCGGTGCTGGAGGACTGGTGACTCAGTGACATGTGCCAGGACTGGTTGGTGAGCTAATCATTAACATGCTTGTTAGGCCCATATGTCCATAGACTTCTGCTTTACCACTGACTGCAAAACAAACCTCTTTTCTTTTTTCTTTTTCCGAGCATCTTGGACAGTGCCTCAGCATCTGAGTCACTGAGGGTGGTGCGGCACAGCCAGTATGAAAGCAAGATGGTAACTGTTGGTCAGTGGCACAAAATGACATGTCGAACCTCTTCATAATCAAGCCAAGTGATCAAAAAAGCATGCAGTTTAACTTTGCCAGTGAGTAAATGCACTAACTGTCCTATTAACTTCTTACAGGTCAAGTCTCTATCCATCAACTGGGAGTGTGGACAGCACAGTTTGGTAGTCAACATCACTACTGTAATGAGAGCAGTCCATGCCAAAACACTCCTCCCATAATAAGGATAATTATAATTAGTACATTTTATTAATAGAGAAACTTTCAAAACACAGTTACAAAGTTCTTTACAGAACCAAATAAAACACAAAGGCAATAAACCAAGTTTAAAGACATAAAAACTTTACACTTAAAACATGAAAAAAGTTTAACTGAATGTCATATAGCAAATTAAATCACCAACAAGTAATTCTGTGACAAGTGCGTTTTCAAAAGTGATTTCAAAACTAGACTGAGTCTGGTTGCAGAGTCCCTCTCCACCGCTCTCATTTGTTGACTTTGTGCTTCTTGAACAGGGCGTACAGGACCTTCAGGGTGGCAGCGACGTCCTGAGAGACGATATCTGTCATATAATCCACAAGAAACATTTAGTGAGTATTTATAACGCCCCATCAGCATCTACCAAGCCGCCGAGGCAGTGAAAAGGTGGGAGGATGCTTTTACCAACATTAGCTAATGACTGTTTTCACAGTCCATCCCAACAGGTCATAGATCAGAAGGACAACAAAATAGCATTAGATGGAGATTTAATCAATACGTCCTTGGTGAGATGAGACCCCGACAAAATTGTTCCCTGTTGTGAGATGCACTAGCTGAATGAATGTGACATAAAGATTGACTCCACCCCCAGCTAATCTAATTAATTCACGCGGCGTGCTCCAGTTTTAGACCCTGAGTGCTGCGATTCCTCATTCCATCACAGCAATTATGCCGGTAATTAAAAAGGCACTAAAAATGAATTAAATTAGCCACTTGCTCCTGGCTTAGATTAATTGTGCTGGTCCTTACATTAACAGTTATCGTGTTAAGGATTTGATTCACATTTTTACCGGCTACGTGGCAGACTGGCAATATCGCAGGGAAGTCTTAGTGATTGTGAATGTGAGATTCAAGCTCTGGGAGAGCAGGGAGCACTTTGTCAATAATGGATCTGCAGGGAAGTGAAGTGGATCCATTTGCAGCTGATTGATTCACACACCGAGACAAGTCGCTAACTCACTTCCTGGCCTGCTCTGTTTTCCCCTCCTTCCCTTTGTGCCTTCGCGTGGCCAAGAGTGGACACCCCAACGCAACACCTCTTTGTGATTATTGAACACTTCATTCTCAAAGTATGCGCTTTAATACGCTGCTACAACAGCTTTTCTAATCCTTCATTTTTGGGAACCTGGCTGCGGGGATTTGCTCTCACTCAGCCATAAGAGTATTAGCGAGGTTGGGCACTGATGCTGGGAGATAAGGCCTGGCACACAGCCGGCTTTAGTTCGTTCAAAACGTGATGGATGGGGTTGCGGTCGGGCCTCTGTGCAGACCTGTCAAGTTCTTCCACAACAACATGGAGCACGCTGTGCGCACCGTCGTGTTGTAAGATTTGTTTTGGTTTTTTTTTAAAGCACGGGGCAACATCGTACATCTAGGATATAAATCTCTGTCCAGACCCCCCAGATCCTCCTCCTCCTTTTATAAAATCCATTTAATTGCATGTTAAATTCCTCTGTAAAGCATTTGGAATGAATTTGTATTCGCTGAAGGTGCTCTACAAATGTGTTGTCTTGAAACAGAGAGACAGCCTCCCCTAAAGTTGTAAACACATTTTAAAATATTCTTCTACAATTCCCATATATAATATCGCTGTATCGTCAAGTCTGCCTTATAAAAATAGTCATGTTCCCGTAAGTACATAAAAACATAGTGTCTTTGCCATAATCACTCTTACTGAGAACCATTAAAAGAACTTTCCCTAATGTGAATCAAATGTGAATGATGAACAAAAACCACAGTCCTAGTTCTGCACAAAAACTCGAATTCCAAAGTTTATTTGAAGTTTTTATTGGCCTCAGCCGTCTGAGTTCGACAAATCAAGTGAATATCTGCCAGAAGTTCCCCCTATTTGGTTCCCTGGCTGCTGATTCCGTGTCGAGCTTCGGTGGAGAGATAGTGACACAAAGAGGGAGCTTCACACTACAAAGACTGAAACTTTATCAGATGTTTGACCGCTGGAGCCTCATATTGAATTAATCTTTGCACAGAACTGGAGGACTGTGGATTTTGAGCACCTGACAATAGTTCGATTTGTTCCAGATTTTGTCGCCAGGCCCAAACTATACACAGTATAACTGAACGCCGAATGCTGAATTTTCGGTTAAAGGGTATTTTGTTGGTTTGGTGGGTAAGCCAGGAGGCCAGGAGTCCCGGTCTGATTCTGACCTTGGGGCTCAGTTGGATGTCATGTCTCTCCTCTTTAATTTCCTGTCTCTTTAACAGGTTTTAGGTTAAACATCATCAGACTTCAGATCTCTTTACAGGTCAGCTATCATAAATAAAAAGCCCTGCTGAATTGTTCATCTTTTGTCATATCAGTTGGCAGATGTTATTGTTTCGTCAGCCCACTGTTCATAGTGTTCTGATGACTGATTATTAATTTTTAACATGTCTGCTTTCATACAATGAACATGCTGTTGTGATGATCAGGTATGTTTCCTGTGAAAAACAGTGGCATAATGTAAGTCAATAGATACTTCGGTCAAAATTGGAGCAACATGTACTTTGGTTGAGCATTTAAATGTTCTGCTACTTTATACTTCCATCAAATCAAATCAAATCAAATCAAATCCACTGCATTTATCTGATACTTTTACTTTTTGATACGTTAAGACTTTTACTCTAAGCATTATTCACATGGGTGACTTTCATGTTTTACTTTGATGAAATATTTAAGTAATATTTTACCTACTTAATTGTTGCCATGTTTTGTAGGATAATGTTCATGATGTACAGCATTTAAAATACAATCTGGCTGTTCAAAAGTGTGATTAACAGCTCGGAAGCGCTTTTGTGGGACAATTTTTACCTTAAAGATCAAACTGTGATCAATTTTATGGTTTAATTTTGATTGTTTTCTTTGTGTGTGTGTGTGTGTGTGTGGCTGACAGGTCTAAATTAAAATTTTCAAGTTAACATTAGGGAAATTAGTGATTAGGAATATCCCCACACTGTTCATGCTCATTTTGTTTTATGTTTATTTGGAGCAAAGCTCAAACTTATATGTTTGTACCACAAATGATAAACTTGGAGAACTGATAACCGCAGTTACAAATTGAAACTGACACAAAATTTCATCGCACCGATACAATCAGAATAATTTGGGGATCTGTCAGATAGCTGGGTGGTATACAGTCGCAGCGCTCATGAATACAGATTACATATCTTCCTCCAGACAAACACACACACGCACACACACATTGAGTAGATATAGTCATAGCGGAGAGGTTAAATTCCTGTGTCTATCAGCGGGCACCAGAGTGACATCGTCCCCTTGAGACTGTCTCCCCCGCTGCTCCTTTCTAAATGAATGGTGATGACCTCGGACTGAGCCAATCATCTGCAGTGATACTCAGAGAGACAAGAGTCACCCTCATTCATATTCAGCAAGCAATTTCATCTTTCCCTCCAAAACACTGTCAAACCCACACTCCACCGAGCAGTGGAGATTAACTCAACCTGCCGGAGCGATCCTCCTCCACACCTCACGTACAAACAGATTTCGGCGTTTACCTGTCATACAGATAAATGCTCTTGATGGAGGACGTCATCTGAATTAGTTTGATGCAGCCATCCTGAAGCTTTTTTTTTTTTATCTTCACTCTTTCTGTGTTTTGTCTTTTTTTTGGTTTGTTTTTTTTTTTCAGCTCCTGTGCCTGGTATTTTAATTTGAGTCACATCTGTTGTCTACAAGGTGGAGCGTGTATTGTGCGACGCGACCAGTGTTTTATTTCGTCACCTTGTGGATCGACGCTGGACACCTGGAGGCCTGTGTCGTTGAGGAGGTCCAAGGCCAGGGTCACGTTGTGAAGCTGCAGGTCAAAGAGAGAAAAAATGTTCAACAAAGAAATTCTGTTCTGAGTTTTTTGCAACACATTCACATCTACCTCTGGAATGATCCCACTCACTGATATACTGAAGATACTTTTCTTTTGGCAGAAGCTTTGGTATTATCCCCATATGCTCGGTGATATTGTATGGCTTCCATAGTTATTTGTAGGTGGCATCAAGTAGGCCCACAACTAATTATCTATCATAGCGTAACTAAAATTACTTCAGTTAGATCCCACGCTACTGCCATGATGTGACAGTGCCTGTGTCTTTTGTTTCTTGCAGAAATGACATTTAGAGACACGAGCGTGGTATCAATCTCGTCAACAGTCTTCTCAACTCTTGGCAAGAAAACAAGTAAAGAGGCGTCTTTCCGAAAATGTTGATCCCCTTAAACTCCTTCGACAATAAGAAATAAAAGATCTTGATGGAGAAAATTAGGCTTTCGGCATTCAGTTCCCTCATTAATTTGTCAAAAATCTTTTATAGTCAAACTGATAGTTCAAATTTGGAGCCATGTTTGTCATTTTTTTTAACCTTTCATTTTACCTCTGCTTAACTTAACTAAATTTAGATAACATACGCGTGCATGACCGGCGTGAATGTGACTACATAGGAGGCTGAAACAAAACTATTACAGGAAAGACAAAACTTATTTTAAATGATATTTTATTTTAAGTATTCCAATTCATAATTCTGCAGCATTTTGATAATATCATATGTTTCTAAATTAATATAAGATTTCTGCACATACATCTAGAGGGAGCCATGTTTTTATTCATTATAATATTAATATAATATATAATATATATAAACACACACACACACATATATAAATATACTGTATATATTTAGGGTTAGGGTTTTATATTGGTTATAAACGAGTAAAGAAGTGTGTAACACCTAAACTATGGTGTTATAAATCATGTTATAAGCACATTAAAGTCCCATCATTAATGTATGAGACATAATCTACCAAATATATATCGCAGATCATGGCTAATACATAATGTGTCTATCATCAGGAGCCTTTTGGATTTTAACACATCGTGTCACAGAGTCCTTACACGGTAAGTTATTCATGAACTCATCATTTCTGTGATAAAAAGAGTCATAACTTTTTCATAGACTCATCCTATTGCTCCAAGTAAAGTGAGATCAAAGATATCATTATAAGTGAGCCATGACACAGTAGTAATTATGCATCTACTCTTATTATGTGGAATAGTAAAATATTAATTTCATCATAAAATGTATTGTAATAGGCACGCTTTTGCATCAGGTTTCAGCACTGTAGCTCATTATCTAATGTGCTCTTGTGGGAAATTAGATTAGCTCACATTAGAGATGAAGAAAGAACTGTGTCATGATGTCAGTGCTATTGAATTAGAATAATGAAGAAAAATAAAGAATATTTCTACAGGTTAACAAAATATCAGTCTGAAATACAGTGAAGTTGGTGAATTATTTTTCTGACAAAACAATACATTACAAATGAAGAAGATGATGATGTTGCTGAGATACACTTCCTTTGCTAATGTATCAGGAATCCATACTGAATCCATACCGTACCATCTCAGAGGGACTGACTGGGGTCAGGTTGAAGTCATGGAGTGGGATGAAGAAGCCTTCCAGCTGTCCAATCAGCAGCAGCAGAATCACACCATCAGCAAACTAGACGGCAAACACACAGGGGAGATCAGAGCCCCGTCCAAGGAAGGTGACACAATCACAGGGGAAGTAATCAGCTAGTTGTGTTTTTTCTTTGACAGGAGCATCTGTCAGAGCTCCCAATCAGGGTTCACTTGTTGCTGACTTTCACCTGTTTGTCCACATCAGCCACCTGCAGACCCAAGGTCGCCATGTTCTGGTTGACAAAGTGTACGATGGCCTGAAAATCAAAAAAAAAACAAAAAAAACCAAAAACAATATTAGACAGTTTGAAATACAAGTTAGCCTCATGTAGCTGATATGTTAAAGTATCAAACGTTTTTCATCTTTCATCAGAACTTGACAAAAGCTTTTGATTGTTATAGTCACTCTGTAAAAAAAAAATTAAAAAAATAAAAAAAATACTATAATAAAACATTAAAAAACTAATTTTCTGTTATGAAAATACAGTTTTGTCAACATTTTTGTCATAAATTATTTGTCAATTGACTAATAAATGTAAAATAACACGTCTGTCACTGTCGTCACTAATTTTGTCTACATTTATAAATGTAATTACATTATTAAAAGTCATTGTAACATCTGTTTAATAAATATTGTTGAAATCATAATAAATGTTTATTGTTTGTCCGCAGAGGCCACAAATAATAAACTTATTTCGTTTTTTTAAACACCAGAACATCTGCTGTCCCGCTGCCGGTGGTGACGGGAGGGTTAACATCCTCACACTACCTCAGCACTGTCTTCTCCTCTCCTTGTTATACCTGCTTCACCGTGTTGACCTTGTGAGCCTCAAGCTTCAGCAGTTGCTCGATGGGATCCTCCCCTGGGGTGACCAGACGGCCAGAAAAGTGTGTTAAAGTCATTGTAGGCTGTAATGCTGTTTCGATGACATTCAAGATGTCAAGTCAGCTCAACCTCCAACATCTCAACCTCCTCTACTCACGTTCAGTATTGCTCGGGGAGTCTGAGCCTGCGTCTCTGTTTGAAAAAGGAAAAATATTATATATATATGAGGTGAACGCTGAGTTTTCCTCACATTACAAAGACAATCACACAGACATCTGCTCACCTTTCCCCCGTCAGGACCTCCGTGTCTATATCTGATTTGATTCCACTTTTGCCGACCTGGTTGAAAATTAAAGCGAGCTGTGATTCCGAGGTTTGTTTGTGTTTAAGCAGAAAAAAGTGCTGAAGTTCGAGCTCAGAACTCACTTCCACGACTACAACGTCCACCTTAACATTAGGTGGCAAATCCAGTTCGGGCTGGAAACATTTCACCATGGCAACCAGCAGATGAATAGTGGCCAGAAGGTCTTTGTTGTGGATGACTGACAGGCGAGCAGCAGAATAAAACACAGAAGAAAAAAAAAACCCAACTTGAATGGGGATAACAGAACTCATCACCTGCTAGTACGGTGGCAAAGGAGTGCCAAAAGGATGTGACGCTAGAAAGATGAAGACCTCGCTGTAGTTTGATTACTATTGAATACTTTAAAGGTGCTATATGAACTCATAACTGGTCATCAGATTAATACTGAGGCCTCTTTAAGCTCCATAGGCAAACAGCATTAAGATTCTCCACAGTAATAGGTATTATTAAAGCCTGTCACCAGGTCAGACTCTGACTCATCCAGACTTCTTTTGTATTTCTGACAGAGAATCGCTGCTCACGGAGTGTTTGCTATAGTATTAAAGAACAGTACAGTATTAAAGAACCTTCAGAGTGAAAAACTCAACACATCAAAAAAAAATCTGGATGCTCAAATTGAACATCTGAGCCACTAAGGATGAGCTACAAAGGTTGAATCGAAAAAAATCACATTTCTATCCAATCAGGTCACATCCTGATTCGTGAGGGACAATATGGCTGAGAACTTAAAACTTTTGCCGTCGCCTTTTATTTGCTTCCTGAAAACAGAAAATTGATGCCAGTGTATTCTATCTCTGCCAAATCCCCCCACAGTTGGTGTAAGCGAACATGGCACCCTTGAGCTAGCAGCAAATCCTGTTTGTAGTCGAAGCCGTCGCCAGAAGAACAGAACGCTTGTTGTTGACTTTTCGCTTCTTGTTGAAAGCTCAGTCGGCTGCGTGACTCACGTTTGACGTTCCACTTGATCCCGCTGCCGTCCTGCGGGCCCAGTCTCTTGTCCAGCTCCTCCAGGATCAGTTCCAGCTTGTGGATCTGAGCAGAGCTGGTCAGTGCTATCTCCTCCGCAGGCACGAGCACACCGCCCAACCTGGCTGCAAACATCAGGTTAATATCATCTGTAAGGTTTTTAACTGGCAAGGGCAGTTTTGGAATATTAAACGTGACAGCTTCCGTGTCCAACACAAGGGGAAGCTTTCATCTACAAATATAAATAATGATTAAGTGGAAGTGAGGCGAGTTAATGACTGCACAATCGTGCAAACATCTGTTAACTCACACAGCAGATGATGAAGCACCAGTCCATCGTACAGATCCTCCTCCAGACTCTGAACCACTATGTGCTCCTGTTTCAAAGTTCTATTGATCCAAGAAACCAGTGCCTACCAAGACACAATTCATCACACAGTCAGAAACATCAAACGCCGCTGCCAGATTAGAAAACAGCAGGAAAGCCTCATTTCATTTTTCAAACTCTCTCCATTCATTTTCAGAGATAAAATATGATCCTGATGTAGACGGAAACGATGACAAATTCAAAGCACTAGACCCAAAATAGCCAATATTTCATTCAGTTGTCCCTCCAGCTCTACATATGAGACGTGTCAGGCTTATTGAGTTATTTATTCATTCACCTCCGCTTGCATGAAGCGCTTCTGCTGACATCTTTTCCAATCAGAATGTGTTTTTAAGTCACATCCTTCGCAGACTCCTTTCTTGAACGGTCTCCCGTCACCTCTGATAATTATGTTCATTAAAATTTCACTGATCCTGCAGCCTCTCTCCCTGCGTCACATATTATTCATGCTCTCCGCTGCACACATACATGCCGGCTATGTAATGTATTTCCTGTGTAGCATTTATCTCCAGCCCACTCAGGGAGTCTTGGTCATGTGGTGGCCCAGGACAGGCTTTGACGTCACAGCACATGGAGAGTCGCAGAGTAGACAGCTGTCCACATGTGGCTCACAGGATTAAAACTCTTACCTCCTTTAGCTTCTCAAGTTTGGGGTCCTTCAAAGATGTTGGCTGAATGAGCTTCTGCTTCCCTCCTGTGTGTATATACAAACTGCATTGGTCAAATTATGTTTTTCTTACTTAACATGACCTGATTGTTTGACTGATAGCTCTCTTTTATTATTTCTAATACTCTGAATATGTTATTTATTGAAAGGCAACACCCTTGAATTTGCTACTTAAATGCACAGGATGTAGTTTCTGTCTCCTAATCTAAATAAAACAAAAGACAAGAGTAACACAGAATCATGGGTGTTGTGTTCATCGTTAAACAGCCACCACAGCTGATGAAAATCTATCATGTGACCCCGGCAGAAATGTTCACAGATGACGTGATGTTTTCAAGTTTTATTCACGTTGCTTTTAGTCGCGACTTCCCTCCTCACTCTCTGACCCTCACAGATTTCTCCGGGTCTGCATATTCGTGGAAACAATTGGGACAATAACTCAGCGAAACATACAACAAAAGGATTGGAGTTGCTTTTTATACATTTTAATGCAGAAATATTAGATGTTATATCTTTAACTACAACACAGACACACAAATACAGTTGTGGACAAAAGTATTCAAATCTTTAACTTCAGTAAAAGTTGCACTGCTGTTCTGTAAAAAATACCCCATGACAGTAACAGTTCACTTTGACATAAAAGTACAAGTAAAAGAAAAATGTACTTAAAGTAGTAAGTAAAACTTAATCGTTAAAATAGTTGACGATCATTATAGTCGATAATTTCAGAGAGTTATATTAATATCTGTGGCTCAGGCGTAGAGCCAGTGTCTTGTCATCGGAACGTTGCTAGTTCGGTTCCCTGGCCTGCATGTCAAAGTGTCCTTGGGCAAGATACTGAACCCCAAACCAGCTCCTGATGTGCTGGTCGGCACCTTGCATGGCAGCCACTGCCATTAGTGTATCAATATATGAATTACTGTAAGTTGCTTTGGACAAAAGTGTCTGAAAGTGCCCTAAAATGTAAATATGTAGAGTATGTCAAACTATTGGAATATCATAACTGATATGTAAGCAATGTTTTAATATTGAACCTGATGGTAGAGAGACAGAGATCGCTTGAACTACTACTATAACACTGTAAGTAAGTACAGTACTTGGGGAAATGTACCGCCTGTATCTTCCCCAGCTGCACATATCATTTTTTATTGTTGTTGCCAATTTTCAAATACACGCCTCACGTGTATTTTTCTTCCTGTTCCAGCCCGAGGCTTTCCATTAATTTCCTTTCATTATGAAAATCAATCAGCGGAGCCCTGAAACTTCTTTGAGCTGAGTAATAAATCACACCAGACATTTAATCTGCATTCTGCGTTATTTGGGTGCGATAGTGCAGTTTAAAGCTGCTGTAATCAATATTATTAAATTAGCTACAGATCACGCAAATGTGTGAAATGTGAATGGCGTCGTTCGCACTGACAAACCCACAGGGAAATAATCCCCAGGTCTGTGCAGAGAGATTTAGCAGCTTTTCACCTTATATTTTGAATTACTCATTTTATCCAACACAGTTGTCTCAAGATGCAATCAGTTGTTTAAAGTAGGAGGAAAAGAGAAATGCTTGTTGAAAGAGACAGATGTGTACTCCAGGAGGTGGTGGAGACAGAGCTAACAGAAGGAGAGTGTGGACTGAAACACGACTCTAAATGACTGATGTTGTTCCTTAGCTGCTGGATGTGTACATATGCTTCTGTTTGCTGACAATTCACCCCGACATTCTATACTGTGAGTCAGCGCTGGCCAAAGGTCAGTTATTGTGGGTTTAGATACAGATTAACCTCTGCGTTACCTAATGACGATGTTTGATGATGCAGAGCTGACGTTCGCTGTGAGGGATTACTCAGTGTGCTCGTATCGAACGAGAATGAGAGGAAGCAGATGTGTTTGAAACGTGAGCTGAAATGTACAGTGCCTATCGTGACTGACTGACGGAGTGTGATTGATTCAGTAAGTGGTTCTCTGAACATTACGCCAGGATATTTATCAGTTTGACGAATGCACACATACCCTGAAAAGCCTCAAAGTCCACAGTGTCTTCCTCTTTGTGATACTCAAAGATATCGGCCTCCATCGCCTCTCCTCGTCAAAGAAACCTGCAGAGGAGTCGACTGTGGGAAGAGAATGTGTGAATTTAAACTGCAGAAGCCTTGAAGGAACTCTTTGTTCATCAACATCCTTGGCAGGAAGTGTTTCTCTCTCAGCAGGAGCCCCTTGACCATATTGCTTGAATTTCAGCTGCTGCAGGGGGAGTTACTCACTTGACCAGCCAGGCCGTTTACCGTGTGAAAAAATCTTGCACTTCCAGGTTTCTGATTTTCATCTACAAAAAAACACGGCTCCGACCGCAACGCACCTCTGGAGCTGTGTTTTGAAAGCCTTTTCCTCTGAAAACACAGAGGAGCTCAGAGCCCGACCGAACTGGTCAAAAAACAAACTAAAAAAGGAAGATGTTTCATTTCCTCACTTCCTCTTTTCCTTTCTCAGTGGCTCACTCAACACATCAAGCGCTGTAGTTCCCCCACAGATCTGCAGAGCTGCACCTCTCTCCCTCTGAACATTTCTAAACCACATGGTCTGAAGACGAAGCGCAGCAAACACACAGAGCAACGCGGTCTGACAGAACAGACGTGACCTGGAACGTGTCGCGCTGTTGTTTCCTGCGTCTGGAGAGGCTTTATGTGCGTGTGGCTTTCTTTTCCCGGGGGGGCTGACAGTAACTTTCAAACAAGGTCATAAACAAAACAGTGTTTCTTAAATAAGCTTACCTTCAGCACTCTTAGAGCGGCTCGACAGATTTGGGCGACGTCAGCGGAAATTGAGTTCCTTAGCTGATATCAACTGTCAAAACAGGGAAATAAGAAGTGGAGGGCTGAACTCGATCGCAACAGAGCCTCTTGTGAATTCTATCAACGCAAAAGGTCTGACTGCACTCAATTTCAAACCGCTGCTTTAAAGGAAAATAACATGTCACCGGGTCGACAGGGAAGATAAGCACAAACGAGAGGATGTGGCTGAGATGAAGGTGGCACTTCCTCTTTTCGATAGTGGCTCCACACATTGTTTTCAGATGAGGGCGTTTATGTTCTGTGTCAGAAACGGCTTTTGAGAGATTGATAATAAGCACGTGTCCGCAAAGAGAAAAACACAAACAGGGGGAGCACTCGGGTATTGTTTGGACACACTTCAGGAGGGCAGAGAGAAACGTGACGCTCAGAGGCCTGAACCACTCAAGCTCGACTAACACATCTCCATCTGTGAGCAGCCGGATCAATTTGCCGTCGTCTGGTCCTCCAACAAACACGCCAGAAGAAAAGAAAAATACAGAGATAGGGAGGACCGCACAACAAGCTCACAACAGGCTCTGTAGGCTATGTGCGCCAGCCTTGTTGAAGAAAAGAGAAAGGACCACCCATCAGCCAGACGAAGGGGCAATTTGGGGGATGTGGAAGGTTACCATAGCAACAAAGGAAAGAGACAAGAAAATAAAGGCCTAAAATAAACCCATAATTCCTTTAGCTAAACCCAAATTGCAGGAATTGGCTGTTCCAAAGCCAATCTCGCTCAAAAGCCAAAGCAAATCTAACCTATCACACAAGTAAGAAGTAAAATGAAATTCTCATTCCGTTTGATTCCAGGCATTTATTTCTTGATTGGCAAGATAAAAAAAAAAAAAAAAAACTGCAAAGGGGTAAGACGTCCAGCACGAGTGCGGTTCAGATCGACTCGTCCACTCTCTCAATAATTTAGCCCCGGCTCGAAAATGGATGAGTAGTCTTGCACTGTACATCTTAGCGGGTTTCCAGGTGGTACCGCGGAGCCGCTTCAGGGGAGAGCACGGAGAACTCCAGCCCACCTGGGAGACGCTTCTAAGAGGGCAGTCAATACGAAGATGCTCTGACTTGGGATCTCCTGGGATGACGAGAGCTCAATGCACTTAAGGCAGGCGGTAACAGCATCAGCTTTAAATATGGCTTTAAGAAGTGGTGTGCATAGATCAGAGTAAACAAGAACTGTTCACAGTTCTTTCAGCTGTAAAAATGGATTATAGTATTTAGCCTTTATATGGCTATAGAATATACAAAGCATTTTCAAACACTGGGCTACATTATACTTAATACAGAGCATTTTCAAGTTTCTTAAAGGAATAATTAAACATTTTGGGAAATATGCTGAGGCTATTCGCTTAATTTTCAGAAGTTTAGATGTTGAAATATGAGCCAGAGCTCTCCTGAACAGAGTGTCCGGTAGTATCATCCAAGTAAAATTTGTCAATAACGTCTTCGTGATGAAGGAAAATTCATTGGGTAGCTGAATGTTGTTCAAGTCATAAAAAACTTTTACTGTAAATAGTGTGATTTTTCTTTTTTTGACTGATCTGAGGCTGAAGTCTGATGGTATGATGTAAATACTTTTCTAACAAATAATAAATACAGCAACTTCTGATCCACACATTAATATTAGGCTTGACTTAACTTTCAGTTAGTCCACGTCCACTTCAGCTACACACTACCGAGGCAACTTGGAGTTTAAACCCTGCCTACTCTGAGTACAGATACGGATACAGATAATGGTATTCTCAAACATGTGTGCACATTAAATATGAAGAAACAGCAAACTGCTGGTTAGCTTATTTTAGCATTAAGATGTAGACTATTTGGTCAGCTTTAAGACCAGAATCTGACTTTATGACATCTGTTCCTATAGAAAAAACGTCATGCCATAGAATTATCTTCTTTACACATTTGCAACAACTCCAACACAGCTAACTTAATAGTTAAAGAAAGGGAGTTATATCAGCTAAAAGCTAGCTGGTGAGATAGCCAAGGCTAGTCTTAGCTTAAACTGAAAACAAAATGTATTTATAGCATTTTTTTAAATTTTTAAAAAATTTTTTATCAGCTGTATGAAACAGTCATTTTAATATGGTAGTGACATATAATAATCAAAACGTAGTTAAAATGAACAAGAAAGCTAAGTCTTTTAGCCTAGCCTAGATAATACTGTTAGATAATGCATTTTTCCCTTGAATACATGAAGATTATCCGAAGGCAATATCTGTGTGTTACTGTAGTTTTTTACAGTAAAGTGTGGGTTTAATGAGGTTTTGAGTAAGTGAATAACCCTTAAAAGGCATAAAATAAGCACGACCTCTATCTGGTGCACCATAAGACTTCTCTGCTGCTTCTGTAGCTACTTGACATTTCAACAGGTTGGTTTTTAAATTGGATTAAACAAACAAAAAAAAAGATATAAAGTATTAAGCGAGCTTGAGAGAACCAGACCAAGTTTTCCGCATGTTTCCAGCCTTTATGCTAACATGAGCTAACCAGCTGCTGGCTCTAACGTTAGCTTACAATTAGCATACAAACATGAAAGTGGTTATCTTCAAGAAAGAGAACAGGTGTATTTCCCAAAATGTTAAACTATTCTTTTTTCAAAGTACATAAAGCATTTTTAGATACTAAATAATATATAACAGCTCTTCCAGCTCTCTTAAATATTATGTGATGCAGGGTTGAGTTTCACACATAAATGTTTTCCAGTTCTAACATTATGCCCTCATACATTATTCCCGTGACGGCTGTGTATTCAAATGCAGGCTAAAGGTTGCAGGGTTTCCTGGGTTACATTAACATTTAAGGAAGGAATAAATAAATACTGACATTTGGGGAAGATAAAATACTAACATTCAGAGCCTTTTTCAGGCTGCTCCCCGTGGGTCTTTTTAAGTCCCACGTAATGATGGCTTTCAGTCCCGGATGGTCTGCTCCAGTGTCCAGACTATTACGCATAATGTCAGCGCAGATACAGGGAGGTGTTCGAAGTGATATCAGGGGGTCAGAACTGGAAAAAAACAAGTCAGTCAGAGTTTTTATAGTTGGTGAACAGGTTGTAGAGGACTCTGAGGGTGGACTTGAGGTTCAGGTTGACGACATCTGGAAAACAAAATTGAGACAGCAGGGATCGTTAGAGTTTGATGAATTGTTGAAGGAGGAAAATGTAGACCTTTGACATGTTAGTTATAAAAGACAAGTCGTGTCCTTGGAACACTTTAGCACAAATTAAATGGGCTGTCAGCCATAAAGTCATTTACAGTGCAGAAGCTTATTTTATGGCTGCAGTTGGGCCACTCTCCTTGAAAAGGTTACTCATAATTTGGGGGAATTAAAAAGCCTAAAATAGCAAGAATTTCAAAATGATTATCATATGACTTATTATTTTGTACCAGGAGTGACTCTATGGGTTAAAAGCACTTTCCGCTCTCTTTGTCAGTAACATGGTGTACTACACAAGTCTTTGTTTGGTGTAATTTCTCTATACAAGTAGTTCTTGGTTAAGAGACTCAAGCATGACGCCAATGCATCACCACTTATAACAGGACTTCTTAAGATCCCGATCATCTGTGTTCCCTTGCTTACTTGGGTGCAGCTGCAGCCTAGAGGACACTTTATCATGTTTTCTCCACTGGAGGGGCACCCTAGAGAGCTTTTTGTCGCATTTTTCCCACCCTAAAAGGCACTTTATCATGTTTTATCGACCACAGAAGCATCCAAGCAAGCACTTTCGCTGCGTTTTCTTCAAATGTGGGGGCTAAGCAGAACCCCTGCTACCACTGGACTTCAAGATAATAGCAAAAATTTCCAATCAATTGAAACATTGTGAGGGGCAGTCCTTGAAGGAACGAGATGTTTCCTTTTTGGCTTAGTCAGGAAAATGTTTACAGAAGGAACAGACATTTGCATAATAGGCTACAGTGCAGAGAAAAACAATATTTACATATTGTGAATCTTCTTTAGTGGATGCTGGTTAAAAATTCAAATATTTCACATCAGGGACACAACTGTGCAGTAAAATGTTTAGTTTTCATCTCAAAGGACTGTCCATACTGCAGGGATAATGAATTAGGGAGAAAGATATGATAAATTAAAGAGCAATTTGGGTCAAAGAAAATAATTAAAACAGAGAGCAAAGGGAAAATAAAAAATACAAGTCTGTGAAACAGAAAATAGGAAACCCTAACCAACAATCATCACAAAAGCAGCAACTATTTTAAGCCAGGGAGCCATAATTGATTTTGTTTTAACTAAATTCTGTAATATTGATTATAACTGGAAAACAATGTGCAGCTCAGGGCTAAATTAACTCAGCAACGTCCAGCTCGTAGTGAGTTTTCAGGCTGAGGCAAGGTTTCCATCTACTGGACAACCTGTAATATGACGGAGGGACATCAAACCATTAAAACACCTTTATAAATGGTCCCCCATCAGTGCAAGAGACCCATAATCTCCTCCTAGCCTCCATAAAATCTCCTCTGGGAAATTCACATTATGTATGTATTTTATCTGCTCTTGTAATAATGAAATATATCCATAATGTAGGTTTATAAAATACCTTCTGGTCTGGCTTTGGGTTTCTTCAGGCCGCCGTCCTGCATCAGCTCGAAGGCAAACGCCACATTGTGAACCTGAGAGGACACAAAAGGGTAAACTTGATGTATTGATAAGCAGCAAAAAAAAAAATTCTCACTGACAGATTTCACTTATTGAGGCTGTGCTCACCTTCTGTTCGAAGCTCTCGGGTGTGAGGAAGAAGTTGTACAGAGGGACGAAGTAGTCCTCCAGCAGCCCCATCAGTAACACCAGATACACCCCATCAGCAAACTGCACACCAACAACACAGACGGCATGAGGATCTAAAAATCCTGCAGAGGACGAAACACGTGGCGATCGCAAATCTCACCTGAGACTCCAGCTCAGTAACTTCCAGGTTCAGCTTGTTCAGGTGTTTGTTCACGAAGGTGATGAGAGACTGGTAACATGAACACAGAAATATTAATATTTAACAGGTTGATTATGTTGAGATAGGAGAGATCATTTTGTTTTAGATAATTCAATAGTTGCCTTGTGATACTGAGATGGCATTAAAAGAAATGTTGCACGCACTGCTGTTCTTAACCTCCGTACAATTACATTATCATTTTATGTTTTCTAGCCTTTATCATGCAAAGAAAAATGTCTCTCATACCGTTTTTACTACGTTGAGCTTGTCAGGTGCGTGATCCAGCAGAGTGTCAAACGCGTCCCTCTCTGTTTTAAAAAGAAGGAATTCAAAAGGTTATGAACACAAAAGGGAATGGTTTAACATTTTGAGGAATATTAGAGGCATCAACAAGGTTAGATTAAAAAAGACAATCGATACCTCTCTCAAATCCACAGCCACCACATGGTTAGCTTAGCTTAGCATAATGACTTGGAACAGGGGCAAACTTCAAGCCCGGCTCTATCCAAAGGCAAAAAAGGCCACCTAATTGCACCTCTACACCTCACTAGTTATCCCATTATATTGATGATTATGTGTAAAAACTCAATTTCACCAAATGTTCAACTATTCCTTCAAGCAGATAAATAATGAAACATTTCTATAATGCTTTAATAAGATACGTGGCTATGACTCACCAAATCTTCCCATCATCATTCTGAAAAATAAAAAACAGATTAGTCACAGTCTGAAAAACTATTCTTACACCACAATAAATATTATCAATAATCACATCGTGAATATTAAAAAAAAGGATGACTGTGGATCATGAAGGAAACTGTATAAACACGTACTCTGTGGTGCTCGTCAGCTCCTTGGTCACCAGAGCAGTCTGCAGGATGCCCTCTCGTTTCTGCTCAAACGAAACCAAAATGCTTCTGTTAACACACGAGACGGTAACTAGAAGTGTCGATGCACATTATGAAAACTGAATGTGCAGACAAGATACTGGAAGATGAGAGAAAGATTTAGCCATGAACTGAACAGATAGACAGGTGTTTGAAGGTTCCTCTTAAGGCAATTTCTTAGATAAAATAATTGTATTAGACTGATTAATTCTAATTTTGGGTTATAGTTATCATCGCTTGTTCCAGGTTATTGGTCTGTAACTTGGTTAAGTAAAAATAAACACTAAATAACCCTGTGCACCTCTGTATCCACCCCAGCTTCATTGCACGTGATCATGGTGAATGCCAGCTCGATGAGTCACTTTACCTTGACGACTACCACTTGTACGGAAACGTGCTCGGGCAGCCTGATGGGCGCCTGGAAGTGCATCGCGAGAGCCACCAGCAGATAGACGATCGCCACTAGGTTCTTTGAATGGATGGCTGTGACAGTAAATTGAAAAGAGAGGACCATCAGCGGCAAGCTAACAACAGATGTGAGCACTTCACTGAAGATGAAAGGTAACAGTTGGTGCTCTCTTCACAGATAGAAGGAAAATGAAAAAGATGCAAATGAGTTAATGAATTGAGAATTAATTTAAGTGTTTGTTTATAGAGTTCCTCTAAAGTCTGTGCAGGTTTGAATTCTTGTCATCTGTGATGCAAATTCTGAGAGAGTCAATTATGTGTTAAAGGGGCATTCCACCATTTTTACATTTCTTCAAAATCCAGGTTGCTTGTCATGAGTAAAAACAGTTCAGACTCGTCTGGGGATTCAGGGGAGCTCTATAAAGATTCACAAAATAACCTCAGTGATGTCATTATGATGTCATCAAAGTTATCTTGGCTTGGACTTGAGAATCTTCTTAATTTCAAACACAAACCCTGCCTTATGAAGTCCTTCCAACGTGGAGATGTAAAGTTAAAAGGAAAGGAGTTGGCATTTAGGTGAGAGGGAGAATCAAGAGGAAGTGTTGCATCATGGGAAATGTAGGCTCAGTGTTGGTAAAAGTACCCAAAAGTCACACTTGAGAAAAGTGCAATTCACTTATCCAGTATGCTTTGACCCATATTGTAGACTGGAAGCTTCATCCAGTTTAATTCAAGTGCAATACTAATACTTCCTGGAGTGTCAATTTAAGCATCGACGTCACTGAAGTCGATGTAATACTCACAGTCCACACTCCACTCGATGGTCCAGCCGTGGGGCCTCAGCAGCTCGTTGACGGCCTCCAGAACCGTCTGAAGCTTCTGCTTCTGACCAATCTCTGACTGGGTCACCTCGGCCACGTTCAGCTTCCTGCCTGACAACTTTTCTGTAAAAAGCGACAGAGATGAGATATCAGCTCAAAGACATTCCATACACGGAGGAGAATCATGAGTAATTGTACACTCAGTCAGTATCTTGCAGCAGAAATGTATTTGTTCTGACAAGGTACACAAGCAGCAAGTAAGCAATAAAATCTCATACAGATTAAAAGGGGAGAGAGTGAAAAATCCATGAATTGCATAAAATCAATACACAATAAGTGATTCAAACTAAGAAAGTACAACAAAATTGTCATTTCATGCCTGTGCAAGTTTGGGTTTTGTGTCTTTGGAAAGCAAAGATATGATGATCTTGAGAACTTTGGTGAGACTCCACTGCTTTAAGCAATAATAAGAAAGAGGATTTAGGAGGCTTATCTAAAGTGTGTGGCTCCAAATACTAAAAAAAGAAGAACCCAGCACCACTGATTAAAAAAGGGGGGGGAGATCTAAAACAGGCACTGATGCAATAAAAGCCTGAGATTACATGAGGTGCAAAAGTGATAAAGGGTCGAGACAACCGAAAAAGGCTTTTACAGCAAAGAAGAAATCACACACACCGCTCCACATCGTGTTTCCTGCGATGGTGTTTTTAGATGTTGTTCGTGACACTTCTGCAGCGTATGCAACCAAGTGACAGCTCTGTTATGTATGAGCCAGTGTTTGTAAATGAATATGCAAATTCTTGATGTTTTATTCTCGTAAACGTTTGACAGCTGACGAGACGTTTTGTCAGGCTGCAATAATAATGAGCCAGTGTTTTTCACGGGGGACTGTAAGTGGGAGCAACGAAGGAGAGGAAGGAAGGAAGTGTAGCGATGACAATGTGAGGAGCTGATGACGGAGATGGAGCACAAAAACACGTGGATTTGACAGTTAAATATAAGACTTTGAATTAAAATAGCAGCAAACAACTAGTTAGGCTAGGTGAAGTTATGTAGAGACAGAATATTGATTCATATTTGATCCGCACAGCCTTTTTACAATTTGATCCACGATTCATGAGCAGTGTGTGTTTTTCTCTACGCCTTTAGGAAGCGAAGACTTACACATTTCTTATATGTAACTTTTAACTTTTGATGATGTCTGTTTTACGATGAACTCATCTTTGTTCGGTCTGGCCTGTAAGAAAAGTAAACCAAGTTTGGGAAGAGGAAGAGATTAATTTCTCACCATTTCAGGAATTTATTTCGTTCATATATTGTGCTAACAGCTGGCATGTATCTGCTGGCTGAAACTTTGTGGCACTATCGAAATATCACCTCTTGCTGGTGCAAAGTGGTATTAAATCATGACACGCTAAAATATGTTACTGAACACATTTTAAGTGGAAAACTAACAGACTCTTGATTCAAATTTGATCTGCACTGCTTTAGTTTGTTTACAGTTTAATCAAAGTTTCATGAGCAGCGAGTTAAAAAAAGTGACAAAGGGTCGTTTTAACATTACATTATTGAGCAGAGACACGAGCACTTGTTTTAGTCTGAGATGCTGGCGCCCTTTAACTAAATCCCACCATTAACTGCAAAAGTGTTTTCATTTTTGTTTTTGTTATTGCCACTGTTGCAGAGACATTTGAACATCAGTAGTTGCCAGCATGTCTAGATATCACTCTGCTGTAACACATTACAGACACAAGGGGGAAGCACCCGACAGACCCAAGACTATGAGGCTTTACAGCAGCAACTGGGTGAATACACATTTATCACAGTGGACATTTGTTTTAAAAATAAAAAAACAAAAAGCCAATGGTAAGCATTTTGGCATTTTACATCATCATGTTGACACATGTATGGACCTGAGTGTTTGCAATATTACATATATTCATAAGAAATGTCAAATATCAAAATGAGAGACATGTTTAAATTGTGTTAACTCCTACTCGTTATCAAAGTAGGTTTAAATGGCTATCCTAAACAACACTCAAATCGTTTTAGGCATTATGTTCACTGCTGCCAGTTTACTGCTGCTAATGTCACAAATTAAGATGTTTCGCATGTGTAGCTGACACACAGAGAAATGACATCATGCTACATGAAGTCTTAAATCACTAATCAGGTTTACTGACCATCAGAGGTGTGATTTGCAGCATGCACAAGGACATTTTGATGAATAAATGAGAGCCTGTTGCACTTTATTAACACCTAGAGTTGAAACTACCTCCTGCTGGTTCTGGTGCCAAATTACAACAAAAAAGGCCTGATTACACAATACAACAACTATAGTCTAATACATGTGCAGGAAAGGTGGTAATGATCTTTAAATAATAGTGTGATCAGCATATTCAAAAACGATAGTGACTAACAGTACATTGCTTCATGCTACAAAGTTTTTTTAATATCGCCCCCTTTTTTTGTGAAGTGTGGTTTGCTGTAAATTTGGCTGCACAGATGTGGGAAGTAAGTACAACAAGTTTTTTCCTGGTCTTTGTACTTGTACTTTATTTTTTACTTTTACTTCCTACATTTTAACACAAATATATTTACTTTCTTTTTTACACAAGTGTGTGTACTCTGCTAATCCACAAAATTAAAAGTGTAGCTAACTACTGTAGGATGAGTCAAGACTGGTTTAACTTCACTCATGAATTCTCATGAACTCTCTGTTTCTCTAATGGACAAAAAGTTTGCAAGACTTGTTGTTATGCCTTTTATGCAGTATTTTCATCATTTCAGTTATGCCCTACTGATGCACCATTATGCATGTTTTTTTTCCCCTTTGCAATGATCCACTCAGATCTTAAACCGATCCCCTCATGACATCACATAACTCGCATGAGCTGAAGATCGTTTAAGAGATGTTTTTCTTCTTCTGAGCCCTTTCTTTATACTGGAGCTACAGGCTGCAAGTAATATTGAAAATTGCTTTAAAATGACTTTGACCTTTTTTCTGAATAGATGGTGCAGACTGTTGTACAAATATGTTGTTAGTCAATATTCATGTTTCTTCATATTTCATGCTGCACATCAACAAACTTTATGCTGACCAACTGCATGAATTAAATACTTTCTCCTGCTAATAATATTGCAGATTTTCATGCATGACCAAGTTCAAGGTGTACAGAAGCGTTGAGATGCAAAAGAAACCAAATTCTTACCGAATAACTTCTGCAGCACTTGCCCGTCGTAACAGTCCTCTTCCAGGTCTTTGACTATGATCCTATCCTCCTCCAGCTCACTGTTGATCCAGTCGATCAGCACCTGGAAACACATCACATTACACTGAAAATGTCCTCTTACATGTGCTGTTTTCTTTATTGTTTTGCACTGCAACGATGATGTGCAAAATGTGAACCAAACTACCTTCAGAAGATCTTTGAATTTAAGACTCTCCCGTGATGTCGGATCCAACATGATCCTCTCAGCGTTTTCCTCTGATGAAGATGTTTTGAGAAAGATTATGACAGTAAGTTACACTCAAATGCATTTTGGATACGGCCACACACACATGATGTTCCTACTGTATGTCATCAGTCGCTGACATGATGATGAGATCGACACCTCCCACTTTCATTTCCTGCTCCTCCACTGTTCCCATTAGTCACCGGTGTCAACATATTTAGATTGAGACCTTCGCAACCTCTGTGTGTGTGTGTGTGTGTGTGTGTGTGTGTGTGTGTGTGTGTGTGTGTGTGTACCCAGCAGTGTGTCCTCTGGATGGATGTCTGTCCCCGTGGGAAGCATCGGAGCGTTGATAGCATTCTTCCCCTCCTCATGAAGATCACTAACTAGAAAGACAAGCACACACACACAAATAACCATAAAAAAAACAAGCAAGTCACTTTGTCACTTGTTATTCTGTAAATGTAAATTAACATGCATTTATAATCTCTGAGTTTAGGGACAGAGAAGGAAGCTATTGTCTTGTCTTGATGTAGAGTAAGTAACAGTCACAGCCACACAAATTGGAAGTCTAAATCTTTCCCCAGAATCTCAAAAAGGGGAATTCCCCCAGTTTCACACAACAATGTCAGTTAACAGGTCTTTGGGGGCAACATAACACAAGTGAGAAAAGCTGTGTAAAGACTGTTGTGTGAACAGATCTGGATCTGAAGAGAACTGTTAGCGCTCAGGTTGTCTTGTGGGTTACATAGGCGCGGAGCAGAAAAGTTGTGTCATACTCTAGATTTGACTTTTCAACACTTACTTCTCATAAAATGTTAATAATATACCCTTGCTAAATGTGCACATCCTCATTTTACTGTAAATCCCACGATGAATTGCTTCTACGGGAAGTACGTGGTTTCATTTGATGCATTACTTGTGCAACTGAAGTAGTTAATTAATCATTATCATGATTAATAATGGTACTAATAACATTACTTTCAATGATAATTCATTTCTTCTTTAAATGAGGGCAGGACAGTCAGGAAATCGAGTAGACAGTGCATTTTCAGGTTTTAATGTGCTCAGAATGCCAGCTTTAACTTTCTATCTTCAGGAGAATTATTAGAATGGACTATTACCTGTAAATGTAGTAAAATGTAGGGTAGCACAATCTGAAACTTGCGACAGTGGGGTTTTCAGCAATTGTATCGCCTGTCCCCCCCTTGGGAGCACCACTTTGCATAGATGGGTGTTGCTGTCAAGCTGTGAGTTGCAGACGCGCCAGACACAGCTTGTAAAAAAACATGTATCAAGAGATTCTGAGATGAGCTGTCACTCGTCTGACACGTCCTACGGTTTTCTTCAGTTTATTTCCTTTCAGCTACACTTCACTCCTGCGTTGGTGTCATTTCACTGGCTCTCATCGCGTCTTGGAATAGATTTTAAGATTTCACTGACTACATTCAAGGCTTTCATGGCCTGTCTCCCTGTTATATATCGGACCAGTAAACGTACACGCCACATACAAGGTCTTTTGTCTGTTCAAGAGGCCTGGCTAAAAACTGAAAGGGACAGACCGTTTGCAGTCAAGGTCCCGAGGCTGTGAATCTATCTGTCCACGGAAATCTGGTCGGCTGAGTCAGTGATCTAACATACTTTTATCAGTGAGCCTTTCCTGGTTTAACTTGTGTATTAAGGTCATTTTGTCCTTATCTGTGTTCATGTTTTTTCTCTGTTGAGTTTAGGACTTGGTTTATTTTGTTGCCTTAATGAGGCATGTTGTAGTTCTGGGGTGGCAGTGTCCATTAGTGTCTAAAAATCAGGTACTTTAAGTATGTTAAATTTGACTAGACTAGGAGACAAGATACACACTAAGTAACACACACTTTGACTCTCTGGCTTTCGGGTAAAATCCATTTCTGCTTACTCGCTTTCACTTCTGACTAGAGAGACACACCAGGGATTTCAAGGCTTTCTTCCCATAACAGCCACGTTGCTTTTATGATCCTGCATTTCGATTTGCCAGACCTGCAACAGGCTGGACCACAATCAATGCTCTCAAATCTATCATGTCATTGACTTTGCTATTTATAAAAACCTGCATGGAGAGCTAAAGCGAGAACAGAAAGCGGATAAATGACCGTATAAGCTCTTTTTCAAATTAAAAGCATGTAAAATCAATATCATAATTAAGAACATGATGAAAGAGAGTCTAGAACAGCGTGTTTATGGTACAGTGTGTACAAAATTGTCACTTCAAAGCATGTACAAAGAGAGGATATACGTATTTACCCCGAGACGAGGGGTCCCTAAAGGTTTCCTATCTGATCCAGCATGAATGCAGCTCGAGCCCTGAATCTCACAACAGATCAGCAGCTTTGCTTTGTAATTACTGAGCAAGCTTGCTGCATTTCATCATAATTGTGCAGCTTCCTCCCTCCGTGTCCATCTGACTGCATTACTGCTGCGTTGCACCGAGCTGGAGAGGGCTTTGGCACTTCACACAGCCGAGAAAAATGGGAGTGAAAATGCTCAAATTATACCAAGTAATTCATTTGTTACAGCGGAATTACACGTGGAAATAAAAATTTTACAACACAGGTGATATTGTAATGTTAAATACATATTTATCAATGTCGCTGCTTACCTCTTGCTGACCTTTTACAACAACCAAACCAACACACTGCTGGACATTAACCTACAGTGCACTGAGGTAACAGGTCCTGCTTCCCCATTTCCACTTCCACGTTCCTCAGCATTAAAACCAGCTTACCTTGTTTCTTCCTCTTGGTCCCACACAGCAGCCCGGCCATGTCCCCGGTATAAACCTTTCGGATTCCCCCCCGATGGCAGCGAAGGTAGTGTGTGTGTGTGAGTGTGTGTGTGTGTGTGTGAGTGCGTGTGAGTGTGAATCGGTGTCTGAGGGACTGAGCAGTGGCCGGGTCGTCATCACGTGTTTATTTCTGTCACAACCCTCCACCCCACCTCTGCGATCCAGTTACAGGAGACGCTGAGGGGAGTGTGTGTGTGTGTGTGTGTGTGTGTGTGTGTGTGTGTGTGTGTGTGTGCGTGCGCGCGCATGTGTGTGTGTGTGTGTGTGTGTGTGTGTGTTTGCGTCACATATATATGTTAATACTGAACACAAACACACCACACTAGCAATTTCAGCAGTGCTTAGTAGATTGATCAATTAGGTGATGGAAAGAAAATAAATCACTAAATAAAGTACTTTGATAATTGACTAACCGCACACAGAGTAATTTTTTCAGACAAAAAAAAAAAGTCGCGCTGGTTCCAGCTTCTTAAATGTGAGGATTTACAGCTTTTCTTTATCATTTGTGATAGTACAGTAAATGAAGAGTCTTTAGATTTTGGAAAGTTGGCTGGACAAAAGAAGCAAAATGAAGACGTCACTGGCTCTGAGAAACTGTGATGAGCAATTCTCTGACATTTTATAGACCAGACGATTAATCGACTAAACGTGATAAATCGTTGTAAGGGTGCCACGTTTCTCCAAATCCATTATTCGATTTGACTTTTGATTTAAATGTCATGATTCAGTTCAATTAGTAGGGGTATTTTACAACAGCACTTTGACACTTTGACTCCTGGTGGCTCTTTAAAGGTTGGGGGTAGACAAGTTTGAATAACATTCACCGAAAAAAATAAAGATTACAAAGAGTTCATCAACAAAAAAAAAATAAATACCAGCCTTTAGTGATTCAACCATAAATCAACTTGAGATATAAATTCAGTTTCTTACAAAGTTTGATTTGTCAATCCTGTCTATAGTGATCCCTTTTCTCGAAGAAATGAATAAAGGATCTCAAAAACATCTGCAGTTAGAGTTATTGCTGAGTTGACTCGACTCGCTGTTTTGATGACTTGCAACTTGACTTGACAAAGAATAAATGACTTGAGACCTGAAACTTAGAAGTTAAGAACTTGACCTCAGACATGATTTCTCAAATTACTTAATTAATTTAATTTTGCCCAAGAAAAAAATGACTTAGGACTTTTGCTTAAGACTTGGACCAAATGACTTGAGTCACATATTTAGTGTCGACTGGTTACCTTTGAATGAATTGCATGACATCTTTATTTAACATTTTTTAAAGCCCACGAACAAACCAACCAACAAAAGAATAGTGCATTAGAGCACAGCCAATTATAATTACATGTTCAAAGGGGAGTGGGAGTAAGTGTGAATGTATCTAATCCCACCCCCTCTCCACTAATCTTTAGCTAATAATTCAGCATAGGCTTCCTCACTTAATCATACCCTTCAATTTAATACCCATATAAATGCATGAATCTGGTATAAAAGGAGTATTTTCACTCGCAAACAATGTCCAGTTCATGTTTTTGTTCTTAAATCTGGTCAAATTAGTAACAGTCTTGTTATTTCGCTGCAGTATAAGAGAACCGACTTGTTTCAAAGAGCATCTGAACGGAGCCTTTAATATGTTTTGCTGCAGTGGATAATCAATCAGGCAGCGGCTGTATTCCTGTTAACAGAATTACACTAATTGAATTCAAACCAGAGCCTGCAGTCAAGAATGTTTCTCTCATGTCAGCTTCATTGCACAAATTCATGTCAAAAGCTCCTTAGTGGCATTATACACCATTACGTGAAAGGACAAAATGAAAAGAGCGGTGCGACATAGTCAGATTTCTGTTTTCAATGTAAACAGCATAAAGCAGATTGAAATCGTAGTTCAGTTCTGCTGCGTCCGAGAGCGGTTTACTGCAGCACAGCGGGGGAAGATATAAATAATGCAGCAGTGTGGAGAAGACAGACTGGACCTTAAATATAGCTTTGGTTATTTACACCAACACAGGCTCCAGTGAGTAACAGCAACCAGGAAATGACACAGTGTGTTCACCGAGGGGTGTCTTCAGCAGATATTAACTATGTCAGCCCAACTCCTCACTTATAACAGCAAATATCTACTGATCATGATAGGATATTTTTCTTTATCTTCTTAATTTTAAATCCAAATCCCACTTTTACTTCTCCCCACTCTGTACATACAACGTCCACTGTGTGATATCCTAAACTCTTCCCCAAATCATTATGTCGATGTTTAAACATTGTGAATGTCTGTTTTCTTATGAAGGGTCAAATGACCGAAGGAGTCGAATGTTGTAAACTCCTCTCAGAAAATATGTAATACTAAGGGTGGAAATCACTGAGAAACGCTGCGCGATATGTTGCCCACGGTTGCGATAACATCACGATACAGTGATTCTGTGATAATCATATAATCAAGACACCAAAAAGTACAAATTACCTATGTATTCACAGCATAGTGGTGTCTGATTCACAGTAACTATGCCAAACTAAAATCTTTTCAAGATTTGTTTATGTAAATTCAGTAAGTTTCATTTTGTTTAAAATCATTATGTTTCATTAAAAAATGCAGTATTTGTCACCATCTGCGATACATGTTATCGCCTCTTCTTGCAAAACGATATATTTCTGTATCAATTTTTTGTCCCACCCCTATTTATTACCGGTAGTGATGTTTCTGGGTTTAGACCAAAGATTTTTTTAAATCAAATTTTTTAAGAATTGCGACTGAGTTGTAGAGGGTATGCAGATGGAAAACAAACATTTCAGGGCTGTCTGGTGATGAAACTGTGCAACAGCATGAATGCTGATTATCTCAAATACAATTTCTTGTTACAATATTGGTCAAAACATTGGAATAACCTACTAAATATGTATATGTTGATCACTATATGGGCCCTGGTATGAATAAAATTGTCTTTACTCGACAGTTTACAGCCTGAAACAGCAAATACACTTCTGTCTTTTTTGGAGTTTTCTGATATGTTCCAAATACCAGTGAGTCTAGTAAAACCCTAACGTGATTAAAATGTACCTTTTTGGGTATATGCATTATAATACAGAAATGCATCCACAATATACTTTAACTTTTACTTTATATTTTACTGTAAATTAAGTAGCCACAATAAAATAAGTGATTTAAAAAAGTAAAATAGCAACAAACAGATGACTTACTATGATCAGCATCCATCCTAAAACTTGCCCTTAGTTATATTTTGTATTTTCAGAGTGTAAATACTCTTTACTCTAATGATAACACACTGAGGATGTGACACACTCATCCTCTCAGTCTTTTTTATCCACTAAAGTAACACTGTCACAGCTTTGCCTGCTGCTGACAGAGGGAGCTGAGCCTTGTCAAAGAAACGCAGACTTCCTTTCAGTTATCAGGATAACGCAGCAGAGAGAGCCATGAACATGCTGTGTGCTTGAAACTGCACAAACCTGGACTGTTTCTTTCATGTCTTGTTGAAATGCCATTAGCAACCCTGTTAAAACATTTTCAAAAGGGTTTAGGCTCTTAAATTCTGTGCTTAAACATGTTTGGTTGCTAAGGAGTGTCGACACAGTTCAGGAAACCATAAGTCCCTTTCCGAGGGAACAGTCCTTCTCTGCCATTAATGATTATTCAGCACCCGTGAGACAACTTTTCCAGTGAAGACTCGTCTCTCTTGGGTGTTCCTCTTAAGGAGGATACGGCACCACACCCAAAAGTAACAGAAACCACAACAGCAGCCCTGGGAGGCCACATGCTGCGCTCCATTAGCAAGACAGCACCTCACATACTTCTCTCCTCTTATGCTGATTTCTAACTCTAAAATCACAAAGCTCTTCGACATTTAAAACAACTTGTGCATCATGTGGGCTTTAAGCCACTTTGACCACACAGGGGCACTAAAGTCAAAGCAAAACAGAGCTCCCCTGCTGCAGAATCCATCGCCTCCAGAGCTGACCTGCAGACATATGCTGACAAAATCAATAAATTATAAATAACTTTTTTTCTGTAAGTAAAATTTGTGTTATGTAAAAAAAAACAAGTTTCCTATTTCTACACTGAAGTCAATGAGAGATTTCAAACTGTGACATTTTAATGTCAAATTTAGTGTTGCAAGCGATGATTATTTTCATTAATGATTGACCTGCTTATTACTTTCTCAAATCAATGTTTTGTTTGCAAAATCAAGAATATACTGTGGGAAAACAAAATCCCCTAACATTTGAAAAGTGCTTGTTTTGTCTATATGTATGTCTTTATGTATTCAACCAGAAGATCCATGTTCCAGGCTCATGAGACTTGTGATATTTGTTTGGGGAAATCTTAAGTTCTGCACCAAGTAACATTAAAAAAACAGCAAATCTGCTTCACGGGACAGAGTGAAGCTTTGGGCACAAGATTAAGCAGGAGGACAATTATTCTCATTACCTCATTACACAAGGGCTCCACCTCAGTCGTCATCTAATTAACTCACTGGGTTGAACTGTCTGTGGGTTTCTCTGTCTGAAACCCCTTAAAGGTGCACAACGTAAGAAATGACCACCTCTCCAAACTAACAGAGGGCAGAATAACACTAGAGACTAATTTCTGCTATGTGACTGTTGCTGCTGGTAGGTAATTAGCCCAGTTAGCTATGCAGTTAGCGGTCTGGACTGCGTTCTCTGAGTAGTGTTATGGAAAAGGACGGGCAAGAGCTAGCTGGTTAGCATGCTAACCTGAGCAGATATAGTTCATTTTCCACGTTTTCAACGTTCCATTCTGGCAGCACTGTCATTGTAATGATTAATATGATATATCTAATTCAAAGAAAATTGTATAATATGTACAGCAACAAATCCTAACATTTAAGTAGCTGGAACCAGATCTTGTTGTTTTGTTTTTTTTGTTTTTTGTTTTTTTTACATTTCCTTCAAGGAATTGTCACCACACATCACTATCCTCCTGGTAAAAAATTAAAAATAAAAAAAACCTTGGCAGAAAAAAAGGCTCGACTTCTAACTGTTAGAGGGGAGCAGTATGGAAAGCATCGTGACTGGAAACATCACAAACACGAATGGTTCGTGCACGCTCCTGGACAGGAAGTAAAGTAAAGGCTCTACAGCGGGTGATTAAATCCACCCAGAGCATCACTGGTACCAGTCTACAGAGCATCAGCCACATCTGTGAGGTGAGATGTTTGCACGGAGCCCAAAGGACACTAAAAGACGACACCCACCACAGCCACAATCTGTTCACTCTGCTGCCATCTGGCAAGAGATACAGAAGTATCCACTGCCTCTTCCTTTACTCAGGCAGTAGGACGTAATTTGTCCTCCACAATCCACAAATGTAACATAAATGGACTTAAATCAGCCTTTAACAATATTTAACAGCAAGCGTGTGCAATGAATTCCCCCCCCACCACCACCAGTTTTAAGAGGCTAAAACTAACATTATCAACAGTTTGATTACTCAGAGATGTCTGGAATTTAATGTGGCTCCTGAACAATTAATATGTCTGTCCTCCTGCTGGTGAACCTCCTTTAATGGAGATTACAAACACATGTCTGTGAGCACGCACACACACACACACACACACACACACACACACACACTCAGACAGACACAGACAAACAGTGAGGCGTTAAACCTTGCAGCTGTCTGTTTTACCACACAGTGTCTGGCCTGTAGGAGGGCAGAAATAGTTTGGGCAACAACTGGAAAACTGGGTCAGGAGAAAAAAAAAACTATAAAGAAGTTTTGGATTTGATCTCCAAAATACGGAGGGAGCAGAAAATCCCCTTAGAGCTTTATCTTAATAACCTTGCATTCCTGTCACCGGTCATTGACTGTATGATCTATTTATGTTTATTACCTCATGTTAAACGCCTGTGGAGTCAGTAAGAGGCTTTGTCTCCTCTCTCTCTCTCTGTCTCTCTCTCTCTCTGTCTCTCTCTCTTACAAGTGTTTCTTACCCTGAAACCAAACAGAATAAACGCTAGAGCTCAAAATATCTTAATGATGATACCTTTAATTGGGCTCCTAATAAGAAACCTACGTTAGAGTGTTACACAAAGGAAAGACACAGCCATAAGCTGAGAACAAACCTGGCGACACACTGTGACTGTGTGTTGTAAACCATGTGTACAGCTCATGATGAAAAGTGCCGGTGATGTCCCAGAGCAGAATATTTTAATAGCGCATCATGTGATTGCAGCACCATGGACAGAAACACAGCACAGGAGAGCAAACAGAGGCCTTTAAAAAAATAATAATTATTATCAGATTTATCATAACAACGAAAACACAACACTCGCCTTCTTTTGACTTTTTCTTCCGCGCCAGGGTTCCTCCTAATTTCCCCAGGAAAGACTCGTCCTTCTTCATCTTCGCGGACTGCGTGGTCGCAGAGGTCCCAGACATCTTTCAGGCGTGATGCGTTTGCGTGCTCTCTCTCTCTTTCTCTCTGTCTCTCTCCAGCGACTGTTTAATACTGTCACTCCTCCCCGTGATGCATTCAGGCACCGATGCACGATCCAATCACAGCGAGAAGACACCAAACTAACACATTCACAGGCAAACAGCGGAGTGCAGGAGGAAGGAGCAGCGTTGGTCGGACAGTCAGACGGACCGAGTGACTCACACACAGGTCCATGTGAGTCAACAGCTTCATCTGCTTCAATGTTTACTGTTGGGTCGCCCCACAGCGCCCCCCAACGGCGTGATGTGTTTACAGACCCCCACTGATAGCATTCCCTAAGCTAGCACCATTTTAGTCAGTATGAAATGAAATTAATTAATTCAATATCTGCGTATGAAATAAAGCCAGAAATGGATCAATATGGCATTATAACCTTTGGTATGCTGTAAGTCTCCTAAAATTAATAAAAATTGTCCAAGCCTGTATATTTGTGTGAAAGATGTTGCCTCATTTGTATATACAAATTCATTTATATGTTTATTGACACATGTATTTATGTCGGAATTAATTCCATTTATTTCATACTTATTATTTGATATTGACAAAAAAATCCTCCAACAGCTTGTTAAGAAACCTTTGTGTTTGTATAAAAAGTGAAATAAAAACACGAAAGTACAAGCAGAAATCCTGCCGTCAAGACGTGTCAGAATTTGAGAACTCTTTTTTGAGCATAACAGTATGACAAGAAAAAAAACATAATTAAGATAGATAATATTTAAATATCTTATTAACCAATCTTGATGATTAGTTGATAAGCCTAGTATATTGTTAAAAATGTGAGAATTACAGATGGTAATCATCAGCATAGAGTAACAAGACATCATTTGTGTTTCTCATCTCATCATAATAACATCCACAGACATTAATGATGTAAATAAATCTTTATCAAAAAATGGTACAAAATCACTTTGACAATGAATAACCGGGATCAAAATGTTTTGATTCATACAGATTATACGTTTAGGAAAAATACAGTTCATTTTCAGGCACAATGTTTTTGTTTGGACAATAAAACCTGTAAATTACAAAATGTTATAAAGATATTCGATGGATGTGCCTCAACTGATCTCTTTACAAAAACAAGCAGGATCATCTTCAGCGCTCCTCACCTCCTCCGGTCTGTGGCCCTGTTTTAGGAGACAGAAATTCCGATCACTATAGTACAAGCGGTCAGATTTTGTCTCTTAATGTTATTATGTGATGCTGCCGTTGTGAATTCACCTGTAGTCTGCAGTAACTTCCAGTCCACCTGCAGTGTTTGTCTGAGCCTATCCAGTGTCTCCGCATCCTCTGGCACAGAAGTGTGAAGCTGCCCCAGACAGGGGGCAGCGTCCCCGAGGAGAGAGGAGACTGTGGGGGCCACGCAAGCCTTCTCACCCTCCTGAGGAGACAAAGGTACTGACCATTAAAGCCACCTGTACTTCACATACAAAAGGAACAGGATACTATTTTCTGTAGTTTTATTAAAACTGCCCCAGTCTTCATACCTGCATGAGCACCAGTGTGTGTCCCTGTGCCAGGCCCTGCAGCAGGCCTGTTAGATGTTGCCACGCACTGTCACTCAGTCCACTGTCTGGGGCCCGAACCAGCAGAACCAGACTGGGGTCATACTCGTACCCCAGAGGCAGAAGGAGGCCCAATGCAGCCTGAATGAACCCTGAAACATCACTGCAGCCCTGCGGGTGGACAAACAAGCGCACGTGGAATGTGTTCACATCAGTCTTTTTAACTAAACACACTTATTTCGATATCAATATTAAAGCGTCTCTGTGCAACTTCTGTGTTGTGCTGGAAGTGTCATTAGTTTACGTCAGCAAACTCCATTTCTAAACTAATGTTAGCTGCTGTTGTACCGTTTCTACTAGTGTAACACAACGTACCTTCTTGAGACAAACAGGAACATGATATTTTCTTTGCTGTTCCACCGACGCTTTGTTGCTGAACTGTACCAGGAGTGTTTTCCTACAGATGGAAAGATTTATGTCATTATGTTGTTTCACATTGTTGCAGACAAATGTGCTCATTCATTTTCCAAGTTTTATTAAATAGGCTTATTCAGGGAGTATAATTTATGACTGATAATCACCCATCTTCTTTGCTGGGACACGGGACCACCACGTCTCCAACACACACAACCAAAACCCTGCGTTAGGCATTAGGAGAAGGTGACATCAAATCAGATTATACTCTGAACAGTAAAATAAGAACATTCATGTAAACTAGAGATGAGCAAATTACCTTTTCAAGTCAAATACACAGATAATTTATCTGAGGTCGGCTTGAAACCTCTAAATAGTCTAATACTTTAATTCTCTGGACGCTGTAATCACCACTTCTGAGGGAGATTTATCATAAACATTGTAGTTGCAGCTAAAATTGTGTGTACAGTGAAAGTTTAGCAGTTCCACAAATAAGAAAAACAAACAATAAACTGACCAGAAACACAATACACGCTCACTAGCATCCTTAAAAACTTACTACTTAACACATATTTCATTTATTCACAGGGATGTACTGGTTAGCAAAGAGTAGCACAGAGGAATCACGACTCCCAGACAAGAAATAGTCCCACACATATATCACCCCTAAAACCACTGAGGTTCATTTTTACACTATGGACTTTTAAGGAATTAAAAAACTTACATTCAACATTAGTGAGCTTTTAGAAGTATTTGTAGGCAGACTTTCAGCCTCTGGATAAAGTCAGGCTAGCAGTTTGCCCCTGTTTCCAGTCTTTATGCTAAGCTAAGCTAAGGGTTTCCTGGCTGTAGTTAAATATTTAGAACACACATGAGTGTGGTATCTTTCCATTGAACTCTCAGTAAGTAAACAAATTAGTGTATTTCCCAAAATGTCAAAGTGTTCCTTTAAGGATGGATGTTTCCGTGTCAGGACATTTTAACACTATATCACTCTTCTATATCAATAATAACAAAACACACAGTCACTGTATTATTGCTATACCGTTTGAGAGCCGCTGCAGCCTGCTGGACAACACAGTCCATCACCATGGAGACGTCACGGACCAGCGCCAAGCCATTGCAGATCTGAGAGGCAGTAATTAAGTGTAATGAAATCAGCTTGCAGCTCATGTAGGGTGAAGCAAAGCAAAACTGCATTTGTGACAGCGCTCGGCACAGCATTGGAAAAGACAAGACACAGATGATATCCTGAGCGTACCTCGTTCTTCTCCATTTGCTCTATGAGGGCAGTAAGACTGGAGAGGGTCGTGAGAGCATCACTGTCATCTGCATCTTTGAGGAAACTCTCCCTTGAAGTGGAAAAAAAACAAACACAGTTTTTCTAGAATGATAACAATTCAATATTGAGTTAATTTAGCAAACTATGATGAAGTTGATTACATTGACTAATGTTAACTGAAATGAACCAGTACCAGCCACAGCTCCATACCTGAGTTTGTTGACGATGACCGGGTCGGGGTCCTCTGATGACCTGAAGCATTTACATCCATCCGGACAAGCCACACCATTAGGGAGGATTGCTGCAGTGCGGACTGGAGGAGCGACACGTTTTGGCGGCTCTGGCCACACCTTTGCTTCAACGCTCTTCTCCTCTATTTCCTTTTCCGTCTTTTCTTCTTCTTCCGCTAATTTAATGCGCTTTGTGCTGATATCAGAGTTTGGTAGCTCAGCTGGAGAAAAGAGTATGACGCATTTTGTGACGCAAATAAATACAAAAGTAATGGAAGTCTGCCATGATAAAAACAGAAGTAATCATAACGTACAGTTAGTTAGCTCTCTTGTTGGTAAAACGTCTAATTGAAGGGGAATGTGAGTAATTCCTTAAGAAAAACAAAAAGTTAAAATGATCTTAAATGTGAAAATGGGTTGTGGGTTGTGACACTCTGTTGTTTTGTTTTGTTTCAAGCTCTGTTTCAAGTACTTGCTCAAAAAGAATGATGTGCAAGTCATACCTGCATGTTTGAGGCAGGACCAGTACGGCCTATGAGCTGATCGAACACAGTGAAGAGACTCGAGTGCGCTGAAAAGAGAAAAATATAATTCACTTTGGTTATAAAATCGCAGACACACAGTGGATTAAGGTCTGACTGATGAGTCTGACTGACGGTGAAAAAGACCTTTGACAGGGACCATCGAGGTTTACAGGTAGAGGTGCAGGATCTCCAAGTAAAGTTTGAACCGTCTGACACACTGACTGTGGGAGAGAGGTCAAGTTGTATCCTCCCTGGAAAACATTCACACAGTAAAACCTTTTACAGGACCCAACCCAAGGCTCGTCCAACATGATGGCAGCAATATGTGGAGCTCTCACAGATGGCTGGTACTATCAGAAGTATTGACAGATCAGACATTTGTGTTTTAATATAATTCCATGGGAATAATGCACAGAGATGACAACAGAACTGGCAGGTGTTGAATTTGAATAAACTGTGAGATTGTGTCACATGTTTGTGTTGATGTTATTAAGTCGAAGTGTTCTGACCTCCAGCACAGCACACAGTTTCCCTCCTGCAAGGTTCATCAGGAGATGAGTGAGATGAGCAAAGATGTCTGGGCTGGCACACATTTCACCCTGAAAATACAGACAGATGTAGTCCAACAAAACAACACAACCTTTAACCATGACCTCAGAATTACATATTTCAAACACGGTTAGCAAAACTGGACATGTAGATGGTTTATTTTAAGCGTTACTATGGGGATTTATATTTAGTACCTCTGGGTCACCGATGGCTGAGTCAAAACCTGCGCACACCAGGACCAAGTCTGGGCAAAACTGGGACAAAGAATCACAAATAAATAATCTCCAAAACATTATTTTGTGTTCCCATATTCGATTTTTTCTAAAATGGCTGACCTCATATGCGACTGGCAGAAGGACGTGACAGAAGACCGAAAGATAGTCACTGTTCTTCATTCCCACCTGAAATATCATAATGGGACCTCATTAGTAAGCACAAGCTTCCGCGCACACCAATCAACAATTGTTTTAGATGATTAGGGTAGATTGATTCACTATGATGAAGTCATGAAAACAACAAATAAAAGAATATTTTCTGGTTTCAGCTTCAAACTTAGTAAACTTGCTTACCTTGTTCCAGGGCACATTTACATTGAATCCCGCCCCTTTCCCTTTGCCAACGCTGTCGTAGTCTGATTCTTTAAGGTTGGGCCAGAATTTCTGATGTTCGTAGCGGTGCCATGAGAAGTAAAGCACACTGGGAAAATGACACGTGGTATGCAGAGATTAATATGCCGGAAGACATCATGCACGTCAACAATCAGGATCAGCCCGTTAGGAAAAACTCACCTTGGATCATCTTCAAAACAGTACTGCACGCCCTGACCGTGATGTACATCCCAGTCAACTATCAACACCCTGAAAATGAAAATAAAAATCATGTAAATATCTAACAGCTTTCTTATAGTTGCAATAAAAATAATATAACATTTAAAAGTCAAGTCACCTTTTCGCCCCATGTTTTTGCTTTGCGTATCGAGCTGCTATGGCCACGTTATTGAACACACAGAATCCGTTGGCAGCACTGCGCATACTGTGGTGTCCTGGAGGTCTAACAACAGCACAGAAGTGACATCCTTGTCATATATTTATGAATGTTTAATCATTTTGTCCATATGAAAAAAAATGTGATAACTTACATCCTACAAAGGCTGAAGTATTTAGTTTATATTGATATAACATACTAAAACTGCCATTTTAAAAAAATTATCTTTAACTTTGTTAATTTTTTTTGTCAAATAAATTAGACTCAAAATAAACAAACGCAAAACAAAAGATCAACAAGGCCTAACATTTGTGCTGGATTATTGATATGATATTTTATGTTATTCATTGCTGGAAGATTGACTCTCTCACCTGACCAGAGCCATGCCGTTCCTCACCTTCCCCGTCATAACACTGTCCACTAGTTGCAGTGTGGCCCCTGCAGCCAGCTTTGCACAGTGATAGATGTTCTAGGACAGCAAAAAAGAAAGAGGAATGGTTAACCTGGAGTTACGCTGACCTGTTTTTTTTCCCCCTAACCACTCCTGAATTAACAAATTCAGGATACGGATAGAAACACTTTGGGTGGTATAAATATTAAGCAGGACTCACTGGGTGGAAGTAGACATCACCATATTGCAGGGTAAACTCCTTCAGGTCCTCCAGAGTCATGAAGGGAGTCTTCTTCACTGCCTCCAAGTACTCTTCACTGTTGGGAGCAGAACAATAAGAGTAGCTGAGTGACTGTAGGTTTTTATTTCAGCCTGAAGAAAGTAAAAAGATTAACTGAACGAGTTGGTCGACGTCAGGACTGACCCGTGAACTAGCAAAATGTCTGCCTCTGTCGCCTCGCGGACAGGAACGGAGACACAGCGTTCAGCCAGGCCACTTTTGACGAGAGCTTCATGACTCACTGTCAGACGCTCTGGGACCTCGATTTTACATGCAGGGCTGGAAAAACAAATAAAATAATGTTTCATACAGTTGAATGATGTGTTCATGTTTGCTTTAAGATTTGTTTATCATGAACTAGTTAGTGCTCTGACTGGGTTCTTAATTCAGAACAGTGATTTTGTGCTTGATCATTTGAAAACACTTTTTTTAAAAAAAAAAAATGTTGGCTCTGGTAGTAACGGACAACAAAGTTGAAAATTAAGTATAGAATCAGTGGACTATTCCTAAAATATATAATACAAAAGATAGTACAGTAGTCTAACACCCTTATTGAACCTTTCATACATGGATATAGTAAATATATAGTAAATTCAAAAAGCAAGACATTTATAATCAAAATGGGAAATTAAATGCAAAGTAAAAAGTAAAAAGTTTAACTAAAACAAGGTTATATAAATACAGGGGCAATTTCAAATGCGATACAAAAGTCAAATTTGTACTCCAAGCAAATATGGACAGCATATCATTAGGCTAACTGAGGCTGTAGTTAAATCAGTTAACATATTAATTTGTTCATTTGGCCATGTATACATTTCTTCATCTATTGAAAAAAGTAAATAAAAAGTGTTGAAAAAAGCAAAGTAAGACTAAAAATGTATGAGGAAGACATCGGTGAGAATATGAAAAATACTTAGAGAGTGAATGCGATAGCTGTAACGTGAGGAAATTAACTTAAGTGGGCATAATATAGCAACACAGGTGTTAGCCGTGATGTTAGCATGGGGCTATCAATGAGTGCTCCCCACGAAGCCATCCGGCTAGCAACAACAACAAGGCGCAACTTAACTTCCGACCACGAAAACGTAACAGAGAATAACGACATGTGAACAAATTTAACACGAATCAAACATTCTGAGGGAGGTATTCATTCATTTTAATCTGAATCTATCACATTTTTAACCTTTAATACTCTCTGTGTTCCCTCAGATACAGACAACAACATAAGTTAGCGGTTTCCTGAGGTTACAGTTAGATACAGCCGTGATGTTCCCACTATGCTGATCTGATGATCAAGCTTCATGTGCAGTTAATACACGTACTTACTCAACCCAGAGCAGCTTGTAATTGGTCATCTCCTCATCATAAATCAGAGCTGTTCCCATCTTCATTATTTCTCAGTGCAGCCGTGTGCTAACAAGTTTCCTCCTGTAGCCGACTCTTTCTAATGTTTCTGATACAACCTGCCCACGATTTAAGTTATAATCAGAGTAAAATCGATAAGTGAGCTACTGTGATCAAACTTATTTGATTTAAGAGTGTAAACAGAGTTTACCACCGCCTCTACTCTGTATACGGCAGCATGTAAACACTGTGGGCATGGGTCAAGTCAAACCACTCTTCTGTGAGTTTAATGGAGGTTGTCTAACAGTTTAATGTCGCATTGGCGCCACCCTCTGGGTGGAGTCAGGTACTGCCCTCTGCAGAAGAGACAGGTACTGTTCAGATATATGGGTTTAAAGCAAGTTTTGTCTTTCATATTGCTTTTTTGTTCACCCTCACACACGTTAATCTGGTCACCTTGCACCATTTCTTATTGCTACTGATATATACTATGATTGTTTAAACAACAACTCTTAGATTTAGCTAAATGCACATTATTTGAACACCTTGAACACACTAAATATGTCTAGTGGTGATGCATTTCAATTTCACTTATTATCTGAAGTAACATTCATTTATTTAAAGTGTTTGTTTTATAGTTGAAATGACAAATAAACTTATAGTTTAACTAAGGGGAACTGAATTTTTTCACCCAGTTAATTTCACATAAGACGATTTACAGATGCAAAATATATATTGAATGAATGTGAGTTCTCATGATTCTTATTTTAATAGAAAAACAACAATGACAAAAAAGCAGTGCAAAGCAAAATCAATAAACACCAGAGAGTATATAAGTAGTACAAAATATAGAAACAGATCAGATGACATGAGAACATTGGGTCTGGAAAGACACTGTTCTCTTTTAGGAAACGGTGGCATCTTTCCTGTGGGAAAAATGTGGATCGGAACAGAGAGATATGTCTGTGAACTCATGAATGTTCATTCGAAGAAGAGATGTTTATTTAAAAAGGAAACTGACATCTGACGTAATTTCTTCAGGACTGTGAATCACTTGTCGCTGTCGTCATATTGGTGTTGATTGACTCGGTATTCATCCCACCCTCTCCTCCTCTGTCCTGTCTGCCGTTTCCTCTTGTGTTCTCGTGGGAAAAGCTGAGCTCCTCTCCTCTTTCGCTTCCCCTCCTTCATCCTTCTTCCCCTCCTTTACTTCTCCTCCTCTCCTGCAGCACACGAGAAGAGCTCCTCTGCATCGCTTCCTGAATGAGGGGTCGCAGGCAGCGTACAGCACAGGGTTGAGGCAGGAGTTGAGGTAAGCTAAACAGGTGACGTAAGGCTGAGCGGCCAGTAACAGCTGATCTAAAGAGCAGGAGTATGGGACAAAGCCAAACTCCAGCAGCATGGAAACAGTCTTATTAACATGCAGAGGCAGCCAGCACAGGAAGAAGGCCATCACTAATGTGACGATGACCCTGAGGAGTCTCCGCTGGCGCCTGCGGTCAGGACGAGGGCCCCGTCCAAAGTGTCTGCTGAGGAGCTGGGCCAGTGAGCAGTAGCAGACCAGCAAGATGACAAGAGGGAGCAGGAAGCCAATTAGGGTTGATTTAAGGCTCAAGGCGGCCGCCCACCACATCTCTGCCCTCTCTCGATCTGTCCCCTCCAGCCCTGCTCCAATCAGCATGGAGTAATCCATCTGACAGGAGAGGAGCACTGATGCAGCTTCAGTGGGATGAGCTGGCTCCAGCTCCCAGTCGTCCTCTGGCTCCACCTCCACCTCCCTGACAGAGCGCAGCAGCAGACCAGGAAGTGCCAGCACCCCTGCCAGCGCCCACACCCCTCCCAGGATCCACAAAGCCCTGCTGGGGCAGCTCTTAGGGGCATGTTGGCTGGAGTGCCGGCGTCCTATCAGAACCCAGTACCGCTCCACGCTGAGCATGCTCAGGCTGAACACGCTGGCGTACATGTTGAGAGCGGTGAGGAAGCTGCTGATCTGGCAGAGGGGCTGCCCAAAAGGCCAGTGGTAGCCCATGGCTGTGTAGATGGCCCACAGGGGGAGAGTGACGAGGAAGCAGAGGTCAGCCAACGCCAAGCTGGCTATCAGAGAGTCTGTCAGTGAGCGTGAGGGACGGGGGATGGAGGGAGGATAAGATGAGGAGTTGGAGGAGGAGCGAGATGAGGAATATCTGCAGTTTTCCTTCTTCTTCACAAATCTCCCAGCGTTGTTAACGTTCCGCTGGCTGGTTCTGAAAACGCCAGCACAACAGAGCTTTGCAATCCGAGTCTGGTCTCCGGTCATCATTCCCCTCCCCTCCCCTCGGTCCAGGTAGGCCCACAGCACCAGGCTGTTACCGAGGCAACCGACCAGGAAGGCCAGCAGGTAGACGGAGGGGATGATGGAGAATGAGGGGGACCAGTCGCTGTAGTCGCAGTGGAAGAGGGTAGAGGGAGAAGGGGAGGGGGAGGTGAGGAAGTCTGCATCTGATGTCTGTTCTTCCATCCTTTTGGTTTCTGTATAAAATCATTTGCAGTGAAAATCACCAGAGGTTCCAGTAGTTCATAAAGTGTGGTTGATAAAATGTCCAGAACTAAACAGTCCAAACTCAAGTATTCCAGCGGTGGACTTATCTCCTGTTCACCTACACGTCTCCCTCAATCCATTGATTTGGACAGTCTGCAAAATTCAATGCAAAACGATGAGTCTCTAGTAAAGTTATTTGGAAGCTGTTTATTTCTTGTGAGAAGACTTCCCTGAACCCACAAACAACAACTCACTTGGTAAGTTCATCAAATCAGAAAATTTGGATATACATGGTTTTCACTGGGCAGGAAGGGTATGAAAAACTGTAATCTGAAAGGTAACTGACAAGCAAATACTTACTACTGAAATGTGATGGAGTAGAAGAATACATTTACATAAAGTGGAAAAATTCAAGTTAAGTACAGTACATGAGTAATAATGAGTTCTTATCGGCTCAAGAATATTGTAAATATGCTACGAAAGTGAATGTAAACTGCATATTCGTTGAGAATTTCAGCGTTTTTAACCAAATCTGAATATTTTCTCTTGTGTACAGGTATCTCTTGAAAAAGACACTCCGCTCTCAATCAGACAATCCGAGTTAATACAAATCTTGAACTGATTTTGCGCACATCCAAAATAAGTTATACAGTATCGGTTCTGGATCAAAAATGTAGAAATACACTTGGAGGCACACAGCAAATTAAGATCATCTGCATGTTTTTCATGCAAATGTTGCATCCTATCGCTACTATACATGAGGGCCTAGTCTAGAGAGGAATGATGATGAAGCTCACATCAGACACTTACCTCAGGCTGCTTCATCAGCTCGGACAAAATCCTTTGTGAGATGCTGATAATAGTGTGACGATCATCGTGGAGCAACGTCCTCTCGTCTCACTTTCTCTTTCCAACTCTACATCTGAACTGTGCCAACTGAAGACGCTGTGCCTTCCTTTAAAGTCTGAATGTATAGCAATGTCCTCTGTACACACACATACACACACACACACACAGAACCCTCCTTTCTCTTTCTCTGAAACCAGACCACCCCAGCAGAGAGTTACGAGACCTGCAAACACCCCCCCAAAATACAAACACGCACACCTCCCAAGAGACACAATGACACCACCCATCCTTCCCCCCACAAACACACACAAACCCGAGACACACAAACAACCCCCCCCCCTCCAATCCTCTGTGCTGCTCATATTCTCTACACACAGACACAAATGCACATACAGTACACAAACAAACTAGTTCTCACATGATCAAACACACAGTGTATACAGTGGGCAAATGTAACAACCCACACAGACAGCGACTAACAGACCTCACATTCATAGTCAGGGCAGCCTCCATGAATATACTGAAAGGGCCTTTAAACCATTATTCTGGCACAAAAAAGGACAATGGTGGCAGTTTTCAGAAGAAAGAAGATCCTGAGCCACAGCTGTGTTATCTCTCTGTGAGAGGGCCGCCAATTCATAGCAAAGAAATCCAGTAAATGACTTTATCAACTGCGTTTGTGTTGCATCGTCAGAACACCCTCATTCAGTTTTGATGACGGAAGGACGGGACAGTTATTTTAGGCAACATCATCTTTTCATATAGTAGTTACCTGAGGAGATGAGACTTACAAAATCAGTAACTTCTTTTAAATCACCTCTTAAAACCCATGTTTATAGACTTGCTTTTATTTGAAGTCGCACTTTTACTGGATTAATATCAGTCTTTGTTGCCTTTTATTCTTTTTCACGTTCTCAGTCCATTCATCTATTTTTAAACCGTCTGATGTGGTGTCTTCTTAAATCCCTTTATAGCTTTTATTTATTTATTTTAAATTTGTATTGCTTTTATGTGATTTGGCCATTTTTATTGCCTTTTTTCCTTTTACTTGTATTTATCTATATTGGCAGTTTGTTTTTTGGATCTGTGCATGTTTGGAAATCTGTTCCTGCTAAACGAAATTTGTCTTTGTGTTAAAGTGACATCATTTTGGTGTCATCAGTTGTAGTTACATGGTGGCCACCATATGAAATCTGATTTTAAACAAAAAAATAAGTAGTGATTTTTGAGTTTGCATGTATCCCTATCCAAAGAGCACCTCTAACAGACTGAATTTAAGTCCAAGAAGTGCTCCTATTTATTCGTTTTATGATTTTTTAACTAATTTCATAAGTATATAACATATCATTTGATTTTGCTAATACATTTTTACAGCATCACATTTATAACATAATATCTTTTTGCCAGGAAGAGTGGAGAATTGACAGGAAACATAGAGATATATAACATAGAGATATTGCAGTTCATTTTCGGTGTGTTAACCTCCACACCATGGGGGCGTCCCCTGTGAAATATTATGTTAAAACATCTTATAATTAACAGTGACCCTAATGAGAAACCCTCTAGCTCTACAAGCTGGATGTAGTCTTCATCCCCTCGACTTCACCTTTACAGATGACAACAAAAGGATTTTTTTTCACTTTTGTTTCCATTATGTCTAAGCCTGGGCATTGGATGGATGTATAGATGGATACTGTAGGTCAGTGGACGGTTACAGTGTTCAAACAGTGCGGATGTTCCGACAGTAAACAGGAAGTGTTTGTTTCCACAGGGGCAGAGGTCACGCTGCCATCAACCTGTTGTTATGGAAGCAGATGCTCTCAAAAACATTCCACAGTCCTTTCTCTCACGACAGCACACACACACACACACACACACACACACACACACACACACACACACACACACACACACACACACACACACACACACACACACACACACTCACACACACACTCACACACAAAGCATAACTTACAGAGAAACTGGAGGTTGGGCATCATAGAAACAGCTGAACTGCTAGAAAGACGTTGCTACTCTGCATTTGTTTGTAAAACCCTTGTCTTGGCCAGAATCTTCAATTATTTTGTTTAAGACACTTCTAAATGTCACAGTGTGCTTGCAGAACAGTTTGTGGCACGAACTATAACCTCTACGCTCATGTGGCTTCAGTGAAAGATCTAAATTATTAAACATTTTAAATGACTGTAATGGCCTTTATGTCACCTTTTCAGAACAGCTGTGTGGGTGTAGAGGACCTTTAAGCTGTCTAAGAACATTGCTGTGTCTGTGACGGCTGCTGGTAAATGGCCCATCAAGTATGGCAATAGTTAGGCTACTCCCAAAGGGAAAAAGATAAGAATTTGCATAATGTTCCTGTGATGTGTGAGGCACAGAAGAGAAAAAGTCCACTCAGTAGGACGACATTTGACAGAAGAGGAGACATACTGCGCGTTTTCATGATGTTTCTCGACAGAACAGCTCGAACGCTCACCTGTCTTCTCCTCATCGTGATGGCAGGAGCAGAGGTGCAGGAGACCCTCTCACCTGACTGCAAACAGTTCCTGTACATGGGCACGCTGCCTCGAGGGCTGGAGGAGAAGCCTTTTAAGAAGATCTGCCAGTTCTACATGGGCTCCCCCCGGTTTGTCACCCTGTATGACACCTTCAACCACATCCCTGTTTATTCTGCGTACACGTTCAAGCGTTCGGATGGTTCCAAGAAGGTCGATGTTCCTTGGATGTATGAGCCACAGGTAGGTTCAAAATACTGGGTTCACTGTCTTTTTCTTTCAGGAGTTAAACAAGCTTGAGTTCCAGAGTTAGGGGAAGGGATCTTAGAGATATTGATTTGTCTTAATCTATTTCACTGGTGGAATTTCCACAAATACTATACTTAAGTACAAATTTGAGGCGAACTTTTGCTTTATGTGAGCGTTTTTAATTTTATGTAAGTTCATAAATGTACTCTGCTACATCTCAAAGGGAATAACACTCCATCAAGCTCTGTGACAGACCAAATAATTTGATGAAAGTGAGGGTGATATGGAACCAATCTATATGCAGATGACATAATCTTCAACAACTATTGTACTGTTCAATCAGTATTTTATTCAGAATGATAGGTAAAGGAAAAAAAACAATGTTTTCTTCCAGTTTAAGTAAAGGATCTGAATACCTCACTGCAAAGATGGATTTCCTTTGTGTGTACCCCAACAGCTTTCCACAGCATCCGGCTCCAGAGAGATGGAGACGTTTCCTTCAGAGTACGTCCATAAGAGTTTTGAGGATGCTCAGGCCGTGCTCGACGACTACTCTGACAGTGTCATCTTTGAACGCGGTCAGCTGAATCCAGACGAGCACCAGGCCGACCCCAACGACAAAGCGTCCACCTACACTCTGACAAACGTGGTCCCTCAAGTCCGAGAGTTCAACATCGGCCCCTGGAAAAACCACGAGCACACCATCCGCAGGCGCCTCAACAACTACTGCCGCGGCACCGCCTATGTGATCACAGGGGTCACCAACTCGGGGCTCCAAATCCGCCGCCACAACATCAACCGCCTGGGAATCCCCACCTACCTCTGGTCAGCCTACTGCTGCATTGATTATGACCACAATGCACCATTCTCAGAGCGCTCAAAGTTTCCTGCCTTTGCAGCTAATGGGCTCAATGACAGGGAAAACAACAAGGTTCAAGAGATGACGGTGCCACAGCTGGAGGACTTCCTGAAGAAGGTGACATATGTTGGCAGCTCTTTCCAGCTCTTCTATGAAAACTGTGTGCCTGCTAATAGTGCGAATAGTGCCTTGCATCTGCCTTGAAATTTAGATTTATTATAGGTTGATATTCACACTGGTGTCAACATTTAAAGGTGCAATCTGTAGGAATATTAGTAAAAATTGTCTCATATTCTCAACAGAATTTGAAGAAATAATAGTTTTGACATTTAAAAAGTATACTGTTTGCATTGTGTTGCAGAGATACCAAAGTTAGCATGCTAACTAGCTAGGTCCAACAATTCTGTGCTTGTGATGTAAACAGCAACACTCCGCTGCTCTGAGCTCCCAGTCGGGACCACTAGATGCACGGCTAACTGCGCTAACTATCTGACTGCAGCTACAGCTAGCAGCTACTCTCGCGATATGCTGCCCTGCCCGGTTTTGAGGATGTATTCAATGTGTTGCCGATTCTTACATGTTGCACCTTTAACAGATGATTAGAAATGAATAATGTCACTCAAAATTCGATTTAAAGTACATTTTGTTGAGTAAATAAAATGTGTTGCTGACACCTCTGAATTTTTGAATTGATTTCTTTCTGGAGGCTTGTTGGCCGATTCAAATCTTATTTCACATTCAAGGATAATTGGTAAACAAATAACAGACTTTCAAGAGCACAAAGTCAAAGTCACACCAATCCTACCCAGATTTCCAATAAAAATTAGTCTGATCTTAAATGATTTTATCCAACTACCTTGTGGTTTCCCAGTACAACTAAATAATCTGCCACAAGCTTTTCTGAGTTCTATTCACTGAGGAAGATCTGGACATGTGTCTGACAGCTCTGACAAGCTACAAAGTGAATCTTTGAGCTTTTGTTACTTATAATGTCCCCAAATGTGAAGATTGATCCTCCATGTTAAGAGTTTGCACATCAAGTGCACAGGTACATTCTAAATTATCCATATATTATTCTCAAATCTATCTTATGGTGCATTTATTAACCTTCATTGTGCTTGACTTACCATGAAAACCCAACACATACATGGTTGTACTCCTCATTCACTTTATCTCACGTTAACTCATCCTTTTAATGACTGGGAGTTACAGGTGCCTCAGCAGTTCTTCTGTTCAGCACACTCAGATTACATCAACAGTTTTACATTTTTTACACAAGGCCTCTAAACTCTCGCACTACTATATAATTCTCTTATGAAAGGACACCTAGACAAGTCCAGTACAAACCTGGCCAATATCCAGAGTTTTTGATCCTGTCAGTTACAAGTACATCGACAAATAAAATCTTTTACTTGTCGATGAATGATAGGAATTTATGCTTCTCTAGAATCTAGAATAGAAAACAGTAATACCTTTTGAATATTTGAAGTTAACCCTTGTTAACTTCAACAGATAAAGTACTTTTAAATAAAATCATCTTTCTCTGTGTATTTAAAAAAAAAGTTTATAACTTCATACGTTATTATTTGTCAGGATCTCAAGATCCTGTCAGTATGTCTTTGGTTTTTGCTTTGTCACAGCAGCTCAGTATCAAAGCATAAAAACTCTGAAAAAAATCCCAAATTATGAGGGCAGACGTAGCCCCAGGGTGAATGAAATGATTACTAACCACATTTAGTTTGAGAGGTTAGCTGTATCCTGCCAGCTGGCATATGCCACAGTGCCAGATGGTCAGCTCAACAGGACCTGTTTTGACCAGCAGCAGGCTGATAAGAGCCCCACACACACATTGCAGGGCCTTAATTAGAAGGGCACTTAACTATGATGGCCAGTAGAGGGAGACAGAGTGTATGCAATTTCAGGGACACTACTAGTAATCTTGTTTTGCAAGGGAACATAAAAGGTGGATAAAGGTTTTACCAGTACACCAAAAAGTATATAACACCTGCATTATTCAAAGAAAACAGGAGCACACATCATAAACTCAACATTTTTAATTTCTCTTCTCGAGAGTTTTGTTCAATTAGCACATTCAGCTCAAAGTTAAAAAAAAAAAAAAGAAAAAAGAAAATGTCTGTACAAAGTGGGCATGCATGTTACACCCTGAAAGAACAAGGTTTAGTCAAATCAGTCAAAATAACTGTGATCATTGCAGCACAGAACCACTTTAGAGCAAGTAAAAACACTGTTTAAAAAAAAAAAAAAAAAGGTTGAATAATCATACATCGTTGCTCTTTGTACTTCAAAGAAGTAGCCTCTTGGTTCACACAGAACCGCTCATTCACACACACAGCAATACACGTAAAAACACTCACAACAGTAAGTAGCCAGAGTAGACAGGTGCTTTGCAGCCTGCAGCAGCAGTCGGGTCTATGCCAGAGTGTGTCTCGTCTCAGTTGAACCAGGTGGTGTTGAGTTGGGTCTGTTTCTTGATGCTAGTGTCCAACTTGAGGACCTCTCTGATCGCCATGGTAGCGTAGGTTGAGGGAGGCAAGGAGAACTCCATCCGCAGAGCCCGATGCTTCCCCTCTGTCAGAGGAAGAAGATAAATGTCTGAATGCTGTCAAACAACCCCATCACCTCATACTTGATATTCAAATTGTTGCTACAGCATTCATGCATCTCAACCTTACAAATCTTTTTAAACCCCTAATTCAATATTTTATTTCAAGTGTACTTTACCAAGAGAGTCTCAGTACAGCTTATTCAGACACAATATTACATGTAAAAATACGCACAAACTGAAATCATACTAGACTAGACTGAATCATACAGTGCATCTGTAACAGGATTGTCAATAAGGAGAACAGTCTGTCAGTTGGGTTCCCAGCTGGTGAAACCAGGACAGATTGTAATGGAGAGAAAATAGATGTGCTTTCAGTCCCCATTTTAAAATGTCAACAGAACTTGCCTCCTATATGTGTAGTGATAGGTTATTCCACATATGTGGAGCTCTGTGGGCAAAGGCTCGACTATCAAAATAGAGTCTGTAAATTGGGGAACGGCTGAGTAATTTGCAGTAAGAGAGTGTAAAGAGCATGATGGAATATAAGGAGAAAAAGGGTGGAAATATATGAGGGAGTATTATTAAGAGCACCATTAAGTCCATTTAAGATTTTAGACATTAGGAGGAAGTGTTATATGTTCATACTTCTTTGATCATGCGATGACTCTGGCCCTAACTGGCTATTTTAAGCTCAAGCTACACTCATCAAGGTGGGTAGACGGACAGACAACAGATGCAAAATCCTACTTCTGACAGAAAATCTGTCCACAGGCACGCAGACTGAAAAGGTGAAAACAGTATGAGAACATATGTCCCTCCTAGTTCCTACCACCTTACTTCTGACAAAATTGCTTGGACCAAGTGTATTGAAGAACTCGACCTTTTTCTCTCAACAATATCCTACATGACGATGTGAAAAATGTCCACAGAAATATAAACATCTGATAAATACTGTAAAATGCTTCTGCTACAAAAGGTGCCTCCAAGACCACAGTTTGCCATGACAACACACGCAAAGTGAAAACATTGCCAGCTGACGCTCTCACAGCTGAATCCTAAAAGGAGCCCACCTTTGCTGAAGACAGGAGCAGGTTTGTTCTCCAGTTTCTCAAAATCACTGTGCACCAGGGAGATCCGAGGGTCATCGTACTTGATCACCTCCCTGCATAAAACACACCAGATGAGAGGCAGTTAGAGAAATATCAATATCACGGAAGAAATCAAATAAAGCATTAATATCACTGCAGTACACAATGCCAGCCTCTGTATTATAATACAACAAGATGAGGGGCTTTGCACTGTGGTGCCACATCATGTTAATAAATGATAAACAAGTATTTCATTGTGTGCTAACCAGCTGACATCACTGGGTCTGATGATAATGCGTCTGTAGGCTCCAGCCAGAGAATAGTCCTTCACTTTGTGTCTCATGTTGTCGATGTCCAGCTTGTCTGCAGAGAGCAGCTCTCTGTAGCCTTTCCCCACTGACAGGAAGACACAAGCATTAAGTGATTACACGTTCATTTCTTTTTCTGTCATACGCTTACTTTCCATTCAAGCTGATGAAGTGCTGTGTGGTTGGTGTGTGTTTTCATATCAGTGGTTGTTATTTTCACATTCATTTGTCTTAAAACCAGCTAATGTTATTTTTTACAGCTATATTTTTATGTAACATGCAAACAAATTGACTCTAAATAACAGAGGTATGTCTTACCGTGGTGAGAGGGGTAGATGACATCAAACCCAGGAAGTGGCATCACGACGTCATGAATGGAGTGACTCTCAGCCTCCTCTGCAGACAGCAAGTGTGCTGTGGCTTCACGAACACAGAGAACATCAGTATATAACATTTAGTATGTTTGAATAATATAAATCAATGGTCTGAATGTTGTTTTTTCTTTTGTAGGTTAAGCAATAGTTTGATTTGGAAAATACATTTATCTGCCTTCTTGCCGAGTATTTGATCAAAACAAGATGTTCCCCTGAAATCAAGCTACAATCAGCAGATATTAGCTTAGCATGAAGAATGTAAAACAAGGAACAACAGCTAGTCCGACCCTGTCCAAAGTTAACAAAATCCACCATCTGTTCAAAAGAACTAAACATTTGGGATTTTAAGAAAGAATATGCATATTTCCTCAAATTTCATACCATTTCCTTCATATTTCATACTTAAAAAAAGAACTACTAACTTCCTTTGAGCACAATGTCCCCTTCCACAGCCTTCAGGCCAAAGGCTTCGATTCTGCGGCTCACCATGGTGTTCCACACCACGCTCTGGTAGCTGTGGATGTACATCAGGCGGTTGTTGCGAGGAATCTGAAAACAAACACAAAAAAACACTCATCAGAAAGAGTAATTGGGTAACATATGATTTTAAATTCATTCAGTTCCACAAATGTCACAACTGACCTATATTCTTTCCTACATTTTCAACCAATTATTAGCACTTTCAGTAAAAGAACCCACCAGTCCAAAGGCAGTGACGATGTTCTTCTTGCCATACATGGACAGGCCTCGCAGCAGCTGCCCCTCCACACAGCGCTTGTTGGGCAGCTTTTTCAGAGAAGCCTCCGGGTCCTGCGTCTTTGCCCATTCCTCTCTGCAGCGGACCAGGAATTCTTTCTCCGCTGAGGAAATCAGTCAAGATTAAGGAAGGTCTGAAACACTTTTTAAACCATTTTACAGGCAGAGGAAGAGTCTAACATGTTATTCTCCCTTACCTCCAGGACGAGGCTTCAGAATTAAATCCACCACCTCATTCCAGTCATTCCTCAAGATAGCCCTGCCCCAAACCAAAGGAGGAAACAACACCTGAGTTTGCCGTTCTGACAACTTGTGTTTTATTCCATCGTGTTACAATTCGTGTCAGCACCTCCACGTCAGGACCTTACCTGCCAACTTGGTACGTAGGCACAGCTGTGGTGCCGAAGCGCTGCATGCCATAGTAGTTGATGAAGCCTGTCTGTTTGAGAGACGTCAAGGCCTTATGGACCTGCTCATCTGTCCCTGAGATGTTCCTGAAATACAAATATATCAACAAATAAAACAATAATGAGGTGCACAGTCATTTCGCAGTAAAGTTAGCAGTGTTGACATGACCCGACAGAAATCTGATGTTAGCCATCATGACCAACTTTGGGTTGGAACGGTTCTTTATATCAAGTAGTCAGTTCCTGGCCAATGAGGATACCCTCTGCTTTAACACAAGACTCAAGGCATACAATGTAGGCAACCAAAATCAACAACAAAGGAACTGGATATAATGTACTGTATAGTAACAAGAGTTAAGTAAAAGATCAACATAAAGAACACCTGCTGACCTGATGACCACAGTGAAGTGGTTTCCCTGCAGCTCCCCGAGCTTCAGAGGGTGGTTTTTGTAGCAGAAGTTTCCCACCTTGAGATTCATGAGGCACTTGTTGAGGTGAGCCAGCCTCTCTGCTGTGATCCTGAGAAGACAGGTAAAAGTGAATTACTGATCCTGTGAAACAAGCTGATCTACCAGAGACCTTTTGCATCGTGACAGCAAAATACACCTCCAGCACTGACAACATACAACATGTACACTACGTCCCACTAACATCATTAACAGACAATTTTAAAATAAATGCACACTGATGAATGCAGTGAGTTGCTTAAAGCGACACATACTCACTTGAGCACTGCAATCTCTTGCACAGTGATGGCTCTCTTGTCTTTGGTTCCCATGTAGGAAAACATGTTGGGTCTAAGCCTAAAAAGACAAACATTATCGTATACATGACAATCCTGAACTGCAGTTATTATTTGTTTGATCACTTTTTACAAAGTAAGCGTACAACATTCACACCTGAGGAACTTTGAAAGCACATTGATGGCGTCCATGGTGTCCTTGTTCTCTTTGTACAGCACAAAGTGGCAAAAGCTGCCACGGTTTTTCGGCCAGAAGTGTTTCCTTGGAGCTTTCATGAACACAGAAGAAAGAGTTGCACTGAAATCTAGAGTCAGAATTGGTGAACTGAACAATTCACATATACAAAAATACAAATCACTCACAGATTCTGGCTATATCAAAAGACATTTTACATTCTACATATTTGCCTGTGAAGAAAACGGTTTTTTTCCCTTTATCGCAAGAAAGAAAATAATTGTGTTAAATGTACAATTACAAAACCAAAAGGCATTTCAATGAAATCTAATAACCGACACTCAAGTCCATGTGGGTTTTCACCACTTCCTCTATGCTGTGTGGAGAATAGGTTCTTACCTGCAGTTGTTTTGACCTCTTTCCACCAGAGAAGAGCAAAAGGAGGATAGAATAATGTTACTAAGAAAGAGATGTTTAAGGACTGTGGAACGAGATGTCAGGGGTGAGATCTCATGCATGGGCCTGTGAGTGGAGTGTGGTAATTAAATGGTTTATGCAACAAGGGTGCAGGTTTTTTTTTTCGATGCACCATGATGGTGAATATCTGCTTTCCTTATCGTCTTTTTAATCTACGCATTCCACCAAATAATAAGGTCAGTCCATAACCAAAAAGCCGCCCATTATGAGTAAAGACCTGAGCAGAATCATGCAGGTGTCTCAGCCATGCACGATCACAAATGCATGCATCGCATTGTTCTGCTCTGTGATTCAGCTGTGATCACATGCATTGCAGCAGATAAACTGAAGGATGTAATAAAAAGACATGCAATATATCCTTCATCTGAACATTTAACTATTTTACTGGTCATGAATTCCCAGAATGAAGCTGACATCCGTCTTCTTGCCACATACCTGCGAGAGCCTTCTTCCCAGCAGCGTGGTAGGCCACTATTAACTTGCGCCCATCCTTCTCTTCCGTCTTTGTCTCCAGACCAGGAAACTGCGTCTTGATGGCTTTGTGGACCAGCGTCCGCTTCTCTTTTGTATCGTCAATCACCTGCAGATGTTCAGAAAGGGGCAAGAATGTTAATAGTCATAAGACATGTCTTAAATGGGATCCAGGAAGTGTAAACTCACCTCAATAGAGACGTTGCCCTCTTTATTCCTGAAGAGCTGCAGCTCCCCGAGCTGCTTCTTCTGCTCTTCGGTCAGCACATCCGATTCTTCTGGCGGCTGTGGAGCCTCTGCAACTTCCTAACATAGAAGTAACACAAAACAGAGACATCAGACAGGATTACCTCACTGCCCGAGAGGTGTAAAAACCCAGTGATGACATTAGGTAATGTCAAAGGAAGTGTTAACTTAATGTGGTGATTGCTTCCAACATAGGTTTCTCTCTTGTAATATAAGCAATATTGTTTCTAACAGCATGTTTTTTCCCTATCTGACAAATTGACTAGTCTAGGTTTAGTTTCCTTTTAAATATCAGGGACTGGTAACCCTTTTACAGATAGAAATTTAAATTACAACTTGTGGATCTAGCCAAATGAGTAAAAATCTCAATACAAAAGAAAAGTAATAGCGGTAGATGAAATGTGGTCCAATCTCTTACCTCTGCGGCCTCTGCAGGGATAGACAGGTCATCTAAATGCACTATCTTGCCTTGTTTGTTGATTTCATGCACCACAAAATCAGAATATCTGAGAACAAAACAAAATAAATAATGTGTTAAATAATCCAAACTTCCAGACAAACCATGCAAACTGAATGTGAGTACGTACCTTTCCTTCAAGATCCCTGAGAAGCCCTCATGGTCACTGACATACTTCAGGATGCCCACATCCAACTCCGTGAGGCCATGCTTCATCATATCGGCAAAGGTCTCCCCATTCTCTTCCTCCCCGTCAGATGCTTCACCCTCTGGCTCTTCCTCATCTTGGTGGTCGATCTCAACCCTGGGTTTCTTTGATGGTGTGTCTTTCTCTTCATCCTCTGGACAGCCTCTCTTTTCTCCGACCTGGACAACGACAGGCTCTGACTCAGCCATCAGAGCCAAGCTGTGAAAACAGGCACACAAAAATCATGTCTGAGTTAAACAGTACAGTCGAAGGCACTGTATGACATTTGATTTACTTGTCATGGGGACGACTACTGTGGCTCTGGGGAGCAGTAGTAGACCAGTTCTCTGCTCTAGAACCAGGAAAATGTTTGTGCCACTTTGGAACCAGTCTTCCTGGCCCAAAGCCAGTTCTGAACCAGCACTTGAACCGCCTTGGTGGAAAAGGGATGAGTGAAGCTCTAAAACACTGGATCACCCATGGGAAGTTAACATTACCCTAAGAAATGTACTTTTGGTCTGATGCACCTGTGACATTTCAATCTTTTTTTATTTATACCACTAGTAACACATTTCAACTGCTGTATTTGAATCTATGCAGCAACATTAAACCGCTGCACTGAAGTCAGTCAAATCAAAACTGCACTTCAGAGTAATGACAACAAACTGAACTGACATTAATGGCCTACAAAACGATGCTACTGACTTGCTGACTGTGGAGATGAGTTAGCAGGAAACAGCGATGGACCCTTGGACACTCGTCTTGTTTCCCAGCTGTCAAACACTTGCAGAGACTTCTTAACGGAGCCGGGCTTGACGCAGGCACTGAAAACACACAATGAGCATGTTGCCGATCACTCAGAAGTTAGCAAAGCCGCTAGCGCATCCGGCATCTATTAACCTGGCGAGCTAACATCGCTGGCTAAAGCTAACGATGCTAGCAGCAAAGCTACGCTGTAATGTCGGTGTAAATAAAGCGAACAACTATCATCAAAGCCGTGCTGTAACTTACCCACGTCTGCTGATATTCACAAGAGTAAGGACCGCACTGAAAGCCAGCTCACACGTGTGTGTGTGTGTGTGTGTGTGTGTGTGGTTCCGGAAACAGATCCTGTCCTGAAACCGCCCGCAGCAAACGATTGGTTAAACTGAGCTGTCAATCATGGAGGAGCTCGACTCACAAAAAAATGATACATAAACAGATTAAAATAAGAAAATGTCATAACCTTTACACTAGCAAGGGATATTTTACAGGTTCGGGGTTTACTGTATTATTGTTTTATTTTATGTTACTTATTTATTCATTACTGTATTATTGTTTTATTTTATGTTACTTATTTATTCATTTATTTTGTAAAACGTAGCATTAAGGTCATGTACCAAACTTAAATATCAAAAACCCATTTAAGCTAACTTAAGTAACTGTTCTGGAGGGCAATATCATTAAAATTCATAAAATATATACATGTTTTAATGCTTATTCTTTGAGTTAAATCTAGATGATAAATGTGTCTTATATAAACATGATCTCCCTGGTGCTTTTACTTTCAGTTGCTTAATTAGCACTAGCCTTTGTATATTTTTTTTTGTAGACAATGTGTGACTTTAACTGAAAATAAGCAAAATGTGAACGTTCCTCAGAAATGTGAACAAATATAAAAATCATGCCACCAATGAACTTAATCATTTTGAAGTTGTTGTAATGGTTGCCATTTTGCAGAGAGAGAAAAATACATTGGTCTTCTGAGAAACTAAACAAAAACGATAAATTCATCTTAAATGTCATACTATAGAACTACTACTGTTGCATATGATAAAGTAGTTGTGCAAGTTTATTTAAAACGTCACCAAAGAAAAAAATAAAAATTCAAGAAAAATACATAAGCACCGACAAACTATTCCAAATAATACCCATAGCATATCTTCTAGATCACGTGTAATAATTATGTACTGTCCGTGTTTCTAATATAGGACATTGCGCCCTCTCACCGGCGCCGTGGCTTAGTTGGTTAAAGCGCCTGTCTAGTAAACAGGAGATCCTGGGTTCGAATCCCAGCGGTGCCTTTTCCACTGCGCGTGTTACTTTCGATGTGATACTCATGGTGAATTAACTATGTATTCCCTGCACGTGACCAGTAAAGAGTGAAGGGTGAGTACATGTAGAACTGTACAGTAAACTATTAAAACATTATAGTGTGCTTGTCCATCCATGCAAGGTCACTCCTGAAAATGACAAAATATACATTATACATTAGCTGCATAGCAGGCACCTTTAGCTTTTTGCCCACGGTTTATAGATTAAATTATACAGTTAGATACATACATAAATAAAATAAGACAAAATGATAAAGCAGTTAATTGAAACAGTTATCAATAGGTTGACCATTACTTTTTTTCTTTTCAAGTTCACTTTCAGTTTACTCTTGTACTTAATGTTATGTTATGTTATCGTTTTAGTGTGCAACTCTAAAGATAGATATCTCCTTTATCTATACATGAAAAGGAACACAGATTTAAGATCTGGTAATTTCAAGGAAGTATGCAATATTTTCAGATACTTTATTCCAATACTCCCTTACCTGACATATTAAATATTTTCAAAAACACATAAGGGGTTGGGGATTTATATTTATAATTCTTCTAGTGATAGATGCTTACCTTGGCACTCTGGTAAAAAGTCTTTAGTGATTTCAGGCTCGGACTGCACTGGAGCTATGTGTGTTCTTGACAGATATATCATCTATAAACAACCTATATTTTAAATAATTAAAACTCTCTCCTCTGTTGGAGATCTGTTTAAATACAACGCCACCCCGAGCAGTGGGGTCTGGAATAATAATTTCAAATCATCCACGACCCTTAGGTGCTATTACTCATACTAACCAAGAATAACAGAACAGTTTTCTTTGCATCATGAAAGACAAAAATAAATGGTAATGATGTTAATGGTTTATCTTAGTGGAAATAACACTGTTGCAATGCAGCGTCACAAGCTAAGTAAAAAATACAACAAATCTTGATGAAGAAACATAAAGCAGAGAGTAGGCTGTAGACAGCAATAAAAACACTAAAAATAGTATAGAAGCAGCATCCTGGGCTCGCTACCAAAATTTTGTACTGATACATACTGTGGATGCTTTGTAGAACATAGCCTAGCTCAGGAGTTGTACACTCCATGTCAGTTTATTTGGCAATTTCCACAGCTGGATCTAGTCAGGGCCATTAGTGAGATCCACCCTTTTCATTTTGAATTATAATTAAATATGATTCACATTAACAACAAAAGCTCTCCCTATGGCTTCAAACAATAAGAAGAAATTGATAGATGGAAAAAAGATTATGTACTTAAGTTTAGAAAATGTTAACAACACATGTATTTTTTTTAATGAAATAAATTAAAATAATCCTGCAAAATACATTTTACAGTGGTCAAAGGCTACTCATTAACAATATTACATACAACAGACTCCTTTCCTCCTCTCAAACCCTTGTAGACCATGCATTGCACAATGAGCTGTAGAGCAATAGAGAAAGCCCTGAAACCTGGAAATAAGTTAGCAGTGCTAAATGCCTGAAATAAGGTCTGTAGTTAACAGAGGTTTTGGTTTATGACATAAAATAGAGCAGTTAATACCCCACATTTTAATTAAAAAGCATTTAGGAGTTTTAAAAATTGTAGCTGAAATGGTTGAATTACTTCACAGGCTGATTTTAGTTTTAAACTTTTCCGACTCTAACTTTACAACTTGTATATCGATTAATTTATAGTAAAGTGACAATAGCCAAGTGTAGATGATCATTTATCTGTATGATCTATATCTGTAGCCTGTAGTCTATAGAGTAGTAAAGGGATTAATTATTTTTGATGGCTAACCCAGAAGTATAGCATCACCCTGGTACCCTCCACAAAAATTGAACATTTGTGTTTTCACAAGTGTAAATCAAATTGTAGGAATTTAATAGGCTAATGTTAGGCTATGAACAGACTACATTGCAGCTGTATTAAACATCACCACGTTTACAAGTTACAACACATTTACTATACACAATTTCTAAAATCTGATCAATGCACACGTTGTAAAATTAGAATGAGAATAATTTACAACTGAAGGCAACCTGAAAAAGACAGACAAGTGAGTAGATGAGTCTCTGTGTTCAGTGCAATGATATTTAATGTCAAACTTAGAGTCTAGTCTAGCCTTTTGTTAGCAATCACTGTCTTTGACATGTGCATGCTTTTTAACGAAATTGTGACATTAGTCGTGAATATCTTAATCCTGTGGTAACCACAGGACCGTATTTCAGGCATTTAACTGAAAACCAATTTGAAAAAGTCACTGACTTTGAGAGGAGGGAAGATGTGCAAAAATGCTAACTGCTGCTATATCACCATATTCATCGGTTAATATTTCACAAATACTGATAAATAGACGATAATACAAATTTCCCAATATCAGCCAATAATAAATCTATCTGACATTTCTTTTCTTTTTTTTTTTATAACAAACATTTCCAATTGTTACAGCTTTGACATTTGATGTCATTCCACTAAAGACACATGGACTCATTAGAAAGAGCCTGCAACCAATTAAAATCTGATGTTAAACTTTAAATCAAAGTAGAAATGTGTAGGGCTGCACGCGACTCCCGCCTCAGACGACAGAGGGAGCGCGTGCCCTCTGTAGGTAGAGGTTGTGGCTGTGTGTATGCGCGCGCGCGTGAGAGCGAGAGAGAGAGAGAGAGAGAGAGAGAGAGAGAGAGAGAGAGAGAGAGAGAGAGAGAGAGAGAGACTCCGGCTGCTGCTGCTGCTAGCGAGCTGCCCGCTCCTGCTGAGGGGAAGAGGAGGAAACATGAGCTCCAGGAAAGGTGCGTATCCCTCAGCCTCACACTCGGACATGTCACTGCACTCCTGCTTCTATATGAATGTGTGAGGTGGAGGAAGTTACGTGTGTAGCTAGCTTACCGGGGAACGTGCTAAAGAGACGCTAAATGACCCGCGCCAGCCAGCCTCAGAGCCTTATGATGTGTGCTTGTTCTCTCTCCCCCCTGCCCTACACCCTTCCCCGGACTCGGACTCGGACGTCGGTCATGCCCGTGGATAAACGCAACCTCACCCCGGCAGTGATGGCCATCCAGGCCAGAAAAAGGAGGCCGAAGGGGAAGAAAGACAGAGCGGGTCATAATCGGAGGTAAGCGGGGCGGCGGCGGTGGCGGCCGGTGACAGTGCGACGTAGTGAGAGTGAGAGTGGACGTGAAGTGTTTGTTTGCCGGGGTTTGGCTTGTTGGCAGCGGGTCTCCTCTCCGTGTGACGCCGGCGCTGCTGCCGGTGCGTCGGCGGTATAGACTGTGCGCACATATGGCGAAAGGCGTGTATTTTCATCCAACAGACGCGCTGCTGTGTAATGTGGGAAGTTGCCATTTACGTCGGAGGAGTCAGACTGGGTGTCTCTGGACGATGAGCTCCCCACGGATCCCCCCCGCCTCCCACTTGACTCCCTGCAACATTTACATCCACAGCTCATCAGCTTCATACCTAATAATTCTGCTCTGTGTCTGATGGCCCCCCCTGATTGATTATTGAACTGGTTTGGTTGGGTAAAAAAAGGGGGTTTGACAGATGTGACAGTTCATTTCCTTCCTTTCCTTTTGCACTAGTGATGGCACTGCCAGGCGGATGAGGAGTAAAAACACAATCCATCAATCTATTTTTGGTCCATTTGAGAAATCTCTCACATGGTGTTTGATTATGCAACTTTTGTAGGAACATTGTCTCCAGGTGTGTGCATGTCGTTTTGTCTGGCGGTCTTTGCAGGGACGACGCACGGGTGTTTTTGGCGTGATTTCCCCGGCGTGCGTGTGAGCAGCGCAGTGGCTCTGTAAAGTGCATGCGAATTGGAGTTGGGGTGGGTGGGTGGGTGGGGGGAGTGGGAGTGGGGGCTTTTTCTTCATGGCATGATGCTATTGGAGCGACGTCACTGGCAGCCGAAGAAGGCATCAATTAGGTGATACCAACCATGCGGCCACCCCAGGGGGCTGCAGGAATGTGCTGGAATTCCCAAACACCTGCACACTGAAATACAACAAACAGATGCGTGCATGAAAAAAAAGTCCATTATTGAAACCTTTTATGTCTTAAAACACGATGAACATCATGCCAATGGTGAAATAAATCTGCAGCTATCTGGCAAATAAAGACTGAATCCAGTGGTGGTCCTGAGGTTGGTGACATGTTGTGGACTTGGTCTTGGTTTCTGCCTGGTGTATGCTGGGAAATATACAGTAGGGCTTAACTCTGATGAGGATTAGGCAGGAAGAGAAGATGAGAGACTCTGATAAAATGACTCTTGACTCTTGACTCCTGAATCAAGATTATTCTTGAATTTATTCACAACACTGTAAGGCTACAACTAACCATTACATTCATTACTGATTAATCTGGTCACTCTTTACTCGATCAATAGATTAATCATGTAGAAAGGTTAAAAGAAATTGTTTATTTTCAGCCCAATGCAATGCCCAAAATAGCTTTGAATAACCCGAGCCCTCAAATTATATGACATTTGATCAATTAAACATCACATTCTCACTTTTGCGACGCTAAAAGCTTGCTTGGTTTTCTGTGAATCAGCGAACTGCCAACCACAGCAGATTGCATCAGCTCATACCAGCAGATGTTTTCACATGTTCATAAAAATGAAACTTCAGGCCTGATTTAATTCAACTGCACTGTAAACACCGTGAATATGATGGATGAACAGTTATCTCAAGGCAATGAACTTCATGGGATCAGTTTATAGTTTGACAAAAAAATTCTGAGAACAAGGTTGTTTTTTTAGGTTGTTGTCACTGAGGTGCTCCGGTTGTTATCATCTGTGCGATCTGCAGCTGTTACCACATGTGGAATTTCGGATCCACTTCTGGAAAAAAAGGCCAGTTAGTTTGAGTGTGATAATAGCCAGTGGCATGTGAAAATATGTGAATTGGGAACTTACATGTGGAGAGTCAAATGTCATGATTTTAATGTTTGTTATTCATATGTGAAAGTGTACATTTCACATATAGAAATGTCCATCCATCAATCAGAAAAACATTGAAAATGTTACTTTGTTCTTCGGTATTTACATCTCCGTAAAGAGATATAGACCCAAAGATGAACGTTTGGGAATATTTCTGGTACTTGGACCTTTTTGCCAAACGGCTATTTCCGAGGTCAATAATGAGTCTTCAGTTTGTACCATTTTTGTATGTTTTCCATCTTTTATATAGAATAACTCATACTCGTTGATTCTTCAATCACAGATGTCGGCCTGTTATTCAGATTTTATTAGTAGCATCAGTGAAAGGCTGGAAAACTGTTTCACATGTTGAATTATGTATGTGTACTCTTTATTTGATTCCTATCAATACAGTGCATCTAATGTATGATTACATATTGTGGAACAATTGTATCTCAGTTTATGAGATTCGGTCACGGCTATTAATTAGAGTTCTGGCTACTCAATTATAGCATCATATAAAATGATAATGATTGGCAGCATACAACAGCATGTTTTCATGGGTGTTGGGAAAGAAATAACACCTGACAGAACACTCAGTGGTATCAATCATGATTAAAATCTAGGATTTATCATCAAGTTAAATCTCAAAAGATTCACGTACAGCTGCAGCATTAGTCTCTGACCTGCTGTCTCACACACACATCCACCCACACCCACGAGCACACTCTGTCTTTCTTTGACAGTTGACTTTTCTCACATTTCTCACTCACTTAGGCTAGGCAATCGTACCATGCCTAAGCACGCTTGACCCCCAAAGTCAAGTTTGTTTGACTAGTCTCAGTGCTCTGTACCATGCTCAGGCACGTTACACTTCCTTGGCCCTGTCATGCTTGGCAGAGGTGTGCTTCGGCACAGTATGGTTGCTGATGCGCAAGCACGAGCACGGGGGCACAACGTGGACATTAAGTGTAATCATGTGTATGATAGGGCCTTGCATAATCAAGTAATACGGAGACATGAGAGCTGTTTATGACAAAAACGACATAATAAGCCACAAAAAAGACTCTAAAGTCATGTTCTCTGTTGTTCTACATTGTGCTGTGAACGTGCTACAATGTAATGATGTATGTACAAGAGATAACCGTGCTCAGTTCCACATTGGGCCAGTGGGAGGGACTGGGCAGGAGGGTCAATAGTGCTTCAGCACGTTACAGAGCAAGTGGGCTAAGTGTGAGTGCGCCCTATACACTTTCTCACTTTCAAAGAGGAAGTTCATTATTAAAGGCTGTGATCTACGTTGATCCAGAGTCTTGCCAGGCTTCTGCTGAAGGGCTTCACCCAGTTCAATTGAGCTGTGTCTTCAGAAACTCCAACAAAGACACACACACACACACACACGCACATAGCACCACAAATAGGCCTTTACATTCAGAGCGATGTGTACTTAGCAGGAAAAATGGTCCAGTATGTGTCCTGTCTCTTGACTTTGATCTCTTGTGATTAAAGCTGATAGAACTTCCCATGTTTGAAGTATTTCATTAAGGCACACATACACATACATGCAAACATGAAAACATTCCCCATCTTCCTCAACCCCCCAACTGTGTGACATCTGACCTGACCTTGCTCAGTCTGGCCAACAAGCACAGAAGGAGGAGAGCTTTTACTGAAGCTTAGAGGAACAGATCATGGTGTCATGCTGAGCTCTTACTAGGAAGACACAGGAGGGTTTGTGTGTTTGTGATGTTGTTGATTACATTGGTATGTTTGCTCTGATTATATTAGCACCACAAAGCATATCCGCATCAGTGTTTTTAGTTATTCTTCTCGAAAAATCCTCTCCTCAGGGTGACGTTTGGTATAGTCATGGTGGACTTGCGTGAGTTAAATAAATAGTTCAGCAAAACCATTTAATATTATGTGTATTTTATTGGGCTGGGGGATTTATAAGAGTCAGCATTAGAGACATGACAACAAATTACGCAAAAGGTCTGTACACACCAACGCTGTCCTAAGAACTAATGTCATGAGGTAAGATATTTCAAATTGTGTGTTGGAGGTGCACAGAGGATGTATAGGGCCCACATGCCAACCTCCATCAGCCTTCACTGAACTCATGGAAGTGCCATTTGAGGGTGGCTCCAAAAGTGAGTCAGTCCCCATAGATGCCCAACTGCACAGCAGAACTATGTATGTTTACAGCCAGTTGTTTTTGGTCAATATTGCTAATTTCCCCATTCATGACTGTACTGGGGGGGGGTTCATTTTTATACAACTCATGCATTGAAATTAGATTACGGCTTAAATTTATGCAAGGTTAAAGGCATAGCCGCTTTAAGTGTCAGCAACCAGGCTTCCTTCACCCACCTCAACTCCAACACGCGCCACCTCTTTGCCCATTCTCTGACTTGCTTCTAGTTAAGACAATTCAGGCAGTGGCCAATGCCTCCACATTGAGTTCCTCAGAACCTCACAGAGACTACATCCATCCATGCTTTATACAGTCTATGGAATTCAGAGTGTCCAAATCACTAATCACAATGTGTGTTTTAAAATGACTTCTGGTAATAAAACTGCTGCATCACACATCTCTTACATGCAATTTGTTATGTTTTTTTCAAATGTGTACATCTCATTCATCTAAAATGCATGTTTAATGCGTTTATTCCTCATGAATAACAACACTTTCATTAACGTTAGTACAGAATTAAATACGTTTGGAAATTTCACACGTCTCAGCAATGCAAATCAGTTGCCAGCTGTCGTCCCAGTAAGCGTCTGTTGTTGTTGTAAGCGGGATGTCGCAGTGATTCGACCTATATACATGAGATGTATTTCTTGAAGTTTATAGTTGAAGAGCCAGGTTTTGATCTGAGTCATTTGTCACACAGAAGTGTCTATTTCCTCTGCACCTTCCAGAGATCAGTTATTTTTGTTCAAAGAGCATAACTAGCACAGCAGCTTCTTTTTGCTTGGATTTTGTTGATCAAGATTGAATGCCTTTAGGCTTTAGGTCTTTTCATGACGCACCTCTCATTTTGTCTCGAGGATTGAGGTTAATTATACGGATCTGTTGTTTAGCCACAGTAGTTGGTAAGCTCAGTCCGCACTGGATTGAAACGTCTCAAACCTTAAAGTTTTGTACAGACATTCATGGTGCCCAGACAATGACTTCTACTGACTGATCAGACTGATTCTCGTATAGCGTCACCTGTAGCTTAACATTTTTAGGTTTTGAGCAGATATCTTGACAACCACCTGATGGATTAATGCTATATTTGCTATAGAGGTATGATTTTTCTTACATGATCAGTTCTACTGTCTTCGGTGATCCCCTGAATGTCAATGCCATTCCCATCAGCTTCAGCTATACTTTTGGTCTGGTGATAATGAGCTAATATTAGGTGGTGAACTAGCTCTCTGAGGCTGTAAAAGGGACATGTAATGATATGAACCTGTAACATTTATGATTGGATTATGCAAATGTAAATATTCTATTGGCAGATTCACTCAAGGGATGACACATTGACAGTTGTTTATTTTCTGAATCTATTGGGGGGATGATGGATCAGTCATCTTTTATTTGTCACGGTATCTCAGACACCACTGATCAGATGAGACTGACAGTGACTGAGTGGATGAATGTTGTGCTTCAGGACTTTCTCAATTTCACTTTTTTCACAAAAGCAGCGTGATATGTTTGCAGCTGATTCATGTGCTCTTTGAGAGGGAACACATGCTCAGTGTTGCTTTGACGTCTGAGATCATCATCAGCACCAACAGCATCACATTTGTTAGCATGAAACCGATCTATGGCCTCGCAGCTACAAGTCTGGTCTTCAAAGCCTTTTTTCCAGCTTCAGCACTTCTGTTCACTGTGTTGACCAAACGCAACAACAACGTACCAGGCTGGGGCGATGCCAACAGCATTCAGAGAAACCAGTTGTGATTTGTAAACACAATTGTGCTATGGTATTTTTTGTTCTTGTAGTCGTGTGCAAAAATAGCACAATATTGACTGTGTGTGTGTGTGTGTGTGTGTGTGTGTGTGTGTGCGTGTGCAGGTATCGATGTGAGGGTCTGTAGGAGTACTAGTAGGAGATGCTTTGAACTTGGTTGTGGCCCAAAGAAAAGTTCATACTTAGTTCACTTTGATACACCTTCTCTTGTTATCGTCCAACTTTTGCGCTTGTTGTCCTTTGAGGTTGAGGCTTTATCACTTGCACATCGTAACCTGATCTTATCTCTTTATTTCATCGCCAGATTTGTGTCTCCATCTCGCTGATCTGGTTACTGTTATTGTAAGCACATGTGTGTGTGTGTGTGTCTATATGTGAGTCAATCTGTATTTGTAAGAGACAGATACAGTATATGACAGGAGTTGAGGCATTGGAAGCCTATTGGTAATGAGCTTACACTAAACCTGTTCCTACTCGCATGGGCTCATCTCAAGGCCAAAGTCATCTTTGTATTATCGAACAGGTTGAGGAACCAAATCTAATTTTTGTCTTGAAAGAATCCTAAATTTCCTTAAGCTCAAGATGACCATTTCAGATGTCTTGTTTTCACTCCAAAACCAAAAGATTATCAGTTTAGCATCACAGATGCTCACAACTGAAATGGGGGCAGTTAGGTGTTTTTATTTAAACAGTTATAAAATAAGTTGTCAAAATAGCAAGTAAATTATTTGCAGTTGATCGACGAATGATGTGATCATCGCATCCTTTCGTACTCTCTTTCTAACGTACTCATAGCTAGCCTGCTCTGTGACAGAGCTGGTCAGATACATTCAGTATTAGCTAATTGCACATGTATCAGGTTATGTATATTTCAGCTGATAAGAAAAAAAGGAACTTGCAGTATAGTTGATAAAAATCTATGTTGTGATTAATAAGTCACTACCACAGCCTGTCCATGGTTTGTCAATTATGGTATGTGACCACTGCTTTCAGTTCATTGTCTATGCAGGTGGCTGTGTGATGCAATCTGGTGGACGAGTTTCGTGTTTCGTGCAAATAAAAAAGAAGAAAATGAAAGTTGATATGTGTTTGAAGATTTCTTCTTGTAACAAGTTGAACCTGAAGCAGAGGCCTTTATAGACATGTTTGGGTTCTTCTTACGAGGTAAATGCCATTAGAAGTCAGATTTTGATCTCCACTCTGCTACTTTGCTTTTCCTTGGAATTCTTTAACACCAACAAAAACACAAGTGCTTTGCAAGTTGCCGCGGGAGCCGGCCTCTTTTCTCTGACTGGATTTGTTCAGTCACGGTTCATGGCTTTCACACTGTCATTTATTTTCCTCACTTCATCATCTCACCCTTTTATTGTGTTTGGGCTGTCACTTAAAATAAATGGACCATCATGCACTTTGTTGTGCATGTTGCCATAGAAACAGTGGCTGTAGGACTCTAGTAGAGCAGTGGCAATAATAACGGAGCGAGCCCTCGTCACCATGATTACAGGCACAACAATGATGCAGTAGTTAGGGCAGAGATTAGAGGGAGTACCTTTGTAATGACTGCAAAATAAGGTTTTCTATACTCAGCGCTTTAAAAAAATGGAGCCTCAGGTACAGATATATATGACTGAAGGAGTTTTGAACACTTGCAGTCCTTTTATTGACCTTTTACCAAATGCATCTTCTCAGGTCGACCCAACAGTCCACCCTCGATTAAAGATCAAACGTTTGAGCTGTTTTGTTAAATACAGATTGTAAATGTGTCTGCTTCTCATATTAGATACTGACGGCTCATAACAAGTTTCATTGGCCGAGGCTTTGGTGTGAGTTTTCCTCCTAGATAGAAATAAATTAATCTGGAACAGCATACCAAAACATGCTAGGGTTGTGAGTGTGAAAGTGATATAAAGCGACACCAGAATAAAAACATTCATTAGTCATAAGTTTCCCAGGCAGAGCACTAGTGAGTCTAAATGCTAATACTCTTCCTGGGTTATATATCTGTCAGCTTGCAGTGCCCGTCTGAGCGCTGGGGACCTTTCTGCATGAAATGAGCTGGCTCTAGCCCGACTGATGTTTCCACACATTGCACTGTAAACTGCATTGGTTTTTGTCAGGGGGTTCACCCAGCCTGTATGTCGTGTTTGAATGAAGATGAGAGCAGGCAGCTGGCTGGAACACTGTACAGAGACGAGACAGGGACTATTCACTGGTATCATCAGGGAGAAAGCCGAAGCTGGAGTCTGTTAAGATTGAAATGACTTGTTGAGGATTTTTAGTGTTAACAATTTATAAATCTGAAGAAGGTTTGTGAAGAAATCAACATAGTCAGTTAACATAGAGCTGCATACAAAACCACTGTCAATTACATCGATAAATTAACACATACGTACATACACTGTTATATAACATTAGAGGTCAACCGATCAGTCAGGGCTGCTGATTAACCTTTTACAATCTATTGTTATTGGCTGAATAGTTGCTGATGGCTGAGTAGCCTCCACCAACCACACCGGGGAGTACGTCACCATTTTGCATGGAGCCATACCTGCGCAGCAGACTCTACAGAAATTAATGTTACGTTTTTCAGTGTAGACTAAGAGAGACTAATGTTACATCGGGGATATTTTTTCACAAATATGGGCTGCTACATTCTTGACGTTGTCAATAATCTAATTTAAGGTGAATTGTAGAGATCTCGTATTTATTGTCCTTGTGCTTGTGTTTCCAAACTTCACATAACCTCATTGACCAGCAGATCCAACCACATCAAGATATCAGTAGACTGATAAAGCCAACTTGATGGCTGTGCTGATTAGACAAATTACATTACAAGGCTCTTCCTTTGATGATGTGTTGTAAATAATGCAGCATGTTATGTGAGTAATAGCTAATGGCATGGCGGCTGAGAAGCGTGTGCCAAAATAGAGCTTTCTTGTATATTGTGTTTTTAAAGGTGCAAAAGAAGAAATTCACAAGCTATTTAAAGTCTGGGTATAGTCTACAGTGCCAGTCACACTGTACATTTTTGATTGTGATTGCAAATAAGTAGATCCATATCCAGATTTTTTTTTTATCATATCGCCCATCCTAAAATCTGTCTGTTATCATGAAGCTCCAACCAGCAGCTGGTTGTTGACACACAGCTGCCTTGTAAAATGCAAATCGTCTTACCTGAATTTATCCTAAGCTATAAAACAAGCTGCTTAGTCGAGCTTCATGTTCAACAAACAGTTATGACATTTCCCAAAATGTCAAACTATTGCTTTTAGGCGATCTTTGAGCTTGATGGCAAAATATTTATTTATCTTTGGTTTTGGTCGTGTATAAGATCAGCCTGCTGTTAAGACAAATGATCCTCTGTGCATTACTAAGTGGTCAGCGAAAGGTTCCCTGTTAATGAACTTAATAGATTCCCCCCGAGGAGTCCATCTACTGTAGCTCCGGATAAACACCAATGGCCTTGTGTCTTAGATTTGGCCAGATGTCCTAGGTAAAGGAGTAAGCCATGGTGGATTGATGACTTATATGTAATGTATGGTATAGAGTCCCTCTTTGTCAGGCAGATTTGTAATACTCAGTAGTGCTTCCTTCATCAATACTGCAGCCCGGCTAGATGGAGCTGATGGCGGGTGCTGAGAGCAGAGCATGTGAGCTGCATGTAGAGAGAAGGGGAGAGAGAGTGAGAGAGTGAGGGAGACAAAAAGGGGGAGAAACAGCGAGGGGCATGCTGAAAGCTGGAGAGATGGAGCAAAAGATGAAGAGAGAATAAGAGAGAGGAGGACTGACAGGGTGAAAATGAGAGTTTGCATGTGTGAGCACGTGTCTGACCGACCAATAGCAACAGGAAAGCCGGGGATGGAGAGAGTGAGTATGGAAAGTGGAGAGGGCGAATTATTAGAGGATGCCACAGGGCAGCTGAAGGCAGGAAATGAGGGTTTGTAAAAACTGCTGCGTTAGACACATGGGGGAAAACGCATAGGTCGCTGAATGGCACACAGCTGAATGTAGAAGCAGGTTTGAGAGCTCAAAATTCCCATTTACATACAAATATAACCTATGTAGACTGCTACAGGTCTATGTTTGGGTTGAGTATGTTATGTTTATCCAGAGTCAGTCGCAACCTTTGAAATGTGTCATTCCAAGTCAGACCTGCGGGACAACAATTTACACAGCTTCTCCTTAGCAGCTTGATACAGGGTAGGGACCAGAGTGAGATGTGTATTTGTGTCTTACACTTTGTTATGAAGGCCACGGAGAAACCATCCACACCCACCATCTGTCATGTCAGGATTGTGAGGTGGAACCAACAATATGTCATACTGCAGCACTCGACTGTATAGTCACAGTTGAGCAAATGTATACATTGTAACAGTTAAAATCTTTATTTTGATTGCTCTTGTTTTCATATCACCATATCATATGTGCCTGCATTTTGTTTACATCTGTATTAATTGATGTTATGACCACTTGCAGCATAACAAGCTTTAAATACAGCATTGTCATATTGTCACGTATCTTGTGAAATTGACAATTGACTAAACCCTTGCTTGCAAAACTGTTTCCTATTTACACATCCAGCTACATTATCATTGATTTGGAGTTGTGTTTCTGGTCACCTGATGAATGTAGGTGTGATATTCAGATTATCATTGCTGTTTGTCTATGCTGGTGTTCTGTCAATTTGTGGTACCTTGCTATAACGATGTGCACCATCCCCCAGAAATGTAACTGTTGCAGTGATGCAGAATGCATTTTAAATTCATGTATCTAAAATTAAGGCCTTAAAAAGTCTTAAATTACATTTAGTTAGGTCTTAAATATGTATGTTCATTTACCACTTCTGTTGTTGCCTTTTTTGCTATTTTGTTTTTGCTACGTGAAATGTCTTGGTGAGATTCACAGTTAATTCCGTGTGTTTTACTTCTGTCTGAAGTAACCAGGAACGTAAGTGGCATTTTGTCAACAGCCCGGTCGGAATTTATCGCCACACACTTCACCAGTTCTGGGAAAGTGTAAATTTAACAAGTGTTGGCTTGAACATCCAGAATGCAGTTGGTTAAAAGCTGTAAAATAATGAATTTGAAGCACAGTGCACGCTCTGCCAGAGGACCCTCAACTTGGGCACACTTGGTGTGAAAGTGCTGGTGCTGCACACAAAATCTAAGAAATCCTAAATGAAAACATATTCTCATTCGAGATAAGCCATAGACTTTTTCTTCAGCTATCTCACAAGCTACAGCCAGCTCGACTTGCCCATCATTGATCAGGAATGAGGGAATTAACAAAAAATCAGACCAAAAGCCAGAACCGACAATGCTGTCAGTATCAATCAAGTAATTGCCTTTTTTGTTGTTGGATTGTCTGCCATTTGATGCTAGGGAGGTAGCATACATGGGGTTTTATAGACCAAAGCTGATAGATGCTGCCCCATCGAGCTGCTGGGAACTGCAGAGTCAGGTGACAGTCATTTAATTGATTCATCATTGATGTTAATTGATTTGTGCAACTATAATCCAGAAGGAAAACTGTTTAAATGCAGCTGTGATGTGTTTTAATGTCATCTAGCTACATATAGGAGCTCATGATACAGTCTGTAAAACTTGATGTTTCAGAGTTAAAATTAATCTTGATTTGTGACTACATTTTTCATTTCTTTGTCAATAATCTTACAATGTTAGAATGAATATCCCAACCAGGAATAGAACTGAGATTAATGGACATAGACTCATGCTGTCAGACTGATCCTCACAGATCATTCAATGAAATATACTGAATTGTAAAATGATGTAAGCTGCTTCCTCTGTGGTGTCTAAGTGGGAATGATTTCCTCCCTGGTGGCCACAGTACCAGTATTATTGCTGGCTGACTGGCTAATTCAATATACTGTAGAAGTAGGCCAGAAGTAGGTGTATAAGTAGGAAGCGCTCCCAGTTCAAACTCACCTTTTCAACAGCCATTAGTTATAGGTGTGCTGGTTTTGTGAGCCATCAGGTTGCCTCTGGACTGAGCACTTAACAAGGCTCAAATTGAATGGTTGTTCTTTTTAAGCTCTGACAGCCCAGCAACACTTATCAGGCTCCTTAAATCTACTTGTGGCTCGTTGTAGAAACTGACTGGTGGGGTTTTTCCATTGGATTTAGCCCTTCAAATGAGATGTTTGTCTGACTAGGGGAGTGTGAGCTCGTTAAGGATATTCCCCCTGCTTTCCCAGGACCTTAGCCAGGAGAGCACAAGATCCGAGCAAATCTACCGAGTCGATGAGACTGAATGAGGAGATGGAACAAGAGTGAATTAAAAGGAGGGATTCGCATGTTCAGAGTGTGTGTGGTCCAAATAGGATTTGTTTTCAATGAGGGACAAGAGGCAAGGATTTGTTCCTCCCCTGTAATGCCTCTGAAGTGCAAGTCCAACTCTGCAGTTGCAGGCCAGTGGGTCATCACGGAAGGAGGAAGGGAAGACATTAATAGGGCATGTAATTCTGTGAGGACAGGAGCTTCTCACAGTTGGGGAGGCTGAACACCACACAGTCACCCTCCACTGCCACCTTCTGGCTATTTGGCAAGGAGGAACTGTCTGCGATCATGAAATTACGTCTCTGATGGATGTTATGTCAAATTCTCAAAATATTTAGTATTTATGCCGATATAATATTTCTTTTACATCACCCGTTATCATTTAAATAAACAAAAAAACAAAAAACAGAGTTTGTTTTTAACTGAGACCTCAGGCAACTAAAACAAAGTAGACATAATACCTTTTTTTTTCTTTTTACATTTTCACACTTATGTAGGGGACAGAAAGTGAGGTGACACTGGCAGCTTAATTTCCTCTTTCCTTATGCATGAAGTGCTGCTGTCTGGGTATTTCTCCTTCTTAAAGTGTGATGCAGTTGCACCGCCCAAAGCATGGTTATTTTTGATGAATTATTTGAGCTTTGTCTATGTCATGATTGTCATAATTGTGGTTGTGAATTATTTTAACACACAAACTAGTGTTGCAGCAGACTTTATGACAGTGGATGCTTCTCTATGGTAACACTTCTGATCTTGACTTGACTTCTCCGATTCTGCCTGTCAAGATAATTATGTTACCGACTTTTCATACATATCTGATAGATTCATCGTTATATGGACATAGCCTCAGATATGACCCATGATCACTTTTAAGATTGACTATATTTTCGTTTTCCGGTCAAAATCATTTTCAATGGGAGCGCTAGGGGCAATACTATAATTATACTATGAAAAATAGCTATTTTTGATACACTAAGAAGGCTCGACACAACATGAAACTTTGCTCATAGTATCACCTGGGTCTCTATACGTGAACTCGATTGAGACCATTATTTGTGTACACAGAGTTTACTGAAAAGAAAGTTTTTAAACAACTCCTGTTACCAGTTGTTTTTCAGCTCGCTAGTGCGAGAAGTGTCCATCTCCAAATGCGACATAACATGGAGGAGAGTTAAGGTGGAACGCTACAATCTTCCAGCAACAGCTATCCACGCAAGATCTCACTTGACTTTTCCGGCTTTTTATTTTAGCATTGTTTGTTATATGAGGCTCCTTTTTCAACTTAAAGGTCAATATTATGACAAATGACAAAACAACAAATTGTCTGTGCGTTTATTTTGAACTAAGCTTTAGGAGCGTTCCACCTTAATTCACCTCCATGTTTCGCATTCGGACTAAATCCAACTCATACTGTACAAGTGAGGGGGACACACATTGGAGTTCCAACATGTGAGCAGTGGAAATTGCTGTCTTTGTTAATTTTTCCATATGCTTGTCTGTGTCGTTACTATCTCGGTACATCCAGTGTGTCAGCACAAAACGTGATACTGCAGATCGCATTTGAAAAAAAACAATCCATCTCCTCCCTCCCCCTGTTTAATAGCTTTTGCACAAAGTGAAGTACCACCAGTGATTTAAAGTAATTGCCCCCTTCAGAAGTAGGAAAAGTTAAACACAAACCAAAAGCCGTGTGGAAAATGTAGAAACAGTTTCAGTTGGAAGAGAAAGCCTGTGATGATGAGATACCAATATGCTGCTCATGTTGTCAGTGTGCTTTAATGGATTGGAGTGCAACACATCAAACATTTCCCCCCATTCACTCACTGATGATCACAGATATTATGATGAATGCGGACACAGGTACAACAGGGCAGAATCAATACTCATTTCTATGGTGTTGGATTGCTTGTGTCGGCTGTAATCACTGCTTCTCACACTTGCAATCTTGCCTCAAGGTGTTTGTTTGTCTCTACAGCACACTAGCCCAGGTCTCTGGAGAGTGTGTATACTGTATGTATACTCTTTGTGTGTATTTGTGTCCTTCACAGTCCATGCATCAGCTCATTTCTATCCAGAATGCTGCTGCTTCTGCTGCCATTGTAAACATTGACTAATTGGCCACACTGAGCAGTCTCATGTCCTCACTTAGCCCCGTTTTGAAAAAAGCTGGCTGGAAAGATCTGAGATCTAGAAGCATCTGGGTGAGTGACTAACAAGTAATTATGAGTAAAATGGTGGATAAACCTCCAGTTGGTCAAATAAACCAAATCAAACAATCTAAAATGCATTCAGAATTGATTATATTATAAAATCCACAATTCTATGACACCTTTGTTGGTGTGTAATGATGCAATTTTTGTGAATAAAAGGAGATACACTGAGTTTACCATCCATGATATCTGCGATTACAACTGAAATAGCCTATTTAATGTTGTGCCGTTATTCCATCTAAATGTACAAAAAAATAGTTTTTTTTCTTACATGTAGTGGTGCTGTTGTAAAGCATTTAATCTCGGGATCATCTGATTATTGCCCTGGCTGATTATTGTATCCAATATTCTGAATCTTTCGCATTATCGGCATCGGTTGTCACTTTGCAGCTAAGGCTTTTCTGTAGGGGAAAAGATGTGGTTCTTCTTTCGAGGTGATGGTAGTACCCTCTGACTGTTGATGTGGTTGGTTGAAGTCAGCCACTGATAGACACTGTAGTTCAATTGATCACCTGGCAAGCATTAATGTTATCAAATAAATGTAGTGGAGTAAAAGGTGCAATATTTGTGTCCAGAAGTGAAAGAAAAGTAGTAAAAACTTATACTTGGTTTCCTTGAGTGAATTGTACCTATCACGTTCCATCTTTGGTTATTTTTAATTTAATTTAGTCAGTGATTCAAGAGGGCATCGGTCCACCAATTTGTTCCCAACTCCTGAATGAAATGTCTCAACACCTACTGAATGCATTGCCATGAAATTTAGATGGATTGTAATAAAGTTGGCGGTTCTGTGGCTTTTCATCAATATTATCATTTTATTAACATGTGCCATGCAATGACACTCAGCATGCCAACATTTAACCTGTCAGATGGGGCCCTGGATGTATAGGCCAAGCATTCGCACCAGTTGGCCAAACAGATGAAGCCCCAGCTAGCTGCCTACCCTCAGATTAACTGGTGTCAATTTGGCGGTGGTTGCGAGAGTTCCATAGCATGATAACTGAGGAAGGAGAGAAGGGCTTGTATGGCTGCCTCAATATTTGCATATTTATTATTACTTGATCTTAAACAAAGTTTATGCATGTTGCTGATTTTCATCCTAACTCACAGGTGCAATTCCCATCAGCCCCAGTTGTGATTGGTTTTTAAGTCCTCAAGAACCAGTTTTGCATAACTGTTGTTAAATTAAAAGGTCTTTGAATCTGTCCTGAATAATTCTGTTTTCATAGTCTTGTTTGATGTTACATTGGAATTCTGTGCTTTTCCAGTTGTCAGACATATTTTTCCAGTCTGTGTTTTGTCTCTTGGCTGCCTCTTTGGCGTGATTGCTGCTTGACCCCATCTAGTTTGAATGCGAAGGACTATAAATTCACATTTAAACTCATGGAAAAATTTGACCACCAGTCTCTGGCTATTTTGGCCCCATTACAGCAGTATCTCTGCTAACTGAATTATCACATTCACTATGTTGACATGACGCTCGCTGGTGACCACAGGACGGCCTCTCTCTCTCTCTCTCTCTCTCTCTCTCTCTCTCTCTCTCTCTCTCTCTCTCTCTCTCTCTGCCAACCATGCTGCATGCCTCTAATCACACTGGAAACACAGGGCACTCATTGTTGAACGCCTCCTCAGCTTGTGGCCAGTGCTATTTTCTCTTCTCAACATGCCTTCACTGTCGGAAAAAAACACCTTGTTATTTTTTTGTATATGTTTGTTTGGCCTCCTAAAGCACTGCTCATTACTTCCCCCCTGAGCCTTGTATCCCATTACGAATGCCTTGTATCAAGTCAAGAGTGCACTCTGTGCAGGATGCAGGATTGGGTGTAATTCTTATCTTGTCCAATAGAGGGGAGCCATGTCCCAGGATTTAGTCTTGTGGTCAAAGGATTCTTTGTGGTTACTTTTCTCCCCCTTCTTCTCTTTGTCAAGCTGGAAATGATTGAATGCTTTAGCTTTGACCTCATTGAAATCACCAGATTCTGTGTGTCTTCCATGATAAATACAAGACTTGCTGTTTTTTGTGATTCAGATATTCTCTTTCACCACTTTTATTTTGACCCTCTTCTGTAAAAAAAATGAACCTTTGGAGAAGGGCCTTCTGATTTGGTGCTTGGGGGTTAGACAGACCTCTCTGTAACCGGAGGGTCGGAGGTCACTAGATCGATCAGAGCAAGAGCCACATGAGGGTCAGTCAAAATAAAATTGCCTGTCATAATACTTTCTGAAAGGCAACCCTGAAATATGATTTACTAACTGCCAAGCTCAATCTGTAATAATGTCTGGTATTTAGTTTAAATGATTTATAGATTCATAGACTTTTCTATATCGCCATACATGCTAACACCACCAGTGTTGCACATGAAAAAAAACACATTTATGCATGCAGAATAGTATACACATGAGCAAAAAAAAACCTCAGATGGGCTTGATCTGGGAAGGATCTCTCTGGTTCAAAGGCTATCATAATCCATTAAAAAAGAGAAAGAGAAACACGATTATTAAAAGAATGGCAAAGAGAGAAAGAATGGTCATCATAATTAAATGATGAGAATCTGGAACCAGCAAATGTTTGACATTTTTGGTTGAGAAATGACTGCAACAATTAATTGATTATCAAAATATTTGTTGATTTATTTTCTTTAAATTCTCTTTCAATAGACTAAACAACTAATTGACTAATAAAATCTTCCCCTTGGAATTGTAGTTCAAGACGTCTCTAGAGGGACGCATGATTCATAAGCAAAATGGAAACCAGTCGCTTAGATTTGTGTATCTGTTACATCCTTTACTGATTTTACAGTACATAGATCACACAGACAGTGTATTTTTCAGTGAAGGGTTGATATCAGCATCTGTCCCAACCTCCAGTGGCGAGGTGAAAGGGTGTTTAGAAACAGTCAGCCATTTTGTGGGTCAGTTTGATGTTAATTGTTGCCCACGTGTGATAGAATCCATTTAAACCTGTCAGCCCAGCAAAGTAGCTGAGGTCAGAGTGCAGGAAGAGAGGGTGAAGGTCACCTGCTCATCAATTAAACACACTCAGCTAATGAGCTCTCACTCACATTCCCTCTCTCTCTCTCTCTCTCTCACTCACTCACTCACTCACTCACTCACTCACTCACACACACCTGCTTTAGCTTGCAAAGTGCACACATTCAAACATATTGCTGTAGAATGCGTTCCCCAGAGTAATGAGGCACAGAAAGTGCAAGCTGCTTACCTGTGTATGTCTGGATGAATTACGAGCACTCAACACTGACCAGTAACGGTGCTGTGCTGTGCTGTGTGTGTATCTGTGTGTTTGTGTGTGTGTGTGTGTGTGCATGTGTGTGTGTGGTTATATCTTTTGCCGCTGGAAGAAAGCAGAGTGACAGGACACGAATAAAAACTGGAATGGTTCAAGGCAAATGCCATGAGCAAGACTGAAAACTGTGATTCAGTCATTCATCTTCATGTCTAGTTATTAGACTTTATAATGGCAGAAGTGTGTGTGTGACATGTCAGAGAAGGAAAAGCACAGGTGTAATCAATAACATTCTTAGAGGCTGCCTGCATTGCGCTAATGTGAGCCAGTTCCAGGACCTTGTATTGTGCAGACTGGGTCACTGTCATGGCTTACTGGGACACTTAAATAGAACACATCTTGTAACTAAGTAAATGATCCAATACACTACTGAAAATTAGATATTTCCCATGTATGCACTAACCTTGATAGAACTGATTGATGCACCTATTTGATAGAATTAACTGCAAACTAGCCTTAAGCTGGATGTTTTATATTTTTAAGAGTTAGTCTTCTATGGTTCAATTGATTGATTTCATTTTCGTGTCCTCATGCATGCTGGTTACGTGCTCATTTATGCTCAACGTTAGATTCACAAACAGATACAGACAGGGCCTTCTTTCTGTATTCCGCATTATTTTTGTTTGTGAATGTTCCCTGTGGTCTCATCAAAAAAATAGATAATCAGTGCTTTATAAGTATGCTCATAATGTGTTAGAATGCATTATAGATGTAGGCTTCATAGAAAGTATTACCATTTTTTGCAGGATGGTGAAGGAAAACATGTTTTCTGCTAAAAGCTAGAGCAGAAAAGATCAGTACCAGTTCTAAAAATGTGTACGTATGTCATTGACCTGTTATTGATGGCAACCCACTTCAGTGCTTTTACACTTATATAAACAATGTAAATGACCTCTGAGCACTTGCAACTCAACCTCCATGACCTTTTTATTTTTGCGTGTGTGAGTGTGTGTGTGTGCAGGTTTACATCATGTATCCACAGGCTATGTCATGTAGTCTGAATTGCAGAGTCCCATAGGCGAGTGAGTTCCATATGGAAGTCCGTAGCAAAGAAAATGAGCTGCTCTAAGGGAGACCTGGGGCTATCAGTATGTCAATCAATCTGTACAGTGACACACGCATGTGCACAGACATACACACAAAATTTAACGTGAGCCACTTTGTGTGTGCACTTGTGTTTTGCCACTCGGGGGCAGCGTTTTCTCTGCAGACAGTCGCAACAAGGCAAGCGTCAAAGAGCGGCGTCACTACTGTTAAAGTAGCAGCATCTTATTCGTCACACACACACACAAACAAACACAATCCACTGTGTATGCATTTGTCTACTTGTGTCGGTATGATTGTGCGTTGTGGCTTCACTTGCGTCAGTTGTGTGCCAATAAGCAAATGTGCAATGTGGCCTCTGTGTACGTGTGCATATGCGCGTGTTTGCACGCATAAACCCCGTCTCTCTCCCCAGCATCCACCAGGCAGTGAGGAGAAGTAGGCCGCTTAAAGATAGCTCCCGGCAGCCTCAATACCGGCTCCCAAAATATATCTGCTCATGAGAGTCATCATCTCTCTCCCTCCCCCTCTTTCTTATTCTTCTTTTTTGCTCCCTCTCCTTTTGAAAATGGAGCGAGCATCAGGCTTTGAATTTGCAAATTGATAGCCTCAGTTAATATCCTGAGGTGTGAATGTGTGTGTGCGTGTTTGCACGTTCATTGCATGAATAAGATTTTCCATTTTTTTCGGGGGTCTTATGTGTCACTTGGAAGTTATCCCCATGGAAAGATGACATCAGGATTGTACCAAAGCGTCCAATGAAATTAGGGGGGGGCGTTCATTGAAGAGCTCACATGACATTCCCACTGCTCTGACCCACATCTGTACTTAAAGCTACTACATGTAACTTTGATATTTTGCTAATTTTATCCACAAAATATGTGTGAAAAATGTAATTATCTAAAGAAAAATCTGCTCCTGCTTCTTTTACCTGGCTAACGTACTACTCACTGTAACTTTGTCTGAGAAGATGTACACACAGGCTTTTCCAGTCTGCATGCAGACACTAGGCAGATGTAAGATCTTGATGGTCTTGTTTGCTTATGTGGGTCATATAAAGGCGTCAGTGTTAACCTGAGACTGTTTAATAACCAGTTAAAAACTCCTTGTAATGGGCTTTAACGATTAATTGAGTAATCGATTAGTTGTCAAGTATTGAATTAACCTTCAATTATTTTGATAATCGATTAAACAGTTTGAGTAATGTTTTACTTTTTTACCTTTGTTTAACTGATTAATTCTGATTCAGGTTTTAATTTGAATATTTTATTTGTTTACGGTTAATGTGGTTTGATATGGTTAATGATAATGGTTAGATATGGTTTCTGTGGTTTCTCTCCAATTTTGGGGGGGTTTCTTATTTCCTGCTCCAAGGGGTATTTCTAGAGAGTTTTTCCTTACTCACATCGAGGGTCTGTGGTAGGAGGATGGCAATGTGATTGCGATTTTGAGCTTTATAAATAAAACTGACTTGACTTGACTTGACTTGACTTTGATTTTCTGGTTCCTTCACTTCTGTAAGACAGAAAACATCTTTGGGTTGTGTACAAAACAAGACATTTGAGGACGTCATCTTGGGCTCTGGTAAAAAGTGATGGCATTTTTCATATTTTCGGGAAATTTGAAAGACCAAACAACTAATCATCTAATTGAGAAAAATAATCATTATTTGCATTCCTAATCCTTGGGTTCTGCTCAGAAAACGGGTGAAAATCACAATCACCCTAGGCTCTTTAAATGCCTAATTTTGTCCAAAAATGGCTCAATTTAGAATGATAAAGAATAGCAGAAAATGCTCACATTCGAGTGGCAGGGAGATCATGATTGTAAACAATGCATCGATTCATTAATTGGTAAGGTTGTTGATGTTGGATTTTCTGTGAAACAGCTAAAAGATGAAGAGCCCAAATGCTTTCAGCTTCTGTCTTTAGTTGATGTTTGTCTTGGCCTCATCTTGTGTTTTCTTCCCTACACAACCCAATAACATGACAATCAGATGAATTAGTGCACATTTGCAGCTGGTATATGAATTCCTTTACTCATGATCGTTTGTGATGTCTTTTTCCTGCATTATAACCAGTGAGTGCCGAGACAGACTCCAGTCCCCTCCCCCACTTCCCATGACCCCGAAAAAACTGCGTATGGAAAATAAATGAATAAAAAGTCGAGTGCACCCTCTCACATTAGCTCAATATTCCTCTTGCTGTGTGCTTGCACGGAGACCCAGTGTGTTCTTTACCCCCCATTGGCCCACATCCACAGAGAATGAGGACAATAGTTTGGCTCAGAGACATGTGTGCCTAATGTAGTCCTTTTATGTGGGAAAGTGGAACTGTACGGAGATGGCAGAGAAAGGGGATTACTGTGTTCCTGTTTCCTTTCTGTTCCTGTCTCATGCGTCTGATAGCTTTCAGATATACGGGGTTTGTACCATTACCATTAGAACAATTTGTCAGACATTTTATTAACATTGAACCTGCACCAGCTTGTGCATAATCTCTTACTCGAATACATCTTTATGTGGCTGGTTAATTATTCAGCATCATCCCATAATGATTTTTAGGGGAACTGAACAATATCAACTAACCACCTTCGTCTTTGTTTTATAAAATTTATATTTTATAAAAATTTGCAAATGAAGATTTTATTGTTTACATGTAAGCGTCAAAGTAGTTAGCAATTAATATTAATTTGATTGACTATTTGATTCATCAAGCAATCATTGCATCTTAAAAAATTGGCCTCTATATCACTATACATTTTAAAATTGCCACTGTGGTATCTATCAGGATATCGTTCTAGAGTATCGGAATTTGTATTAGTTGTCAGTGGACATCTCTAAAGTAATGTTAGCTAATGTTGCTCTTTGTTCGCAGAGCAGAAAGAGAGGCAAGAATGTGCATAAAGTAACATCCTTTGGACTGATGTGGAAAATCTTACCTGAGTCCGTTAGGAAGAAATCCGCAGTCCAGCAGCATTAAACAACCCAAACAAATTGTCCACAGGCTTTTACAGGCAACCAAATGAGATGGGGACGCCTTTTCACGTCTTTCACATGTTACAGTAAGAAACAAAAATCACAAAAAGTGATTTAATGTTGTTTAATCTCCTCTCATGGCAATCTATGTAATTGTATTATCAACTTCTTAGTGGTTCTAGAATAAAAGGAGGATCACAAAAGTCAGAAGGATTAATCTTCAGGGCATTCTGAAGGTTTGTTGTAAATTTTTATTGCAATCCATCCAATCACTGTGTAGATATTTTGGTTTGGACGTGTGTTGAACCAGCTGACTGACATTGCCATCCATGGAGCCATGTGACCAGTATGGCTGATGACCATTTAGGGGAATTAAATACCTGATAAAACAAGATACTTCATCACACTAATGGAAAATCCGGCAAATCTAGTATTGCCATGAAGCAGCCATGCTTATTAATTTGCAACATTACCCACGATGACCTTAAACACACAGAGAAATTAAAGGGACAGCTACCTCTTCAAAATCATCTCATGGCAGATCCTGCCCAGCGTCACCTATCTCTATCGATCCATATACATTTGCTCTCTAAATCTCTTGTTGGCTAATTTCAATGACTCAAGTAAAGGAATAACCTGTAGATACTGTATATACTGGTACTGTACGTGTTCCCCCTGTTCACCCTCTGAGCGACTAGTCAGTCACATTAACCTCAGGATGCCCCTTAAACCCCCACTGTGCATTTTCAAACACGCACATCCATATAGATGCGCACACGTACACCCACACACTCACACACTCACACACTAATATTGAGGTCAGACCGAGCTATGGAGACAGACCCCCATCATGGCAACACCCTCTGGCTACCTCTCTGTGAGCTGTTCACTCATGTAGAAGCAGACCCATCTGCCCTGAGAGATGGCGAGAAAAATAGAGACGGACAGGATGGAGGCAGGAGAGAAACACACACACACACACACACACACACACACACACACACACACACAAACATCAGCATCCAGCCTGCGAAAAAGGCAGAGGTGGAATGGGGTTTTTTTAGAGAAAAGGAGGGGAGGATGCCAGATAGAGAGAAGAGGGGGGGAAGAGCAAGGCAGATCTGTGCGGCGTTGCCCTGAGATACAGGATGTCGTAATAAGGCAATTGGAAGAGAGAGAGAGAGTGAGAGGGAGAGAGAGAGAGCGAGAGAGACTAAATTCAGAGGGGAAAAGGGGGAGGAGAGTGCACCTCAAGGAGAAAGGCATTAATTTTCCTGTTGCCGTGACAAGCCGACACCCCTCTGCCTGTGCGCAAAGTGGAACACTCCAGCTCGCTCTGGGCTCTGTTGTTGTGCAGAGCTGCAGAAGGCCTGACAGAGCCAGCAGACAGAGAGAGGAGGAAGGGAGGGATACATAGACGGAGGCAGACACACACTGTGGATCGAGAGCCTGTGTATTCAACTCATCGGCCAGTTCAACCAGCGACACCAGAGAGGAAGGAAACAAAGTGAAGAGAAAGACACAAGCGGAGCCTCACTGGGAGCAGGGAAAGTGAAAGAGAGAGAGGCAAGGTGAAAGAGGAGAGGGAAGGAAGGAAGGAAAGGGAGGGAGGAAGGAGGCTGGGGCATGAGGAGGGGCGCCCGACTGACATTGCTGCTCTCTGCTATCTGCTCGCACACACACACGTTGACGTAGGCAGACACACACGTTCAGCCAGATTGTGCACTGCACAGTTGCTGCTCTTTTTTTTTTTCCTCTCCTTTCGCCGGAGTCTCGACCTCCATCCTTTTCTTCTCCTCTGAGCAAGAGGACAAGAGAGACAGAGAGAGGAGGAAGAGGAGGAGGGAAAAGGACAAGGAGGAGGAGGAGGAGGGGAGGCAATAACCCTCTCCTCTCCAGACACACAGCAGAGAGAGATAAGGAGAGAAGAGTCAAAAAAAGAGAGAGAGAGAAACAGCAGCTTTCTGTTCTATTTCGCCGTCTCCTGTGGTCCCTCGGCCAGCGAGCGGCTAACAGGCACCGCTCATGTCCGTGAACTCGGAGAAATCCTCGTCCCCCGAAAGGTAACACCTCCATCCCCCCTCGTCTCCTTGTCATTTCATCCCCATATGTCTGTGTCCTTCTCTCTGTCTGCTATTCTCTAATCTTCCTCACCCCGCCAACCCCTCCTCAGCACCTCCGTGTTTTGTGTCTCCTATCTTTCTGTTTCTCTTTCTGCACCCGTAGCTGGTTTTCTTCCATTGTCTGGGTCACAGCGAGGGAAAAAAAAAACGCATTAGTTCATTGTTGCATGGTGCTGTAACGTGCTACAACAGAACATACTGTACATGTACATCACATACAGTACACAGCATCATCCTGAAGCACAATTCACCTCGCGCACACTTCAATTGCCTCCTTAAGGCCAAAACATCTCCTGTGACAACAATAACAAGGACACCACTCACACACAGACACATACTGTCTCTTTATGGCGCTGGAGCTTACACAGCAAGAGTGTCAACACACGTCAACATTAGCACAGCCAGCAGCAGCAGCAGCAGCGGCGGCAGCAGCAGCGGCAGCAGCAGCAGTAGTGCATCTCAGCACCGATGCAAGACAACAGCTTTCCACATGACGCACCTCAGTGCATAGCATTACTGAACAATGGCACCTCTGAACACAACTTCTACACAACACACACACACATACTGGCGTCTAAATCAGGAGTTCGACCAGCTGAAAGGGCTGCAATGCATCGTTGATTTACATACTGTGAATAAGCATGGATAGCAGAGGCGCAGGCATTATGAGTCACGTGGCGGACTGTGGCTAATTGAAAATACATAGAGACAAAGACACACACACACACACACACACACACACACTAGCATCATTTTAAATTGTCTTGACACGATTTTTCACACTGCATGGCCGACACCTGTATCTACCTACTCTTGTTATTCAATAGAGATTAATAGCCTTTTGTCATTTCGACTTAATTATGCAATAATTAGGCCCACTAATGCAGCCTTACAAGACTGCACTAAGCACTATTTCCTTTGCTATGTTCCTGATGTAGGAAATCTCTGACTAAGTGACTTATAGTTCTGGGAGTCACTTCAGTCGTCACTCAGTCGATTCAGGAAGCACTGTCTTTTTATGGAAAAAACAGTCGAGGAGAGAGACGCTGCAGAATAAAGGCCCTCTTGTTGGTATTTTCCTGCTCTGTTATGAGCAGCGAATCTCAAAGTCATGATGTTTGTCCAAACCTCTTTTCCTGCATGCGTAAGAGGCCCGTATCCATTCAGATCTATTTGGACCAAGCCCACATTCCTCTTTGTCAGTGTGCAAATGCGGAAAGAGCTCTATTTGATGGGTGCTGGAGGGCGAGGAGGAGCAGGCAGACTGGATGACTCAGGTAGCCACTGATGCTGTGCCAAGTACGATCAGGCAGAGCCGCTGCCGTTCACACAACTGAGCGCCAGGCCCCAGACTGGCACTCTCGAACACGGCGCAGTGGGCACACAGATAGGCAGAAGTAAATGGGCAGTAACAATATCAGGCGTTATTACATGGGCAGTTGGGCACAGAGGAGAGCGGCGTGGCATTGGCAGTTTTGAGTGGACGTGAAGTGAGGTTTAATTTGGAAGTGCAGGCAGTAGCAGTCGAAACAGATACATACCAAGGGTAAATGTAGACACGACACGTGCTCAGATGAGACACACAATAAATATAGAGTATCATCTGGCTGCCCTGGCGTGGTGAGGTTTGTGGATTTCAACACTGTGCTAGTTTTTTTCCCCTCATCTGTTTTTTGGGTCACAGTTGTCTGTCTGTAATTAAGAATAATGCAGCGGTCCCTTGTTGCACAGCAGGTAACAACAAAGGGCTACACTCGTACACACGCTGCTGCCCTCTTTAACGGCTGCAACGTCTCATATGACAGCTGCAACAATGCGGAGCAACTGCCTGTCTTTTCCATCTCAGGTTGACTAATCTGGAAGTAGCTTAACAGAGGTGTTGGTATAACTAGTCATGAGGTTTTTGTCTCAGGTCATAAATACCTGATGACGCTATCAAACTCAGGAGTCGGCTAGCTGCTAATGCCCCTACACTAACATATGTGTTTGAATGCCACAAGCTGAGCCGTGTGAAGAGGATCAAAGGGGAATCTGCAGATTTGCGAGTGTTACGTGGCCTTTTGGCTGCATACACGAAAATACCAAACACATCAGTCACTACTTCATTAAAATATAAACACGTGCGACATATTGTTTTTCATTCGCAGCAGCACATGAAAGGCAAGGAGTATGTTGGAAAGATCAAACTGATGCAAGTAGTTAGTCTGTGTAAAGATGGCAATACAAACAGAATCCTGCTGCACTTCTTTGTTGATTAATGAATTAGCAAGTCAACGGAAAATGACTCATCAATTGCTTTGATAATCGATTAATTAATTTGATAAATTGCAGTCATTTATCAAGCAAAAGTGGCAAATATCTGCTGCTTTCAGCTTCACTTTCTGTTCTGTATCACTGAATGGAGCCCTTGTGATGAGTTTTTGTGACAAAAATAGCTTAATGGAAGATTTTATTGTTAATAAGTAATTGACATTTTTCGCACTTTTATCCTGGAGTTACACACCTTAACTTGATAATTTGATTAATATAATGGAAATAGAATTAAGGAATATTTGACCACTGCATGTTCAAGTCCTTGTTTTAAGTCCATCAAGCAAAATATCCAGCTTTTGCTGGTTGATGCTTCTTGAATTGAAAGATTTGCCGCTTTTTGGTGTCATTTACTTAGTTTGAAAAAAGAAGCAAAGAAATTTGACTTTTTGGAGCATTATTAACAATTTGAAAAAACACTAAACAAATGATCAATTCTTCTTGAAAATGATTGGCAGATTAATCGAAGCCTTAATAACTTGTGTTTTGCAGATAAAGCAACATGACCTAATTTGGAAGGTGGACATATTCTTTAATTGTATTTGTTGTTTATATTTGTGTATGGACTATAATGGGACTGTGTTTTGGGACATATCAGCACAATTTCTCTGTCTACAACACCATCTGGGCCCCAGGCACTGTGCACACACACACTGACATGCACACACGCAGATCTGGAGTGACTCATTACGGATGTGCAGTAACATGTTTGTCAACAATAAGGCAGAATGGATTGGATACTTTCTGTGTGTTAAACCAAAAGGATGGATGGAGTCGGGGCCTGAAAAGAGCAAGAGGCGACACTGTGACAAATTCCTCTCGGAGCACTCGCATTAGGAAGACGATCCCTGTTGTGTAACTTGGCACTTGAGGCATGGCGGAGATAGAGATGGATGGCGGACAAGAAAGTGTGTGTGTGTGTGTGTGTTTTGACATCCTCGTTGCATGTGAGTAGCTTTAAGCGTCTTTCTGTGGGGTGATGGCGCGTCAGTAAACTTTTGGTCATAACCGACGCTGTTGGGCGGAGGGCTTATGTCCCTTTGAATAGACTTTCCTTAAGGATTAAACGAAGTTGAACAAATGAACACCGAAAGGTCAAGAGTTTACCGCCTTTGTTGCAAAGCTCGCTTGTAGCTCTTGTGGCTGTCGAGAGACAGGAGAGCTGAGACGTGTTGGATGAACTTCGCTGTCTTTGATGCTGATTACCTCACCTCTAGTCTGTGTGTATTCTGTGGTCCGTGTGTTTAAAGTGTAGTGTTTTGCTTAGAGGAGCTGTTGAAAGAGTCATGTCCACTTCAAACATGACAGGTGGGTTTATTGTTAAATTAGCAGGTGATCCATTTACATAATTTGAGTGTTGCTGTACGTGGGGGTGTGAGTGTGCATCCGAACCTTCCTTGTAACTATGAATGGGTGATGCATGATTTTCACTGCGATTACTGAAGCTGCCACTCCTCACGGATGCAGAAATGGAAGAGAAGAGGGAGGCGGAGGAACGAGAGAGAAGGATAGAAACGGGAGGACACAAGACAGATGACGAGAGATGAAAGGTAGCGTCACAAACAAGAGCCAGATTGATGGGATAAACGTTGTCGCCCACGATGTGATAATAGATAAAGGAGGTCAGGAGGAGCAGCAGCATTTCCAACAGTACCTACATTTTTTCCATCTTGTCTCCTCTTTCATCTACTTGACACCAGTTGAAACACAGGTCACAGGATACATCCAGCTACACAGCTTCCTTCCTGCTTCCTTTTTTTTCTCTTTATGTATCGTTCACAGCTCCTTGCCGCTAAAGTAATGTATGATCAATCTGACAGTCTTTTTCCAATTAATTGGTTAATCTTTTGGATAATATGAAAAGTAGCCAAGATATCAGCCTGAATTTTTGAGAAATTAAGGAATCTCACTGAGATTTCTGGATCCGCACCTTTATATGGATCTGCACCAGAAGTTAATGGGGTCTATTCTGGACCGAGATCCATCCTCCATCCAAGTTTGATGGAAATCTGTGGAGTAGTTTTTTCTTAATCCTTCGGACAAGGTTGAGAACATAACCTAATAATAAAAAAATGTCTATCACAAATTTCCAGAGCCCAAGATGATGTCTTAAAATTCCTTGTTTTGTCCTAAAATATTAAATTTTGAGCAACACTGATGTGGTTATTCATTTTTCAAGCAAAAATACCAAATATCCGGCCTTTCAAATGTGAGGATTTGTTGCTTTTGTCTATCATGTTTGATGGTAAATGAAATATCTTTGGGCTTTGGGCTGTTAGGCGAACAAAACAAACAATTCAAATACGTGGCTTTGGGCTGATGTAAATTGTGATTGGCATTTTCTTTGTTTTTAGGTATTTTGTGCTCTTTCAAGCAGAATAAGGGAGATATATGCTTATTTTCAGGTTCATAATATTATGTTGGGTAAATACCAGAATAGGTTTACATGTTTTAATACTTAAAAAATCATTGGTTTTCTCATATTGTCCAGTGCTACAGGACTGTATTCCCCTTTTGTCTAAAACACTCTGTTTTGTCTCCCATGTCTTTAAGGTTCACATTCAAACCCCAGACTGCTCTGATTGGTCAGCTCAGATAGCTATAACCCTAAAAATATATCTATAGCGGTATTAACTTTCTTTTAGCTTATTGATTAATTGTGTAATCTTTTAATGGTTAATGAAATCTGCATGTTAGAAAAGGCCAAAACAGAGCTGAACAAGTTTGAACGTGGGCGAAAGAAATGAGGAAGGACAAAAGGGCAGACAGAGCAGACGAGGAGGCTGTGTGAAGTATTGGAATGTGTCCAGTCGGTCAGAGAGCCAGACCGATGCAGCAGAAAACATCCAGCTCTGGCAGAAACGTGTGATGGCAGCCATCACATTCACACAGTATACATGCAGCTTCGACTGACCTATATGGCCTCCACCATCTTCTCTGGTCAGACCCACATCGCTGCAGACACACACAGGGCACAGAAACACACACACAGACACGAGCAGTCCCAGCCATGCAGCGACATGACAATAGCTAATGAAGCGTGGCAGGGAGCTAGCTAGCAAACTAGCTGGCCTGCCCTGCCTGTCTGGCTTTCTGGCCTCCATTATCCCCACCAGCCCCCCCTCTTATGTCTGGAAAGAAAAGATGATTGCGTCTACTTTCTCTCCTGCCACCTCTCTTTTTTCTTCGGGATGGACAGAGAAGGAGACTTCATCCTACATGCTGCCCTTTGTATCCCTCAGAGGCTTTAATTGACATAGTAATGGTAAATAAAAGTGTCCGTGGGTGCACATGTTGGCAAAACTTTCATCTTTCAAAGACTTGCAAACAAGTCTAACCTGACTGCAAAGAACAACATTGTCCCCACAGACAAACGCAGAGAGTTTCCACCCTGCCCAATGAAATCCTGTGTGGTTAATCAGTAATAGGAATCACTGAGTCAAACATCTATCAGCAAGGAACAAGACACCTCAAGTGTAGCATGTCAAACGCAAATTGCCATGGCGATACCCCCAAGGAGTGGGTCATGTGATCTGGGCCTCAGGCACCTGATCTGCCATTGGTGCTTCGGCTCCCGGTTGTGGTATCAGTCAGTGCAGCATAGGGTCAAAGGTCACAGTGTGGTATCAGTAGATGAAGATCAGAATGGATGAAACATGTATGCACCGCAAGGCGATGCTAGTAGTGTAGAATATCCTCTTTTTAAGTCCCATATCATATGAAAAAAAAATGAAAATGCAAAAAAGATGTATAATAAATAATACATATTTAATAAATTATAAATACATATTTTAGTTAAATCACAAAACATGAGTATTCAGGCTCTGTGATGCTTCAAGCTCAAGATTATTTTGTCAGCTATATCTATGATACAGTAAGTGACTGTGCGACTACACACACCAACAGAACTACAGCACTACTTCTAGAGAAAGCCTGGATTTAAGAGTGCAAACCCTTTTCTCATTAGTTTACCTTGTAATGTAATGTAACAGCGTTCTGTCCCATTGTTGGCACTGCTGCGTTCCACTGTGAAAGTATTCCCTCGGTGAAAGCTTTGAGCAATGTACCACTAAAGTTATGTTACTTGGTATAAAAATGCGTTAGAATTTTTGCCATTGGATCCACATGACAAGTGGAAAGAGTGCCTTTCATTTCACTGGGTTCATTCCTCCACTGTTCTTGACATTGCGTGTGCTTGTGTCCAGAGCTCCCAGCCCCTTCTGACGCAGTGTGTTTACATTATACAGCATTCCAGTCTTTCCTGTCCTGCTCCGGCCATATCAAAAAACGCTTACTCTTTCCCCTCTTCTGTCTCTTCATCTCTTCAGCATCTCCTTCTGTTTCTCTGTTTATTCTCTTCTTTTTTGAACTTCCATATCTCCCCTCTGTCATCTGGGCTTGGTGAGGTCTTGAGTTGCTCTGTTGGAGCAAGATCTCATGCAACACTTTTATTATAGCTAGTGGAGGCTAAGCGCTCCTGTTTGTTGTTGTTGTGAATGTTGCTGTGAAGAATTGTCTATCGCATCTTGATAAAAATGTGCACCACACGCTCCATTTGTGCGACATCGAAACTCAAGCTAATGAAATGATGAATGCAGAGAGTAGGAATTGATAAATTGGTAGCTTGAGCTGCGCTAACTTTCCTTTACTGCAGACACGTCCTAATTGTTAACAAAAGCGATCTCATTCTGGGCCCTTAAATGTGTCATGTTTGCATTGTTTGTGTACTGACTGCGCAGGAGGAACTGCTTTTGCTTTTGATAATCGATTGTAAAAGTGCTAATAATAGACTGTTTTCCCATTATGCAACAAAAGCTTGTGAGGAAAAACATTCTCCTTTAGTTCCCCTATTTCCCTGTAAAATGTCTTTAGCTGCAGTGTGCCTAGTTAGCATGCAGCTAGGGCCTTTCCCCCTCATTACTTTACCAGCTATCTGCCATCAGCGTATTAGCCTTTATGAAGTCGACTTTGCTGCTACGACACTGTGTAAATTATACTCAGCAGAAACAGGGAAATGGAGGAAGAGTTAGAGAAGGGGGGGAGAAAGAGGCAAAACTGGAGATTTTTTCGGAGGGGAGAGATGAAACTGATGAAGTGAGAGATGCCAAAGTAGAGAGAAAAAGACCAAGATAGAGACATAGAGAGCAGAGAATAGCAAAGGACAGCTGAAACCTCAAGAGAGAGGCAATGCAGACGGCTGGGCATAGACTAGATAAAAAGAAGAACGGGGAAGGAGAGGAGAGAAGAGGAGAGGAGAGGAGAGGGAAGATGGAGGGAGAAGATAGATGGTTCTCTGCAGACTTGCGCAGTGTGTTGGGTAACGCTAGGTCACCGGGGGACTAATCTCTACTGATGCTGCAGCATTGAAGCAGAGGAATGATAATGGCCTGTTTGTGTTGGTGTGTGTGGGGAGGCATGTGTTTGTTTGTGCGGCTTTGCATATGCATGTGTGTGAAAAGATAACACGTTTGCATTGAAAGGTGCCACTTTTTGTGTCTCCTTTGTCCCCTCGTACAGTCACAAAACAAACACAAACACACAGACGCATAACCCCTCTCATCAGCGCCTTATGCCCTGTGGGACTGAGTCACTCGTCTGCTGCATAACTGAGAACAATATTCATCTGTTGTGTCTGAGAACACTGTTCAACTGTTCGAGTGTCTCGTCCCGCAGCGTGGTTAAGGGTGTGTGTTTGGGTTTTTTTTTGCGTCAGTTTTCTACATCAGTCCTGAGTAGGTGGGGCTTCTTGAGCTCTGGACCCTTGAAACGCTTCCAAATTGTCAACTTGCCAACGCTGCACACTCTGGACTCCAGTTTCACGTCAGTAAACTGCCAGGTAGAGTCTGGTAAGTAGGGCTGCAGCTAACGGTTATTTTTATTATTCATCAATCTGCTGATTACTTTCCAATTTACTAAGTAATCATTTTGTCTAAAGATTTAAATGTCCCAGAGCCCAAATTAGCATCTTCAAATGTCAAACCAACCTTTAAACCTTCATTTAATACCAAAAATGGAAAAGCGGCAAATCCTACATTTAGTATGAATTTATGAAGCTGAAACCTGCAAATGACAGAAACGATCAATTTAAGGACTAGTTGGCGATTTGTTGTCTTTCAAGCTACTTTTCTTTTTTTTTTTTTTTAAAGTGTGTCTGCCTTTTGTGATATACTGACTTGGGTGGCAACAACAACAAAGTCACATGGTATAAATACAGTACCAGAGCGGTAGGGGAGGTTGCAATCTGCACCCTCGCCGCCTCATGCCTACGCGCCAGTCCTTTAAAGGTCTGATTTGTTTTTGTTTTGTTTGTTTTTTTTGTGAAAAAATGCACGAAAACTGGTTGAAGCTTCAAATGTGAATATTTGCTGGTTCTCAGTCAGTTCAGCTCAGTCCTTCTTACCCTGCATGGAAAATTTGGCTTTCAGCTTGGCAAGGATAGACATACAAGAGCAGACTCATCGTACGGTAAACAGATCCAAAAAATAAATCACAAATGAAATCAAATGTCAAAAAGGAGTAATTCTATGATAGTAAATGAAATATCTTTGTTTTTTTAACTGTTGATCAGACATTCTCTGACATTCTATAGACCAAATGATTAATGAATCATGTTCTGCAGATGAATCTTTGAAAATAATCTCCAGATGCAGCCCTGTACAGTACTGATGATGTGCAATATAGGAATATTTTATAATTCATTTTTCATGAGAACTGCTGAAAACATAACCTGCCACTCTGTGATATATGTTAGGCTTAATCAATTAGATATTTGATGTTTTAGCTCGTTATTGTTACATAGGGCACAAAAGTAGCACCAGTCCTGAATTTGTGGTTGGTAGATTTGCAGTGGCTATGTGGTGAGTGGTTGGTAAAATATGAAAATTCACGAGCCATTTTGCCTGAGGACAGAAAAGATGATATCACACCCAACACACATACATGGATTTGGTTAATTAAGCCACTAAATGAGATACAGTCTTTTTTGGGGGGGGTAAATATCTGTTTGTGTAAAAGCTGATGCATTGAAATAGTGAGCTGAACTTTTACACATTAAGTTCTCTGTTAGCAGTAACAAAGAAGCAGATCCTCTTTATATTCACCCTTCACAAGGGGACAGCTCGTCAGGTTATGCCTTGTCCTGAAATCTCGAGTGAGCACTTTTGATCTGACTTCCCTGATGTATATGCAAATGAATACGCACATAACTGGGACAGTCAGACACGAAGAAGGAGCTTAAAGTGTAACATGTGCCGAATTTACAAGAAGGCCTAAATAATTTAGAATTTTTCATAGATAGCGTTTCACAAAGTTTATAAAGTTTCTCCTCACTCAAAAAGTCTGAAAACTGATCAAATTATAAGGGAGTCTTGGTATTTCTTCTACTTCTTTATCTCCTTGTTGTTGTTGACTGTTGACTGTTGACTGTTAAAGTGACTGTCAGTGTTTTTGTCTAAGGCTGCCATCTGCTTTAGAGCAAAACCTTTATTATTTGGGGGGGAAATTGTTGTTGATAGCTTTCAGATAGAAAAAGTTATCCTGCCCATTCAAGTTAATGCAAAAAAAAGGCTGACCTGTCAGAACCCACGAACTGTGACTGAGTCCCACGTCCCTGAACTGTGATGGTGTTCACAATATTCGTAGCCTGTCCGGCCGGGACAATTATTTTTAATTAACTCCACCCTGCACAAAACACCGCTGGTGTTCTTGGCAGTCTCATACCACTGTCACACACCATCCTGAAATTGGAGCCCCCAGTTCCACTCTGTATGTAAAGTTTCGACTGCAGACACGCTGGTATACTAATAAGCTGACATTCATATCGCATTATTAAGTATTTTTGGAAACAGTGTTGTCTGGAAGCTTAATTGACTTTGGACGTGTGTTCAGAGTGTATTTCAGGTAACGAGGCTGTGCTTGGTGGGTGATGCATTTCTGAACTCAGTGTGAGATATTATTATTATGTTTGTGCTCATTTGTGTGTAAATAGATGCACACATACTGTGTTACAGTATGTGTGTGCACTCATGCCTATATGCCTACACTTTCCAAACTCAATTGGGCATTGAGACGGATCTTTCGCAGGTGGGTGTCACAGTCCCACGTGACTTCAGCTGGAATTCAAGGGCTGGGTTCATCTTGTCCCCACTCTCTGTATCTGTGAGTCCGCAGCGGAGATCCTCAGCTTCTGTGTTCTCCATCCGTTCGTCCTTCCTACCTTCCCTCATTCTTGCCCTATGGAGTTAAGCACGGATATGACCCCGAAGAAAAAATGGGGCCTGGCTATGTGGGTGCTCCGCCTGCGCCACCGAGCCCTCCGAAACAGGTAGAGGGGGAAATAAATTGTTGAAGGGGTGCTGGATTGACGCAGCTAATAGGCAAGGTTCAAGATGGGGTGAGAGTTCTGGTTTGTGCCTGGTGATGTTAAGTTTTTACACAGTGGTGTGTGTTTTGTCTTAAGATTTTCTTTAACGAGGTATCCCTCATTTTTCTGGGTGAGAGAAAGTGAGCTTGTGGGACTTGATTGACAGGTCTAATAGGCTAAATAATTATTTTTATCGATGCACTGGTCCAAAAAAAGCCTCTGAGGCTACCCTTCCTAATTGGTGGAGATTGTTGGGGTGGGGCCTAAAAGGAATACCTGCAGACACTTCTCAGGGCAAAAAAAACCCCTCTCAATTGCGTATTTCATATAAAAAGTGCATTGTTTTAAGGAAGTTTTTTGGGCAGGATTTGCATCTGTTAAAGTCAACTGATAGGTCCATTGCCATTAAGTTACCTCTAAAGTGAGGATTTTACTTCTACATTTACTGGAATGTTGCTATACAGTGATTTTTATCTATTTGCATCCCTTGCTTATGGGATACAGCTGCAGACAATACTAAGGGCTAAAAAAAAGGGCTAGTCTTTGCATTAATAACGTCAAGAGCAATGAAATTTTATTTTCTATTGAATATTTAAAGTTTTTTTTAAATCAGTAATTAATTGACTAGTCAATTGACATACGCTTATCTCAGAAGTAAGGATCTGTACCATATCAGTATAAACAGAATATTATTGAGTTTTGAACTTTTTGTTGAACAAAACAAGAATATAATTGTGAACTTCAGCCCTAACTTGTTTTGTGTCCAGACTTCAAAAGATTTGTCTTGGTCTAGTTCTGTTTATAGATCAGTGTTTGTTTGTGGTTTCATACCAGATGAATGTATACAAAGAAAACAATAGGACAACTGTCTGGCCAGCGTTCTGTGAGGGTGGTTTTTGCATATGGAGCATATCAAAGGATTTGTTTAGAGATGTTCTTTTCAGAATGAGAGAAAAAGTATTAAGCAGTTCTACCACGCTCAAGTTAATATTTTCAAAGCATTGAATGCTTTTATTATTTTTGCTTTCTCTGTTGCTGTTGACACATTTGAACGAGGAAAAAGCATGCGGTTTGAATCCAGCCAAACCATGTATTTATTTGTGTTTCTGCACAATGATAGCCGAAAGCAGAAAACAGGCTTGGAAATGTCATACCAGAGAAGGTGTAATGATCGATGCTATTTATAAGACATCCTTCTTTGTTTTGATGCAGTGAGGTGAGTCTCAGGAACACCTCTATCTCTGAAACACATCAAAAACATAAAGTCCTTTCTTTTTCTTTCTATATAGATATTGAAGGGTATAAACTAAAACAATGAAGAAAGTATATCCAGTGGAGACCTCTGCAATTTTGCCATTCTGTGGAAATGTCATTATTGTGGTTCTGGATACGTACATAGAAAATTGTTCCACATTAAACCATGAGAGCAAACCCTCCATGTTTACTCTTCCTCCGACTGAGAAGCCTGTATTAAACCTTATTATAGTTCTGAGGCACTCATACACTATATACATGTATATAAACCTCATTAATGGTGGTCCTCTCTTGGATTGGCAGCATTTAACAGAAATGATTTAGAGCCAGAAAACTAATAACATGACGCTACTTTTTCAGGAGGATTATTGTTACCTAGCGCAAGGCTTTGCTATCAATGAAGCCCCTCGGGAGTGGTGAGCAGGCAGCAGCAGCCATGCTAATAATTAACTGTCTCAAACCATCAATTACATGATTTTCTCTGTGTTGCTTATGAGTGTGGACTTGAGCAGATTAAAGCAAAAACTGTTTTTCGCTAATATCCTCCTCAAGAATGGATTTGTGGGTTTTAGTTACTTCAGGGCATTTCAGGAGCAATGTCAATGATCATGACATTAGAGGACTTTAGGGACCCTTTAGTGCAGAATTTTACCTACTGTAAGTAAAGTATTGCTCTATTGTTGTCTGTATTTATCTTTATTTGGCATGGATTTTTTGAGAAACGTGATTTATCTTGGAAACTGTAAATGTAATAAGAAATTGCTGCAAACAAGCTGCAAAATCGGCTGCAGTGTAATCTCTGAAGGCATTTTGCCCCCTGTCATCATGCTAAAAGCACCTTTTTATTTATTTATTTTTTGCCACAAACAGGCTTAGATTATTTTAAGTGTCTGACATTTTGCAAAGGATCCCTGCAGAGATAGACCTTTTTGTTAGAGAAAAGGACTCCTTTTTATTTAACCAAGAACAGCTGCTATTGCTCTCGCCAAAGCCACCAGACTCCATTTGCAGAAACAGTAATTTTGTCGTCGTAAAACACACTTTATTCAAACTTTAATAAAAAAAAAACTAAGTAAATCTCACCAACACCAACTTTTGTTCATCTTTTACACTCTTCCAACAATCACAATCTGGAGAAGAGCGAGATGAAAGAGGGCAGATGTATTGCTGAAGCAGTGGAGGAATGAGCTAGAGTAAGTAAGTGTTGGAACTAGGAAAAATTACTGTTTCTGCAAATGTCTGGTGGCTTGGGCGAGCAGCTATTTCTGGTTAAAAAAACTGAGCCTGTCATGGGCAGAAACAAACACTTTTAGTCGACAGGCTTTTGCGGTGTGTCTACGATTGATTGCATATGGTAGTGGCTGCTGGGTGCAACATTCTCTCTTAATACTGGACCAGTTTCAAAAACTCTGTCCCCATTCTTCACTTTGACTCAAAGACATGGAAAAACTTGGTCTAGCCTGTATTGAAATTTAATATGTGACTTAGAATATGCCCTATATCAATAGTAATGCTGCAGAATGTGTAACAGTCAATATATGATTATTGCATGCATACATCGTTGTGTATATAGAGTACAGTAAATAGTAAGTTTTACAGTAAATGGGAAGACATAAATGCCAGAATATGCAAGTTACACAAATAGTTGTTTGTATATACATGTACATATATTACATGTGCATATGGGAGGTTGAAAAATACAGGAGTTAAAATTACTGTAATTACTAAAAATTATTGATTGACCAGGTCAGAATTCAGCACTGAATTGAGTGTAACAATGGTTTGATATCATTAGATTGTTGTGCCACTTCTCAGTTTAACCTAACAATATTCTCCAAATACTAGAATTAAAAAATTGCAGTTTTGTTGGAGTAATGATTCCATTGATTCAGTTTATTTTAGAGCTCCATGGGTGGTGGTGAATAAGAAAAGAAAGTAACAAGGATGTTGGACTTTTACATACGCGCACATGGCTTCTTGCGACGTTCTTGCCTGCTGAGTGTGGGCGGATGTAACCTCCACAATAACAAGCTTTGTGGCCTGGCTGACGTCATCGGAATGTATAAATACAGAATGCAGCAAGTGAATGCACTATAGAGAGAGAGGAGTGCAGAGTGTAAAGTGCAGCACACAATGAAAGATAGAGCAGATACCCATCGGCTCTGTGTGTTAGAAATGTCACATGTTTATTTACCGAGCAGAATAAACCCCGTACCTCACACTAATGGCTTTTTGTGCAACGAAGGACAGAAAACACAAAAAACACAGAATAAGAGCATGAATGTGATTTTCTTAGTGTGTGAGCATGCTTGTGTGTTGTGTGTGTGTGTGTGTGTGTGTGTGTGTGTGTGTGTGTGTGTGTGTGTGTGTGTGTGTGTGTGTGTGTGTGTGTGTGTGTGTGTGTGTGTGTGCGAAGATGTGGATGTAGGAGACAGAAATGTGCTTGTCCTACTACGTCTGCAGTCATGTCACTTGACTTCCACTGCCTCAAGGCAGTGTGTGTGTGTGTGTGTGTGTATGCGTGTGTGTGTGAGTGTGTGTCTGTTTTGGGGAAACACATGCGCACATATGCCACCCCACTAGCCATCTAGAACAGCGTTCCTGTTTTCCGATGCAAATTTTATTCCAAATCAACTGGTTTTATCACAAAGGTTTTCCATGCAGTCACAGACGGGCGCCTGCCTGCTGCAAGTTCATGTTAACACACGGACATCTGTATTTTTGTGTGTGCTATCCAGGATTGAATGGCTTGTTTCTTGTTAGCCTTTGTTGCCCACTGTCTTTAAGTGTGTTTTCATTTGTGCTCCTGTGTGTCGTGTGTCTGCTCTAGAGTTTGGTCAATGCAGCGTAGCGTGTGCTCTTGTATCCATTGCCTGCCTGTGGGCAATTTCAGCCACAGTCGATTCAGCCTCTATAGATTGGTGTGGCCTGAACACGGCTTCACACAGCAGAGTGTTTATGTTTTCTGTGCCTGTTAATTAGAAGCTACAGTATTTAGGTTGAATCCTGCAACCCTGTTTGCATTGTTGTAACATTACGTTTCAGATTTTTGCCATTTAGTAGCTTTTATCCAGAGTGACATACAGGTGAAGGTCCTGTAAAATGCATAAAGGGAAATTCAGTTATTACAGCTGCTCGAGGAAGAAGCACGCAGTCCAAATCTCAGCATGAAGAATAACTTGAAACAAGAAATCAAAAGAATACTCTACCTGCATGAAAAATAAATAACGTTTTGTGCAGCTGCCAAAGTGTTGTGTAATGAATAAATAAGCAGAGTTATTAGCTTACCTGATGACCATAATACTCCTCTATTGATTTGTGCTCTGAGGAACCAGTGAGATTTCACCATCTCTGCTGCCTCCTAGATAGGAAACGTGTAGAATAATTTAGAAAATCGACCTCCCGCTTCTCAGTCTTGCTTAGAACTGCAAATTGATGTTATTACGGCATTTAATTCAATTGAATTGAATTGAATTGGTGAGTTATCAGAGGACACGTGGATGTAGAAACAAATCCAAAACACACTCAGTACACAACATTCCTGTTGCAGCCCTGCTGCACATTTTGTGGCGCACGCGAATTGCTGAGAGCTTCTCGCCAAGCTTGATGGGCTGGAAGGTGTTGAAGGTCGTGGAGAGGGCAAAGGGCAGAAACCTTTGCTGCTTCTTGGGGATAGTGAGCTACATGCAGCACCATCCACTGCAGAATATACAGATGTTGCTTAGTAGAGACCCAAGAGAATCAGTTTCTTCATGCTGTGTGAGCTCAGTGTTACTGGTTTTAAGGTCGATTTTATGGGTTAATTGCATTGGTGAATTATAATCTTCTTCTAAAAATGTTTTTTTTTTTTTTTTTAAAGTCTAAACAATCCTTAAATGCAAGGCAAAGTATATTTAAAATGTCCGACAAGTTGTCAGCAGTTGCTTACACACCTCCTCTGCATTCAAATACCCATATGACCATACTGTTTAGTATGCCAGATATAGATGTAGTATGTCACATCATGAAGTATATAAAATGCAGAATGCCAAAAATACCAGGGTGCCTTTCTTGCTATTCTGACCCACAATCTTCTGTGCAGCGGAAGATAAGTCAGACCTCACGGTGTGGTACGCAAATACAAACAAAGCCGAGAGAGCACAAAAAAAAAGAAGTCAGGCGCTACAATGACAGATGAAAACACATTTGAGTAGAATAACTTTGTTTTTTGTAGTGAAGAATGTCTTGCTAAGGTGCAAGAGGGTCAAAGTTCAGGGCTCACTGTCATGATGAAGTAGCATGTCCCAATTGTGTGAATACTGCATGCAAAAGTGTTTACCTTGCAAGGGCAGCTGCAGTATGTGCTAAAAGTAATAAGAAATGGGATGCAATCCAGAATGCACCACTAGATTATATTGCACTGATGTGTTGAGTGAAAAGGGGGTTTCCTGTAACTGTGCAAGCCCATTGGTCACAAACAAGGAGGTGAGGCAGGGAGGGAAGAGGGATTGAAGGAAGGATAGATGAGAGATTAAAAGAGTAAATCAGTGATTAAAAAGGAAGTTATAAAGTTGCTACAAAAAAAACACATATCATATCAGTGCCAATAAAATACAATATTACAGTATTCAGACTACTTGCGGTGTTCTTTTAGTTATGGAAGCTAGAACACATGGCTTTTTACATTTGAGTCAATTTAATTTTCTCTAATTTATTCCAGCCTGTACATATTTTTGGCCTATTTTTACTACTTTTGTGGCGAGTCGTCCCTCCGCAGCAAACCAGTAACTGAACTAGTTAAGAAGAATTCAGCAATCGCTTGTTTATTGCCGTTTGCTTGTGAAGGAATCTGGGTCTCACTGTGTTTGCCCCATTTAATGACACATATCTCCCAAGCCTGAAATAAAAGAAAACATCAGTGAAAAGACATGATGATGAGACTCTATAGTGACTTTTTTTATCCTTTTGCTTTGAACACTGTGTCAGTCTTGTTCCTCCAGCCAAAGTCGGGCAACAAAAAACATGCAGTCGTGAAACACATAATTACAAAAATGCATTATTTCTTGCGTGTCTTGTTTGAAATGTAATTACAAATCTTCGTCTGCTATAAACATGACGTGAAAAATATTAATTGCTCGTCTCTCCTTTCTCCCCTGTCGTTTGCTTAATTGAATCTAATAATTTAATCTGCACGCCCTCTGAGACTTGACATCAGTGACGTATCCTGCTGTTAGTGACAAAGGAAGTCACTGCCAACACATCCCTGACCACTGAGAAGCCGCACAATACAGCTGACCGCTCTTCAGTTCAAACTTGATGACTCATCCTTTAACATGTCTCGTTATCACCAAGGTAACAGGTATTCCCTAGCAACAGGAGCCGCATCATCCTCCACTCTCGATGCTAAGGCGTGGGTTTCAGACCGCGGTTGTCCTTCAGCTCCGCTTCGCCATTCCGATGGTGGCGTCTCTACCTCTGATTGATTCATCGTTAATCTTTCATTCTCCCTCCGTCTCCGCATCCTGGCCCGTGTCGGCAGGACAGCTGACTCATTCTCTCCTTCTCCTCCAGAGTCTATGTGGAGAGCTGAGATCTCACCGCTATTTTCAGGATTCAGCCTGCCGTCACTGGCTGCGCTGCCCCCACATAACCTCTCACTGCACATCATGATTTTGCAGAATCCTGATTTACATCACCAGCTGATAATTCAGTCTATTATCATGAGATGCAATGCAAGCTTTTTCTTGTTAATTCAACATTAACTTAACTAGGTGAAAAAAAAGAAGAAAAAAACACATTTTAGTTCTATTGCGCATCATAGTGCACATCCAGATGTGGCACATTTGAAAAAACTACAGGGCTGTGCCGTTTTAGCTTATTATTAATTAAGATATAATATGAAACATTTCCTCATTATGATGTCCAAAATGACAAGACCTTTGTTCTGTTATTTGGTTAATTTGTGTACCAGCTATGTTCAAACCCATAGAAGTTTGTCAATTCGTCGCCTGTTGCCATGACTCCCAAGGAAACATACTTACATAGTTACTTCAGAGACATACCACAAAACTTTAATACATCACCTTGTCTGTGAACCTTATCTCTGCCTGAGTCACATCAGACAGACTTTTCTCTGGGAAGTATGTGAAGTATGCTGGCTTAACAATGAAGACAACAGCTCCCATGATTCCGTGCTGCTTCACAACATCGTCAAACTACATCTTATGTTGTCCCTGTTTTGATTGAGGGACCCCTAGTGGAAGAAATGACATACTGTATTCAGAAGTGTAAGTAATAAGTATATTCCTGACCCATTGTTTTCCTGACCAAGATTTTATATTTTTCACTGGGAAGAAAAGTATTCATTGATTAATTGTGACATAGAACTGATTATTGATTTGATTGACACTCAGGCACTGAGTGGTTATTAGAGCTGGACTGATCCTTGATTTTTTTAAGGATGTTACTAATGTTTGTGAGATTAGAAATCTGATAAAAATTACAGCACACTGTCTGATAGTATTTTTGCTTTTAAACTAAACATCTTTATCTTAACATCTTTATATTGAGTGCTTTCTGGTGGACAGACTATGCACTGTAATGGTGACACTTTGTACATTACCAAGAAATGTGCTGATACCCATAGATCTGTAATAAACTAATTTTGGCCAGAGGATTCATCTGTCTAGCTTGAGCGATGATTCGTCCACAGCCCATCAACCAGAGTCCCATATCAAAACAATTCATCATCCTGATGACAGAGGATTCTTGTAATCATGGACACGTAGCTTTATTTACACCAACGTGAACGTTTGTTTTGAGTGAAATCTGGAACTTGTTTTACCTCTACGCCGATGACATTTTCAGTGCTGCCCTGCATGTCAAGTCAGCAGTTTGCTGCAACAAAGCTGCTCAGGCACGACTACACATTACAGTGTGGTGTGATGAGGAATTTACTGGGAGTAAAATTGCTTTTTATGACTGGTGAAGAATCCAGTCTTCAGTGGTGTCTCAGTTTCCATCTCCTCTCTGTGGATTTTGTCAAATGAAATCATTTTACACTTGTGTTCTTGTACAACACATTTCCGCTGCAGTCATAATGAGCTGCTGCATGACTGATTTGCAGGTGTGAATGATGAAGCTTAGACATTGTTCTCTGCTTAATAGCAGCAAGACAACTCATTCAACTAGGCTTGTTTGAGCCAATTATGTTGAACTCAACGTGAATCCCTGTATGTGGGAAGAAAATTGTTTTCTGTAGTCGGTCGTATGTTTGCTGATTTGCAGGTTGTGCGCAAAAATTACACCATGCTGGATCCAGAAAAAAACATATTTGGCTGTTGAAAATCTCACACTATTGCTACAGATGCCATTGTGGGGCGTAAGGGAAGAGACGTTGAGGCTGATAATGGACAGCGTCTGTGTTCACACCTGTGCACATCTCACTTACACTTGGGTTAGTGCTTAAGAAGCAGCCTGGGCATGTCCACACATATAACAAGGCACATTCTGCACTTACTGACTTCAACAGTACAAGGTTTGGCTCAGAGGCTCCTGTCTCAACCTGTGATTTTTAATCACATGTACAGGAACAGCGTTACCAGCTTCAAAACAGTGTTTTAGCAATATAGACTGAAATCCATTAAAATATGCATTTAATGTCAATTCACACCTGGAGCGCTGGTACAATTCACACCCAAATAAACAAGTAGGCCAAAATAGATAAGAAATTGTTTTATACAGCATTTCACAAAGTTCTTAAAGTTTCTTCCAACATAAGTCTCAAAATTTAGCGTTTTTTTTAGGCAATCTGGTGACTTTTTCTACGTACGACAAAGACGTAGTCTTTATTAGAGAATGTTTACTGTATTTGTAAGATTTGACTTGATATGATCTTAAACAAATTAGTGTAACTGATGAAACCATTGAAATGATGTGTCTGAAACCACGGAAGCAGACAGGCTGGTGTAGTGATGCCGCGACATGCTGACAGTCTTTACAAGGAAAGAAACAACTTAATGTGTAGCACTTAATGCCAAATATGCAGTGAGGTAAGAATGATTTAGAATTTGTCACAGCTGTTTCAAACTAGTTTTTGTATGTTTCTCATCATGCAACAATTCTGATTTGTTTAGGGAGTCTGGCAATATTTTGGTTGCTTGTTCAGTGGTTAGTTATATCTTGTTCATAAACATCTGCTGCTAACAATTACTAGGAAATGGTGAAGAAAGCATAGGTGTATATTTATCATATCATATTTAATGTATATTTCGTATTATATTCAATGCCTTACAATAACAGTGCAGAAGAACTAATAAACTTTACAATTAAACCAAATAGTTTATTTACATTTTTAACAACAATACATACTTAACAGGCTTCACTTTTTCTTCTCCCTGATGTTTGGCTGTAGTTCTATTAGCTTTTTGTTTTACCTGCATCATTGTCTAATGCAGGACGAGGCTGTTAAGTAGAAAGTGAAGGCTCTGTGAGTATAGCCAGTGCATTATATCTACTTAAAGGTAGTGCTTGGTTCACTGTGTATCAGTGGTTGAGCAGGTGACTGGTATTTCTGCAATGAGGAAATTGATTCTGCTGTATCATGGTTGGAAAATGTTCGAATATGAAAGGCACCAGGTTTAGAAATGCAGATTCTTCCCTGATGTTATATAGCTTCTTATATATACATATATACAAAATCAAGTGTGTAGTGTATATCTACTTCTGTACGCATAAAAAACATGCATGTATGCATGTGAAAAACCTATAATTTAGATTGTACACAGACTAGCAGAATCTTAATGAAGAGGAATCTTTTCGGTAAATCTTACTGTAAGTAAATGTGTATTTTAGTATACATCAATATTCAGATAAAATGTCTTCCAACTGTTGTTGTAATTGTGTCCTAAAAATGTAAGAAACTGGCTGAAAAATAGGGTAAACCAGCAATAAAATGATGATAAATTGAATAAAATGATCTGAGGTCTAAATGTGCTTTCACAGGCGAGGTAGAAGTCACCCTGTGATTGATTGGGGAGCAAATTGATGCTCCTAGTGTGCAAATTGGTGCCAATAAGTGGAGGAAATTGATTTCTACACCTTTAACCAGAGGAGGGAACTAATAATAGCTGATTGAAGCATGAAATCCTGAATGCTGTTGAAGCTCAGCGGCACATTTTTGAATCAAGCTTTAAAATACTCATTGTAAAAGTTTAGTTTACAGATTTTGACCCATTAAAAACCTGATCTGAAACTCATAAAAAAAAGGATACAAATCACCAGGCTATAAAACAAGGAAATAGTTTGAGTGATGCATCTTGTGTCGCGTTCTGCAGAGGTTCAGCAGTACAGTACTGGACTAGCAGGATGTCTGTAGACTTTGGCAGCCATTAACAGACTGCGGGGGGCAGATTGGCATGGCACAGTGCCTGGGTGAAAGAATTAATGAGTGAAAAAGTGAATAAATGCGGTATTAGGAAGTTTCTCTTCAGATCTATGCAGTGATTTCCATCTTAAAAAAAAAAAAAAAAAGATGCGACATCTTTGGCATGTGACATCGTATCAGCATGGATACAACACCCCAAAAATCCTAATCTAATTACACAAATGACCTTAGTTCACTGTTGTGTTTTGGTGCTCAAAGATGAGCTAGTTATCAGTCTCCTGCTTGTGTTTTCCAGCAATAGCTTTCTCCACCTGCACTGGTTTTTAGCTGTAATTTAAGGTAGATTGATGAACAGTATGTATTCGTATCTGTGTGGATCGATATGTGTTGATAAAACCCCCCACATGCTGTCTGTGTAGAAAGATTTTCTGTGCTATAGCATCCTCTGTTTTGTATGTATTTCTCCCCATTTCTGTCCATTTTATAATGTATCATTCTGTCCGTCTCTCTGTTTCTGTCTGCTGCTTCTGTTTTTCTCAGCTTGTGTCTTTGCTTTTTTCTGACTGGTCTCTCCGCTTGTCAGCCTACAGTATACTAGCCTCATTCTGCCTCTCTGCCTCTATATTTTTCTCTGTCTCTGCTTGTGTTTGTCTGCCTGTCTTTCTCTCTCTCTCTCTCTCTCTCGGTATACTGTATTTTTCTTGCCGTCTCTTTCTACCTGCCCAGTGAGCGTTTTCTTTTTCAGTGTCTCCCGCCTGTCTCTCTTTCTGTTTTTGCCTGCATATTTTTTCTGTCTCTGAACGTCTCTCTATAGCTGAACTCTCTTGCTCTCTTTCTTCCTTTACCTTGTCTCTCTTAATCCCAGCACCTTTTCATTCTTTTTTCTGCCTGTTGGCCGACTCGATTCGTCTTTATTCCGTCCCCGTCCTTCCTCTGCCCGTCTGTCTTTCAGAGCTGTGGTGTCTTTGCTGTCTTAATGTTTTTACAGCTCCGGTCCACACGCTCGGGTCCACAAAGTTATGTGGGGCTAAGTGTTCGTACAGCCAATGGCGAGATGAGCTGTGTAAAAGCACAGTGATGTATTACTTGATACGTGACTTCTTTGGTAAAGAAGCAGCATCCTACTGCAAGGACACAACCTTCTGCTGCATGTGTGTGTGTGTCAGATGTGAAACGGCAATGAAATCTCAATGCCAAGTTGTCTTCTGTCCTTCGCGACTGCATTGGAAGAAACATCGTTGTTGCGTGTGTGTTTTGGCCTTGCCACCACGTTAACGCTTTGTGTCCTGAGCCCCCCCCCACACACACAACTCCTCCCCTCCTTGCTCTGCAGTTGCCATGGCAACGCACCAAGAGGCTCCATCATGTGTCTGAGCCTGTGACCGCAATTTTATAACAGCTCACAAGCGCTGGCTTTGTGTGTTGATGTGTTTATGTGCTTTCTGTCTTAATTTAGCTTTTGATCATGTTCCCAGCGCTGCGAGGTGCGTTTGTCGGGCTCGGCGTGAGTCTCACGGCGGTATCATTGAAACAGCTGCGTTGTCTTATGTTAGAGATTCGATCGAGTACCAATAAGGAAAATGTTAGATTGATTTGAAAATGACAGCCTGAATGTGAGAGCTGTATTCTCACCTCCGAGCACATCACATGCGTCAGAAACAAAATAAAAAGTCCTCTTTGGAGGTGCCATCCATCTCTCCAGTCCTAATAAATGGGAACACAGATTTTTAATTCATCCGCACAGTGGGTGCTGTAGGTGCAACATGCAACAGCAGAGTTTAGTGATCAGCACTACCCTTTCACATAACCACTTTCATTGTGATCTTCAACGGTTTATACATTTTCTGCACCAAGGCGGCGGCCATGTTGGTGACGTATGTGGAGCGAGATGTAGTTCACTGAGTGGTTTTACACAAAAGATGATCTTTTTACTATCTTTATGACTAGCAGCAACATTTTTGACTTGAAAAATTATCTTTCTAATTTTCAAATAAACTTCATATTTGAAATTCATGGCGTGACTTCAACGCTATATAAAAACATGACAGCCAAAACATTTCACTAACCCCCCTGTTGGCAGGTGTCACTTTAGGTCAAAAACCTGAACCCTCCACGGCAGTTTCTTTGTGCACAAACTTCATTTGCTGTAGTTATGGTCTGGCTAGGTCTGGACACAAACACTACTTGTTTATGGTTAGGATGTTTTAGATGTCTTGGCTTAAAATACCTGTTTCTTTAGATGCAAACAGGGCTGTAGATATCCTGTCTTTCTGTCAAAAATATGATGCAACAAACAAGGCTAGAAATTCTTCAAAGGTCTCGCTAAAAAACACCCTGTCTTGTCACCGTAGACTCGGCTTCCCAACCTGACCTTCAGGTTGGGAACCACAGCTCTAAAAGGCTTGTGAGTGGTAATGAACGGGGGGCTATGAAACTGCAATAGATTACGTTCATACAATTTTGAAGGACCACCAGGGAGTAGAACTACGAGTTTGCAATGTCACAGCGGGAGGTTGGTGTGGTGGTTCGCTGGGATCGTCCCAGAACAGAAACATGACAGGCATGTTCCCAAAAACTCAAGCACAAATAGCCCCGTGTGCCGTGGCAGCATCCTAAAGCAATACGCTGAACCCCCGGCATGATCAATCATTGTAAGTCAGTCTGAATAACAGTGCCAGCTAAATGCTCAAAAAGTAGCAGTGAGCAAGCCTAGAGCAAAAGGCAGCCTGTGTTGTGCAGCCTATTTTTTAAGTATTCCCTCTCATGGGCTCAGTTCCATTTCAGACAAAGCAAAAGTAAGTGGAGCAGGTCTGGCAAATGGCCACAGACATAAACCCCGAAAAGCAAATCTATCAATCTGTCATTAAATTCTATTTTTAATCATAATCTCAAGACCTGTTTGACTACCTTGAACTAGAACACATCTTTACATTTTCCCAAGTTGTTTTTTCCGTCTGATGTTGGATGATATCCACTTTGTCTGCTGATTCATGTCTGAGGTGATGGGTGGGTGTCGATTGGTTCAACCTGACTGTCTGAGCTTCAAACAATATCACCCCTCAACCAGTTGAAGGGCGATATTTCTGTTTTATCTTTTATGGTCTGCATTCAAACAAATTTGTTATACTGAGACATCCCCTTCTAATGAAATCATGTTGAATCTTATTGAAATCTGTAATAGAATATCTCTCTCTCTCTCTCTCTCTCTCTCTCTCTCTCTATATATATATATATATATATATATATATACACACACACACACACACACACACACACACACACACACACACACACACACACAATCTTTAACATTTGGAATGTATTCTTAAAAATACAACAGACCAGCTAAAATCAATGTGACAACAGTGACAACTTAGTGCCTTAATGATTACGCAGACCTCTCTTGTGTTTTGCTCTGTTGTCAATCTGAAAGCAGCGCTCAAAGTGGTCTGATACTCACTGGTATGCAGTACTGGCACTTTTGTTGAAGCATGCTTTTTTTCCTGCTTACTGGCACTTCTCTAGCTGTCAGGTTCTCTTTTCATAATGCCCCTAAATAAACTGCATCACCAGGGGGAACCACATGACACTTACCTTTCCATTCTCGCTTGCTAGCTTTCCTCTGTCGGGGCTTGAAGTGCTTCATTTGTGTGACACTAAAATTAAAGCGGCGGTTTCCAGGCTAACGCCAGTCGGAGCCTCTTGTTCCACTGTTAGCAAACTCCCTCGCCCCAAAATGTAAGTAAGGAGGGCACCAGCACTTTTTTTCCACTTCAAGCACTGTCTGAAAATGTTTATCTCATTGCAGATAATATAAATGTATTCAAAAAAGAAAGGCACTACTTTGGCAAAGTAATCTGGACATCAACTAGTAACTAAGGGTTCCTTAGTTCCTCAAAGTTGTACTTAAGTAGATTACTTGAGAAAATGTACTTAGTTACATTTCATCAGTGACTATCACAGACATGCACACATCACATCCTGAGCTTCTCCTCTGCAGTGAAGACCTGTCTGACACAGTGTGTTCAGAACACAAATATAAAAGCCTTCATGGACTTGTTACTGGATGAATCACTGTTGAATGATGGCAGTCAGCAACAAGTTATTATTTTGATATTAGTCATCTGCACTTAAAACTCTTAAAGTCTACAGTCGCACTCCCTGTGAGTCACAGCCAAAATAGTCAAAGCAAAATGTAAAATGATGAGGCTTGGTGGTAAAAAGTCACCTGGCAGATTACTTAACTTGCATCCCTCTGCTGTGTTTACAGGCCTGAGACCCAGCAGAAAGCCCCGGTGAGCACCCCTCCTCCCCCACCACCCCCTCCGCCCCCCCCTGAGCCGGCAGGGCCCCCGGAGCCGGAGGAGGAGATCCTGGGCTCCGACGATGAGGAGCAGGAGGACCCCGCAGACTACTGCAAAGGTCAGACAGACACACACACAAACATACACACACACATATACACGGAAGTCATCTGTCTATGCCGATTACTTCTGCTCTCTGCATCTGTCACACAGAGCTCAACAATGGCTTCCCTGTCTCCTATCTTTGCTTTTCTTTCCCTCTTTTCTCCCTCCGTCCTGTTGTTGTAGCCATCAGTTTGACACACGTGCCACTTGTGACAGCAGCGTTTCAAGGTTGTTTGGCTGTTGCCAGAGAGGGGCGGCAGTCTAGTTTCCTGCAGTGGCTCGGGATGCCAAAGTCTAGAGGCTCATTTTCATCGCACAGCTCTGCATCAAAAACACAGGAGAACACTACACTATCATTCTGTATCCATGGGAAAAAGCAGCGCCACATGTTTTACATTTTATTTGGCTTTTAACATTCTAAATATAACTCACTGTATTGCATTGTATGCAATAATACAACATGGAAAGACAATCTGAGGTTGTTTTGGAAGAAGCACATGCAAACTGTCAGATCTCACTTCAGGGAAATGAAAGACTAAAGAACAGAGAAAAGATCACATCTCTCTCACGCATTTTGGTGTCTTTTCATTTGCTTTATGTTCAAAACAAGTAATTCTCTTCATAAATACCTTTTGTTTATCAAGAATAGTTTAAACCTGTTAGAATAAGTACACATTGAGTTTATTATTAATGTCATTATTTTTAGCTGAAGTAGTATTTCTAATGTTCAGTGTACATATAGTGACTGGCCCACCTTTGTGTTTGTGTGATTTTATTTAAAATTCTACATATTTATAAAATACACCTCCAACAAATGTAACACTGGCAGGCGAGACTTCTCTCCTGCCAACTGGTGGTGTCACTGTAGGAAGAACAAAGAGGATTTTGATGTCTCATTAAGGTAAACGTATTCAGCTCCAGGTTGAAGCATTACAAACAATTACTGAGTAAGTTACTGTTTAATAACCTCTTAATGCGTGCCTCCGTTTTAAACAAACACAATGACACACACTCACAAAGTAAAATGGTTACTGCTCTTAAATGCATTCAAACTAAATATATAGATGCAAATACACAGTTAAATGCATGCTTTTTCTAATCTATTTTTCGTTCACTGTTCTGTCTTGTGTGCAGTCCTGTTACAAAAGAACTAGCCATTGGTGCTGTGATAGTCATATCTCAAAAAATGTCTCACACGGATAGAATCATGAGGCTTTTAAAGAGTTTATGTAACTTTAAACTGAGTTGAAATGGACGCGTAATGGATCAAGAAACTAGAACAGCACCCATCAGAGCAGCATACCTCCAACAACGTCTACTAGCTGTCCCCTCAAATTCAATTCAATTGAACCCCAAAACAGTCTAAATCTGCTTGATCCAGACTTCTATTTGTGTCCACATCAAATTGTACTAACTCATGGATCCAGCCATCTTAATGCACCAGATTTCTTCATCAAAATCCATGCATTATTCCGAAGGAATTCATGAAAATGTAAAATATTCAGAATGTTAAAGAAAGGATCGGTCTCTTGATCCTCCTCAGCACCAGAAATTAGTAGGATCTATTCTGGGCTCAAAACCCATCCTCCATCTAGGTTTTATGGAAATCTGTTCAGTAGGTTTTGTGTAATCCTTCTGACAAACGAACATGGGCAACAAGGGCCGTCATCTTATCAGTATACTATAACCATGTTTCTGACTCCCCAGGACAGAAAGTGACACTCTCAAGCCAAATGTTGTCCTTGACTTGGTTGTTGAGGTATGTCGTGGTGTCTGTCATATAGAATTGGATGTAATGAGACAACACTGAGAAGGTATTATTACATTTAGAACTGGACATCAGCGTAAGAACCCATAAAATCAGGCTTTTACTTTGCATTCTAAAAGCCTTGTCATAGAATATTAAGAAAAGGAACAAATGTGCTGTGAAAACAAATACTGAGAAATTTTACTTGTTGCCTCCCAGAGATAGAAATCTAATAAAATACGAACATGAGTGTTAAATATAAAAAATAGAAACATGTTCAACTGCTTAATTGATCACTTAGGCAATAATTGTATTGATAAGTGTTATCAGGTTTAAAATGCAGCATTTCAGATTATTTTTTGTGCTGTCCTCCTGCTTCTTCCTTTTTATTAATCCACAGCGCTTCTCTCCCGTCTCATCTTCTGTGTTTCTGACCTCCCTCCCTCTCCGCTGCTCTCGAGCTACTTCTTACCCACTAATGGATTTCATGTCATTGCCTGGTTCTCACTAACCGTCGCCTGTAACCTTCATCTCTCTCTCTTTATCTCTCTCAGGAGGGTACCATCCGGTGAAGATCGGGGATTTGTTCAACGGGAGGTACCATGTGATCAGGAAGTTGGGGTGGGGCCATTTCTCCACCGTATGGCTATGCTGGGACATACAGTGAGTCAAACACACACACACACACACACACACACACACACACACACACTTACTGCCACAGACACATCATGACCCAGAAAAAAGCCTGCAACACACACGTGCACACAATGGCTCTTGACTTCACCTTCACTTCACCTTGCTTTGTCACACTCACACACACACAGACACACACACACTCTTTACATACACCACACATGCACCTGTTGCCACCATAACAACGGTTGCAACCAACACCATCCTGTCCCGTGCTTTGCACTGTAATGTTGTTTTTCTGTTCATGTGGCAACCAGGGTGGTTGGATGACAGTATCATCAACCTAGTGTCACCTTTCACTGAATCTCCCTCACACACACACACAGACACACACACACACACTCATTAATTTGTATCACTGGTGTTAATTACACTAATGGTGGTCATAAAGTAGTGAGCGCACTGTACAGTCACTCACTGTCCTTGACACATATGTGAAGGGCAGTGGTGGAAGAAAGAGTCAGGTCCCTCACTAACGTAAAGGAACCATTACTACAATGAGAAAATATAGTCATCCTGAATTTAGAATGGTGGATTTTGATTTGTATTACACTGCTGGCAAAATGGTCACAGCACATGCTGCTTCACTGCAACAATCTGCAAGTGACTCGTATTCAATACAGTTTCTTCATCAGTGTCATTATAAGATTCAGTGTTTTAGTTATCAGTTACATTCACTGAGTCACTGAGCCCACCGCTGACTCACCGCTGACTCAGAATAATTTTAAATACTCAAACCTTAAAATAAGGATGGTATTTGAATGTCAACACTTAGCTGTATTCTGTTGTACAGTAAATATTGATGCCTCTCAAAAGAGATGAACCGCTAACTGCTGCTAGCAGTAGCTGTCATTAGCCAGTTAGCTCAGTTAGCCGTGTAGCTAGCAGTCCTGACTGGGAGCTTGAAGCATTGGGAAAGTGTTGGTGTTTACACTGCTAGCTCAGGAGTTTTTTACTGTGACGGGCAGAGGCTAGCTGGTTAGCATGCTAAGTTCATTAAATATCTTCTCAACAATAGGTCATAACATTTTTTTCCACTTCCTGTTGATAAGTTTAGTTATTTTTTTTTGAATGTTCTCAACTAAAATCTTCACATATTGCACATTTAAGTAATTGATCTATTATTATACACATATTTATCGTGTGAATAATCCAGTGAAGATGTTTGGTCTTGTGCATCTTTTTTTTTTTAAATCTGGTTGCCTTTTCACTAGGGATTATATCACTCTCTCCACCTCAATACATTGTATTTTGAGGGTAATTTATTTGCCAAAAAAGAGGCAAAACACACAGTACACAATGTTAAAGACAGATTTCATTGCTAGCAATTTCTTTTAAAACATTTTATACATAAGATAGTTATCATAATTTGCCAGGATAATCATGTTGCGAAAACATGCTTCATTCTTACTCAAGTGTATTCTTAAAGGATATCTGTAATATCAAATGCTTTGTTTCTGTGTTCTTTGTGTTCTTCATGTTTTTCAGAAGCAATAAATATTTTCAAAATATTTTATTTTCATTGTATTTACTTGGTAACTACAGTGATCTCTTAGTACTGCTGCACTATTTAATTTTTCAAGCAACATTTGCTGATTTCAGCTTCTTAAATGCCAGGACTTGCTGCTTTCGTTTCAATTACTATATGATAGTAAATGGAGAGTCTTTGGGTTTTTGGGTTTAAGAATAACAGCTGATTAGATGCAGCTCTGTCATACAGGCAAGTTACATGACTTATTAATGGACTAAATGTGAAGAAGCCTCAGACACCAGCTTGATGGCCAAACACATTTAGTGACTAAAGCATGGTGTGCTGGAGAAGGGTTGTGCTGCATGTTTAATTTTGATTGACTGTACCATTTCTGTTATGAAATGCCTCATAACCACATTTGCATTTCTACTGGCAATGTGGGCAGTGTGAATGATAGCTGAGCAAAGGTGCAATGAAGGCACAGTGAGGGACATTTTATAATATCTTTGACACATGAATCAGCATTACTTGCTTTAATAACCCATCGGGGTGTGAGTTAACTGAAGTGATTGTTTGTGTCTGTGTCACTGCAGAGTGAAGAATTTTGTGGCGATGAAGGTGGTGAAGAGCGCCCAGCATTACACAGAGACGGCCCTGGATGAGATCAAACTGCTGCGATGTGTGAGGATCTGATTAGTTTGACATTTTAAGTGTTTGGGAATGTTATTCTTTTTCTTTGTATTTTTTGTCATCCTCCATCTCTGCTCCATTTTCCTTTTTGTTCTTCATTCTTTCCTACCTCTGCTCATCATCTCTTTTGCATCTGCCCTTTCTGTGTTAACAAGAAACACTAAAGATAACCTGGTCATTTATGTTGCATGTTGGGTGTAGAGGACAGTCATCTCTGAATCAATTTTTCAGCACTGTTCTCTCTCTCTCTCACATCCATCTTCCTTTTCCCCTTCTTTTCCTCAAGTCACCCTGTTCCCTTATTCTTCCTTTTGGCCGCTCTTTTTTCCTCCAATAATCTTTGTTGGTATGCAACATCGTCTGTCCCTCATCTTCTGTCACTTCTTCCTGTCATGTTCGCTCATCTATTTTCACCCTCTCATCCTCCAGGTGAGAGAGAGCGACCCCAACGACCCAAACAAGGACATGGTGGTTCAGCTAATAGATGACTTCAAGATCTCCGGAGTCAACGGCATACGTATCCTGATCAGTGTTCAAGAGTGTGCATTCGTGCTTGTGTTTGTATGTGCGTGAGTGATTGACAGAGGTATGATAATGTAAGACCTTGACTCTCCAACCCAGATGTGTGTATGGTGTTTGAGGTGCTCGGTCACCACCTGCTGAAGTGGATTATTAAATCCAACTACCAAGGTCTGCCGCTGCCGTGTGTCAAGAGCATAATCAGACAGGTAAGGGTGCACACAGGCACACACACACACACACACACACACACACACACACACTAACCAAATCTATTTATAGATGCTATAATACCTTTACAGATATTGCTGACCACTGCATGCCAGTATGCATAAAGTAACACACATTACAAGGACATGGGTGTATGCTCTACAGATGTTCAATTTACATATTTGTAACATCTGAACTGATAGACAAAGCTGATATAAAACCTTTTGTGATGTTTTCAAATATTTACGAACAGGTTGCATGTGAAGTAAATTACGTTTACGCCTTATCTCCAATCCAGAATGCATGTTGTGTTTAAGTGCTGGTAGAAAAATCCGCTTTTCACTGTATTCACTTGGAAGAATTATTGTTTTTCCCAGAAACGTACAGTAGCTTATGGTAAAGTGTATGTTTTCAACTTAAGCTACACTAATTCTGCCAGGTCTAGCATGTTGTTCACTTGTTTGTTTGTCATTTTCAAGCATAAGAAGCAATCTGAGAAGTAACTTGATATTACTCTTTATGTGTTATAAGTTATGTGGTTCTTTTTGGCAGAATAAAGAAAGAACAAATTAAACATTAGAAAACAGTTAACAAAAAAGCAAGAAACAGAGAGCACCCAAAATAACACCCAGTACTTTAGCCCTACAACTACAGTGCATACTATCGTGCAATTCACACTTCAGACAAAAACACAGGCATTTTCTCCTCAGCCACCTGATGAGCATGTGAAGTTGTTTAGCCATTTCAGCCGCTGCCAGCCTCTCTGCCAGCTTCGATCTCAAAGCCCTTGGACAGAAACAAATGAAACAGCCTCTCCTTGCCGCGCTCAAAGAATGACAAGCATTAGAGGAACGGTTAATTTGGCTCTAAGAAAGAGAGAAGGAGCGAAAGGTGGAGAGATAGAAGGAGAACTGAACTGGATTTTTTTAGCATGGTTTTTAAGTAATAAAACATGTGTCTGTTGATCTGATTGTGCTTGTAGGTCCTGCAGGGTCTGGATTACCTCCACACGAAATGTAAAATCATCCACACAGACATCAAACCAGAGAACATCCTGATGTGTGTAGACGACGCCTTCGTGAGGCGTATGGCCATGGAGGCAACTGAATGGCAGAAAGCTGGAGCTCCCCCACCGTCTGGATCAGCAGGTAGACCCAAAAAAACACTCTGCAAATGTGTGTTTTAAAGAACATAATTTAAGAGTAAAGGAAGTGTGAGTTAGATCAATACAACTCTCAGACAAGGACATTGCAGATAAATATTGACACATGGGGAGAAGCATTGTGAATTGATGTAAAGGTGTCTGTGTGTATTTGCAAGAGGGAGGAAAAAAAGTGTTACATGAAAACTGAAATATATTAATACTTATTTTAACCCCCTTAAACTTGTCTTCCAAATAAGCATTTTGTTTACTCCGTAAAATTAAGGGTTTGAAGTAAGCAAACTTAGACTTCTTGGGGTAACATCAAACTTACCAGAAGCAAAGTTCCACAAAAACCCAGAAGTGAAGTTGTTCGGTTTATTGTTTTATTTATGGCAGCTGTGACGTTTCTTCATCAAAACGTTTGATTTTGATTTTGAGTAAAAAGAAAATCTTGCAGTTTATATTATAGGTTACAGCTCATATTCCTGACTAGAAATTGGTATTCATAGTAAATGCAAATTAATTATGATTCATCAATGATGTATTTTTTCCCTCTAAATGATCATGTTTGATATTGAAGTACTCAGTAGAGAAAAGGGATTCTCAGAGAAGCCTGTTGTGCATCCTCGGCTTCTCGCCTTTTTTTATACCACACAGAGACATTCCTTCCTTTTTCATCTCCTGCCACTGAGTTCCTCCTATGAGGAAAATCAAGTTCTTAAAAAAAACTGTCTTGCCAAACTCAACATGAACCCTGTCCTCTCGGTGAACCCCCCCCATGAGCTGTCAATTGCTTGCATCAGCCGAAGGAGTCACTTTCAGCCCTAGGGTAACCAATTACACTGCTTACATTTCAACGCAATTAAAGGAGGGCACAAGATGATCAACTGTCAAAACAGGAGGACTCGCTGGTGACATAATCTGAAGAGACCAAGTAAATAAAGAGTTTTTACTGTCATTAACTTAGGTCCAGACATTTGTTTTATGTCTGAATGTCTCTTTGATTACTTCTGCTTCTGCTATATAGGATGAAAATGACATACTGATTGTTTGAGTTTCTGATACTTTATCGTATTGGATGAGCCGGAACCTCTCAGTAGAAGGTGAAAGTAATCAGTCAGGACTTACACCTAATATCACTCTACTGTAATTCTTTCTAGGTTTATTATCCATATTTGGATAGATATCAGGTGATCAGGTGAGAGAATTCTGTCCTATAAGAGCCACATTCTCAGGCATGAGAAGAAAAAAAAACTTTAATGTTATGGATCTGGGACGAGCAAGTAAGGCTGTAGGAGTGTGAAAGATCTTTCTCTTCATTTGTTTGCAATTCTCTCGCTTCACCTACACATTCTATATGTATCAGGTGCATAAAAGGGAACGTGTGCCAACTCTAATGATTTTCTTTTTTCCGGTAATGATACTGAACGTAGCGTGAACTCGCCTGTGTGACGGATTGGTGCTGGTGCAGCCTCTGATTTTCGTTGTTTTTCTTTCTGTCTGTCAGTTAGCACAGCCCCCCAGCTCAAACCGGTGAGTACAACAGATGTGAGTATGAAATGAGAGGAATGCACACACACACAAACATAAACACACACACAAATACACAAAGGTACAAGGTACATGCAGCATGCCAGATCGTTTGGTGTGATCCCTGTGACGGTTAGAGAAAGAGGGAGGAGTGAGTACTTTTAGCAAGTGTTTAAGCTGCTTCAAAGCTCCTACTGCTCTACTTTAATAAAGGTGTTTGTTCAAACGATACTCAGTAAATAGGGTTGCAGCAAATTTAAAGACTTAAATACCGCACTAGTTGCATTAAAACTATACTTTAGTGTCTTTGACATTTCCCAATCAGAGAAACTTGATGAAAATATGTGATTTCATAACAGACTATCGCCTTCCTATGAATTCATATTTCTCCAAAGCACCAACTTTTCAGAAAGAACAATAGCCCTATTCTCTGCTTTGTAACAGTGCATTTTTCATATAATCCAATGGGATTTAGAATGGTTTATTTTAGCTTAAAGCCCCTAAAAAAATCTCTTTGTAATATGAAATATTTATGACAAAGAAAGGCAACAATAAACTCAACAAAAGGCATCCTCAGTTATAATTTATGAAGAGTTTATCACGCCAAAGCTTAGCGAAACCGGCCATCAGAACCATTGTTGCTGTTCGTTTAGATTTGATTGTTACACGAGCGAACAGGTCCACAACTCTCCACAGACACTTGATGACACTCAGACGTGCTAAATTCTTACTGGTGCGTAGAAGAAACGTGACATGAGTCCTGGCCACTTTGAGAAGAGCATAGAGCACAAACAAAAACAGAAGTGCATAAATCTCTCTTAGAATAACCAAAGCTGTTATAAAGCTGGCACAGTTTTCAGTGTCTTTAATTCACTCATAAATCATAATCCAACATTCAATTAAGTATCCAAACTTCTTGTCATTGAATACCTCCTATTCACACATATTATTGGCTCCCCGGTGACTCTGTCTCTTCCTCTCCTGTCCCGTTCTTTTTTTTTTGTTTGTTTGTTTTCTTTTTTTCCTCCCAGGTGGGCAAGATCTCCAAGAACAAGAAGAAGAAGCTGAAGAAGAAACAGAAGCGGCAGGCCGAGCTGCTGGAGAGACGGATGCTTGAGATTGAAGCCCTGGAGAGAGAGGCCGAGAAGAAGGAGGAGAGAGCCAAAGACGGGGGAGAGAAAGGCGACCACGAACACAACCCGCCATCACCGCTGCTGAAGCCGCCGCAACCGCAGATTGGCCCCAGCATGGCTCTGGGAGAGAGCGACGAGGATGATGATGATGACGAGGATGGGGAGGATGACGAGGAGGAGGGAGGAGAGAGGGAGAGGCCCATCAGGTTGACCAATCATACATGTGAGTCGTGTGATCCCCAGGCTCAGTAATGTGATTTTCTGACAGATACAACACTAAAATACAGTGTGATACATGTGGTTTGATGATTAGAAATTTGTACTGCAGAGTTTTTAACGTTTAATGCTCCTTGGCGTCCCATTTCCCGAGCTAGGAAGTCACCCTTCAACTTCGGTGTGTTAATGTGGAAAATACTTGTTGCTGCATAAGCACAGTACAAAAACTACTATATCATTGTTTGACTTGACTTGGGCTCAATGCCATTTCCAATTCTCACACCCACCACTCATTTTCAAGTGGTTGAAATCTCCCTCTATGAATTGTGACAACCCCTTCAAGACCTCATATGTCATCAGCCGTAATCGGTAGCGTTTACATGAACAGAAACAACTGGACATTTCCAAAGTATTAACGCTCACAAGTTGTTCACAACCTCCCACTATCAGTCAGGCCATCCAATATAAAAGGACACTGCTACATTACCTGACCAGTAGTGTTGCTTTATAGGCTACTATAAACAACCCATGCTTCCTTCAGGTTTCTGCATATATGATGTCAAAAGTGTCATGTCTGGTTCCAAAATTTCAAACAAATTACAAAATGTGTTCAGATTGAGTGCATCTCTGATTTGTTCAGCAGAACTGAACTCAACTGAACCACCATTTCGTCTCATTTTAAGTGAGACAAATTGGTAGTTCAGTCTGATTATCAGGCTGGCCTTGTGAAATGTAAAATGGGAAATATTCTGTAGCACCAACAGTCTAAAACTGTTGGTACTAGACTAACACCTGAAGCATACGGGCATACGAACAAAAAGCAAGATTTAATGATTTGAGGCTGTAGTCCGTATAACAAAGGCAGGCACCGAAAAGCAGAGCAAAATAAACAAGCACAAACCAGGGAGACACGAAGAACACTGGCACAAACGAAGGTAAAAGACGAGGAGCAAATGCAGGCCTAGTAAACTGGGAGGACTGATAAAGAACAGGTAAAACTAGTAAAGCAGTCAAAAACATGGCAAATAAAAAACATGGAGAATTTAAGGGTAAATTCAGAAAGACACATGACAAAAAGCCTACATTATAAAACAGGAAACACTGAAACTAAAAACCAAAACCATGAAAGTCAGCTTCAGAAAGCTCATATCAGCTGAATTCTTACCTTTAAATCGTGTCTAAGAATCCACTTTGCATTCGTTTAAAGTCTCCAGTTTGTTATTTTTAGTTTGTTTAACATACTTGACGTTTGGACATTTATTATTAGTTTAAACGGCGTGGTGTACAGTCCTTTCTTTCTTTAAGAGAAATGTACTGTGAAGGGGAAAAAACAACATATCTAGGTTATCTTGTTCTTCCTTTTTTCTTATTCAGGTTTTTATTGTCTGATTTCTAGTTTCTTTACAGATCTGCAGTGTGAGTGAATGTTGAGTGTGTGTGTATGCAGGTTTTGAGCAGTCTGTCTGTGAATGAATAGGAGGTGGACTGGCTCCAACCAGTCAGCCCACGCTAGGCCCACTGTGTATGGGAGGCTCGGCCGATTCACAAAAAAAAAGAAACAGTCTTTCTCCGTCTCCCTCCTCCGACCTCCGTCTCACCACCTTCTGTCTTCTCCTATTCTCTCTTTTGCCTCCTTCTCCGATCTTTATTCTCTTTTCATGCTGATTTCCTCACTGCCTACGCTGCCTTTGATTGTATCTCCTTCCCACCTACTTCCTCTCCTAACTGTTTATCTTGTCCTCTGTCCATGTAAGGCGCAGCGCCTCCCCAGGAGCAGAGCGAGGCACCTCGCATCACAGACGACGACCCTGATGAGGAGGCGGAAGAGGAGGAGGAGGATGAGGAAGAGGAGGAGGAGGAAGAAGAAGAGGAACCAACACCTACCGCTGAAAAAGAGACCCCCATTCCCCCCACCACAGGAGAAGGGAATGGAGAGCCAACACAAGCAGAGGTAGAGGATGAGGAAGGGGCAGAGGAGGTGGAGGACGAGGAGGAAGACGAGGAGGGGGGATTGAAAGGGGCAAATGATGAGAATGAGGAAGAAGAGGTGGAGGGAAAGGTAGAGGTGGAAGTGGAGGAGGGGGAAGAAGAGGAGGAGGCGAAAGAGACAGAGAAAGGGGAGAATGAGACAGAGGAGCCAAAGGATGAGAGCAAAACAGGGGAGGAGGCAGTAGTAGAGGAAGAGGAGTCAAAGGATCAGGAGGGGGAGGACGATGAGGATGACGAGGACGACGAGGACGAGGATGATGATGAGGATGACGAGGACGACGACACAACCGCAGATCTCCTCACGGACACCTCGCTCTCCGTCCAGACCCACAACAACAAAAACAATTCAGCCAAAACTAACGGGCATGTTTTGTTGGGATCTGAGGGACTGAAACCAAACCCTGGCACTCCTCCACCTCCTTCACCTACCCCCGAGCCTCTCCTCTGCCCCCTGGTGGAGTCTGAGCTCAGCTACACGGACAGGGACAACTCTCTCAGCTCCGGGTATGAGATGATCAACGGCGAGCTACCCGAGCCGGGCCTGACCAACGGCTCCAGTGAACGCGATCGAATCAAGATGCCCATCTTCCCCGACTTGCCCCTGGATCCATTGCCAGGTAACCCCATTTCTGTTGGGACGGCAGACATCGGAGCAGGCCCGTCACCCAGCAGCCCCCACGCTGACCGCAGTCGCACTGTGTCCTCTTCAAGCACAGGAGACACACCCAAAGGTAAGACATAGTATATGAAATATAAAAAAGTGATCGATGATTTCGCTCACGTGCAGTAAAACAAGTGACAAGCCTGTTTTCAGAAATGTATGGAGTAGAAAGTACAGATATTTGTGTTATTATACGTTTACTCACATAAGGCCATCTTTGAACAGAGGAGCTGTCCTACAACATTACTTATCACCCACCTACAATGCTGTGCTGGGTTCTCTTCCCAGACAGCTTAACAACCATTCACGCCTGGGCTCACCTAGTCCTAGCAACCCACATGAAGGCCGGTTCAGTCAACGACCCACAAGTGGCCCTAATGACTCCGAATGTCAGAGCTCACACGTGTCCTTAACGACTCTGTAAGGACACTCCCACACAGAGTTTAAAAGCCTGCAAACTCCCCTCCAGTCCAGTTAGGAGCCTGAAAAAAGTATTTTGGATATACATTACTTCCAACCTCTGCATATTTGTAACACTTAATAATCGTGATTAATAAATGGTAAATTAATAGCTGATTAACTGGAACTTCAGTTAATAGTAATTTCAGTGTTAACAATGAAATGTTTTATAGACCATTTATTAGGTAATTTGTGAATTATCCGTTGTAACTTTTCTATAAAAAGTGTATAAATGGTTTAAAAAGCATTTTGTTGTTTGTTAATAGTTAAATAATTTTGAACCAAAGTTTATGATCCTCTACATCAACGTGAAAATATCAGCAGTGGAAATCACCCTCTGTAAATGATATCTTTTTTAAATTTCAACATCATCGTTTTCTTTCTTTGTATCAACAAATGATTTAATGCCGGCTGATTTATGCTCCCGTCTTGCCAAGGTCTCTGTTGAAAATATTTAATCTACATGCAAATGAGAATTCGAGTTGGATAGATAAAGCAGAGGAAAACAGCGTACTAATAATTAGAGTTAATTTAGATCTTAGGTGAGGTAATGGATTAGCAGTACATGAATAACCTTGAATAACCACAGTGTTTTGATCTCTTATATATTATAGCTGCCTGTGAAGATAATCCAGTTGATCATGATTACGTTTCAGTCTCCACATATCTCCTCTGGGTATTAATAATGCGTCACCAGCACCATTACTCATCCACCCACATGTTTCATTTCATTATCAATAACTTGGACTCAAACTTTGAGGTCACTTTGAGGAGCACATCTCTTTTCTCTTTTAAACAAAAGCAGAAAAAAAAGTCTGTTTCCCTGTTAAATAACCTAAATAGTTCACCGAGATGAAGTTAGGACCAGCTTTCTCTCATTAGGTTCCCTATTAGCACAATATAGTGTGTAAACTTTTCATATCCTTACTTTCTGTGTGTATTAACCTTTTTCTTTTCTTCGTCCTCCCAGTAAGGGCCAGAGCAGCAGATCTCCTGATCAACCCACTAGACCCACGCAATGCTGACTCTATTAGAGTCAAAATCGCTGATCTTGGAAATGCCTGCTGGGTGGTAAGACACAGTATCTTGGAATTGATCTGAAGCATGTTTTTTAAACACACAGGTTTGCAGCCGTTTTATTGGTCAGGGTTAGACTTTTAAACTGATGCAACTTAGTGACAACCAGCAAGTCACAGGGAAACAGACGCTCAAAAAGTAATTTACACAAAAACTAAGGACTGTGATTTATATGTATTTGTGCCATTTTGAAACCACTTTATTTTTATGCCTCTGTGCCAGCAATAGCCGTGTGTTTTCTGGTTGTCCATCCATCCTATTTTTCTGAATGTGATCTCAAGAACTCCTTGAGGGAATTCCAAATTTGGCACAAAAGTCCACTTGGCCTCGAGGATGAACTGATGCAATTTTGGTAGTCAAAAGGTCACTGTGACCTCACAAGACACATCTTTGGCCAACAAATTTAAAGATGATTTTGACAAAAATGAAGTGATGACATTTCATATTCCAAAGGTTGAATGTTAACTTAACTGTGACAGCAATGTTGGAAAACTGTTATTATTAAAAGGCATGGCTCAGGAACAGCAACTTGACAGGCATGTGAGGCGATAATTCTAGTTTCTTTGATGTCTGTGACAAGTTTGCTTTTGCTACCATTTTTGACTTATTGTGACATCCCTGCCTCTTTTAGTTTTGATTTTAAATTGCAAATGCACAGTAAGCCTTCTCCTCTCCTGTCCTCTCCTCTTCAGCACAAGCACTTTACTGAAGACATCCAGACGAGACAGTACCGTTCCATTGAGGTGCTGATAGGAGCTGGTTACAGCACCCCTGCAGACATCTGGAGTACTGCCTGCATGGTGAGACCAACACATACATGTATACAGTATATTACATACATATATACAGCACATTACATACATTTATACAGTATGTTACATACAGATACATACAGCCATATTCCCTACTCTTCTTTGTCTGATCTCTCATAGGCTTTTGAGCTGGCTACTGGAGATTACTTGTTTGAGCCTCACTCTGGTGAAGACTACTCCCGTGATGAGGGTGAGTATTTAAATCTCCATGACGTGCACACACCGGTTTAATTTACAAAAATAGAAACACAGAATCTTGTAATGTGACTGTTTCCCACAAGGGAATTCTTGCTGAATATAAGTCAGGACTTGAGAGCTGGATCTGCAGTTTTTCAAGATCTTGACTTAAAGATGACAAATTGTTAGAAATGTTGAAACACAAAAGCAAAGTGTTTTAAATGTTTCATAAGCTCTTCATATCAAAAGTTGTAATCAATTGGATGTATTCTTCTATGAAAATTTGTGGTTGTGCGCTGCTTAACCTCCATTGTTCTGATGCATTGCTGCTAATGGCTCTAACACTGCAGTGATGCAGTCACAACAACAAATGAATTCTCTGATTATTATTTTGATTATTTAATCAATTTTCATTTTTTTTCACTGTCGACTAAAATGTTGATTACTTTCTTGATTTATCAATTAGTTTTTTGCTTTACAAAATGCCAAAAATAATGAAAAGATGTTAGCATTCCTTAAGTCCAAGATGACATCTTCAAATGTCTTGTTTTGTCCATAGGTCAAAGATATTCTGTTAACTATTACGATTGCGATGTGATTCATGATTAGAGTGGCATTTCTTGGGGTCCATATCAAACAAACACATGTTCTTACATCTGGAGAACAATATTTGTAGGCCAAGGCATCTATCTGTACAGCACTACAGTACTTTATTATAATGCTTTTTTGTCACACATTTTACCTTCATCAAAAAAAAAAAAAACAGCTTCTATTGCACTTGGCCAGATTGTGACTTATATTATAAAATATAATATAATATTTTGATAATTGTGCAGCTGTAAGTCATTGCAACTTAATTGAAATAAGATGTGAAATGTTTGGGAATAAATAAATAAATGTATGTAAATGAAAAGAAAAATTGTAGTCAAAGTACATAAACCCTTTTTTTCTACATTAAATCTAAGCACATCTCAATGTCAAACTTGACTTTACGAGGAGTTTTGGGAACACAGCACAGTTTGAATGCATTTGCTGTTTTTTAAGCAAGTCAAAAATGGGACTGTTGTTTCCAGCAATGCATCTGAACAATGGATAAACACTGTATTAGATTTATTTATGATCAATGGTATTGTAAATTGATTAAAAAATGGTGAGCTTAGTTAAAGTTAGAGCCATCCCTCTCCCCAAATCCCCCTATCCACTGTCGACTGTAAATCCTGTCCTTTAATTCTGCTGCTATGCCTCCACTCATCTTCACTGGGTTGTTCAAATGTTATAGATACACAGAGTGCTCACACGTCTGTCTTTGTGCTCAACATCTGGACAGATTTCCAACATACTGTAAAGTGATAGCACTAACTTAAGCATAAGAGCAACATTAGCTAGACACTGTATTCCGTGAGTATGTGTGTATCTATATTTAGTCACGTCAAGCATATAAAGCAATGCAGTCCTTATAATTTGCATGTCGACTCCAGAGTCATTACTCTCTGTCTCACAGAATACATTTCAAACAGTGTGCCCTCATCCTCACCTCAGTCCTTGATCTCTTCATCTCCTCTGATTTTTTGATCTCACCAGCTCATTGGGTTACTTTTCTCACTGCATGCGACCCATGGTTAACCTCATCTTGCATGTTTAGCACAGGCAATAAGCCACCGTCACTTTTATCCTGACATCCTGATTTGCAGAGAAACACTTTTGATCTCCCGCCATTGAGGCCAAATTGAAAATCTAGCTTCGGGTTTCCTGTTCACTCAGTTCTGCATCTGAATGCATGTCACTTTTTTTTTTTTAATACCATGGCTGATCATTTCATTTCCTCACCTCTGCTGTGGAGGCACAGCTCACTAACACAGGTTTTTCTCCTTTACTGTCTGTGACTGTCTCTTTTTTCCTTCCTTTCCCTTCTCTTATTATTCCTCCCTTACCCCTCTGTGATCTTTTCTACCTGTCACTTCCTGTCCCTGTTTCTATTTCTTCCCCACAATCCATCCTCTTTTACTTTCATTTGTCCCTCTCTTTCAATTCAATCTCCACCTCCTTGTCTTTACCTTTTTTATCTCTTTTGCATTTCCTTTCCTTTCTTTTTCTGTTTTTTTTTTTTATTTCATTTTATTTTATTATTCCTCCCCCCTCTCCTCCCTCCTGCCTTCCCACCCCCCTCTCTCCTCCATAGACCACATAGCCCACATCATAGAGCTGCTGGGCTGTATTCCGAGGCACTTTGCGCTCTCTGGAAAATATTCCCGGGAGTTCTTCAACCGAAGAGGTAGCGCTGGCCAGAGAGCTGATGGGACTGGGACACACAGATGTCTAAAAGAGACAGAAATGGATGCTAGCTGACAATCAGGACACAATAACAACTTAAAGCTTTTGTCACTGAGGATTTGATTTGGGGAAATGATTGGATAGCAATGTGACTGAAAACTGTGAAAACAGTGGCCACATCCATCTGCGAGTGTGTCCACGCAGTGCTCCGAGGCAGCAGTGTGTGTCAGTCCCGTTCAGCCAGTCGTGTTAATGTGTGTGTGCATGCCGTAATGCTGAACCGTGCCTGTTCCCTCTGTGATGTATGTGGTGGTGGGCAGACCACATCGCTCTGATCATGGAGCTCCTTGGGAAGGTCCCACGCAAAGTGGTCGCTGCCGGGAAGTACAGCCGAGAGTTTTTCTCCAAGAAAGGTAAACGACACCGCGGTTAGTGGTCGGTTAGGTGGAGGGTAGGCCTGCTAAGGGATAGCTGTAGTTCAGGACTGTAGTCTAGTGACTCTCGAGGGGGGGTTTTTTATAGTATAGTTTGTAGTACTGCCGCAGTAGTCTATATTAAGTCAGTTCAAATAGTTTCAGGTAAGTTGTCAATCACAGCAAAAATGAATGTTTAATTGTTTCATTGTAGGCCTGGGCGATAATTCATTGTCATAATTGATCTTCATCCATCATGAGAGGTTTTCCCTGACTCTTGATAATTGAGCCCCTTCTCACACACAAACTGTAAACCTGGGGTTATCCTATGCTAAGGTTAAATCTCAGTTTGAACATACAGCTAATATCTACATTTTAGGATGCTGTGTGACTACTGTTTATTTTAGCTCCATATCACACTGGCTCCCTTTAGCCTTGTGTTTGCTTGATTTTCAGAGGATAACACCACAAATCCCAGGGCTAACCCTAGTCTTGAACTGGGCCAACAAGCCCAGGACTGTCCAAATGGGACAACTTTCATAGCCCTTTGGCCAAGCGCAGCGTGAAAAGCCTTATAATAATTTGATGACATTGTATTTGAGTTTCTGACCAAGGATTGTATTACTGTTATTTCTTCGGTGAGAGAAAGTTTTCTTGGATTGAAGGAAGTACTGCAACAAAGACTGATCCTACAATTTTACTTGCATACTTTGGCCTGAAGTAAAGCAACCAAACAAAACAACACACTCATTTTCAAGGGTAATTACATCACTGAATCTTGCTTTAGTGCCAGACTGTGGTGCCTGTTGTGCTGAAGTCAGTGGAGAAACACATCAAAACCCACAACATATCTACGTCGTATGACTTTGGATGAAGAAATGCCTCCAGAAAATGTGAGAACAGAGCTAAAATTCTGTGACCAAATGGTACAGGTCTGACCAAAAGATCACTGGTAAGACTGTAGTTGTAGTTGCTCTGCTAACAGGAGCCTTTCCCAAATGAGGGGAAAAAATGAACAACATATAGACAAAAAAAACAAACAAAAAAAACAGTTGTTAACCTACTCTCTGAAGTGTGTTTCTCCAAAGTGAGATTCAGTGGCGTGATGACCTTTTCATATTTTTTTAAGTTCCTTACATTATTAGAATTACAAGCATTCTAAAAACATACTTCAAAACAATGAATCAATTGACAACTATAATGACTTTGAACATTTATTTAATTCGCCAAGATTTTCCATGTTGTAGGATCAGAACATTATTTTTTTATGTTTTAATATTTCTTTCCACGTTATCGCTCATCCCTACTGAATTGACATTAAAATACCTTGGGTAAGCCTTTCTTTTACAGTCCCCTAATTACCAGGTATTTATCTAGTAAATTCATGGCAACATAAAAAGTGTTACTAGGTAATTACCAATGGTAATAAGAAAGTAAATACAATACCTAGTAACACATTTTTCTTACCATATATTTACTTGATAAATAGCTTGTAATTGGGGAACTGTAGCTCACTGCTTATTACCAGCAGTAAGCACCCAATAATACACTATAATTTACCATATAGTTACCAGGTAAATACCCAGCATTTTTGCCATAGTTTCATTGTATTTACCTTCTTAGTAATGACCCAAAAACACACTATAATTTACCATACAGTTACCAGGTAAATGCCCAGTATTTTGGCTATAGTTTAATTGTATTTACTTTCTTATTACCATTGGTAATTACCTAGTAACACTTTTATGTTACCATGAATTTACCAGGTAAATACCTGGTAATTAGGGGACTTTAAAAGAAAGGCTTACCCTACTTTGTTGTGATTATCTGAATAATCTGACACTGGACTGCAGCAAAATGGTGAATTTAATTTAATCAGTGGCAAAAACAAGAGAAGAGAGAAGAAGTTATTCTACTTAATAATGATAAAATGTATTATCTGAATATAGAATTCTAAGCAAAACAATAGATAGTCTGACGTTTTGCCTTTATATAACAATATGTAATGACAGATCATTACAGACTATATATCAAAGTTAGGATCAATAGGAGAATAGTTTACTTTGGCTATAACATTATCCAGCAGCAGTATGAACAATATCAGTAACAGTAAGTCATACTTATACTCATACTCAGCCTATGAACAGAACAGCAGGGCTTTAACTGTGTCATAACACCTCACATCTGTGAGCCTGGTAAGTGTATGGATCTGTGTTTGGTACAGCTGATAACCCTTGCACTCTCTCATTTATTCCCTTTTTTCTTCCTCTCGATCTCCTTCCCTTTCTGCTCATATATTCTTCATAATGTGTCATGAGACCTGAATATTGCCCTTTGATGTTGTCTCTATCCGAGGTCTGAGGCTGCACTTGATGTCTCAATGTTCCCCCTTTTATCTCTTGGCGCTCTGTTAATCAGGTCTGACTTTCTCGCTCTGTCTCTCTGGGCTTCGCCTGTCTGCCAAGCTGCCTTTAGCCTTTGCAGTGCAATCCAGGACTTTTTACCTTGTTTCCTAAATGCACACACTGACACTCATCTTTTAAAATAATATAAATCAAAAGATTAAAAGAACGTGCAACAATTTATGACCAGCAATGCCTTTTTAATGCAGCCAAACAGCTGCAAAGGTGTATGCTCTTATTTTCTCTTGAACAATATAAGGAAAATCTTTTTCCTCCCTCATAATCTCTTCTCCAATCAGTGTATAGGAAGGTTACCATGGCAGCGGTGCTTTGACTGGACCTTTGCTCTTGATCGCTTCCATCATTAATCATTCTCTCATACTCTTTCCTTCTCTGTCTGTCATGTGCTCCCAGCCAATCATTTTCCTCGCCTCTTCAATAATGTTCCCCTCCTTGTCTCTTTCCATCACATCGCCTACTCTCTGTCTCCTTCCATCCACCTCTTGCCGTCTATTTTTGCGGTTTGCAGCCACGGCTCTGCAGGTTTTCACTCCATTGTTACAGCGCGTCACTGATTAGCACTCGTCCACACGGAGAAGGTGAATGAGTCTGTGAAATCAGCTGCTGTAGCGTGTTGGCTGGAGCCTGCAGAATCGTTGCTTGCTATGGCATCTGATTAAAGGGTCAGTTCACCCAAACAACCAAAAAATAAATAAAAAATATTACCTACCTCTGATGGAATAGCTTTAACCAGCAGATAGCTTTGTACACATTTTGAGATATTTGGATGAATTTTTGTTTGTGTACACAAAACATTTTTAAAAAGTGTGTATTATAATTCAACAGCTGCATCTTTAAAAAGTGATTAGATACTACCAATGCTAATTACTGTTTTGAGTAGCGATACTAGCTTTAGTAGGATTGTTCTGAATCAAAGACTCAGCTTAATTTTTCTTTTTTTAAGACTGAATGCATCAGTCTGTCTCACCATCCTTTATGGCTTCCCTACCCTGTCTGTGGTACCGAAGCACATTTGTTCCCACTAATAATACACATATAATAACTGGGTCCTATTTTCAGCTGTGTGTTGATACACATTTGATGGACTGTTGTGTATTTACCCCAGCAGACAGACAGTTTATGTGGAACATATCCATTTTCTGGATAACAATGGAGCACAAAGGAATACGCGACTGGATATTAGGCTACACAGACTGTTCATGTCTGTAGGATCCATTCATCATTGGTTTTGGTCTTTTGGGGATTTGATGAAAACAAACAAACAAACAAAAAAAAAAAAAACATTTCACCAGACCTATCCTATTGTTTAATTAAGAAAATGTGTTGTTATTTGGGTGAACTAATCCTTTATGTTTTGCCACTGTCATTTCCTCCTACATCTTCCTGCAGGAAAACTGACTATGCTCTCTATCCCCCCCTGCAGGTGAACTGCGGCACATTACCAAGCTGAAGCCGTGGTCCCTGTTTGACGTGTTAGTGGAGAAGTACGGCTGGGCACACGAAGATGCCGGCCACTTCACCCATTTCCTTCTGCCCATGCTGGAGATGGTGCCTGAGAAGAGGGCCTCGGCCGGCGAATGCCTCAACCACCCCTGGATCAACTCGTAGCCACAATCTCTGATCAGACGCCCTCCTCCCCTTGTCCCCCAACAGTTAGCCCGAACAACACCCCCTGGTGGCAGCCTGTGGAACTATAGCATGGAGACGAACTGAGTCGGATTAGATGAGAAAGACGTAATCTTTCCTGCCCTATCCCTCACATCCATAACATGCTTATCCGAGTAAGTCCCACACGCTTTCCCTTAAAGGAATGTAAAGACTGGGTTATGGACATTAAATGGCATAGTAGCTGTGTCTTCCGTAAGATCTCCCAAAAAGAATCAGATCATTTGATGACGGATGCTGCTCACACCATAAATGGGAAAGAGACGTGCTATCTTCTCCTCTTGTTCTGCCGTAAAGCTGTCAGCCGGTCTCGTCCATCTAATCTCCTCCTGATTCTCAGTTTTAACTTGTTTGGTTTTAGTCGTGGGCATCTGACAGCTACTGATCTCGTCAGTGACGGGAAAGAAAAGTCAACAAGAAGCCCCATCACAGTGCAGACGGCCCAGAGCTCCATCTGCCATGACCTTTACATAGCCAGGGCCTACAAGACAGACAAGTGTGTGTTTTTGTAGGTGAGAATGAGCGCAAGCCTGTGCTGAAGACACGCCTGTCCTCTCTCTCCAGCCCAGTTGCCCTACCTCCCCCTTCCTTCCTCTGCTTTGGAAGAAACACGTCATCGGACAAAAAGTTTACACCCTGCTTTCTTCCACAATCCTGTCCCAAAAAGCGCCTCTCACCCATTTTTCCTCCCACTTAAATGAGCTGCATGCTCCTGCCAGGGGCCACCTCAGAGAACTGGAGGGCAGCCAGTCCTCCAGAGGGCACCACACTGACAGTTGCCACTCTGACAGAGACAGAAAAAGTTTGCGGGATGAGGGAAAAAAATTTAAAAGATACAATCAATTTAACAGGGAGGAGGACTGCTTGGTCTATAAAGACTATTTTTAAAATGCATGGAGGGACTGATGGATCAGCATGAACGGATATGACAAACGAGTGGATGGATGCGTTATTTTATTTGTGCATTTCCCTGGTTTCTTTCCTGTTTCACCGCCTCTCTTGGACATTCTGTTAGAAAGAATTATGTTAGGATATTTTGGTGCCCCCCTCTGAGGAACTACATTACAACCCCTTCTTCTCCAGCTTTTGACATTCCTAAATCTTTGGTCCATCATTCCTGACTTTAAGAACAATTCTGTTGAGTCCTGCTGCGGCACGTTTACCTGATCTGATTGGTACAATTCCCCCCCCCCTTTTTTTCCCCCTGTAGAGGAACCCTTCGATCCCTGAGCTTCTCCAGAAAGGGGATGGTCACATGGAGGTTGCACTTGTCTTTGTAGATGTCCTTCAGGGATTTGAAATCTTTGTACATAGAACTGAGAACTTACAACGCAGATGAGCGACCGTGGACAAAGTTTCAACACACAAGCATCATTCCAAAAAGTTGTTGGCATAACTTGACTTCCTCTGATACAGTGGTGGGAGGTTGGGCCACATTGCTCCGGCCCAGGAGGAAAGTTCAGACTGAACCGTGCCACCTGGTGGCTCAATGAGAGTACTGCATCGCCTCACATTGCTGCTGCTCTCAGTGCCAACGCTTCAAGACGTTCCACTATATCTCTCTCCACTTAATCTCTATTTCTCTGTCTCTCTCTCTCACACACACACATACACACACACACACACACAAGAAAACTTGCATCATCACAGTTAGTCCAGTTGCCTATTTTTCGCAATAAATGAAAAAAGATGAGTATAAGTAAATGGTGAGATATTTTTAAAAACTATTTAATTCATTAAAAAAAGAGGAAAAAAAAAAGAAAACAACTTTTCTCTGGTTGTCGTGACCGTGACAGAATCTCGTCTTATACTGAGGTGATTGTGTTTGTCTATTAGAGATGTTTTTATTTCTTTTGTCATTATTATTATTAATTATTATTATTATTATTATTATTATTGAAAGATTTTTTTTTTACACAGTTGTCACCTCTCCCCTCCCTCCTTACTTGAACAGTGCTGCTCTGTCTGGGCTCTTGATGGTGATGAAAAAAAAAATCAACAGTTTTGCAATAAAGGGTATGTGATGAGTTTTTTTGCACCAAAACCTCCTGATCTCACTCTTTCAGCCATGCTGACTGTTCTTCCTGATGACATTGACAGAATCGCGTCTCTTGTCTGTGTTTTTCATTGACAGATTTAATAAAATTGTAAATTAATGGATCCCTTGCCCTTGATGTAGTGAATTGTCTGCTTTGAAGCTGCATCATTCAATGTTACTGAAAAGGTCAGAGAATTTAAGACTAGGGGTGGGAATCACAGAGTAGCTCACGATTCGATAGGATTCACGATACGTTACCCATGATAATGATAGTATCACGATGCAGCAATTCTGCAATGATCTATACATTGCCAGATAATAATCTAATCATACATGACAATATCTAACTGGGGAATGCAAAATAAAGGAATTATGTATTTATTCACTGCATTGTTGTGTCAATTTCACAGAATTTGGCACCAACTGAGATGTGCTAAGTTGATGAAATATCTCAAGTGGAAGTATTGTGACAAATTGCTGTATCGATACTTTGTCCCACCCCTACTCACAACTAGTTTCTAGAAGAGAAAACAAAGGAAAGCAAACGGCCAGTTAGTATAGATTCCCTTTTTATTGATTTAATTTAAAATGGTAAAACAAAAGACATGGGTCAGCTGTGAGTACAATTAGCCAAAGCCTTCACACTGTCAATGTTGAAATGTCAGTCTGAACAAATGTTACCAGGTATTATGATTCACACCAGATACGTCCATTAGACAACATTATCTAAGATGCAATAAAAGATGGAGTGCTAAAAGACATCCTGAGGTCAATATCAGTCATTAAAAAGCAAAAAGTAAAATGGGAAGTATCAACTAGGGATCTTGTTTTATGTCATAAATCACTACAAATGGTCTCTGAAGCCATCTGTGCATCTGACGATGCGTCTGACTCCATTAGCACTCAATAAATACGTGGTGCCTCATTTAAAACGCATACACTCTACTTCATTAGGCTCGGTGAGTGTTTCCTTAAAATCGATTATGGTGGGTGGAATTTTTGTACTACAACCAGAAAGTACTTAAAGTAAAATTCAAGAGCAACAGTGAGGAAAGTGGAATCGTCAACAGTTTAAAACTCAATGAGGTAATGATGGCATCAGCACTGCTAAAATGTAGTGATGAGACAGTGAACATGTGATCCACAAAGGAATCGTGCATTTTATGGTTGAAGACAACCCGTCACTGATGCATACGGAGGATACAGTATCTTCTGATATACTATATAGAAGCGTATAGTGTTGCTGTTATGTGTATGTGTGTGTCAGAGCTGTGTATAGTTCTTTAGCAGCAGGGGTTTGGCTGAATCCAGGATGTCCAAGTTTGGATCAAGTGACCTGCCCAGACCTTCCAGCACCATGATGGCAAACACAATGGAGGCGAAGTTACTCTCCAGCTTCACCTAAAAAAAAAAAAAAAAAAAAGAGTAACAATGTCAGTGAGCTATCGAATTAAAGCAGTCCTAACTCTTTGCCTGTTGGTGGTTTAAAAGTTAAAAGTCTTTAATATGCTCTTATTTTAACTCTCTGCATCTGTGAAGGACATAAACCCCACTTATTCTGTTCATTACATAGACTGCCTAGTACAGTCAGAGGATTTAAAGTTTAAAATTCTGCCTTAGAGTACAAGATCTCTAATTGTGCTTTATGATTTTATTTTAAAACAAGGCAGTGGCCCCCACAAAGCAGCAGTTTTGTAAGTTAGACTTCATTCACAGAAAAATGAAACAGAGATCAGTGATTTAGCCTTCAATGTCTTCCTGCTAAAAGCAAAATATTCAGGATAGTCAACTACAAACCTCCACAACAGCAGTGACTCTGTGTGGTCACCTGTCGTAACATCTCATGAAGTTTAAGCTTCTCTGCATGGAGTTCCTGTTCACAATAATGAATGTAACTTCCTGAAATTCTACCTTGTGTTGGATGAGTAGACCAAAGACTTTGGAGAGCAATTCACCCACTTGGACCTATGAACACAACAGAGCCCATCAATCAGTAACTGTTATTTCAGGATAACGTCCTCTACAGTAACATAATAACCAAGAGCATCGTGGTAGCTGTTATCATGTGGGCCTGCATCGGACACACAATCCAGGTTTGTACCTTTCCCAGAGAGAGAGTGTTGCTGAGGGCTTGGTCCACCAGCTCAGCCATCTCCTTCTTAAACTGTGGCACGTCTTGGCACTCATTAGCCCTGGCATGATTCAGGATCAACTCTGCCACACGTTCACCCTGAAGAAAGAAAAATCAAAACCAAGATGACGGTTAGTCCATGCTGGAGGTTTGGTCTGGCCTTCAGATTACATTTCATTGTTGTGTGTTTCTTTTTTTTTTTTACTTTGAAGAGCCATTTTTATGGAGTTAAAGACTGAATGTTTTTTATGCGGAAAAAGTTGAAAATTAACAGGCGACAAAAAAGTAACCTTAACCTTAAGTTTTAACATATGTTCTGATACACTGCTGTTAAGTGAGAAATGTCAAAATTTCCCAAATTTTTCTCTGAATCTCATGATCTGGAACCCCACCCCACCCCACCCTAAAACAAAAAAAAGGTTCAATTATGTTCATGATTCATTATATTAATCAGGATTTCTCCCAGATACTAACAGTAGATGGAAATTCAGTCACTGGGTTTGGTGAGAGTTCACCTATACCTACAACCTGACAGTATCATATTTGAAGCAAAAAACAATCTATTATTGATACAAGAGTTAAAAAAGAAGACAATTGTGTTCCGCTGCCACAGTTCAGTATTGAAACTTCATGTATGATGGCTTTCCTTCATTACCTGTTGCAGCACCACAGCTGTGAAGACAGCCTTCAAGTTTGCGAGATCGTGGTCACTAAGCTGGGCTACGATGCCTGCATCAAGTAGCACCAGCTGGAAAGGATTCGGGTCCGGCCTGACGCTGATCACTACAGTGTCCCACAGGTCAGTGAGGGTGGTCTTACCATGGGCCTCCCCTGAGACACCAGTGCTGTCACTGGAACCAGGAACAGGCCCCGAGCACTTGACCAGAATGTTCCCTGGATGGAGATCCGCATGGACAAAGTTGTCCACAAAAACCTGGAATATATGATGGAAATATCCAGTAGATATAATCTGACGTAATGAAAATGGCTGTCATTCACTCAGAACACATGAACACCGAACAGACAGGGAGACATTCACATACAAATTAGGAAACGACATTAATCAGGTGCAACTGAAATGGCGCAGGTTTTGTATCTCACCATCTTCAGGATTGCGTCTACTCCCATCCTGGCTATTTTCTGCTTCACCTCCGGAGGAATGTCAGAGCTCAGGTAGTTGGATATGGGCTCACTCTCCTGAACAAAAATGTTTATTATAATCTAATGATTCTGATTAAATGAATATATTTAGAGTAAATCTGTACTGCGGTCTGCCTGGAAATCAGAGACAGTGTGTCAAACAGGTTGAGCTTACTATAGAAGACAATAGTTCCATAATTATACTAATGTTCGTTTGACATTGCGATATGTGTGACTTGGTTGTACTTTACATTTGGAGCACGCTGTATCAGTCATTTCCATAGATTTTTAAGTCCCTCAGCACTCACTTCAAAAGTCTCCACTAAAATGGTCCTGGTGACAAATGGTCGTAACGGAGTTGGGAACTTGACATACTCCACGTTGCGGAAGTTTTCCCGGAAACGCTCGATGTTCTTTGCCTCAAACCGGAGATCAATCTGAAATAAAAGTTCAGTTACATCACTTGAAATGACTCTACCAGCCTAAACTCTGGCCTGTAGAGAAATGCTAATAAATCTAGAGCTGTATGATGGAGTCTGAATAATCCTACCTGTTTGGTCATGAGCTTCTCAAACTCCTCCACTATCTCAAACAGACTGAGCCACTTGAGACCAGGCAGGCAGTGCAGAAGCCAACTTCCTGCTTTCATCAGCATCAGGTCCATTTCAACCTGACCCCTTATGCCTGGATGTAGCACCTGTGATACAGCAGAACGTATTTTTAAACACCTGATGACAGGGTAAAAACAAAAAGACAAGGAAAGAAAGGGTCAGCGTGTTCAACCAGGCAGACCAGTCTCTCACCTTAATAGCCACAGGTATCAGATGCCCCTTCTCTGCACTGCCCTCCTCATGCTGCACCTTTGGGTGATTTCTTTCCTCAAAGCCTTCCCCCTCCTTCCTCCCCCTCCAGAGCTGCCACAGGGATCTGGTGACTCCTCTCAGACCAGGTATCTCCCAAGCTTCCAGTAAGTCTTCTTTCTCCATCTCCTCCACCAGCGACTGGAAAGCTGGGTCGTCAACCTGGTCCGCGTTGGCCCACCCTCTGTACACCTGGGCCACACATCCCGAACCCACTGGCTCTTTGCTGTCGATCTGTAAAACGCTCCTCCAGCCCTCCCCGAAAGCCCTCCGGAGACACTGCTTGGTGTGGGCCCAGGAGTGAGGGCGGACCCTTACATGGAGCCTGGAGAAGCGCTCGCAGAACTCCTGAGAGAAGATGTCCCGCCTGGTGCTCGCCCACTGACCCAGCTTGATGAAAGTGGGCCCAGACGTTTCTGTCACCCATAGCAAAGCATCCAGCCAGCGCCCTGCCCAGCGAGAGGACACCAGAGCCAAGGGGGAGAGGAGGAGGAGGGGGCCAAATTTAAAGAGCAGCAGCAACGCGCGAAGGGTGAGGCGGAAGAAAAATATAACTTTGTGCACTTGGACTTTGGCTAGAGACTGTCTGTCAGACTTTGGGGATGGGAGAATTGCTTCTTGGCATCTTGCAGCACAGGATGATGCATTCACTGCACCCAAACACAGCAATGTAACCTTGGGAATCTGTGTTAAAATCTGCCCTCGTTTGACAAAACATGCCCTGGAGTTGTGGATGAGTCTGGTTCGGGTAAAGGAGCCCGCTTTGTGGAAAGAGTACCTCAGGTTAAAGAGGACTGCTCTTGCTCCAAAAGTCAGCATGGTCATCACGTCAGTTGGCTGTTAGCTCGGCCATGTGTATCAGTCTTGTACGAAACCCTTTTGCAAAAACATCAATAAAGCACGACGGGACAGACTGCTGCCTGCACGTAAAACAGCCACAGATTCAACCTTAAAGGAAAGAGGCAGTCTGGGTTAATGCTACATTGAACTAGCTTCAGTGTTTACCTATTTCACAACACATTCGTGGCAGTACTTTACTTACGTGTCAGTGGGAGTTACTGTCGTTTCCTCTGTAAGGGAGGCGACAGGGTTGCCTCCTCTCCAGCCGTCGACGAGAGAAGCATTTCATGGTTCAGCTGATGTCACTGTGGCTGCCAAAAATATCTTCCATCTCCATTGAAAACAGAACATCCATGAAAACATCGCAATGACAGCCACTTCGTTTCCGGGTGTGACGTCTTGCCTGCGCGGTCACGTGTCATGGTCTTAAAGGCACAGGTCCCGGAAAAAAAAAAAAGATATTCAAAAATAGGAACATTTAACGGATGATTTAGCGGGATTTTGTGCTGATATTTGAGTGTGTGTGTTTGTGTAATGCCTTATTTATATCGTATATTTAATTGATCACTTCTTTCTTTCTTATATTTGGTGGTTGACATTTTTGACTTAAAATAAATAAAATGTTAAATACATATTTGAAGTTTCTGTATGAGAGTATGAAAATTGATTGTGAAATTGACCATGAAATGAAAGTTCCTGCTATAATAGGTTACGCTTTGCATGATCTCACACACACACACACACACACACACACACACACACACACACACACACACACACACACACACACACACACACACACACACAAACACTAAGCCTAACACATATGAGTCTTTGATTCAGTTTGATTACTGAGAGCTTCCGTCCTCCATGTTGGACAGAAAAACATCAGAGGGAGACATGTCATGACATGACAGCCTGTAGCTACATCATAGTTACCCAACCAATAGGAAGAAGAACAATCCATGATGCTTTATAAGGTATTAATTGATCACCCGTGCAAACCAGGATGGTAATTACATCCTTTTACTTATTTAACCAACACAACCCTCTCTGAGATCTGCTTAATCTTTCATCTTATCGCTGATAGAATATTGCTAGTTGATAAACAAGCAGTGATCTTGATTGATGATAATTGATCCCTCCAGATTCAGGAGGTTTTGGCTCAGGTGTGACTGCAGGCCATGTAGGAGGTCAGCTGGAGTGCTTTGTGTAGAAAGAAAGAAAGAAAGAAAAAACAAACTGTGCCTCCCTGTTGTTCCTCATCAGCTCATCCTTCCTATATTTGGGGTGCCATGTCACATGAGCGCTGACTGAGCTGGGAGCCTTCAGGTGAGCAATTCAGAAAACAGAGAGAAGAGGAGGAGGAAAATAAATCCAAATATAGAGGTATGTCATCTTTTAAATCATTGTCTGGCTGCTGCTGTTCAGCATTCCTCCTCCTATCTACAGTATTTGACATTGTGCTGAAATTCTCTGACCAATATGGTCAAATAATTACCCATGTTGTTTGGCGTGTGTAGATATTTAATTATAGTGCAGCCTCCTTTTTTTATTATTTTTTTTTTTACTAATGCATAATCACAAACATGTTATGTCGAACCACTTGGTGCCAGTAGCAGTGTGCAGGCTGCAGCAGTTGTTTGCCCTTCTCTGACCAGTCATAATCAGACTAATCTACTTTTTGGAGAAGCTTCTAACAGCTGCTGGAGAAGAGCCTTCTAATCTGCCATGTCCACACACCAGAAAATGATTTGTGGTCTCTGCTATGTAATCATTATCTTAATTGTTGTTGGGATTGGCTGTGGCTCAGGGGTAGAGCTAGCATCTTTGTTAAGGATGGAAGGATGCTGGCAAGATACTGAATCCCAAACTGTTCCTGATGGGCTGCCATGCAAGGTGCCGGCCACCACCATCAGGGTATGAATGTATATATGAAATAAGTCGCTTTGGACAAAAGCGTCTGCTAAATGCCCTAAATGTAAATGTTGTGGTTATTTTTATCATCACTGAATGTTACAGTTAAACCTTGTTGGTAATTAAATGCAGGAACTAAATGGATGAATATAAAATGAATAGGAATTAAATAAAGCTAATTTGTACGGTGCCTACTTTATATGAGGTAGAATGACACAACAGAATTAATGCAGTGGTGTTAGAGTATGGAGGTCAGCTGCAGGTCAGGGAGGAAACCGGAGCACCCGGAGTAAAACCCCCCACAAAACACAGGGAGAATGATAGAGAGATAGAAATAGATAGAAATATCCCAAACATCCCTAATCCTCATCATTAGTGGTAACTCATGACCTGAGGATCTTCCACATCCAGGGGAAGATGCGCCGGAAGCCATTCTTCTTCTTCTGATGTTTCTCCTTCACCCCCATGTTTTCTGAAAATCAAAAGACATTAAAGACTTCAGCCTTACTCCGAAATGCGCACACACAGGGTGATTTCCCTAACTGGAATCTCCTGATCTTCCAGCATTGTGTGTTCTCGGCGGTCATGGGCCAAACCAAGATCATGCTTGATGGCAGAATTTCAGGAGATGGAGTGTCGTTGTCTGGTTGGATGGTATTGCTGTCTTCAAAGGGTCGCTGTCGTTGATTCACCATCATTATGTTGCTGGTTTGGCCCATCACCTGGTTCTCCTTCAGCGCATTAAATGTCGTGGCCACCTGAAAGCACAAGGTCTACGCAGTGTTGTGTTTGTCAAGGCTGAGGCTCTTGATCTTTCTCTGCATGGAAATCTGGAGACACTGGCACATTTGACATGATTAGTTGTTTGCAGTTAGTTAATATGACATGAGCTCTGATTTCCTGCAAATAACTAAACCATTCTTAACGTTATAAATTCATCTCAGCTTTCTGACTCCTGAAACAGAAAGGAAGCAGTTACTCAGCTGTGTCACAGTGGTTGAAGACTGTTAACTTCTCTGGATCACTTCTAAGATATATTTATAAGCTTGATGGCAGTAAAGTAGTCAGTCATTTAGAACTGGCCCACATCACAACTGTTGCTTTGATGCTTCGATTCTTAGATTCCACCCCCCGCGCGCTATCACCATTCCCAACACATTCGAACACCACTTACCACTCTCTTGATCTTTCTCAGCATGGAAATCTGGAGACACTGGCAAGTTTGCCATGATCAGTTGTTTGCAGTTAGTTAATGTGTTAACATGTATGAAGGCAGGGAAAACTATTGAAGCTGAGCGTCATGGAGAGTGCTGAAGGGCAGAGCTTCACATTGTGGTGCTCCAAACGTAGTGTACAAATAATCACTATAGCTTTACATTAAGGTCATTTAATTACACTAAAAAAAAGGAATAGCTTTTTCACATGAGGCAGTTACTGCACCCTTTACTATACAATGCATTTTACAACTGTGAACATTAAAATCAACAAAGTTTCACACCTCATTGCTGGTTTCTTTCTCTCTTAGACTGTGGGAACAAAACAGGTGAAAAGAAGAAAAAGAAGGACTTACATTTATTCCCATTGAAGGACCATAACCATGTTTCAGATATTGTGCTACAGATAGTGTATACTTATTTTACCACCATCCAGTGGTTTCTACCTTGTTAACAATTAGATTAGACAAAACATGTTAAACCATTGCTTTACGACTTCATGTATTCACTTCGTATTCCACATTTCAGAGATCATCCGATCTGAGGTATAAGCAAAATTAAGGGAATTTCCACTTAAAGGTCCCATATTATACTGTTTTTCATCAATTGCACACAGCTGTCAGAGGTCCAAAACCTCCAAAATCCAAAACTGTATTCGATATGCATTGCCCCAGACCCATCCATGGTCCTGAATTTCAGCTGTCTAAAAGTCGCTATACAGAGCTCTATTCAGAGCAGGTCTGTTTCTGTGCCTGCACCTTTAAATGCTAATGAGCTCCGTCTGTCAACGCCTACTTGGAGAGCCCTGCCTTCTACGTCATTCTCAGGGAGGGGAAGCCCCTTGCGTTAGCGGTAGCATGCCTAATGTTTATGGTGGATGTACATATGTATGCTATGGCTTGCAGCGATTTTTTCGTTAAACCATACCAGTTTGATCCATAATAGGACGCAGAAGGAGAGGCTCCTGAAGAAGTACAGATTCTGTGGCTGCAGCAGGACGTTTCAGAATGGTTAGTGTGCTTGAATAATGTTAGTTTGTTCGTATGTGTTGTTACATTTACTCCCATGAAGCTAATGGCTAGCAGCTAGCGAAAGCTGTGTTTGTCTCCAACACAGTCTCAAAACTCTTGGACACTGTTCGCATCGTCTCTGTCTCCAGTCTGCACATGTTTCCAGACTTGTTACTGGGACAACTAAGCTCCATAGTAATATTATTAACATCAAACTCGCTTCAAACACCATGGCATAGCGGACCGAAGCGGAGCTAACTAGTAAGCCGATTTCCAGCTGACTTAACCAGACTGGTAGGCAACTGTAAATACTATCAAACCGCCGCCACACTTTTCGGTGGCTCGGGTTCAGTTGCTGGGTCCGGTATAGTTGGGACTGATCCTTTTACAAGGGTCAGTGTCCAGGTAAAGCCAGCTTTGTACTGACCCTCCTTAATGAAGCAGTCTGATGTGAAGTGGGTAGCACACACATGCAAACTAACACGAATCGCAGCCTGCACGTTCTCATTAAAAATTGAAAGGCAACCACTGTCTCTTCTGTTGTTCTGTAGCTGGGACAGAATATAGGCTCTGATGTTGATTTTTACAACCAACAACTGAGATACTTGCGTGTCAAGCTTTGAGCAACGACACTGCTGTCTCACTGCTGGACACACCGAACTTCACCTCGGGGATTAACGCCCCCCTTTCAGATATCGCCTATCCCCGCCCAGAGGAGGTCAGCCTATGATAATAACTCCTACCGTTACATAAGGAAAGGAGCTGAATCTGAACAGCCTGTATGAGCATTGTGTTACCAGTGGGTGGGCTGCAGAGACCATGCAGGAATCGCTTATTTTCCTCATTGTGGGAGTTGGCAGACTCAGGGAGGACCAGCTTATATATGTAGAGACCAGAGAAAACGTGGTTTTCATAATATGGGACCTGTAATGTTAATGTTAAGTACACAACTGTAAAATTTAAGATGAATTTACTTTAAATAATCATACAGATTCTCTCTCTGAGCTCTGACTGCCTGCAAATAACTAAACCATTCTTAACGTTATAAATTCATCTCAGCTTTCTGACTCCTGACACGGAAAGGAAGCAGTTACTCACCTGTGTCACAATGGTTGAAGACTGTTAACTTCTCTGGATCACTTCTAATATTTATAGGCTTGATGGCAGTAAAGTAGTCAGTCATTTAGATTTGCCCCACCTCAAAACTGTTGCTTTGATGCCTCCCCCGCGCGCTATCCTTATCCCCGACACATTCGAACACCACTCTTCACACGCACGCGCACAAAGCGCCGAAATTAAAACTCATGCACAAAATAACGTTGTATTAAACTAATATTCACAATATTATTATGAATGAAATGTGATTTATTTGGAAGCAGCTGGTGATGTCATGGACTTCAGCCTACTGATTGTGCACGATCAGATGAGTCCCCTGCCTCACCGCTCCCACGCGCCAGCAGGGGGAGCTGAGGTCCAGAGGTGAGCCTGCCGCCACCCCGCTTCTTCCACAGCCTCTGTATGTGAGACTCTCTCAGCAGCAAGCAGACGCACTTTTACAGAACAGAGGAAGCCAAGCCGCCCAGTCCCCACACGGCAACATGACATAACTGACTCAACGTGTACATGAGCAATACATTAACCGGATGGAATGAATGAAAACTTATTTAAGGCAGCTGGTACAGGTCAGCACCAGGGATGATCTGTCAAGATGATTAAAAAAAAACAAAAAAAAAAAAACAACAACCCAGAAGTGGCTGCTACAGAGCCGGTTACTGTGGATGACTGTTCGCTCTCTATTGTACTTACTTACTTACTTTCTTACTTATTATTTATTTATTCTTATTATTCACTTCATCACTTGTTCAGCACTTTGAATATATTTTTGATGTGTTTGAAAGGTGTTATATCAATAAAGTGTGTTTGATTGATTTGTTAATAGTATTATTGTTGTTTGATAGAAGTACCGGATAGTATAATCTTACAAGGTGTCTTCTCTTCCACGCAGATGAAATTGAGTGAAGGCCGGGCTACAAATGGCTGTACACATCAATGTCATCATTTCATGTGGATAAAACGCCTCAAAAATTGTAACTTGCAGTTTTTTCCATGGTATACTATTATATGCATTTCACCCAGTTTCAGTGAAGTCATATGTAATGCACAGTGGGGACGTTATTGGGTAATAAAAAAGTAAATAATGTAGCACCATTATGTGTGATAAAACTTTTTTTTTTCATGGACCAGTGCTGTGGATTTGTCCCCTCCTACTGGTTGTACATTCTTATTGCAAAACGCCTTTGTACAGGTAGGTATTGCATTTTGCATTCAAAAACATTGGCACGCAATGTAAAATGTACCAACGAAGCTGCTGATGTCCTCGGTGATTCACTCATCTGCTTATGGTTATTATACCTCAAATTCTAATGAAATCTCTTCATGTGCAGTACAACCACAAACATCTGGAACATCTTTTAGCAAATACAAAATGGTTCCCAGTAACCTCCCTCTACAACGAGGCGACTCTCAAGTGTGGAACAGTGACCGAGACAGGATGACAGCAAACCCAAACAAATTAGAAATCACATCAACACAACAGTGCTGCCGTGAAACCCACAAATAGTATAAAAACACATTAGCACAACAGTATTAAAGGCAAATATAGACATGTCCTTCTGAGTGTGCCACCCACCGTACATTACCTAAAAATAGGTTAAAAAAAAAATATATATATATATATAAATAAAAGTCCTCCCTCACTTCCTCACTATTAAATGACTCCAGCTGGATCGACTGAAGCGAGTTTAGTAGCGAGTTATTTGATCAACATTGTCTTAAAGAGTGGAATAGACAGTGTTGTGTCTCAATTCCTGGTATATAGACTTCCCAACTTCTCTGGGACAAAGTCGCACCGAAATAATTGGAGAGCTGCTGGGTAAACTTGATCCAGACTACTGTGGCTTTACGTTGTTCAATGCGATGACATTAAATTACCTAAAAAATGGTAACTGCATTTATCCATGTCATGATGTAGAATCATTATTTGAAGTCTCTGGTACAGTATTGAAATACATTTCTTTTTCAACGTATGTTGAGTGACACAATGTAGGTCACTGAGCATTTCACCAAAAAATGACATGATATTTTATTTACGACACATGGCAAATTACTTGACCTGGGAAATTATCTTTAAAATTGACAAACATCATGTGTGACTCATGGCACAATTTAAGAGGGATCACTTATTTGTTTCTCTCCACCACCAGTAATTCCAAAATAATGTCCCATGAGGTCGAAGGGACGTGACCTCGGCTCTGTGTTGGATTCACAGTATGTCACAGCTGACAGAGACGTCAGCTGCCCTACAGATGGAGACATAGCACAAAGTATTCTGGGTGCTCGTTCCGTTTGTCTCCCTCCTTTCCTCCCTCCTCCTACAAGAAGGACGCAAGGAAACCAAGGAAAGACAGATAAGTGGAAAGTTTAGCATAATAATTGACACATTTCTTTGCTTATTAACTCTTTTTTTAATTTCAGAGCAGATGTCTGTTCTTATTTTAGGAAAAGCACTGTTGGAATTACAAACACATTCAATGGCCCAGTTACATTAAAGTGGCACTGTGTAGTTTTGGATATGAAATTCAAGCTCTGAATTCCAATATTTACAACATAACTGAGGTGATAATACAAACTCAGACATATGTATTTTTTCCATACATGATTAAACAAGCTTTTCCCAGAGGAAAATAAGGTCCCCAGAACACTGTTTGAAGCTAGATAGGTGGCAGGGTCTGCCACATGTAAACAAAGTAAAACAGTATGTAGTTGTGTTGTCCTTTCATGTGGCATTAAAAGTACTTCCTGATAGGATACTCAGCTGTTTCCTGAACAAAGCTCCTATGAGATGACTTCAGTTCTGCCGTATTATTTTTGTGCGTTGGTATGGCTGGTAAAATATGGCTCTGGGTCATAAAGGAAAGGAGGAGACAGGGAACAAAACACACCCTGGGTTTGAATCCATTGTCATTTCCTCCGCTTAAACCAGAGGTCTCGCAAACAGCCTGCGTTGCACCATCAAGGACTGAGAACTTGTCCGAGCCATGTTCCCAGTCACGGTGCGAGTCCCCTGGACAGTGGGCTCAGTGTGCTCCCAGGATCCCAGCTGTAGGCCTGATAGAGGACTCAACAACACAATAAGGTGGGCTAAACGCCAAACAGATGTTACCAGCCCCCACCTCCCACTCTGTTTCCCCCACCAGCTATTGATGGACAAGCCAGGCTTTTCAGATCTCACTTGCATTTCAAAGGCGAGGTCAGGGTTTGGACTCAGAGGTCAGCAGAATAGTTGGTCTGCAGAGGTGACGGAGGTGATAGAGATGCTGATAGCTGTACAGCACATCTGTAGGGTGTAATTAAATCACAGGGCAAACCTGATACCCAATCGTGTGTGCATGTGCAGTTTTACAGTTGGGTTTTTAGTGTAGCAATTCGGAGGTACTTTGCCTGAGTGTTTCCAATTCATGTCAGCTGTTGTTACTATTTTCTTTGCGGATTCAAATTTTACATTCAAAACACGTGTTCGGATGTCACATGTGATCTCCGTCTTTACATCACATTTCTAAGTGCCTTGTTTATCAAATAAACTGCATTGAAACCACCAAACTATGTAAAGCAGGCAACAACATAAAAGCTTCAATCTACATTAAACTGCTGATGATGTGTTAATGTATCAGATGCAATGAACTAAATCGTTTTTTTGATTAATTATTTTGTCCACAAAATGTCAGAGAATAGAGAATGATAAACAGAAACTGAAAAAGAAAAAAAGAAATTCCCAAACTGCTTCAGAAGTCCCACTTCCAGGGATATCAAGTTTACTTTCAAAACACAATGTACAGAAGCAAATCCTGCAACAAAAATGACAAACATCTGCTTAAACAATGACCTCAACATTTAAACAATTGTCAGAAGGCTTCTCTAGATCCATATTTTAAACAAACATAACAAACATTTAAATAAACATTCCATTGCTAATCTCCATTCTTAGATCAAATTTCTAAATGCCTTGCCCATCATTTAATAACCCTGGCCCTGACATATGTTCAATACAAAGATTACAGGTTTCCAAATCGTTCTTCTCTTAGGAAAATACATTTGTAATAACGGACTTGCCAAAGAAGGCCAATGAGGGGGTGGAGAGGTTAATTATTAGTCACACTGGTCATCAGTATGCCACCCTTGTTTCCTGCTCTCTCACTTCGGTTTCTGACTCTTTCCACAGGACTTTTGAGAAAGTCTGCCGCCCCGGGCCCAATGGTGAGCTGGACACCCCAGTTTGTATTCACACTGAGCAGAGGTCAGCGGTAAACAACCCAAACACTGCCCACCACCATTTTCTGTCTCACTCCACACACAGCTCTCAGCACACAAGACCTCTTTGCTACTTGTAGCTGGTGGTGTTGTTGTTGTTGCTGTCGACTGCCACATGTGAACCAGTAAACAGAGATAAACAAAAAAAAAAAGAACAGAATAAAAGATGAACATGTTGTCCCCTCATTTAGAGAGGAAGAGCTGCCCTTGGGCATCTTTAATTGGCTCCCAAAGGAGGCTTTTATTTATGTATTCAGTCGTGCTCAGCTTTGCCCCTTCCTGCTCCAGCGCAGGACACTCAGTTTCCCCGGCAACTAGGGCTCCAATTGGCCAGCCAGCTGCAGATTAGTTCAGCGGTGGGGGGTTTGAGATGGGTGGGAGGGGGTGTGGAGCGGGGGGGTGATGATGGAAAATGGAGAGGGAGGAGAGAGAGAGAGAGGGAAAGGAGAAGGAAGGAGGGGGGTGTCGTGAGGGAAGGAGGGGTGGGAAAAGTTTTGAGAGGGACGAGAAGGAGAGAGAGACAGAGAAGGAGCCGGCGTCATTGAGAGATAGGAGTCCGAGTGAGTGAGTGTGTGTGTGTTTTCAGAGCCGAGAGTGGAGGGGAGAAGCTGTAAACATTTTAGCTCCGGAGGCTGGGCGGGAGGAGGGATCTCCCTGACTCGGTGCCCGTTTTCAAACTTTTTTGTGCGCTTTGGAGCTGCACTCTGTGTCTGTGTACATGTGTGAGGTACAGGCAGGGGCCATGCAAAGTGAGAGAAGTCGGAGGCAGGGGTAAGGGGTGTACAAACCGCGGAAGAGCGAGAGAGAGGGAGGTGGAGGGGTAGAAAAGGAAAACTACTCTGAAGGGAAAGGAACCATGCAAGTGGATGTTGTCTTCTGTGGGGTCAGGTTACGCAAAATGAGAAACTACTCCAAGAGCACTTCATCAGGGCTCACCCAGCTCAGAGAGGTAACGTAAACAGCGTGTGTGTCACAGTGTGTGTGTGTGTGTGTGTGTGTGTGTGTGTGTGTGTGTTTGCATGTTGAAAAAAATCTTCTCAACAGCCACGCCAGTAAAGTTGTAGTAAACATTGGGATTTCTGTCTATAGTATACATGTTTGTATGCTTTTCGTACTGATTTGCTCAGTCTGATCCATCTTCAAAAGTGTACTTCTATTTAACCCTTCTAACATATTCTCTGCAGTGTGAAGTTACATCCTTGCGCCTGCCCTTGAATGTGTCATCATGCATGTGTGCGTCCATGTACAGAGCAAGCAATATATGTTGCTAAATGTTGGGATGTGGTTTTGTCTGTGTTTATCTGAGCCGTTTTTCATCCTGGACTTCTTCGGCTCCGGTCGAAGCACGCCTGAGTGTTGCTCAAGTGTAGCCAGTCTCAAACTCTCTGCACAAAGTCCATTACTGCTGCCCACAAGAGACCCGTCTGTAACTTACTGGAGTGTCTGAGCACACGTGAGCACACACACACAGACACACACACATGCACGCACACACACACACAGAGTCACACAGTTCAATGGCTGTCAGCTCTCATCTGCTTATTAAATGAAAACAAAGTGGAGATGGATGGTTTGGTGGCCATTTGGATAACAGTCAGAGTTCACGCTCAAGCCATCGCATTCCAAACCGGCTTGTTGAGGGGGAGAGGGAGAAAAGAGGAGAGGATAAGTGAGATGAGCATTCTTCACGGTGAACAAAGGCACCTCTTCATGCGGAGTCCCAGCGCCTGTATTGTTGTGAGTGGGCAGGCAGGGGTGGAGACCTCCCCAGGGAGGACAGAGGAGTTCAGGTGGCTCCTGAAAGCTAGTTTTTCAAAGATTAGGACTAATGACCAATGATGCCAGGTATTAATGAAAGCAGTTTCTTCGGATCACATACACAAACACGACAACTTGTAAGATCAGCGACACACACAGCGGCTAAACAGACACAGGAAACAACACTTTTTTGACAGGTGACTGAATGAAGTAGAGACCACTTGTTAACAAAAACTCCGACAAATATCATAAAGCGGAATCGGGTGAATGAGAGTTTTGTATTTGACTCACTGTAAGAAGTCGACATGTTTCCAGAGAAATAATAATGATTAACACCCTTTGCTGAGAAAATATTTATAGAATAAAATATTTAGTTCAATATGAACAAGTGTGTGTATTTTTCTCAGCACAATGTGCCATTAAGGTCTACCAAACATCTTGAATGCATTTCTTGGCTTTTTTTGTTTGTTTTTTTTATGTTTGGGAATAATTTGAAACTTCCTAGACCAAATCTTTATCCTCTTAATTGCTATATTATTACCTCATTGCCATCAACTGACAGTATGTTGAAACAGGGACAAGTTTTACTCATCATTTTTTGACCCTTTTCTTTTATGGATGTCCTGGAAAACCTTGTTTTATTGAAGTGACACACAGCAAAGGGCCCAAGGCCAGGAGTTGAACCCAGGTCCCCTGCAGTGAGGACAAAGCCTCTGTATATGGGACACCTGCTCTACAACTGAGCTAAACGGCACTCCAAAATGGATTTGCTTTTGGCTGAAAATCTATAACTCAAAATATGGCAGATATGCGTGGTTTCATCACAGCATCACTCTAGTTGTCCAAACGATCAACAGAGAACACCTTTAAAGGACAAGATCGGCTAAAACTGTAGATTCAGTATCTGCACGGTCATTATCTACTCACCCCCATGTCAGTGCAAAGTAGCATGATGTTTTTGGAGCTTCACAGCAAAACACTGTGGCAGCATTCTAAGTCATCCAAGTCTCTCCTGATTGGAAAAGACGTTATTTACAAAACTCAGACAGAGTGTGAGCTTTTAGATTAGCAGCCACAGTGAAGTGGCTTTAAAAAAAGTTTTAAATAACGTCTTCTGAAATCAATTTGCAATATCAGGGCTACCACAGACATGTATTATTATTTTATGCTTTGTGTTTTCTGCTTCAGCTGCAGTGCTGTCTTGCTGTGAGGCTCCAGAAAATACTTTGTCGGCTGACAATTTTGGGTGAACTTATCCTTTATGTTTGATGCACATCCATGTATCCTTGTGTCTCTCTGTGGTGTGACTCATCCATATCACTATCATGCGAGATAGAAGCTCCTCTGTCGAGTGCAACAGGAATGTCCGCTGTGTCCTATAAGCACTGACCCTTAAGAGATGGTTATCAATCAGCCGACGTAATCCACCTCAGCAGCTTCTTCAGACCTTTTAGTTCAGCCTGCTGGGCAATGATTAAACCACAGAGCAAGATCTATGGAAAATGCAACACGGGAACATTTATGTTTAATATGCAGCTTCTTTGACTCAGAACAATTTTCGTTACTGGCTCTTAAATCCAGTGTTATTCTCATACAGCATACATGAACCCCTTCAGCAGGTCACTGGGAGTTTTACTGACTACAAATCAACATTCCTGTGCTCTCCTGTTTCTGTCAGTCCTGAGGTTGTATTTGCTCAACTGGGTAGAGTTGAGAGTTTATTGAATTGGGACTGGCTGACTCTCTGGCACTGCGAAGAGACGGTTTATAGAGTCGGAGATAAAGAGCCAGGGACTGTCTGTCTGCTAGTCAGCAAGGTTGTAATAAGTGGGATGCAATCTTGTAAAGGGGCTCTGCTGTGGAGCCCTGTGTGTGTGTGTGTGTGTGTGTGTGTGTGTGTGTCTGTTACCAGTGTTACTATCACACACACAGTGGTCTGTCAGATTGGGTCAGTTGTTTACATTCTGTGTCGGAGGCAGAGGCTAACTGTCTGCACGACTGCTGTGCAAAACAATGTGCACTGTGGTGGAAAAAGAGGGCATCTGTGACCTTGTATTCATCACTCAGAATATCCACAGTCTGTCCCTCTCTCTCTGAGTGATTCATTTTACTCTGACACACAGCCATTTTCTCTAATTGCATATTTTCCTGTTTCCTCCTCTCATTTCTTTCTCTCACACCAAAATATTGACACGCTCAGATCCACGGCGTCCTCACTCGCTGCTCGTGTTTCTCGTCACTCTCCATGACTCATGATTTCCAGTATACAAACACATCCTGACACATCAAAACATGAGCAACACATGAGGTCTGCTCAGTGAAGGTTAATGGATTTTTTTCATTAATATGCATGCTTTGAAAGGGGAAAACAGAGAAAATTCCTGAAAACCTGAAAGCCAGATGTTTAGTGTCGTGACAAGCCTGTCATCTCTCACAACTGAGTCAGCTTATTACTTTCTTCTTGGAGGCATGCTGAAGTGGTGAAATCAGTCTTGATGATTGGTGTGAGTCACTAGAGTGCAGATTTATCCAGGAAGACGGTGTTTAGCGTCACGTTGACACTATGGGCTCAAATTGGAAGGAAGTTAACTATTAGATACCTGTTAGACACACATATAGACAAGTTTTACACTCACTTTTTACAAACATGCACATTAGATGTGTGTGCATATATATATTTGTGTGCGAGGGCATAACGAGCATGAATATGTAGCCTATGTGTCTACAAACACATACATTTTCATTGGTATTGTCACAATACTGGAATGTCTTTCTTCATAAAAATGTCAATAGTTGATACCATTTTCAGCACCTTTGAGAAAAACAGACTGAAACAAAAGGCTGTAACATAACAATAAGAAGTGACTTTTCTTTCCTCGGCTAGTAGAAGTGAACAGTATAATTTTTTTCTCTTCAGATAAGCATTTCAAAATAATATGCATGTGGCAACTCACTGTTGGAAAGAAGGGAGACTGAGAAAGTGCAGCTGCTACTGATGTATCAGTAGTACAGGAAATGAGTATTGAAAGAGTTTTAGATATCAAGAATAAGGTTGATAATCACAGAGTTACTTTATAATATGGCTCACGATACGTTGAATTCTGAATATATTTCGATATTTTTGACAACCCATCTCTTCATACATGTATTGTATTAACCTTCACGATTTGTCATAGTTTCACTTCAGTTGTTTGCGTTTTCCTCAGGGGTGTGTTTGTGTGTTTGGATGCAGTCAGTGACATCTGTCCTCTCTATTGTTCTGTGCTCTGAGAGATGTGACAGCAGGGCTTTAGGAGGTTACAGCCCGTGCACCCCTCCTCTTACAGGAACTGGCCTTTGACGGGCACTCTGCAGGGCGGCCTGCAACTTAAAGACCCCACCGGGCCAATCTCCTGCCGTCCCCGAGCTGCTGCTGTTGTTGCCACAGTGACGTGCTCGGGAAGAATGTGTCCTGTGGTGACGGTGAAAGAATATCTCTCGGTTCAAAGATATGGTGTGCGTGGGGGGGTATTGTCTGTGATGTTGCTAGATGGCAATGGGTTTGATCAGAAACAACCCCCCTCCTCACACACATACTCAGATGCATGGATAATGCATACCATCCTAGACACCCGTAACGATGTCCTTGTAAGACTTAAACCAACACACATACATGCATTCATGCATGGATAATGCATTCCATCACACTGCACTGGAGACGTTTATCCAGTTGGCAGCTGACCAGGCTTTTTTCATTAGATGCACCCTTAACTCTGACACACACACACACACACACATATGTATATGCACGGTCTTTCTCTCACAGCCGGTCGCTTGCAAGCTGTTGCTCTGTCTGGCAGTTTCACTCTGCTGACTGTCTTGAGCTGTATTCAAAAGACATCAGACTTCGGGGTTGAGAGAAACCAGTTGCTGCAACTCCCAATTAGGAGATTTAACAAGATATGGCAGGCCAAATCCCCATCCTGCTGTTTTGTTTACACAGACTACACTACAGAACATGAGTCTCTAGCAGAGTTCAGTCTGGAGAGAGGGGGGCAAAGACGGCAGCTAAACTTTGATGGCAAGGGTGTTCAGTGTGGGCTCGGAGAATCATCCCAGCAAACCGATGCTGGTGACGTGCTGATGAACAGCATGTAAAAGCTCAGTGTTTCCAGCCTGGTTTGGCTTATTGCAGCCCGTGCCCACTGGCAGCATGTGGCGGTGGCATAGGCCTGAGCACACACACACACACACACACACACACACACACACACACACACACACACACACACTCAAGAACACACACAGTCACATGCAGGAAAACAGGCACGTAGACAGAAATATAGACCAAAACACATGGATACTTGCACATGAACGTGCATTCACCATTTGCTTAACAACCCCCGCTTGAACAAAGAAATGCCGTCTGGAATGGAATTTGTCCATCTGGGTTCAAAGTGTGACTCTGATGTCGCTGCACAGCTCGTTGATTCGGGCCCGAGTTGCCATGTCATAATGAGCATTCCAAGCAAAATGGGAAAAGGGTTAGAGCACGCTTTGTTAGATCAGTTATGTGCAGCACGTGTGTGTGTGTAATATCTGAGATGGAAAAACTGCAAGAGCAATGACCTTGAAATCTTCTCTTCTCTTCTCTTCTCTTCTCTTCTCTTCTCTTCTCTTCTCTTCTCTTCTCTTCTCTTCTCTTCTCTTCTCTTCTCTTCTCTTCTCTTCTCTTCTCTTGCAGCCATGGCTGAGAATGGCAAGAATTTTGTTTACCTGTCAATTAAGGGATCTACTCTATAATGAGAATGAAAACAATGTCTGGGGGTTCATCCAAGTGTAACAACTTAATGAGTAGATACTCCAGACACATAGCAGACACACAGGGGCTTTGATCATACCAAATCATATCTAAACACTGTCTTGTTAAGTTCTAGAGCAGGGAAAGTGGTAGTTATATCTTTGTCTGTCTCCAGTCTAATGGTGATTACAGTAACATCATCCTTTATTGTACTGCTATACAGTGTCTGTTGGTGTCAATCAGACATTTTTAGTTCTGTTGAGACATTAAGTTTAGACAGCAGTGAGCTAAACTATCGGTTTTTGTAGAAATTATTTTGTCACCTTGTTATATTGCATAGCAGTTCTTATATAAGGCTGCTATAGTTAATCAATTAGATCAACAGGTTTTTAAAGGTGACTTGTTCCAGGCATTTGATTTTAAGGAAACTGAAACTAAATGTTTGATTAAACTTAAACTGATTCCAAGCTGGGACACTGTGATTCCTCAAACTTGCGTGTTGCAGGCATCAAATTCAGAATGAGTCAATAGAAAAATGATAGTTATTCAGTTTGAACATTTAAGGAGAATTCTTGTATTTTTGAACCTGGGTCTGATATTTAGTGTTGAAATCATTCATACTCATCAAAAGGTTTGTAACCAGTCCAGTAGAATGGCTGCAATGGCCGCAGCGTGATCCTGTGGGGCAACTCTGACTGTCAAAGTTGCAGGCTTACGTTTTTATTCAGTGTCTGACAACATTGCCAAAACCATTCCAAACTTTCTGTTGAATTAAAAGATCCTTTTTGTGACCAGAAGCACAAGTGTCGCTCGTAGAGAAGTCTCACTCTGAAATCTTGCAAGATGTGAGTTGTTGCAAGAAGAGGACAGTGAAATCATGAATAAGAGTTGGGAAAAAAAGGAGCTTATTTAGAGGAACCGCCAACTGGAATTTAATTTGAAAGTCATGGCTGAATATTTCACTGATTATGACAGATGAGGCAACAACTGTAGCAACTCACCTCACAAGGTGTCAGAGCAAGTCCCAACTTTTTTGGAACCAGGGTTGTACAAAAATAGCAACAGACGATGAATAGAAATAAATATTTGGAATGCAAATAAGAAACAAACAAATCTAATGCACTGCATTACACTCATTGTTCCTCAAGCATGTTGCAGTTGCTCCGATTTAGTCTTTGCTAACTGCCTGATATTCCGACTACAAAGCATATTTGCCATGTGTTGAGTACAATTTGTTCTGGGGTTCCTTGGGAGATGACGATGAAAACGCACACCCTTCAGATCAGTTTGGTTTGGCTTCCTTTGGCGGTGCTAAACACCCGTCTTCATTTCACTCAGTGTTTTGTCCACTGGCGGTCTTGGCTGAGGCTCACAGTTGTCGGTCACGGGGTGTGTGGAGGTCAAAAACTTCGGCTCTGACTCTGACTCTCGAGTTTACACTCCGGAAGAGCACTTTCCCAAGCTCTCGCCTTGCGCGGCTCCCCCGGGGATCGGCGGGCGAATTATAAAAATCTGTTTCTGTGCAGGCATGCAGAGGAGCAGGGGAGCAGGGATGGGACGGGGGAGATGGTGGGAATTCTCAAGCGGAACCCTTAAAATGTGAAGGGGGGGATAAAACAGGAAGGAGAAGGAGAAGGAGAGGATTTTGGCATCAGAGCTCAGCTCAGAGACTGCGGCTTGGAGGAGAAATTTGATCTGGAGCCCAGAGAATAATGTTAGTGTGCTGAGGAAGCCAGGTTATTGTTGAAAGAATATGTAGGTCCGCTCAGGGCTGCACATTCACTGTGGCTGAGCCTGTTTTACAGAGGAAAGGTTTTATCATTAAGCTTCCCACATTGTGTGTCAGCACAATGTAATATCAGATAGCTGTAAATACTGCTCGCTGCAGGCAATCTTTTCTCTCCTTATGAATGATGGTGTATCCAGTGACACGTCTTGATGAGTGTGCAAAATCCAGGCCCTTTGGGTGTTGTTAACAGCAGAGACATTCTCTGAGGTGTATGCCACGTCTGCTGTCTGTATTTAAGGGCATGGTGAAACAGAGTACAGCTGCGGTTGCAGATGACAGTAGGTGTGTGTGTTTATCACCTGGCATATTACCTGTGGCTGTTCATGAATGACCTCATCCATTGAAAATCATCACCGCCTGCCAAACAGCGAGGCGCCTTGCCAGGGAGAGCTCCATGGATTCTTTTGTTTGGAGAGCTTTCCTGTCAATGGCCTTACTTACTCTGTCAGTGATGATTTATGCTGGCTGCAGCCACGGGTCTCCAACCACAGGTGCATCTACACCGAAACATCTTGTGTCTCAGGGCCGGATGAGGCCATGATTTTGGGAGGAAAGGATGTGAAAACAGAAATATTTAAAGGGACAGCAGACCTGTGAGATTTTTAATATTGCCCCACATGAATGGATGGAAACATATCTCTGACTCAAAGTCTCCAACTAGTTGCTATGACGTTGTGCTAAGCCACGGCAGTGATTTGAGCTAAGGTCACCATGCTAACATGCTCACAATGACAAAGAGGATGCTTTTGTTTGATTGACATGCTATTTCTAATTTCAGCATCTTAGCTTAGTGTGTGGGCATGCTGACGGTTTCAACTAAGCGCTAAATCTGAGGGATCACAAATGTAATTAAAATTGATCCGAAAGGAAACATGAATGTTTGTGATAGATTTCATGGTGGATGAATTTAACTCAAAAACCACAGGAGATGGCAGGGCTTGCCAAAGTCATTAGAATAAACTATCTGGGACCAATAGATGTAGAATATTTGGTGCCAATCCTTCCAGTATATATTGATATTTTTATGCTGAAGTTTATGCTGAGATGGAAACACCTTTACCTAATCTATGTAACGTAGGTTGGTGACCATTTGTAAATTACATGTTGTACGTTATGTGATGTACATTAGTTGTTTTTAACCCTAGGATGTTTTACTTACCCCAACCAAGTAGCTGTTCTTCCTGAACGCTTACCAAACCATGACAGCTTAACAGCTTTAATGACATAAAAATATAATATGAATTTGCAAATGACATATTACAGCTAGCATGACAGCAGAGCCTGACACGTGCAAAGCAGATGCTAGTGTTGGTAAAGCGTCATAATTTGAAGGTTATGGCCATTAAAGAAGCTGGGAGTAGGAGCATTCATTTGAAATATCCTACAAAGACCTTTGGTGTCACTAAATCTTACCATTTTGGCTAAAGAACCAAATGTGGATTCTTAGATCTGACAGAAGCAGTGTTTGGTGGGGTTTTGTAGGCCAAAATGAGAGATGTGTAGAACAGGTTGGCATGAGCACCAGTCTGTGGAGCCAGCAGAGCAATTGGGAGCAGACTGGGGATGAGTCAGGAGCTCTGCTGATGGGAGCTTTCTGTCTGTGAAGAAGAGGGACTGACATGGCTGTGGAAGGGAAGCGAAGTCCTCCTCCTCCTCTAGGTCTTTTTCTCTCCTCATTGGTATGATCTCGTCTTCTTCTGTGGGAGAGAGAGGCTTCCCTTCTCTTCCTTGAGCTAGTTAAGGCCTCTCTGTGTTTGTTGGCATTAGGTTAAAAGCCACTGTTGAGATGGAAGAACTCATTTATTTTCCAATTTTCCACCAGGTCGGTCCAGGTTTAAAAAACAAAACAAAACAAATCCCTGCTACACTTTCACAAATCTTTTTCAATTATCCACTTGTTTTTTTTTTTTTTTACTTTTTTATCAGACCAGTGGTGTCAAAGACCCCCCCCAAACTTCTATTTCTAGCAGGGCTTATCTTTGAAGACTTTAGTGCATCGTTAGCCGGCAAGCCGCGCCGTTTGCAGTCAGGGGAGTGTGGAATGGAAGCCACAAACTCCAGAGGGAAAGCTTGCGGTTCGACTCTTACGGGATGGTCATTTGTAAACTCTGACAGGTGGAGCGAGCGAGAGAAGGACTTTAAGGAAGGATTTTGCTGAGTTCGCCTGGAGCTTTCCTTCCCTTTTCTGCCATTGTGACCTTGCGGTAGTCAGAGCTGTCCCATCTATCAACAATGAACTCAAGCTCTTACTGTACGGGGGGAGAATTCTGCAAGTCTGCAAAAAGGCCGGTGACTTCATTTCAGGAAGACACGAGAGGTCGGACTTGCACCAGCTTCCTGCAGGTCACATCACACTTCCTGTCTGTTTGCGGGCACAAACAAGAACATAACTATTCATTACATGCATAAGAGGCCTCGTAATGGTGTCACAGTCTGTCCCTTGGTTGTGCCTGTGCACCATAATTACATCTATATTGGCTTTCTCTGTGGTCCCGATTATAATTAGGGTTTGTTTATACATTTTCTGAGGTAATGTTTTGGCCTATTCTTCTCCAGCTCTCAGCGGGATTGACTGTAGGCACTCAGGCCGTCAGGAGTCTCCTCTATAAACAACAACCACAATAACAAGAAATGCTACATGTGTGGAGTTGAAAATACAACAATGGAAACTTGTGCCATATTTTTAGAGTGCATTGATAAGCAAAAAAGCATGCATGGAGAAATTAATTGTTTGTGGTATCCCCCGTCAGTTCCTGTCTGGTTCTGCGGCTAACACAGTTTCAATACTGTCTCACGTCCATCCTCTCCTAACAATGGAGGGAGCAGGGGGGGAGGTGGAAGGGCAAGAGGACACAGCACAGCGGGGCTGGAGGGCAATCAATGGGTCTGTAGGACAGGACACTGGGCAGCCGGATGACTTGAACAAGAGCTGTATGTGCACGTACAAGCCATCCAACCCCTCAAGGCCGATAGGTATCTTTACTCATCATACCTCACAGATCCCTGTGGTCTGCGGTTGGATACAGAAGGAAAGTTAAGGAAAGCCAGCTGATGGAACAGTAATGCCTGTGACAGAATGAGACAACTGAGAGATAAAGAGATGAAGATGAGAGAGAAGTAAACACACCGTGCAGCAAATAATTGAATCCGATATCTGGGTCGGCTTTTTCGGCTTGTAGCGTACTTTCTGGCTGTCAGTCACAATGCATGGGCAGATACAAGCAGAGATACAGGCATGGAGTTGGCCTGTTTGGCTCATGTCCAAGGCCCTGCTATGAAATTAGCTTGGGAAAGCAGCAGGGGCCCTGAACAGGACACAGAGACAGAAACAGAGAGAGAAAAAGAGAGAGGGAGACTGCCGAGCCCAGATAAAATTCCATTGTTTATTTGCCCGACCCTCTCCTTCCCTCCCCCCTGTCCTTCACCATCAACCCTTCCTTTTCTACTTCTTCAGGAACCAGGCAAAACCCTGTCAAAGCTTTGCAGGTCAAGGCAGCATGTCAGTCATTGTGAAACCCACATATGGCTCAAACCAAGCACTTCATGTCAGATCCGGCAACCCCTGCAGCGCTTGAAACAACTTGACTGTATATGAATTATCTGCAGAAGCAGGTAAGACTTGGTACTGCTCGGTGTGAAAGAGAACGAGAGGGTAAGGACTAAAAAAAAAAAAAAAAAAAAAAATCAGTCCCCCTCCGTCCTCCACTCCTATTCTTCTCTCCCTCCTCCATCTTACTTTTGTCCCTGCAAACTCCAAGACTGAGCGGGAATGAAAGGGAGAAATATAAAAGGGTGAAGGACAGGGAGGAAAAAAGCAGCCAAGTTTGCCAGAAAGAGCTGGCTAAATGTGCGGTGGTGCGTTAAATTGATTGCAGGCGAGGCTTTGGCACACGCTGCCATGAGCCACATCTTGCAGGGGATAGGGTCCTCGACTCAGCGTGGGTGCAGAAAAAAAAGAGAAAACAAATCCTTTTTTTTTTTTTTTCCTTTACAGTATATAAGTCCCATTTTGAGCTATCGTGTTCTCTCCCTCGCCCAGTTTTATGTAAAAACCTCACTCATAAGGACGACAAGTGGTTCATACGCGCTGCCTCTTTTTGGTTGCTTGTTTTGTGTGACTCTATATCCTGATAACCGTTGAATGCAGCCTGGGAGACTGTGCCCTTTTTAGGTGTTTTGAAATGACAGAGAGAAAAAAGAGCAGTTTGGGGAAGAACGAGTGAGGGGATGATGATGTCATGGTGTTAGCTGTGTCTGCGGGGTTGGACAGAGGGATGGAGGGACAGAGGGATAGAGGAGAGGATGAAATCTTTATGAGAAGCAGCTGTTGGGGAGAGGTGGGCCTCCAGAGCATGAAGCAGCAGCCAACAGATCACTGACATCAGCTCAGAGGCCCGATAAAGTAACCTTCGAAAAAAAATGACGGCATCACCTGCATATAAGTGTGATGGAGTTGATTCAATCCCAGCAGCGAAACATCGCCCGATTATCACAAAGTTAACACCTGGAGATTATATCTGAGGCTCGACGAGCACAAAAAACTCAACAACAAAGCTACAAAACCAAGATGGCTGACTGACAGCGATAGTGTCACTTTCTGAGTTGATAAGGTCTACGCTTAAAACACACTGCGCCGTGAAGAGTGTTATAACCGACTTCACAGTTTGAGGGCAAGCTCAACGTGGAAAATCATGTGCGCGAGTGTGTCATCACATTTCCACTTGGCTGATTCTTCGACCTACCTCAGCGAATCCAACAAAAAAAACAGCTCAGGATGAATCAAGGAAGAGTCCAAGTCCTTTTATGAAAAGAATGTGTGGGCCGCTGAGTAATCTGTGTGCTGACTAACATATTGAGTACAAGTGTGCCACGTATTTGTGAATCAGAGATTGATTTACAAATTATGTCGCCAGACCAACGTTCACACAGGGTGCCATATGTGTGGAGTTGTATGCCAATGTGCAGACCTGACATAACCTCTGAGCACCCAGGGCTCTGAGCCAATGAGAAAAGTATAGGGTCCTTCAATGTGAGGTCGGACAGTTACACTAATCATCCCAACCTAAATGTTCTTTACACAGCTTTACCTTCTCTTTGGATGGGTGCAAACGAGCACAACACTATGAATGCCTCCAATTGTGGCAGTTTTAAACAGTTATTCATAATCCTAACTCTTACAAAACAATCTTTTTTTTCCCAGTTTTTAACTGCCCTGTAGTCTATAGCCTGACATAAAATAGCCAATTCATTTCTCCCATTGCTAAAACACAAAGTTGTCTTTTGGCACAAGCTCCTCATCTTTGATGTTGCTATGGAAAAGCTACATGAAGCGAACTAGTTGGCTTCATAACTGTATTGTTTTGTTCGTACTTTGCAGATCTGGTTATCAAAGATGCCGTGTAAAGTTTGGGAACGGAAGTAAGAGGACATTAAATTCCACAATTGCCATGATTGACCCGCAAAGCAGATCATGGACACTTCTGAGATCTGAGATCTGATCACAGTCTAAAATGGTCAAATCGCTCATCACTTACCCCAGACCGTTCGCTGACAAAGTACAGCAAGAACTAAAGGGTCCAGAAATGCTCCAGTGCCAATCTCAAGTCAAAAGTTTACCTTACTTGTAGTAAAAAATACCAAGGTTGTCTCTCATGACTATCATACTTCAGTCATTAAGTCTAAACAAACAACAACATCCCTGTCTCAGTTGTATATGTGAGTGCATGTTTATAAGAATCTGTCCACGGCCTGATACCCAGTGTCCACCCGCTGATAAAAATCTCCTGCTGAGTTTGTTATGCAACTGATGCTCGGCTCTGATGCCCTGCCTCTGACCCGACTGCTGTTATCTCTATCTAGCAAAGGCTCTAAGGCATTTAGGATTGTCTTCTGTTCCCCAAGCACTGACCATTTTTCATCTGAGGCCAGTACTGAGGGCTTTCCCTGACAAAAATATATGTGTGTAGTTTTTTTTTTTATCTTAAGGTCATCAGGTAAATAATCTAAAACCGGGACTACACAAAATTAAAAATATAAATATTTCTTTGATTATCTAACAGAAATGCTGCGATTTATTGTGACTGGAACACACTTTCTGCTGCCATCTTCTCCACCCCGCACTCATCCACCCATCTGCTGATGAACAATACCACTTCCTCTGCTGCAGTGTCCGCTGCCTGACACACCTCACAGGGCTGAGGGGGGCGGGGCAGGTGGAGGTCTTTCGGGTTGCAGTTTCCCGTGATGTTTTTATTGGCCTCAGCAGATGGCTTCCCTCAGCCTCTGCATTGTTGTGGTGGCCATCTTGCTCTCGGGGTCAGGGTTAACAATAGTTGCCAGTAGCAGTGGGAGACAAAAGCCTTCGCAGCTCCAGAAAAGGGTTTCCTCAGTAACAGAATGTTGTAAAACTGGCAATGCTGTCAAATTTACTGCTTTTACAAGATGCAAAGGGAACTACTGCTTGTCAGGTTCAGGCGGGGAAGGACTGATTGCATGTATGAGTCAAGTTTGAGAAATGTTTCGAGTCCAGCTAGTCAGAATTGTGTGAAAATACCAAATTACCATTTAAGGTGCTAGAATCTCCACTAAACAGCACTTTCTGTCTTGGCCTTGGGGCTCCAAATAATGAAGTGGGACAGCCTAAAAGCCTACACTGTTTTCACAGTGCAACAGTACACTTATATTATTCTTTGCAATATCCACTTTCCTCTTTAGTTTTGACAACCCTTGTCTCCCCAACCCCCCTCTCCTCTCCGATTTTCTCGCTCTTCATATCTCCCATCTTTCCTCTCCCCCTGTGATATGTAACACCCTCCTCAACCCAGTAAAAAGTTATACTGTAAAACTAGAAGGCTCTATACATTCTTTATAGTCCTCCCTGCCCTCCCCCTTTCCCCTCTTTCCATGCAGGATTTCTGTTCTTCATTTCTGTGTTGGGTTTTAGTAAGGAGAAAAGAATCAGGAGAGGGAGGAAGGGAAAAAAAAATTGGTTGATGTTTCCCCTCAAACATGTGACCTCTGCTCAGCTCACAGCTGAAAATAATTTGGGCCTACAGGCCGGTGGATGGCTGACGCAAACCCTCCTCCTCCTCCTCCTCCTCCTCCTCCTCCTCCTTCTCCTCTCTCTGGGGGGCTAGGACTTGGGCCAACGGGGGGGGCTAAAGACAAAGTAAGGAAGGCTGCAAGTTGAGCTGCAAGCAAAAAACTGGAAGCTAAAAGATGACATATCATACTTTTAGTCTTCTTCTTGTGAGACAAGACCACGACTTTTTTACACAGTGTCCATTTGTTCTTTCAATCTGGAAGAAGAAAAAGCACAAGCCTAGAATCATTCCAAAACACTCGACCCAGAGGGACAATTATGTTGTTAGCTCAGGGAAGAGTTCAGCCATTTGGCTGCATTTTTTCTTTCTTTCGTTTCTTTTTTTTTTTTTTTTACGTAATCTACCGAAATTGTGGCTTTTTTTCTGACTTGCCTCACTGCCAGTTTGGACAACGATTTCTGGAATTCGGCTGAATTGGGCTCACATTCCCAACATAGTAACGGGACGAGGGAGAGAGGTGTCAGGGTTTAGCTAATGCGGGTTTATTGGGAGAGGATTGGAGGGGGGGTTTGGGCCAGTCGGTTCTCAGGAAATGTTTAACGGCCTACGGATACCCTAAAGTATCCCGGCACATCTGGTTGAAGTCACACACTTGCACACACATCCATAAGCTGGTCTGGAGTATGGGTACTTTGGCAGGATGTGTAGGTGTTTTTTTTTTAATATGAGGTTCAGTGTGTGAGTATCCAGCTGGGTGGCAAAGCATGTATTAGTGTCTCTGTGAATTTACTTAAGAGCAAATGTGAATGCCTGCTAACAGGAGTTGGCCCTGACCTCTCCTTCTCTCTCATGTTAACCACATCTGTGCTGGACCGAGGCGAGGCTCTTCTTCTTCATGCCAACCTTTACCAGCGTTTATAGGCCATGAGCACTGAGCCCCAGCGGCTCTAATTCGATGTTACATACGGATGATCTTTCTAGGCTCCAACTGGATCTGGTTCCATTGTACTCTGACAAACGGACCAAGTAATACTCCCAAACTGGCCGAGCATGTCCCCTCACACTCGCCTTGGCGCTACTTGTCTGTAATAAAGAACAGAGACAAATGTGTCGAGCTGGAAGACTCTCAGCACATTAGGGAAGTTGTGTTTTGGAATGAATCGAGAGTTTTGCGTAGAGAATCTCAAGCGCAAAAACAAAATGTGTGCACAGTGCTTGTCTTGAAAATCCTCCATAAATCTGTTCTGGCAAGCGCAGAAAGACGAGACGCTGAGTGATAACCGAAAAACGTTCAACTGAGTGCCGCTCTCTGGCTTCCAGCTGCCACTGATGTTTTCCTAAGTGAATTTAATCATATGAGAATGTGCAGTTCGTCGTATATTCCGCGAGTTTTCCATAATGCCACATGGCTGCTGGAACCCAGAGTGTGTTTATGCCTGTTGGCTTAGCATTGTTAGAGCTTCGTTTTTTTGCTGTATCCTCCAATTACTAATCAAGCCGGGTTTGCCAGTTTTGGGGGGATGCCATGCGACCTGTGAGGTCTGCTTCTCGGCTGCTTGGTTCAGAAATGAGTTCCGCCAGCCACAGGAATGAGAGGTTTGAGTTATTTGGTAGTTTACATTCACACACTAGAGTTTGAAAATGTATCCTATGGGAGTCCTGGGGAAGCAGCTCTTCTTTTGACCCAAATCTCATTTGTTAGTCCATATGTCCTCCTATTTTTACGTATCATCTTATCGTGGGCTGCAACATTTTCAACTGTCTACATTTTTGCAGTTTAAGTTTGATCTATAAGATGAAATATAGGTCTGCTTTGGCATTTTTACATGTGACTTTCACCGTCCACACGATGCACCCACCCCCATTATCCAAATCTGTTCTACAAACTGACTGTGTTCCTCTCTGTGTGGCTGTATAGGATGCCAGCTGCTAGCACCATGACCGGTGGGAGGGCCCTGCTGCTCTGTACAAACACTGACAACTGTATCTACCAATCAGTCAACGGGTAGGTGCCTCAAAACCTGATCAAAAATTCTGATTCTGTGTAAAAAGTACAGTTGTAATAGATCTGTAAGCTTATTTTTGAGCGAGTTATAGTCACAGCCTCCTTGAGCAAGGTTTCTATAACCTGCATTTAGTGTGTAGCTTTTTTTTAAAACATCAGTCTGTCATTGTCACTTTGTCATCTTCCAGTGAAAAGTCAAACAACGGTTAAGACTGTAAATCACCTGTTCCTCAAAACCACTGGCTGGCTGGTTTTGCCAGTGCAACTGTTTCTCACAGTGAGATTCCCCATGCTGCTGCTCTCTGTTGCACAGTTTTGTTGCTGTGCCCTGCCAGAAAGCTACCCAGCAATATCGTTTAAAATCAGATCAGATAGCGCTGTACAGAGGCCAACAGGAGCTGCATATCTTCTTGGTAATGGTCTGTTTATAGTGAAATGGGGACTGTTGAAAGTAACTGTACCAATAGTTGCATATCTAGACCAGATGCCCTACTTGTTGTTTGAGCACTGGCGAAACTTTGGATGAAATTGTTAGCAGAAATGATCAAAAACAGTGTTAAAACATTGGTTCACTGAAAAGGAGCAGCAATGCTCTCTAATTTTAGGAGAGAAGTAAACTAAGACTCAGAGAGCACAACGCAGTAAGAAATATAAACCCGACCACTAAATTTAAACACTCTTTTTGTCATGTTTGTAGCAGCGCTGAGCATTGTAGAACTTTTTTTTCTGTTAGATGTTTTGATTTTGGGTCAATTTAGCACATACGTAGCATCTTGCTCTTAAATGCAAATATAAAGCACAGGTCCGCCCCATCACAATGAGTACTGCTCAGCCTGTGAAAACAGTGTTTCGCTGTCTTCTGTGGTTATATACGGGAGATCTCCAAAGTTGAAAAACAATAACCTCAAAGGTGCTAATTGTGAGGAAAGTTGATTTTTGAGTCTCATTCCCAACTCGTCAAATAGCCATGCCTTGGGATGGTGACCGACCCGACCAACAGTCCCAAAGCGCCTATATTTGATGTGTTAGTAATAAGACTGACAATGTCCAGACTCAAAACACGGAACGGACATGAAAAGGCAACTGCCCAATCCTGCATCGTACATCTTTATATCTATCTCTTGTGAATCCAAGAGTTTATGCAGGGGGCATACTAAATAGCTGGAGTGCAGAACTTGTTGAGTGCCATTTGACCTACCAGGTTATCCAAAAACACACTTTGTCAGACGCGAAGGTGAAACCATAACTTAACCCTCACTTTCAACTCGTTATACCTCTACACATTCTTCTCAACATGTTGTCATCTTCCCATTACCATCACAAAGTTCTGTACCCAAGCTTGAAACGCCCCTTTCCATTAGGGTCAGCTGTATAACAATAGCAGGACCAGAGAAGCAGAGCAGGGCAGAGTTGGCCATCTGGCATCTGGATACTGTTACTGCCCCCCCGCTGCCACTGTCTGATGCCTCCGTGACCACTCTCTGTGGCCCCTTCTGTCATCTTTGCAATATTCATTAGTTCTATTTAGATTATAATGAAGGGGATTTTGGTTTGTGCCAATAAGAGGGATTGTCTAGTAGAAGACTTAATCGTCTGTTGTTTTGGGTTTGGTTCGGCATATTGCTCAGAAGCTCAGTGCATTTCTCTTAGAGAAAATTGGCAAAACTTGATATCTTTAAAGTAAGTTAGGTTTATTTCTGTTTTATTCCTTCTTGCCCCTTTCCAACCCCTTTCTCCTCTCCGCTGATCCGGTGTTAGCTCAGCTGGTCAGAGATGCTATTGTGCCCTTGTACCCCTTTTCTCTCCTTCCGCCCTCATTGACCCTCATCTCCACACTCCACCCATCCTTGGCTGCAGTTGATAGACAAGCTTTTCATGCTTTTTATATCTATCTTTCTTTCTCTCTCGATCATAAACAAGTGTTGTTTTTATTAGACTGGGGGGCACACGCGATTAATTTCCTTCTCCATCTGCTCCACTTTTTCATAGCTCCTTCACTCGACCCCCCTGTCTACTCCTGTTCTCCCTTACTTGGCTTTTCTCTTTGACCTAGTTTTTTCCCCTCTGTTGCTTCATGCTTAATAGAAACTGCTGTTTCAACGGAGGGATACTAAAAGACACAGAAAGGGGGAAGGGAGGGAGGCCAAACTAATAAAACCCCAAGCAATTTGGGAAGATAATTATTTGGTTTCCTCATTGGTCATAGTTACAACATCACGTTTTTCTTTTTGCGTTAGAGGTCTCGGAGGAAACTTGAAGCAGTAATTTCCCCCAGAGATTTCCTCTGGATTGCATGACTGTTGGTTTTCACGTCCAGTGTCACTAGAAGTCACACAGCAAGGCCACGTTTCCTCTGTTTGTTGGAAATTCAATCATTTGATGAATGGTCTTTGGGCCAAAACTGAGATTTGAGGGTCAGGAGTAGAAAAGAAAAGATGCACGTCTACACTTCGGCCTCTCCCCTCGTCTGTGTAGACTTTCATCTTCTCTCCAGAAATAGCCGTGTGTGCAGCTTGTAAACTTTGACCCCTGCAGAGAGTTCAAATAGTCATGACCCAGTAATCTTCTAGGAGTGACTCACAGCTGAAACAGAGGCACCAAACAGACGTCTGAGCTCTTTTAATAAGAATTCTTGTTTACCCCATAAAACAAAGATCCATTGGGATGTAATTGTAAGTGCTCACATTGTGTGGCCAATTTTAAGAGCTATGAGGAGCTCAGTACTTTGCAATGTACACTGGAGGCTGCAACTGGTGGTTTTTTTACGAAAATAATTACACTATAAATTATTAGAGTTGACAACGGTGCAGTGTAGTTTCTCCCTCTGTTTATCTGGTTTAAATTAAGTGCACATCAGCCGGAGCAGTGGCTCGGTGGTTAGCTCCGTCCCCACACCAAGAGAAGACTCTCTGCCTGCTTTGTTTGTTTGTTTGGGTTCACGTTTGTTCCCTCCCCACAGCCCATCTTGTGACTTAAAAATGACCTTCCAATCCAGTTAATCATGAAATATGTCTCAAGAAAAATGGTATACTTTATTTTTAGATGATGAAATCATATATTTTCTTACCAATTATGAATAATAATAATGTCAGGCACCATTTGCATTGGATTATTAACTTTGCTTGGTCTGGATTAGTTAAATATTAAGTTAAATGAGCTCCTTAAGATGATTTAAGACACAAGTAATCTAGTTTTTTATAATGTATATCCTGAAGTTTCATTTATATAACATTTTTTTTTTGTCAGAAAGCATTTTCAGAGAGACCTGATTTGTAAGTTAATTTCACGAAGTCAAACAAGTAACATTTCAAGTCATTTGTCTTGGTATGAGCATGTTTGTTAAGGCTTATTGTGAAATTTTAGATGGTTTTGTATCTTCAATATGTTTAGTTCAAATCTAATCTTTTTATATAATTACACTACTACTATGTTCGAATGCTCTTCCTCCTTTTTTCAGTTGCCTATGTATTCAAATTTAAGCAGTTCCATGAAAACCATGTGAACTGGGAACCTTTGGGTGTATAACAAAATGTTTTTTCATTCATTCATTTGTAAAGATGCCACTGCACTCTAAGTTGTGTGTTATCTGTGCTGCCAGACAGCTGATTGATTAAACTTATTAAAAGGTATACTCCTGATTTTCTTGTTTGTGTCTTTGAGCCTCAGGTGACTATGTTCATTTATTCTGTGTGTTGTTCTTTTCTAGGCTGCAGTGCTGTGGCTTGAAGGTCGGGGAGGCTCCGTCGTCTGGGGTGCCCCAGCGCCAAGAGGTCTGCGGGTCACCAGGGGACAGAGACAGGAAGGACAACGTTGTGTCCACCAAGCGTCCCCTCTCCCCCCTACTTAGCCTGAGCGACAGCCCGGGTCCTCCTGACACCATGCTAGCTCACAGGAGAGCCTCCACCAACGCTGACCCACGGACTCCCAACATGGAGAACGGGCTGTGCAGCAAGGTGAACCACAACAAGAGCCCAGCGGGACCCAAGAGTGCCAGCATTCGTGATAAGATCTCACAATGGGAGGGTAAAAAGGAGCCTGCCCCGCCAACTTCTACAGGGACATGTCCACTGAGCGCGACGCAGAAGGAAGGTGAGACAGCGAGGAAAAAGGAATCCAAAGCTTCAGAGGTCCAAAGGACAGATAGCAAGAGGTTTGTCAGCTGGGACAGACAAGACTCAGGGAAGGAGAATTTTGGAAAGCTGGGGGATTCGAGACCTAAATCACCTGAGGGCTCAGCAAACAAGGACAAAGAGGTAATCCTAGAGAAGGGATTTCGGGCTTCCAAGCCAACGGAACAACCCCAAGACAAGAAAAGTGTTTTAACTCATGTTAAGAAACTGGAGAAGGCAACAAAGGAGGTTCCTGACAGACCTTCGTTGGCTTTTCCAGGGAATTACTTCTGCCCTCCTTCAAAGGAGGATCTGGAGGAATCAGAAAAGAAGGGCCACGAGCCCATTTTTGGGACCTTTGATGTGACGCGACCTGGCGGGTCACGGAGGAGGAGGGAAGGGGATCCAGAGAACGTATACAGTGAGCCAGGTGCTCCGTCTATAAACCCTCTACCTAAACCTCAGAGAACCTTCCAGCACCACACGCCCCCCACCACGCCAGCCTCAGGGCCCGGCTCAGGGAAGGGAAGGAGGAACTTGCCCCCTCTACCTTCCATTCCTCCTCCTCCTTTACCCACATGCCCACCACCTGGAGTTTGCAGGAGACCCTGGGCTGATAAACCGCGGGACAGCAGTAACAGGTAAGACATTAAGAATATAAAATGAATATGTGCAGCCATGATTAGTTTACAAGAATCACTTTAAGGTACCTCTGCTTAAATGAAAGTTTATGAGCAAGCTGCACCAAATTTCATAGCAATAAATCCAACATTTGTTGTGAAACAATGGTGGACCAACCAACCAACAGACAAACATTTAGATATGAGCCATAGTGTCTTATTGAAAGTCCTAAAGCTGACTTGAATTAAGTAGCGTTGTCTCTGTGTATCCTTTAACCCCTTACCCCCTACCAGCAACTAAACACCGAGCCGAACAACTTTTCCCACATCTGTTGTGAATCAAAACCACCAGTGACATCATCCCGTTTCTAAATATCTCAAAGAATGAGCTCACTGGTTGGATCTGAGGAATGTACACATCAACTCGACTCATTCCTCTTTCCAAAACTTTACTGGCAGTGGAGAACAACATCCAGAGTGGTGTGAGTCATGTCAAAGACGTCCTTTGCTTTTTTTTTTCAAGAGTTTCAGCCTTGACAGTAAAAACCATTGCGCAAGGCCTCTGGCTATCACAGATCAGTCATCAGGCATTCATTGTGCAGAGTTAGAATTTTCTTAATGTAGAAATGCGCCTACTTGTCAAGTCTAAAGTTTTGCTCCAGCGTCTGACTAACTTACTCTGGCAAGAGCAATTAACATGTACAATTTTTCAAGAGGTCTTCTGAGGGGCGCTCGTATTCAGATGGTTGCAGTCAAACAAACAAAGCTCTGCAGGGAAACCCAAAAATGTGAACTCTGCAGTATTGGAGTACATCTATTGTTCGCTCTCTCCAGTGGTCTGAATTCTTGTTTGGAGCTGGGCTTGGATCTGTTACATTCCATACCATATGTGGAGGCCTCACTCTGCTCAAGTGTGCTGTGTCAAGCCCTTTGTTTGGCCAGGCTGTCTTTCAGTGAGTGTCCGCTGCAGTGCGCATTTTTGTGCGTGGGCAGATAGTTCTCTAGTTTAGTGGATGATCAAATTAGATCATTAAATGGCATGCAGCAAGTCTGCAATAAACCCTACTTTTGTAAAGTGTACTACATCCAGTTTTTGTTAAAGCTCTGCCAGAAAAGTGTTTATCTAACTCCATCGTCATTTATTTTTCTTAACTGGACGTACACATCAGGGACGTTGCAAACTGATTGCACTGATTGTAATGGATGCAGCAAGCTGCTCCTAATAAAGGCACAACTTAGTATAAGTGTATGTATATGTATACACGCTGGGACACATGCAACCACGGATGCTTGCGTGCGCTTCTTTCAGTCGGCCTTTAATCTACGGCAGTGATGAAACGCAGATGTGATCGTTCAGATGTGGCAACCAGCTAACGGCAACATCAGTTTTCCTGCATATCAGACATTTTTTAACTGCGCTGACATGAGCGCAGAGGTATCAGGCAAAAGTCCTTCCTTCCTCTTCTTTTGTATTTGGCGTGCAACTCTCCTAAATCTTTGTAATCCTCTGTCCACCAGGAAGTCCTATGAATTTGAAGATCTGCTCCAGTCGTCTTCAGACAGCTGCAGGGTGGACTGGTACGCTCAGTCCAGACTGGGCCTAACACGCACTTTATCGGAAGAGAATGTCTACGAGGACATAATAGGTAAACAAAACTACACCGACTCTCAAAAAAGGTTGGGATGCTGCGTAAAGCAAAAAACAGATGACAACGTATTTGGTTCGATTTTTGTAAATATACACTTATTTTAAATCTGGTGCCACGTCTCTTACAAGTTGGGACAGGGGCAGCGAAAGTATGTCTTGGAACCGTCAAGAACACCTGTTTAGATCATTTCTCAGGTAAACAGCTCAGTTGATAACAGGTGAAAGTATCATGATATGGTGACGAAATCCTTGAAAGCTCAGTTCCTCACAAGCATGGGGTTGTACTAATCCCACTTTTATTTTTCCACACCCCTGCTGCATCCATAAAAAAAAAAAAATCAAGTGAAAAGTTCTGCACTTTTTAGGCTTTGATTTGTTGCCTAGGATTTGATTTATATCTTCAAATATACTGAAAAAACATTGTTAAACACTTCACTGTAGTACGCTGGCCTATTTTCTCTACCCTTCATATGCTGCGTGACCTTTTAGTTTCATTTCTCATACCGGTGTGATTCATAGAGCTCAGTCACAGAGGTGACGAGGAGGCCAAGCTGTCTTTACTCCGCTCTGTTTTTTTTTCTGCTCCCAGTTTTAATTTAAAGCCACGCTGCCTCACTTTTATTAAAAATCATGTGCAGAAACCTGACCTGCGCTCCTGCCTTATTGTCTGCGGTGTTATGCCAACCCCACCTAGAGCCTGTTTAATTTCATAACGCGTACAATAGTGGCGTTGTGTGAGGTTGTGCCGCAGCTGAGGTTGGCTACCGTGCAGCAGGGGGCATATGAATGGCTTAGAGCCATGGACCATTACTGGCAATCACTTCAGCGTGTTTTCGCTTTTCCTTCCAGGGGCTGGTGCGTAATGAGTGCTGCTTGCTCGCAACAATCAAATTACGTTTAATTATATTTGACTGATGCCGCAGCTCATTCTGTATCACTTTGTAGTTTCCTCCTTTCAGACAGAAGTATTGTTCTTTAAAAAGCTCAGACATTGTTCGCGAAGCACTCGGCAGTGTCCCGTGGGTGAAGTAACTCTGACACACTCGATATAGCTGTTGACTCAAAAAGCAGCCCAGGGAGGCCGAGATATAGATAACGTGGACAGTGATGAACGGTTGCGGTGTCCTCCTCGTGGTCCTGTGATCAGCCTTCACACGCAAACCAGGCTCTCGTCAACACAGTCTGAGCACACAATATGCCTGATAGTGTTCTCACATTTAAGAGGGAGGCAACCGTCACTACTGCTACGTACTCAGACGCACGCGCCGACCGATGCAAGCTCACACACGTGCACAGCTGACGGCGCACACAAAACACACACCGTCGGGATCGGTGCGACGTGCTCATCCGCCAGCAATGTGAAAAACAGCACGCTGATCCCTTGTTTTTCTCAGAGGGAGACGGAGCGGGGAACTGAACGTCCCCCTTTCTACTCCGACTCCTCCAGGTCGCATCTGGCGGATGGATTGATAGAGCAGAGGAGAGACACACGGGGAGACGGAGACGAGGAGAGAAATGGGACACAGGTTTTGGAAAAATGAAACCCTCCTCGCTCCTTATCTGCAGGGGAGGGCCTGAGGCTCAGAGTTACGTTTAGTATCAGACGTGCACAAGCATCCTATCCCAGTGAAATACGAGCTGGGCGAGCGCGCTGCTGCCTCTGGTAGCTCTCTGCACATCTGGACCAGGAATCGTGTAGCAAAACAAACATGACTGATACAGAGAGTGTACTTCATCTGCTTTTTGGAAAGGTTGTGAGAGACTGTTGTGTAATCCAGGTGATGTTGATTCACTGGTTTTGAAAAAGATAGTGTTTTTTTTTCTCCTGAAGATCCTCCATCTAAGGAGAACCCCTACGAAGATATAGAGCTGGAGAGAAGTTGTTTGGGAAGCAAGTGTGTTTCCCCTGCCTCCTCATCTCCTGTTCCTGACACACCAACTAAGGTACCTGATCACTGATGAATGCCTTTAAATCAAAGTAGATGTAATGGAAGCGCTCCTATGCTAAGAATCTGTCCGTTTTGCTCCATCTTCCCTCCCCAGCTCTCCACCAAGCCTGGCTTCTTCAGGCAAAATTCTGAACGGCGAAGCTTTAAACTCCTGGAACTCCGCAAGACCGGCAGGGATGCTGGCATCTCCTCTCCCTCCAGGATCAGCCCCCCCTCTACACCCAGCAGCCCCGACGACACCCCCTGCCTCTCTGGAGACCCGTACAATCGCAGACGGAGGAAAATCCCAAAGGTATGAGAGTCTGAGAGGCCTCTGACAAAGCTCACGCTGCTCCGTCTGTGATTTATGATCCAGCGTACCGCTCGGGGAGGCTCGGAGCTGGTCCACTCATGCTGCCGTCTGGGGATGAGCAAGGCAGGGGAAACTTTTCTGACGGATATTTCCTGTGTGAAGTGTGCCTAGAGGAAGGCCTCCCAGAATCTGTATTGGAATGATTTTGGTAGGAGGCTGGCAGATTTTGTTTATTAGTTTAAGGAGTCAAAGATGGACATTTCTTTCCCTTTACCTCCCGCAGATGGTGCTGAAAATCAACGGCATCTTTGAGGCGCGGAGGGGGAAGAAGCGCATGAAGAGGGTGTCTCAGTCCACGGAGTCCAGCTCAGGGAGAGGTGAGGCTTCACATGTGACAGCAGGCCAAAGAAAAGACAGTTTTACCTGCTTCACATCAGCTATGAATTTACTGAGAGTAGGAATCTTTGTTTTGTCCACCTCTGCAGCGCCTCCATCAGGGAGGCTGTGGGGATTTTTGTGTTTGTTTGTTCTGTTGGTTAGCAGGATCTGTCCAACACTTGTTAACTGATTTCAATAAAAGTTGGTGGAAAGTCACGTTGTGGGCAAAGGAACACAAGATTAGTTTCTGGTGTGAAAACAGTTCCAGGTGCAGATCCTGCTGTGAAGCCAGTAATTCTTCCTGACATCGCGAGGCCATTCTGTCTAACATTTTCACAGTTCTCTGTACTTTAAAAACTTACTACATACTACAACTTATATGGCACTTTTTCAGTGTCCTCCAGTGTTATCCACACATTACAAGTCTGATAATACCTCATCATATATATTCACTTAATTTTACGGGCGAGGATACTTTCAGGGGTCGCTTGAAACTGACCCATGTTTCAGAGGACTGGGTGGTGTTGTGTGGTGGTGGTGGTGGTGGTGGCTGGAATGAAAGCAATGAGAGCAAATTCCATGTGTTCAGAGTTTCCTGTGATTGTTATGAGCGGACTCCTCACAATCTGTTTCTCTTTTTTATTCTCGTGTTTCTTGATTTAGTGACGGACGAGAACAGCGAGTCGGAAAGCGACACAGAGGAGAAACTACAAGGTGAGAACAGAGAAGAAATAGTCATATGAATAGTTATTAGTTCCAAAAATTAGGCACGATAGGGGGATGTGTGCATATACTGATTCAGATCCTAGTTTACTCTCTCTTCATTGTTCCACTGTATAGCTTACATCAAAAGTACACACAGATGGAACTGATGATATCCTTACATGGCCTCATGGTAACCCTCTGTGCTTTTGTGTATGTCTGCATACATGACTGGATTTATTGCATGAAATGTGTTTCTGCGTCTCTCAGCTCACAGCCAGCGGCTGGTGTCGGTCCAGTCCATGCTGAGGCAGACGGGGCGGTACCGGACCTTGGAGAGGGATCTGATGGAGCTGCAGGAGAGAAAACTCTTTGAGTATTTCATAGTTGTTGCGCTCCACAAGACCAAGGCTGGAGTCCCATACCTGCCAGAGGTCACACAGCAGTTCCCTCTCAAGGTGAAAGAGGATAGAAATGTTACCAACGCAACTTATTTAAAAAATGAAGTGCTGGAAATGAAAGAAAAAAACACTACTGATAAAGAAACATCATTTTTGCTTTCATATCAGATCAATGATAATTCAACATATATATCTTAGTTAGCAGGAGCCAGTCTGGGTTTTTCTGGCGAAAGAAAAACAGAAATTTTATTTTATTTTTTGCATAAAATAGGGGAGCCTTGTCAGTTTGGAGCAGCGTTACCACTGAATAATGAAAACTTCAGTTTATTCAACAAAATCCAAGAATATAAAATTCTGTTTTAGTTGTGGCCAACATGTGTGCTTTAAGTGGTTCTTTTTGTGCCTCATTATTTATTTCCAGTGTGAAGATGTCTCAGGCCCTTTCAAGTCCTACAGCAATCTAATCTGAAATCTTCTGTGGTGTTAAATATATTTATATATATTATATTATATATTATATATTCTGTCTCATTTGTCTTCCAGCTTGAAAGGAGCTTCAAGTTCATGCGTGAGGCTGAGGACCAGCTGAAGGTCATCCCTCAGTTCTGCTTCCCTGACGCTAAAGACTGGGCGCCTGTCGACAATTTCCCCAGGTCAGTCCAAGTCTGTCGGCTGCCGAGGCCCTTAGGACATTAAAAAAAAAGTGAAAGAAAACAGGGACAGAGGAATTTCCCGGCAGAGTGGTCATAGCTCGCGTGTGTTCCTCGCTAATAAGCACTTGTTAGAGAAGAAGCTGACAGCCCAAAATAGAAATGACCTCGTGGCTTGTAAGATGACTGTTCTTTCTTGAACGATTAGGCGCTGGCAGTGACAAATGATTAGAGGGAGAGAGGATGGATTGAGGACGTTACACCTGGTTTGTTACTACAAAAGCACCTCTCTGTCTTTGCTGTTTTAAAACGGCCGAATTACCCAATACCACCTAGCTGAGCCACTCAACGTCCGCATTGTTCTGAGAAGCGGTGATGTGTGTCCTGACTGTGACGGCTAATAATTACCTCCGGGCAAATGTTCGACGGGTGAGGGGCCAGCAAACACACACCATCACCGAAATGGCTGACACTCTTACCTGTCTAGAAGGTCCTCATCGGTCAATGAATACTTGTCAGTGAAAGCTAAGGAGGCTTTGTGTGAATATTTGCAGAGTAAGCCTATCCTGAGGGTTTTTCTTCTCAAGTACAGAGTCGTGCCTCTGTTTACCAAAACACAAAGTCCAGTGCAGAACAGAGCGCTCTGTTTCCACAACAGTCATTTATGTGTGATTTTAACACTTTCCAGCATATCCCAAAAAAAAAGTCTCTTTTTTTTTTATCTCCAGCGAGACGTTCTCGTTTGTCCTGACTGGTGAGGATGGAAGCAGGCGGTTTGGCTACTGTCGGAGGTTACTGGTATGCAACTAGCTTTTCCTAATTCAATTTAAACACAGATAAGCGTTCACTCTAAACTTGCTTATGTGATTTCCTCTGTTCCTGCAAGTTCCCAATACTTATTTCTGACACATTTCTTGACTTTTCTTGCTAAAAATAAATCCAAATGTTTTATCCTAAATGTGCTGTCAGTGTCTCTGCGTAACAAAAGCTTTGCTCTGCTCCACTGGTCCAATCCTGTGGTTGTTCTTGGATGAGCAGTCTTGTGACTCGCCAGTGTTTTGAACCTGTCTTTTTCTTGCTGGCTGTTCTCAGCCCAGCGGCAAAGGCCGAAGGCTCCCTGAGGTCTACTGCATCGTCAGCCGCCTGGGCTGCTTCGACCTCTTCTCCAAGGTAGATACAGTGAACCAAACACAAATGCGCAAAGTTCACATTAACGCATGTTTTGTAAATTACATTGCACAGAATTCCTTGTGTTACACAAACGCATACTGTACATACAACCCCACCCCCACTAAACGGGTACACAGCAGTACCACCCTCGGTGCCCACAGAGCCCCACCCGCCCTCCGTCCGGTCTATTTCCCACAGAGCCTCCTAGTCCTGGTTTCCAGTATGGAGACACATGTGAACTGCAGCTGATGTGGTTACTGCAGTGGAAACGGTTCCCCATACTTGGCTTAAGATTTATAAGCATGTTGAACCATGTGCTTAGCATTCATGCCTTTGCCAAAAAAAGGGATTTCAAGGATACAGATTGAGACATAGCAGGGTGAATAAAGTATATCTGTTGTTATTTATGAACATATAAATATGTTTCATCTGTATGAGATCAGCCACACAACACTAACACTATACAGATGTGTAGATATGTGTGTAGATGAGTACACACGATGGATTCAGCCTGTTAGCCATTAGTTGTACTCACTTTTGACAATGTTTCACTGTCTCCACTGAATCAGGGCAAGATTTAAAAAGTATGTGAGGAGAAAAATCCACTGTTTCCCCAAGAAGTGTTAGTCCAGAGTCTCAGTTACATTGAGTTACTCCAGCCTTGATTCATTCATGATGGCACATGAAAATATGAATATAATCGTCTTATCACAGTATATCACAATTAATGGATAGTTGTGTATCTCTTGATGAGCTCACAGTTCACATATTATGCCAAATTAGGACTTTTGTACTGTTATTGACATCATGAAGACATTGTGATTCGGTTAGGTTTAGGCACAAGAATGCCTTGATAGGTTTAGGAAAAGATCATACTTGAGGTTTACATAATTAAATTTATAACGCTACATAAGTCAAGCAAAGTAATGGTGTAATCTATTGAAACTCTCACATTTTTAGCTGGGACAGAACGATCTAATGCTCTACAGGTGCCTGACACATCTACAGTGCACATAAATATTTGTGATTGTAGATGTTAAAATGTCTTCCCTCTCTGTGTTTCCCAGATTCTGGATGAAGTGGAAAAGAGGAGAGCCATCTCTCCTGCTCTGGTGCAGCCCTTTATGAGAGGCATAATGGAAGCTCCTTTCCCTGCTCCAGGAAGGACTATCACTGTCAAGAACTTCCTGCCTGGCTCTGGGACAGAGGTGAGATGATGCTGGTGTCACTTTAGAAAAACAGCGTTTGAAGTCGCAGGTTTTTTTTTCACCCCACTCTGAGAAGGAAAACTCCATATGTGTTTGGAATTATATAACCACATTGTTGTCTTTCTCTCTTTCCTACAGGTGATAGAGTTGTGCAGGCCGTCAGATTCCCGTCTGGAACATGTGGACTTTGAGTGTCTGTTCTCCTCCTTGAGTCTCCGTCTCCTTCTCCGAGTGTTTGCGTCTCTCCTTCTGGAGCGCAGAGTCATCTTCACCGCCGACAAACTCAGGTGGGCTCCGGCAACACATACTGTTACAGATCGCTGTGGTTAGTCTGCTGTCCGAAAACCTAAAGATCGCATGTTCGATCCTTGCAAAACCTCAATCTTGGGGCGGGTGGAGTCATTGCGGTAAATTTAATTAACTCATTTGATTAATCTGCCACAATCGGATTATTAGAGGAAGGGCTATGATGATGAAAAGACCAGAGTAGAGAGTTTGAAGAGTATGACAGAGAGACAAACAGTCTTAGGAAAAGAAGATCCTGACCGAGTGTGAGAGGAAGGAATGCTGTTGTGTTATACAGTCGCCTGGGGAACAATCACTTCTCCTCTGGAAAACTGTCATGGAAGCCAGATAGAAGGGCTTGAGAGCATGACTCCAGAGCTAACACGTGTTCACAATGACGTCATCACACCCACGCAGTCCACTTAAAGCCTTTAACTGTTATGGTACACCTGGTTCAGCATGTGGGCTCAGCAGAATCAGTAACTGTACCCATCTAATTTCAATACAACATGTAGTTTGCCCGTGTACCTTTTGTTAAAATAAGCAGTACAAGAGGCCTTTCTCACCAGAGCTCAGATTACGAGTTGTTGCACACGCTCTTCTGTGGAGTGGAAACTTGGCCTCGTCAATCAATTCTTTTTAATGAATTAACTGTGAGCAGATGCACACCCGGGAGAGATTAAATTAACAGCTTGGGGTGAGTGTGTTTGCTGCCGCTGTATGTTTTTTTTTTATAAGCGTTACATCACTCTCCCTCAAGAGATGCTCTTTAACATTCCTCTTAGGCTAACAGCGGGATTGTTGCGGCAACAGGAATGAACTTTTAGCATTATGTTCCAAATTAAGAAACGTGTGGCGGGAGACGTTACGTCCTTGAGGAGTTGATTAGCACCCTCTTGTGGTAGAGATTAGACCATGTATACAGCCGTAAGAGCCAGCTTTTAAGGACACACTTTGCTTTGTGGAAGATTTTATGATGTATTTTACACTTTCCTTTAATTAGACTGACACACTTGGTCAAATATTACACCTCTGTTGACCTGTGTGTAGCAAGTTTGCTGTTGTAGAAAGTCACCATGGGGAACTTAGGGACCAACTGAAGCAGCGGTAACTACTGACACATTATGTTACCTGATGTGATGTATTGAAAAGGAGCTATGTACAATCACAGGTAGAGCCTGACTGAAACGTTGTTTCTTGTGCTGCTGCCAATACCAATTATTGGAGAGTTAAGAATTCTGATATCAATATATTGGCTGATATTCACACATATTTTGCAGTGAGCCATCAAATGTGGTTATCAGACCCTTTTGACAAAGATATGAAACAGATGCACTTTAACAATAAACTTTATTGTCTATCATGACATCAGTGAATTACTGAAACAATAAACTTTTCATGGAATTTAATAATCATAAATTACCTCAAGCATGTTTTTCTGCATCATAATCAGCATATATCAGACAACATATATGCTGATGTGATATATCTGTGATAGGCTAACACAGGCAGATAATATTGGCCATCAGATGTATCAGTCACGCTCAACACGTGATTATATAAAGGATATTACTACATTGTTCTGGAACACTTGGTCTCTAAACATAGTTTTATATATTTAACTTTCATTTAACCAGAACAAGATTAAAATCACTTTTTCAAGGGAGACCTGGCCAAGATGGCACACTATTACAACGTTACAGAAATCACTGATAGTTATAGATTGATGCAGAGAAACCATATTTTTTTATTTACTACCCCAAATCAATTCAAGACGAGGACATGGTGGATTTTTTGTAGTCCGAATTAGTATCTGTGGGGCTTTATGTTAAGGCTTTCCTTATGTTTTCTTTGAGATAACGTCTTCTATTCACTGGCCCACTTCTGACTCACTACCTCACTGGCCCATCTAAAATCAGTTGTCAACCACTGACCTTTTTTTTTCTCTTTCTGCAGCACATTGTCTCAGTGTTGTCACGCAGTCGTGGCTCTACTCTACCCCTTCACCTGGCAGCATACGTACATCCCCGTGCTCCCGCCCTCCATGCTGGATATCGTCTGCACCCCTACACCCTTTATAGTGGGCCTCCTCTCCAGCTCCCTGCCTCGACTCAAAGAGCTGCCCATCGAAGAGGTGAGATGAGTTCATTATGCACCCATGGACCTCCTTTGAACAATAGCTCCAGGAAATGACATCGCTCTCCTCTGCTCTTCCCTCAGGTCCTGGTGGTCGACCTCTGCAACAGCCGCTTCCTACGACAGGTAGAAACCATAAAAACATAAGGAAAACAGCGAAAATCTGTCTGCTACACGTGTTGAGACTCCACCAGATGTCTTGTGAATACGGTGTGTTTATTCGCTGCAGTGTGTGGACTCTATTTACGTCTGTGTGTTTCCCTTCACAGCTGGATGATGAGGACTCCATTCTTCCCCACAAACTGCAGGCGGCTCTCGAGCATGTGCTGGATAAGAGGAGGGAGCTGGCCTGTGAGAAAGGAGATCTGCCCAATGGTGATTCAGCACAGTTATTACACCTTTATGATGTACTCTGTTTATACAGCATAATTACATAATATCAGAAGTAACAGATATACTAGAAACACACTTCATTGACAGATTATATCATCAATTGTTATTGAATTTTTAAAAAATAACATGCCTTTGTCTGTTGTCTTAAGACCTGGGTTATGTAGCATTACAGTGTGTTCAGAAGAATGCCAAACAAAACTTCTTTTTTTATAAGTTCAACTCTCCATCATCCCTGAGCAGATCGCTGATGCCAGCCACATTAAGTAAAAATACATTTAAGACATTTGAGCCACCTAAAAGTAATCATAAGTGACTGTTTAATAGTTTTGTGGCACATTAAAACATTATTCCATGGCACCTCCGATCCTTTTTGGGCAGTTGAATTATTTTCCAGGACGCTTCCATGTGACTGGATGGCTACTATACCAGCACATATAAAAGGAACATTTAACAGTGATGGAAATCATACTAGAAATGTTTCTGGTATGTAGGTAGATCGAAAATGTCACACCAAAATGTACATAATGTAGAAGTACACTATAATGCAACATCACATCACTGCTTGGTGTGGCCACGAGACAACAGGAACACTCTGCATTTTTTCGAGTTCAGTGTCGCTACCTTATGCAGCTGTTAGGAAGCGGTTTTTAATTACTCATGTATCCTTTAGCACGCCCAACATTATAGTGACACTTTTAAACCGAAATTGGAAATTTATAGCAAATATCCACCAGCTTTTGGTGACAACAAAATATCAGTATCCTGTGATTTAATCTTCTCTATTTCATTTCTTTTCGCTCCTCTACCTCCACCCAGACTCGAGCTCCCTCGGCACGGTGGTGTCGGAGGCCTTTGTGCGTTTCTTCGTGGAGATGGTGGGTCACTACTCCCTCTTCATGGGGGGAGCAGAGCGGGAGGACGAGTCCGTCTCCTCCCCCACCTTGCCCAGCCCCTCGTCTTCCTCCTCCTCATCCTCCAGCTCGTCCTTTCAGCGCGACCCCTTTCGCAAAGCGGTCACTTCCAAGAGCTTGAGGAGGTTCTTGGAGGTTTTCATGGAAACGCAGATGTTCACCGGCTTCATCCAGGAGAGGGAGCTGCGCAGGCAGGGCCTCAAAGGTACTGAGATTTGGTTACAGAGAGAGCAGCCGGGTAGAGTTTCGAACCATTAAAGGAGAAGTGCTGGTGCAGCAAATATACCTACTGTATGTGCATGTGACAAAATGTGCCTTTTTTGCTCATATCAAAGTTTTATTGAAATTCAATGTATAATTTTGCAAAGTAAGTATTTTAGATTAGAAGAAAGAATATTACTTTAAAGCTGGCCCATAACCCGGAATGTTAATGTTGATGACTTGTAAGACAGTTTGAATTTTGCTTAGATTTCCTGAAACTGTAGATGTTCTAACTTTCATTATACAGATAAAAGATGTGAAGGTATTTTAAATCCATCAACACGAGGTCTCAAACTCCACATGGTAATTTAGTATGATTATGAGGACTGTGTAATATGGTCAGAAGCTCCAGATTTTTCTTTTTTGTCAACTGCTGTTACAAAGCTCAATAATGTGGCCACGGTTCGTTATGTGTTTTGGTTTCCCGTGAATATTATATCTCAATATTGATGGGACTTGTCTGAAAACAGAAGTTAAGGAAAATGTCGGTGTAATGGGTATATTTAAAACAGTTCACTTGCATTATTTGACTTGCTCTTTTATTTTTCAGGTCTGTTTGAGGTGAGAGCGCAGGAATATCTTGACTCGCTACCTGGGAGCGAGCAGCGAGGAGTCAACAAGTTCCTCAAGGGTCTAGGTGAGATTTATTATACAGCCTCAATCAAATGATCAACCAGTTACTGGACTGCGAATACTGCAAGTACAATACAAAATGCCTCAAGGAAGAGTTTGGGATGGTGATTCACACCTGTTGCTCTTTACAGGAAACAAGATGAAATTCCTTTCCAAGAAATGATGCTTGGAGTGAGGACGTCGTCTGCGCAAGTAGGAAAAAAAGCATGGAGGTGTGCGGTAAAAGGAAGAGGAGGACGCGCTCCCTGGACGTGGAGAACAGAGACGGAGATGCGTTGATAGCTCAAACAGGAACGGAGGACTCGAAGTGAACTGAACTGACAGTATGTGAACATGAGTGAATCTGGGGGAACGTTAGATGTTTAGCTCTCAGCTTCTTTAACCAGTCATTCCATTAGTGTTGTGAAGGGTTCACTCAGCTTGGACCAAAACGCCCTCCAACATGATAAAGCGATGTCTAACAGTGTGTCAGACTTCTCTCCCAGATTACAGTCAATCCCTGCAGCTTTTCACTGTATAGCACAGCACAGTGTAAATGTTTTTAGGAACAGTGTCATGGCTCCTTCACTGACTTCACCTGTAAACCTGTAAAGGCGGAGCGACACTGAAGGCCCTGTTTTGTACAATACTTTCCTATACATTCCAAGTATTTTCTATAGAAGCTTTAATAAATACAATAGTACAACTTCTTCCACGGCGGGAGGCTTTTCAGTTAATTTATATTCTTTTTAGGCAATTTAATCTCTTTTTTTTAATTTCCTTTAAATGAGTGCAAAAGAATTCTCCTGTAGTTTGTGATAGGCTTTATTTAACAGAGTCTAGTGTTTGGGTTGTTGGGTAAATGTACCACTGTTTTAACTAATTGAACTGTCGTTGGAGAAAGGAATGAGCACCAGAAGGAAATCAGCGTGAATACAGCTCTCACTTTGGTTTGAGTAGAGTTTGGATGAACTCGATGTTCGAAGAGAGGATGTGTATCTTAGGCCAAATCAGTATCAATGTGTTCACAGAAGCAACTAGGTTCGTCTTAAACTTGATTAAGAGTACAATGAAACTTTATGAATAAAGTGATTTGAATTTTTGAATTAGACACTGACTCATTATTTCATACAGTACTGTAAATATGTGTATTTAAAGTGAGTAACTTTTGCTGCTGAACTACAGTATGTTTACTTCTTGTTTACATTTACATTTTTTAAACACATTTTTAATCACACTTGCTGACACTGTTTTTCATCACAGTACTTGAGTGAATGTTTCTTTTTGCGACTGCAGTGATGTCAATTAGTAATGTTTGAGTTCCATCCAGCTCCAGAGGGCGCTGTCAACACATCCTGTTCAAATTTTAAGCTGTGTATATTGTTTAACTTGTAGATTAACTGAAACTATAAAGTACATGTTTGCCAAATAATTCACCCCCTTTAATGTGACGAACACAATCCAACACTGGCGCAGCCGCTTTCTGTAGACTCACATAATCAGTGAAATGGCTGATCAGCTGTGTGTCGCAGAGAGATAGTAATTGACTCTAAATTCAATTTTATCTGCAAAGGTCAAACTTTAGGAGAGTCAGAGTGATTCAACTGGCACCGTGAAGACAAAAGAACACTTGAAGCAACTCAGAGATAAGATGATTGACAAACAATTCAGGAGGTACAGTACAGTTAAATCAGGCATAAAGAAAATGAAACAACAGCACAGCAGGCTGCTCTGCACTGTCCAGCCTGACTTCAAGCAACCAGATCATTTATTTCAATCTAATTGCACAGTGGTTCTTTCCTTCTCCACAAAAGCACGACTAGTAATGACACAACTTGTGAGTGTAAAAGACAAAGGGGTGAATAAATGTGGTAGCCTAGCACACACAAATACGATTAATTAATCATTTGTATTACTTATATATTAGACTTGGACTGAGACAGACTTTATTGTCATTCAGTGTGCAATGTTACGGGTCCACATCACATTACCCTGAGAACACACTGTTTGAATCTTGAGTCCAGTGAGCCAGCACTCTGTCATACCCACAGTATCCACTGGAGGACTCTGTTACCCAGTTCATGTTGTCCTGAGTGTTTCCTGCAGAGTCCAAAGTTCAGAATCACATCTCACACAATTCAGCCCGTGGGCATTTGATGACTCTCACAACTTGCCCAAATCCAGCATTATTATTACTATTGTCTGCTTATGCGGGAATAAGAGCACAGGAGGTGAAAGACAAGACTGTTACAGGTGGCATTTTCCCTCAAAATGTTTAGAAAATCTTTGTTTTATTCAACTTATGTAGCTTTTCTAAAGCTACATAAGTTGAATATTATCATTTAACATCAACTCATCCACTTATGAACTGTGCATTTCTCTGACTTTCAGAGTTGTTGATCCAACTTGAGGAGGTGCTGACATGAATGAATTGAATTTTTCTAGTCAGAAAAAAACATTTTCCCATCTATACTGACAGCCGGTGAATGCAGTGTTGTTGTTGTTGACACTGCTCGCACAGACGCTTTGGGTGACAACTTTGGTCTGGGCTAGCTGGTTGCTTAAAAACTTTATTTCTTCACATTCTGTCTGTAATTTTATTTAATTTATAGAATGTTACACTTTCCATACCAACATTAACCTCCTCAGCCCAAGAGTATCTCAAACAAAGTATGATTAAATATTTGAGGAAATAGTGCTTGATACGGTAGTCCGGCACAATGTCCTGAATGTATTGAAATATTTAAACCTTTAGGGTTCAGGTGTTTAAACATTATCTCTTGGGGCAAAGGGGTACAAAGAAAGAATAGTGGATAAAAATATTAACTTACTTCTTGTTTATAAGGTAACAAAGCCCTTGGTTAAGCAAAAAGTAGGTCCCATCTCTTACAGTTTTACACTTTAAAGGTTTGAATTTGGGTCAAAAACACGTTCAAAACTTCACTTGATGACAATGACAGTTTTAACATTCTGACGTCTGCATATTATGTTGCAGAGCTTGTGTAGCATGCTAACCAGCTAGCCCCAGCCCGTCCTTATTCTATGTGCTCCGCACTTGTAGTCAGGACTGTAGCTGCACGGCTAGCTGAGCTAAGTAGCTAATGGAAGCAGAAGCGGTAGCTTTGGTGATATGCTGCACACTGCTTAGATAGATAGAGAGATGCTTTATTGGTATCGAGGGGAATTCACACATCCAGCAGCTTACACAACACATGCAAATTACATATGAAAAAAAAAAAGACAAGAATTTAAGAGTATGAACAGAATCTGAGGATGCAAAAACACACAGAGCAGTGAAGCGATAGCAGTTAGCTGTCATTAACTACAGTATGTGCTTTTTAACTCTAGGGATGGAATTCTGAACTCTGAGTATGAATTCAACAGGTGGCCAGTTCTTACATATTGCACCGTTTAACTGTCTAATTCAGTTCTCATTTGGTATTTGTTCACTTCAAACCAAGCTATAAAGTTGAATAAACTTAATTCACTGAAGAAAAAATAGACTATTTTTTTGTATTTGTATTGCCACACAGTAACATGACAGTGTAGTCATGCGTTTGTGCCTCCTCCTGAGGTCAGCGACAGTTTCCTCAGTCTGTTCCAGTATTTTCTTTTTATTCTTGATGATATTTCCTTTGGACTACTCCCCCCCCCCCCCCTCTCACCACCCCTTCCTTTGCTTTCCTCTCCTTTTCGGAGCCCTCCTCCCTCTCCCTTTCCACCCCCTCGTCATTACGCATTGACCGGTCAGACCTGCCTCCTCTCCTTCTCCCCTCCCCTCCCCTCCCCTCCTTCCCTCCCTTGGTCTTTTTCTCTGGCTTTTTCCAGGCTTCATGTCATACCACGGCTAATTCCTGAAATTCCTGCCCTCCTCTCGCTTCAAACAAACGGAGCTCCAGGAAGGAGACGAGGCAGCAGAAAACGCACAGAAAAAAAAAGAAAAGTGAGAGAGAGGAAAAAAAAAAAAACAAAAAACAAAACACAGAGTCATCTTAAGAATAATATTACACTGCTCCACCTGCCTGCTGCTCTGCCCGGCTGTCTCACCAGGTAAGATCCTGCAAGTGTTTTATAGTGTGTGTGCGTGTGTTTTTTTTTTCTTTCCTTTTAAAAAGTCTTGTTCGGATCTAAACTGCGTGTGTAAACTTTCCCTTTGTGGATGTGAAATCAGAACTTATGTGCGCTTTCTCCCTCCCTCTCTCTCTCTCTCTCTCACACACTCACACACACACACACACACACACACACACACACACACACACACACACACTCACTGTCGGAGATAACATTCCTCGAATATCTCGCATTTCTCCGCTCAAATTCCGGCATTTTTCCCCCTTTTAATTCCAGCGCCGGAGTGTGTGTTGTGTGCGTGTGTGTGTGTGTGTGTGTGTGTGTGTGTGTGTGTGTGTGTGTGTGTGTGTGTGTGTGTCGTTTGACTTCCTGTGCCGGAACTTTTTTCTGTTTCTTTTCCTTTCTTTACTTTTTTCCCTTTCTTTTTTGTTTTTGCTATTGATGAGGAATAAACAGTCTCAGTCGTGCAGGCAAACGTTAGTGTGTGTGTGTCTGTGTCTGTGTGTGTGTGTGTGTGTGTCCGGGTAAAGTTTTACACCCGGGGAAACAGAGATCATTTAAAGTGTGTATTTATTAACTCGCACGATTCACTCAGAGGACGTTTTGTCCCCCCCCCCCCTCCGCTTTCAACAAGTGTGAGTAGACTGGACGTGGCTGGACTCAGCTGTTGTTTGTCCGCTAGATTATTTAAACACCTGTATGGATTTTTTTTTTTTTTAACGACGCGCGTTATCAGCACTGTTGAAGGAAGTACTGAGATGATTTAGTAAAAAGTAAACACGCCGCCATGTGAGGACACCCTCTTACAAGTAATGTGTTGTGCTTTCAGCTCCAGTCGAGGTAAACGGTGTTTCAAGAAGTATTCAGAGTCTTTACTAGAGTAAAAGTAGAAATACCACACTGTGCAAGTACTCCATGACAAGTTAAAGCTTGGCATTGAAAGTGAAATAGTATCAGGCAAATGTATTTTAGTTAAATAAGTGCTGTATTTTGCAGGCAAATGGTCTGTTGTGTCATTATGTGAGGCCACTGTTGAATTAACACTGTTATATTTGATGCATTATAATGTTGTAGCTGACTGAGCTGGAGCTGATTCATGCTGTTATTATGTTATTTACTTATATGCAGTGTTGTAAGAAGGTACCCAATAGTCATACTTGAGTAAAAGAACAAATATTATGTGAAAATATTAGTTTGGTAAAAGTGAAAGTCACCTGGGTAGAAGCCTGATATTAAAAGTGCGGAAGTATCACAAGTACTCTTCTGCATATAATTGTACTCCTGTATCCAAACAAGTAAAAGTAAATTACTGGCAACTTGTTATTACATGGATGTTGATATTATATACTAAAGGTCAACTGATTGCAGGTGAAATTAATTGGATTAAAAACTGTGCTACTCTGGCTCTGATGCAGCATGTAATCCCCAAAGTAACTAGTAACTAAAGTGGTCAGATAAATGTAGTGGAGTATAAAGTAGGATGTTTGCATGTGGAAGCATAAAGTAGCAGAAAATTGTAATACCCAAGTAAGGTACAAGTGCATCAAAATGTACTAAATTATATGTACTTAGTTACATTCAGTCACTGATCAGGATTTATTTGTATTGTTGTTATAGTTGTAATAACATCCAAACACCCAGTAATTCATGACTTCATATGGCCACATTATTACATAAAATGGAAATATTCTTGATATTTCTGTCATGTCGAACACGTTCTCAGTATACAGCTTGGTATTTTTGAAACTTTGCAATCTGCGCTACATTTTAAAACGAAGGCATCAAACAGTGTTTGAATTTGTAAAGACAGTTCAGCAAGTCAGAGAGGATTGAGAGGCTAATGTTGCTGATTCTTGCTGTTTTAATGTTATATCATGCACTTAAGTGTTTTTAAAATGTTCAAGATAACCAATAGCAACAGCTGAAAGATACATAAAGTGAAATAAAAGTATAGTTTCCTCTGATGTATACTGGTGTAGAAGAAGAATAAGAAGCAGTAGTAGGTAGAGGATGCAAGAACCAATTATTAGGGGTGCGCGTTGTGCTTTTTAATTCAACCACATTTTACTTTGAAGATTAAGATCTGACATAATAAAAATATTATCGGCGTATAGAATATAATGTGTTTTAAACAATTAAACTGTCCAACAATAGAGAGCAGTTGTGGCAAGTTAGATTGCAGCTCAGGTTCTTCTCTCTCTTCTTTGTACATCTGTGCTGGGTGTATTTATATACTTCAAGCAGGAGTCTCTAAAAGCACTATCAGAAAATTAGAAACCCCATGAAGATGATGTCCAAATGTTGCCATATCCTGGTATTACACCCTGGAATACAACTTTAATTGTTATAGAACTTGTGTTAATTTCCAGACTGATGTGGTTAACCTCATTACACAGCTCAGATATGTCAGAGAGCAAAGAAAAAAAAAAAAAAACAACCTTCAGAGGAGCCGCAAGAGATGTTTCCATTATTCTTGGTGAACTGTTTGGTCTATAAATAATCAGAATATAGTTCAAAATACCTGTCACGAGCTCCCAAAGCCAAGTTTTATGTGACCAGCAGTTGAAAAAATCCAAACATGCTCAATTTATAATGACAGAAAACAAAGAAAACTGGCACATTTTTGGCATTTTTGCTTACTTTTTTTTGCGCCACTCGTCTTCTCATTTTAACTGAAGTTACGGTATGCTTTCAGATCTAGTGAGAGACGCAGCTAGAGAAAATATATTTCACAAAATGAGCTCAGACTTAAGACTTTGTGTTTGTATTTCATCAGATTCCTATCTGTGCTGCGGAGCTGAAAAGCCGGCGCGTGAGCGAACGTCTTCAGTCAGGGTACAAGTTGGCTTGTCGGGGAGAGCGTGTGCTGATGTGTATGTGTGTGTTATGGTGTCCCGCAGGGCAGCTGAGAGGAGTGTGTTTTCCAGAGGGGGCAACAGGTGGAATGGAGCTGAGTGACAGTGTGACGGACGGACGGGGGGGGGGGGAGTGTTAAAAACACACCTGTCAAAGTCTTCCTCTGAAGAGTGTGACAGCCAGAGGAGTTTGGGTTTTTTCCAGGCCTTGTCCCCTTTTTTGTTTTCAAGGTTTGGGCTCACTATTGTTCCCAGACACATTAATTATATCTGTAATATGAACTCTAAGGTTGAATTGTTTGCACTGAAGTAGCATTTCCATGTGTGGGGGGGTTGGGGGTTTAATGTGTGGGTGGATGTGCATGGGCCTAGAGGTGGATGTTTGTGTGGGTGAATGAGTGAAGGTAAAAAAAAAAAAAAAAAAAAGGATGAAAAAGATGTGTGAGCGAGCAGGGAAATTTGTGTTGCAGCCTTGTTTGCGAGAGAGTGTGTGTGTGTGTCTGTGTGTCTGTGTGTGTGTGTGTGTGTGTGTGTGTGTGTGTGTGTGTGTGGAGTTGCCCTGAGACAGGTCCTCTCCACAGCGGAGGAGGTTTTTTTTCTTTTTTCTTCTTTTGCCGTGCTCATCCCACATAGCGATCATTCCTCCTCCGCTCGCACGAGAGAAACGAATAATGCCTCAGATATGAGCCTTGTAGAACAAAGACTTTCTGCACCCCCCCTCCCCTCCCCACCTTTTCTACCAACAGCGCTCTGCACCCACAGCTTTGCGCAGTGTGTGTGACTGTGTTGTCCATTGATTCCAGCCAGTCAGATGGATCTCTCTGTTGGATTATCTGGGGCCTTATGTGATGGACCCTCTGTCCTCTCTGGATGCCATTAGATAAGGAGGCTGGGCTGTGGAGTTTGTGGGAATGGTGAAAAAACATAAAAAATTTTAGCTTGACTATCACCTTTATAAAGTTGTCATTTCGAGGAGACATGAGCACTAATTCGACATTGTGTTTCTGGTCACCTGATGAATAGAGTCCGGTGTTCACACCTCCTTTTAGCTCACCACCGGGTCTTAACGGAAATATATTAGCTATTTAGCTGCTCAGTGCTTCATTGTGGTCACCAGTTACCAGCTACACAATGGCAGGGACCAACACATATTTTAGTATTGATTATTATGACAATTCTTTTCTAGATGAACAGACTAATCGTTGAATCTATATCTCAGACACCAAGGTTGCATCTTCCAAAGTCTTGTTTTTTACCAGTCCGAAAAAACTAATCAAAATTTTAAAATAAAATAGTAATGGAACAGAGAAAAGCAGAACATTGTCATACTTGTGGGGCTACAAACAACACAATATTGGATTGTTTTTGGCTTGAAAAACCGACCCCATGAATTATCCATTATTAATGATATTTGTCATGTATCTTCTGGCAATCGACTAGTTTATTAATTGACTAGTTATCGTAGCTCTAAGGTGGATGCTAACTTTGTGCTGAGCAGGAAGGGTAAAGCAGGGTTTCTCGAGCTTACTCACTGAATTCAGCGGCCTGCTGTGGCTAAAAAAAAAAAAAAAAAAGGCTCTTATGAGACTCAAACAAAACAGCAAAGTTACAGACAATGAAGCCAAAGCAATGAGCTGAAAGACACTAAAACAGGAGCTGAGTTGATCTTCAGAGATGGGCAAAGATTCTGTATGTTCGTCACTACAAGCGTCCACTTTTTTTAATCGATTCTTGATATAACTATTGATAGAGCTGCTGTAAGCTAAACGTGTTTTGTTTTGTTTATACTCACCACATATAAAGATTTGTGGTGTCATTCAGTTTTAAGCATTTTCTTCTAGTTATTTCATTTTGAGTTTACTGCTTAGAAATGACTGTCGTTCTGTTCTATTCTATTGTAAAATAGTCTGCTTCAGCACGTGCTGTCATCGTCTTTGTCATTGTTTTAAAAAAAACATTAGAAAAGTACATGAGTCAATTTGTTAACAGATCCGCTCATTATTTTTATCTCTCAAATGTTTATTTCTGTTTAACACACATAAGTCACATAGAGCGGAATTTTTTTGCAGACGAGTAAACTGATCGAAAATTAATTGAATGATTTATACTAAATTGTTAAACAGTTTCTCCACTTTCAACTACTCAGGCCTGATAATTCACTGCTTTTCTGTCCTCCGTGATTATGAATTGAAAATCTTTGTGTTATTGATCGAATGACTAGCTGATTAATTCAAGAAAATAATCGTTGGTCTGTTGTTTAAATAATGTTTGTGTGTAAGATATATCTTGTTGACTTATGTGAGTGTGTCTTGAATAATTGTTTGCTATCTGCATGAATGTCTGGCAACCAAGTTGTAAAATACACCTGTGTGTGTGTGTGTGTGTGTGTGTGTGTGTGTGTGTGTGCAGAGCTTGGAGACTCCCACTGGTGCAGCCCAGTGGGACTCGGTGCCAGAGAACATGTGCTCTCAGCAAAAACCCAACAAAACAAACCAGTGACTTTCCATCGCATTGCCTGATCCTATAGTGCCGCCTTATTTCCAGACTATTTCCTGCATTTACATTCCCGGCCTGATTAGTGGAGATTGTGACCAGTTAGGTAAACTCACACACATAAATACACACATACATAGAGCAACTGCGGTAGTTAACTGGAGTTTTGAGCACTGCAAACACAAATCCACAACAAAAATTGAGGTTTGCTTCACTCTCAAATTTCTACCACTGTACACTCTGACCTTTGCACTTCTTCTTATTGATTGCTAATAATGATAGTTGTAGTTTTGGAGGTTGCATCTAGGTAAGACACGTCTCATGTTAAATACCAACAATATAAAGAGTCTTAAGTCATGGTAGCAGATCTATGAGTCTATATTGTGACACTGTTGCCAATAAATGCTTAAATACTGATTTTTAGCAGGTACTGTATACTGTAATGTTCAGAGGGGTCAACAACATAGTTTAGCATGTTAGCATGCTTACATTTACTTGTAATCAGCACTTGACGCAAAGTACAGCTGAGGCTGATGGGACTATTTAGTTCTGGACATATATCGTCATAACAAAAGTACTGGACAGAGTGAAATATCAACCTGATGGTAGTATTAGATGAAAAGTTAAGGAGTCACTTTACATTACAGCCCAGTTACCAGGAAAAAATGTGAAGGTTTATGGAAACCACTGATCCGTTCAACTTCCTACATGTTGTCACTTTCATATCAAGATGTGGGCAGGATGGTGGTGTAATCACAGCAGAAGGCAGTGTTTCAATATTTGTAAGTGTGAAACCACTGGACCTCAAGACAATAGCCCAAAACCTGATATTTTCCCAGCAATTCCCAAGTGGCTTTTGTTCCTCAACCTCATCAGTCAAAACGCACAGCGTTGTCACAACATAAAATTGAAAATTGAACCTAAAGAAATGTAAAGTTGCAACATGAGATGATGGTATCATATCTGTGGTTTCCAGAACATACATCACCAACATTTACTCTGGCGGTTGGGGAGGAAGCAATGTGTGGGCCAAATTTCAAGGAAATTCAGTAGTTGTTGAGACATTTCAGACAAAACCTCAAACATCAGCCTGCTGATGATACTAAAGGAAAAAGCCAGAAGCTTACCAGATTCAGTAGAATCTATCCCCTGGGGACCATCAACATCTGTACACAATATCATGGAAATCCCTCCAATAGATGGTGATATATTTTAGTCTGGACCAGAGTGGTGGACAGACAAACTGACACTGCCATAGGGCCATGCTTTTAGACTGGCAAAAAATGAAGACAATATCAAATGTGCTCACACAGATGAATGAGTTTAGGCCTCAGTGCCCCTTGTAGCCCAGCTACCTGCCCACCTGGCTGGCACAAGGGAATGCAGGGCAAAGGTGAACAGAGAATGAGCTACCTGCAGCTTCTTGTGGCATTTGTGTGTGCGTGTGTGTGTGTGTGTGTGTGTGTGTGTCTATGTGTGCCAGTTTGTGCACTAAAGGGAGGGCTTTATCGTCTGAGTGATACAGAGTGTCTGTGTGTATCTGTCTTTCAGCCTTGAACATGAACCTGTTGGATGGTTTCTGTGTGTGTGTGTTAAAGCATCTGAGGGCCTCTCTTTGTTCATGTTTTCTTCCCTCATAATTTGATGCCACCAGTGTGTGTTGGCTCAGTTGGTCAGTGTGCGTGTGTGTGTGAATGCAGTTGTGTAAAGGGTAGGGGGCGGTTGGAGGGTTACGTGGCCCCCTGACCGCAACACCAGCTGAGGGATTATCCCGTTGAGCTGATCCAGAGGAGAGGGGCCTCGCTGGGGGTGGATGAGGGATGGAGGGGAGGGGGAGAGAGAGAGGTGATGGGGGAGAGGGTGGAGGGGAGGTTGTTTTAAGGCTTGGCTTAGGTTAATTAACCTCCTGGACACTTTGACTGAGGCACCGAGCAGCATACTAATGGTTTATGTCCTCCACAAATCTCACACTGACCTATAGTGGTCCTGGGCTGGAGCTGCAGTTGGTTTGAAAATAAGTTACAGAAACAGTAGAAATGTCAAATTTGATGTTTAAGGATTCATTTCAGAAGGTTTTGTTATTTCAAGGAGGCCACTGGCTTGCTGTTGGGTAGCTGGTCGGCTCGTGATCAAGATTAAGGAAGATTATTGGAGTGCTTACTTAACTTTTGTATTTAATTTGATTCAAAAAAGTTGCGTTAAACATTTGTTTAGCTCTGCTTTCACTGAAGGTAAGAAAGCCAAGGTTGAAGATGAGTTATAACTTTAAGTTATTTGCTTTGCTTCTCTGATTTGCTTTTCTTGCTATCAGTGATTTTTGTTGTGCTGCTCAATGTAAGATGTTTTCAGTTCTGCAACAACTTTAAACAGTATTTTACAGAAGGTGCAATAGCCTGCACTTTTTGGATAAAAGTCTAACTCAGTTTGAAAAAGATTAAGTTTTCCCCCTATGATTTTGTAAAATTAGGTGACATCTTTATGTTGCTAGATTAAGACAGTGGTTTGAAGTACACACAGTTCATGATCATATCAGCCTCCACAGCTGCTAATCCTGAGTTGGAATAAAACTCCTCAGATCATTAATCAGGATAGTGAAAACAAATAAAATGGCACCTGGTGTTGAGACAGCAGCAGGTGGAGGACGAGGGGTGCAGGAGGGGCCCAAAGTCAACAAATGAGTAGACGCATTAAAGTGGGATCACCGACCTCAGACACACTTAGACACACATGCCAGGGAGGATCATGCCAGGATATTAAGGCCAGGAGGCTTTTTAGGTTGCTCGTTTCTTCATCAGTACCACAGATGACTGTTTTATTAAACTTTGAGATCCTCAGCAGAGATTCTAATCACTGTGTTTATGCATTACTTAGGGTGGGGGGGTGCGTGTGACAATAACCAGCTGAGTAATTAAAAGGATTAACTTGACATTCCGTTGGTTCTTTATGACGGGAGATCCACATAAGGGGTGTACACAACTTGCAACATCGCTACCAACAGATTCATATCCTGTTTTCTCTCTACACACCAATTTGTTTAGGATGTGCACACAGTGAGCTTATACATTCGGATGGAGTGTACGAGACAGACGTCAGCTCCACCTCTTCCTCTCGGCGGATGCGCTGGAGTAAAATGGAAACGGTGAAGAAAGGACTCCCGAGCTCACGAGTCAATACAAACAGAGCCTTGTGTTTGTCATCGACTCCTTTCCTGCCTTTTAAGGCGACGAAAAAGAAAAGCGCTGACCATTACGTCACGTATAATCCCAAACATGAGTGTGTTTGTTACGTGTGGAGGCGGTGCAGGGGTCTTACTTGTGAGGCCACAGTTGAGAAGGGGTCACGGTGATCTGGCGAATGAGTCAGGGTGTTGTAGAGAGTGAGTAAGACACTCCAGCCAGTCCGCCCCCCCCCTCGCTCTTCCTCTGAGCCCCCCGATGTTCCACAACACTTCCTGCTAAGCGTCCGGCCAGTCGGGCATTATCCCCGACTCTTTCTCTCTCTCTCACACACACACACATATACACACACACAAACAGACACACACGCACACATGCACACATGCACGCATGCACACACGCACACACACACACACACACACACACATACACACGTGTATAAACAGATGTAGACGGAGAAGCACACAGTGATAAATAAACTCATGCCCACACAAACAAACACCAACATACTAACAGACAGTCAGAAATGCTCAGAGAGCAGACTGGACCACCTGAAAGCTGCACACTGTACAGATCCATGTGATCGGTTGGATTACTGTGCATTTGTAGATAGAAGTTTTGGTAGTATTGGTCACAAGTATTGATAATTTAATATGTTTGAGTGTTGAGATGTTTGAGATGAAATGTTTCCCTGTCATGTTGAGAAGAGTTGTGGCTAAAATGCATGAATAGCAACAATAAATACTTGTGTTCATAAAGACTTCCAGCAATCACTGGACAAGATATGCTCCATAAATGAGCAAACTAATTTAGTACTACTAATTCCTAATTGGTGAGCACGGACTTGTTGATCGACTAAATGGATCAGTTAATCACTTAAGTCCATTAAGAAGCAAAGGTGCCAAACATGTCCTGGTTCAACCTCTCTAGACGGTGAAGATTTGCTGTGTTACAAAACAACAATTTGAATATCTTTGGGTGTCAGACTGTTGCTCTTATCATAAGAAGGAATTAGAAGATGTCACCTTGATAAAAAAATATTTCAAATGTTCAGGAAAATATGTCTGATGTTCATTTCGATTGCTGAGCAGAAGTATTGAAAGTTCACTGGTTTCAGTCCCTGAATATGAATATTTTCCAGTTTTCTAAGTGTTCTGTGATAGTGAATTAAAATTTTTTGCAAGTTTGGATCAATGCTTGGACAAAACAGAACATCTGAAAGCTTCACCCTGGACTCACTGACTTTTTCAGTATTCTGAGACATTTTAAACAATTTATAATGAATCAATTAATTGAAAAAACAATCGTTGCAGCCCTGGAAGTATTCCCCATCAACTGGTGCACAATATGAAATAAACAGTCTGACCTTTGACGGTTCAGATTTTCTTTTTGGGTCACGCAGAGTTCACTGAAGTGAGTGTGACATTGCTCATAATCAACTAGTTAACAGGTCCTCTCTTGTGAGGCTGTGAAAGTTTTAGTAACTGATTGCTTTTACTGATTGCTGAGACGCTGTCAGAACACCAGTGAAAACCCAAAGCACAGTCGGAAAGGCTTAATAAACATTTACTGTAATGTAATGTTTTATTTGTTGGTTCTAGCTTCTTATTTAACGCGGTGTCATTTTTAACGTCCTTTTCTTGCCTCCCCAGGTCTAACCTGCTACATCCAGACCACCATCATCATCTTCATCGTCACATTTGTGGATATCATACCTGCAGGCCCGCTACCTACAGCCTCCTCCCTTTCTCCTACCCTCAACTCCTCCACACCCAGACCCTCCACCCCCTGCTCCGTGGTCCCCTCTCCATCGTCCCACCACGTCTGCGGAGTGGGTGCCGGCTCCCTCCCCCAGGGGTGGGAGTGAGGAGCTTGGAGACGGACTCGACAAACCCCTGGAGAATGACGCGGAGGGCGTGTGGAGCCCGGATATCGAACAGAGCTTCCAGGAGGCCCTGGCGATCTACCCACCCTGTGGCCGGAGGAAGATCATCCTCTCTGATGAGGGCAAGATGTACGGTACGCCCAGCTTTATCCTCATACTATCATGTACCCTTTTCTTTTTGAATGGTGTGATGAGATCAGTTTGGATGGCAAACCAGAGCAGCAGACATACAAAAGATGATACCTCAGAATATAGTAGAATAGTTAAAAGTTTTAAAATTGCTTTACATTTGGTGAGGGGCTCCTGATCAGTTGTTTAGGATGCAAATACAAATTTTAGGACTTGGAGTTTGAAGCTTGAAGAACTTACACTGAATGAGAAAGTGTACAAACATCCTGTAATGAAGTAAACAGAAAGAAAGAAGAGAGAAGCTCTGAGAGTTAATGACTGAGTAGCACTAGCCTGGCCAGTTAGCTTTCCAGCTACAGCAGTTAAACAGCTAGCCCTGCTAGTAGTCACTATGGCACCGAGCTTCCGGCCTCAACAAAGTTATATCGACGAATGATTATCACTTCTTGGTGGGACCAGATAAATATATCATCAATTATCTGATAAAATACTTAAGTTTGATCATGCCGATCAAGCCATTTGAAGAAAAATATTAAGATTAACAATAAAATAGCCGTTTGTCACTTGTTTCTGAGCTGTGGAAATATGGCTCTGTTAAAGGGATATTCTGGTGTAAGTTTAATCCATGGTCTAACACACCGTGACACCGAATAAGACCCCTGAGAGATCAAGTTTGCAGGCCGCTAGCTTACATAGTTTTAGCAACCTCAGAAATGACCGCACGATAACAATGCATTGCAGTATACTCCTCCAACAAGAAACCGCCATCAAAAAGCCACAAATAATGCTCAGAACAGCACCAAACTTCAGCAACAGTACAAATGGGGTCTCAGCACATAGTTGGAGGCATCAAACAGCAGCTAACTTAGCTGGATTTCTATTGTAAAGTGAACACAACTCGCCACTCTTCTACAGCAGCTTCCTGTTGTGGGGAAGCCCTGCGAGTCGATTACCAAGTGCAGTTAAAAATGCTAAATTCCATTCTGTTCTTTGTCCGCTCTCAATAATAACTGTTATAAACTGGTAGGCAAGACACATATAAACTTTGATTGCAATTCCATGGAGTAATAATCATACATTTTCATCCTGGAGCTGCGGAACTCTACTGCACTCAGTAATTGACTCGCAGGGCTTCCCCACAACAGGAAGCTGCTGCAGGAGAGTGGTGAGTTGTGTTCACCGTACAGCTCGGTGTCGCGGTGTGTTAGACCATGGATTAAACTTAGACCGGAATATCCCTTTAAACTGAATATGTGATTGTGTTCATGATAATGATACACATCATTTATAACACTTCTCTGAGCAAGGTTACAGAGTGCTTTACAAAAGAAAAGAAGGGGAAAAAAACACTGAACACAAAAATATGAAACCTGGTGATGTATTAAATATTCACACTTTTCTATGAAGGAAAGTTTTAAAAAGGGACTTAAAAAAGGTGTAGCTTGTTTAAACTAAAAGGTTCAGCACTTTGACTGATTTGACTGATATGTCAGTGACTGACAAGTTGATAAAGATTCAGGGTGAAATATTCATATTCATATTTTCAGGAAATATATGAATAGTAGACTTTAGGGAATAAGAAGTTACAAGATGTGAACCTGTCCTCACACAAATGCCACTACCAAACCCACAGTGTGACACACCTCTGCAGTATTGTGGGAAACAAGTAGACAAATAGACATTTGTTTCACATACTCTCTCCCCCACACACACACATTCACCACCACTCCTCGTGTTCATGTTTCACATCACTCCTGTTTCCTGCACAGCTGTCAGCTCGATTTGGTCCCATCGAGTACAGTATGATGGCATGATGTGTCAGAAAACAGGCGCACACGCTCTAATCACTCATTCTTCTGCACATGTGTACACAATATGGCTCTCGCTCAGACTCCAATTTGTTCGTCTTCAAATAGAAAGGAGAAAAAAAAGCACACACTGACAAGTTCAGACAGTGTCTCCAACTAGAACATCTAATCAGAATTCGTATCGGTACTTTTGTGATCCATGACGATGACAAATGAATGAAAAGTAAAACATTAAACACCAACACATCCAGTGAATCATTTGGGATAGACCTTTGTCCCATTGTATTTCTGGCAGTGATAGGGGAGAGACGTTTACTGCATTCCTGTTACCAAAATTAGCCCCAAATCGTTCGCCCCAAACAGGTTCAGAGGAGTGGGGATAATACTCACTTCCTACCCAGAGTGCACTGCTTGTGTTTAAATAGAATGGACCCTAACTTTGTGTGTTGTTGCCTCAAATGATCCCAAGACACATATTTGCTGGGGTTTCCCGCGCTAACTGTAGCTTGACCACATTGCTCATGCTATTTGGCCACAGATCATTGATTCCCCTCTATGGTTTTGCCTCTCAGTCACATTTAAATTAATGAGTTGAGGTTTGGAGCAGCAGAATAACACCACTGCAGGTCTCTCCTTATTGAATCTTTGGGTAATGTCATTGGCGAACAGGTGTTGGGAAGGTGAGGTGACATTCCTGTGCGACATCTTGATGAAAGATGTTTGGTAACAGATGGCTTTAGCGCCTTCCCGCCTGACTGTTTGATAGTGGATCTGGTGGGTGGAAAACAGGCGGATGGAGGTAGTGGCGCTATCAGACAGTCTCTGTCATCGCCTTGTCCTGTCACTGTGCCAGACAGCTCCTTTAACTGTTAGCTTTGCCTAGCCTAGCTTAGCCACCCATTGAGGTCATGGCCATCCTCTGATCAACACTTAAACCCTTATAAAGACTGTAATAATACTTGGAGGTGGGGGGGGCAGGGGTGAGAGGGGCAGGTGGCTCATTCTGTGTCACAGGGATGGCGGGTTGGACGGGTAAGGGTGGTGATGGTGGGGTTTTTGGCAAGGCAAACACTGAGGTGCCCCTTCCTCCCTGTGGGGGTCAGGGGCAGGTGATGCGCGCCAGGGAGCGCGTTGGCCCGCGAGGAATGGCATGCGCACTCGGGAGCCCGGGGGTTCAAGGCAGCTCGGCTGTAACCCTAAACCAGAATAGACGTTTACCCTTTGAGCGCCTGGAGGGGAGGAGGACGGGTGGACAAATAAACACCAAGGTGGGCAGTGGTGTCTTGCATGGCCTCGGGGCTCGGCAGAACTCTCTCACACCTGTCCCCACTGTGGTGTGTGTGTGTGTGTGTGTGTGTTTCAGAGTGAGAACGCTAGAGGTTGTGTCTCTGCTCTTACCACCTCTGCTTCCTGCTATTTATGTGATTTACCTCCCTCATATCTCTTTGTCTCGAATCCCTGTCTCACTTTGTTCTTCGTGAACAACCTTTTTTTTGCTCCCGTCAGTCTCTCATTCGGTCCGTCAGCCTTTCGGTTCACCTCCAGCTGCTCTCCGAGTTCAACCTGACAGCCTTGCGGCAAATCTGGATTTATGACTTGAGAAATGAGGCAAGACTAAGCCCGTGCCTGGCCCACTGTGCCCCTGTTGCCCCTAAACAGCCCGGCCAGCCTTTTTTCCCCTTACAGCCTCTGCAGCTCCCCCCCACCCCTTTATCACCATCCCTCGGGTCACAACTGGCCAACAACTCGAGTCATTCAAGCAACCACAATCAATGCAAAGCCACTTTGAAGCTCTTTAGTGTTGTTAATGCTGTTAAAGCACTGATGGGTGGTCTTAAATCGGGTAGCCAAATCAAATATCAGCTGAGAATACCTTTAATGGCATACATAAAATGGTGCCGTGATGACTTGATAGTTTTAGAAATGTTATTTAGTTTTCTTGCATGGGCTAAAAATGGATACTTAGCCAAAGCAAACTAGCGAAATATCGTCTGTTGGCTGAGAATGACATACTCTGAATTTTAGGTTGAATTCCCCTCTGAGGACTGAATGCCATTCTTCGCTACACAATATGATATTGAGTCTCTGAGCAGAGGAACAGAAGGAATTTGCGCTTCTATCCATTGTAAATTCCTAAATTGAATGGAATGTTTTTCACCCCGTATTCCATGTACATTCACGACATTTTCTTCCCATAATGCCGTGCATAGCGCTGGCCCTCGCGCCCATTACTCAACAGACCTATTAGCTCGCTTATTAGGGACGGTGTCACGGATATTGTGGCGGTTATGCGCTCCAGCGGTAATTCGACATGCATCTGCCAAGGAAAACATTTCCTGCCTTGTGTGGCTCTCAGCAAGAGACGTGCCCTGTGGTCTGACCGAAGGCCCCATGCTGCAATAATGGAAAAACAGTCCCAAACTTGTAGTGCTGTGGAAACCAATGTGCTGACAGCTCTCACTGGAGGAATGTGGCACTGGAAATATGATTGTCTTCCCTCTTTATTTACTGCATATAAGTGCCGTATTAATTTATGTGCCTGCTTTTGCAATTGCAATTGTTCTGTTTTATGATTTCTTTTGACTAATTTTCATTTGGCAGCGTTCAGTCTTCTGCATCACATCATGTTTTTATGCAGCTGTTTGGTTTCGTCACACTTGATTTCCTGACATCTGTGAGAGGAGCGCGTTTCTCACATTTTGAAGGCTCCTGCTTCCTGTGAAAAGTTGTTTTTTTTGTTGTTGTTGTTGGTTTTTTTAATGCTGTTTTAGTGTGCTGGATAAAGTCAACAAAGTTTCCCCCAGTAGTGGCATATTATTCTGTCAGTTTGGAACAAAGACTACCCGCACAATTAATCATGCTCCCACTAAGCTTTGCTTGTGCAACATGTCAGCTCATTGTGGGTTTTGTCAGGCGATGCAAATATGTTTTCAACTCAAGCCTTTAAGAATGTGATGTAAAGGTCAGCGAGAAGTGACAGCGAGTCCGCACCCGGGTACAAAGTTTCACAGTAAAGTGAGAGATTCAGCAGATGAGTTGACCTTGATCTGCTGACCTTTGAAGAAGCCTCTGAGGCCTGTGTTTTCAAGTGGTTTCCTTTGGTAACCTCAGTTCTCTGCTTGAAGATGTTATGTTCGGCAATATAGATGACATTAATAAGAAGAGACGATTTTTCTCATATGGATGTCCGCTGAGCTGCTTGTTCATTTATTGTACTGTAGCTGAATAAATCCTACGTTCATGGAGGTAAACAATGTCCAGATTTTGTTTAAACTGTAACATTAAGTTGAATCACATTCTCTCTTAACCTTCATGAAAGTATGATTAATTGCATAACTGTTGTGGTTGACTTTATTAGTTTAAACTAGATGCACTTAATCACTGAGACTGGATTATGCGTTAAACTGTTGGCAAAGCTCCCGAATGTTTACACAACATGAAATATTCAAAACATGAACCTTTTTGCTGCACCATTTAGTCAAATTTAAACACTTTTCCCCTAAACTCGCCTTACATATTTGGTATCTTTCGAAACTTTTGAAATGTTTAGCAACTCTATGAGATCTAATGGAAGAAACAGGGGTTAACAGGACATACGGCTGTCAGAGTCTGAAGCACTGTGTTAAAACATAAGAATGGTAAGCTTGCACTGAACATATAGTCAGATATATGTGTACAATTATTTGTACAGCATTCACTTAAATACATTGATGTACATGGGGGGGGATTAATTTAAAATGTAAATGTGTTCACACTTGGCACACTTGTGATACTGGGGCTCCCGGAGACTTGGATAACGCCGGACGAGCTGTCTGGAGCATTTTTTAATTTTCTGGGTTGTTTAATTTTGAAACAAGTGCCCATCTACTTCAGTCATTGCGGAGAGTGCTGCAACGTTGTTTTGCTGTGAAGCTCCAGAAATGTTCGGGGGACTTTTGTGAACAAATTTAACCTGACTTTTTATCAGCGTGAAGGTGAGCAGATAATGAGTAAACTTTCTTCCTCGCCTCTCTGACTCTGTCCCTGAAGTCACAGCAACAGGCGATCAAATGAAACTCATCTTACTGAATTTCTCTGGGTTTGAATTTTCCTGTATTAGCATTAGTGGTTTGTGTTACACTGTTGGGAGACACCGGCGCCTCCATGATGCGCTGTTTCTGATGGGGTGTTCTCGGGGTAGGGGTGGTCACATGAGCACGATGATGAACCCGAACCTCCAACCATTTAATCCTGACACTGACCTTGAGGCTCTCGTGGGATCTGATGCTCTCTCTGGGGTTTTCGAGGAACGTGCCTCTGCTGAATATGAACTTGTGGAATCCAGACAGAGCTCCCTCCATATCAGTCCCTCTCTTTCTGTCTGTACCCCTCTGTACCTCGCAGTGCAACCAATAGGAAACGTTGCGCGGCGACGGCCATGTAACAGAGCTGTCACTGTCACTTTATCTCCACATCTCAGGTCAGCAAGGTGGAAGGTGGAAGGATCCAAACAGGTCAGACATCTGTTGATGTGTCTGCACGATTAGTTTACATTAAGCCTCGCGCAAACTACCTCCTGCATAAATCTCTGTAATTGCAAAGGACCCTGATGGCAGGTAGTGTAAATATAACATGACATCTGTTAAATTTACTCCTCTGCTAGAAATACTATACTTTCTTAGAAATCAAGCGCAAACCTCAGATTTGGCTCAGCCCGCAGTGCAGCTGGTCACCAGATAATCAGAGGACGACTCACATAAATGAGTTAATAAGGGAGGAGGAGGAAGGGAAGTAACAGTTTATTTTATAGATCCTCTATATGCTGATCATTTCCTGATAATTTAAAGTGTTTCCCAGTAAGAGGGTTAGGGTAATTTGATATTAATCATAGGTTAAATATGGGCAAAGTTATGAGGCTGTGAAGTAGTTTATTTCTAGAGGAATATCTGTGATGGAACTGCTCCAGCATTTTATAATAACATTATCATTGAGAGCATGATGTAAGCATATGTCGCTTTCCTGGAGTCAAATTGCACATTTCTGCATCTTCAGCTGACCTGAAGTGCACTGACAAAGGCTATCAATTAAAATGAGATTATTGGACATTTACCCAACGAAAGGTCAGTTTTGGCCTTGGAATTCTGGCCATATTCTACAAATTACACCCTTTCATATAAGAGACAGTGACCTTACAAGTAAATGTTCCGTCAGCTACAGGGACTTGCTTTTCATCTGTCTTGATATGAAAAAGCAAATTTTTGCTTGTTTTTGGATATTAAAAACAATAAAATGTATTCATTTAAATCCTTTTTTCATCGAGAGTTAACCATTTCTTTCACTTGTCAGTCCTGTTACAGATCATCTAAATCACTCTCATTCAACATGCCCTTATCCCTTATGAGAAGGGAATGAATGTCTTGACTTGAAAAAACTGCAGGTGTCAATTTTTTAGATGATCAAATCATTGAGTTAAATCAGGTCTGACGTATCCTGTTGTCGTGCTTGACTTGTTGCCGGTACCGAGGCTTGACAGAGGACCTCTCAGAGCTCAGCGGGCTGCGTCCAGGCTGCATTGGAGGGGAAATGACACCCAGCCAAGACATTCCTGCAGCCTAAATGTGACCTTTGTTTTCCTGAGCAGACACAGTGGGGCATATGTGCTGTTGAGGGAAAACGTATGGCTGGCAGATGTTCAGAGAGGATGGCAGTTTGTGTACAGGCACATACTGACCAAGTTACGTTATAAAAACTTAAATTTACTTAAATTTGATAGAAGTTCAACAGGTTGTGATTTAACTTGTGCAATATTTGAGGACAATGCTGTGCTGCAGTGATGGCTGTGTCATTTAAGGTGTAAATTGATTTTGAGTGAATATTTGAATACTTTTAGGCCTCATTTTTTAATGGTTTGGAGTATGGTGATAAATTGATCCTATAGGAAACCCTATCACAGGAAGAAATGTGTTCCTATACATTGGATGCAAATGTATGAATACAAATCTGACTTTAATCCATTGGGGACCCACTTTGGACCAGTCAGTATATACTGTAGGAATGTCAGGAATGCTGAGACATAGACACTGAAGAAGAAGTGAGAGAGAGAGAGAGAGAGAGATATTGGACCAGGCCAGTGATGACTGCAGCCCCATTGGGGAAAGGCAGATTTACAACCCAGGGGTTGACTTTGGAAGGGCACTATAGTTCACCTTCACTCAACCCATCCACCTCGCTCTGACCTCCACCATCAAGCCTGTGAGAGCTAGAAGGAAGACTGGTGCAAGAGTGTTTGTCAGGCCTTTAGGATCATCATGGCTCTAGGAAGCAAAACGTCAGTATGGTTTGATAACTGAAATTAAACCAAATTGTTTTACAAATGAAAAGTTGTTTTCCTATGCTACAAAATGGACTGTATGTAGGTATACAGATGTTAATCAGAGATGTCTGCATGGCTGTTCTTGTTACACTAACACAGATTTCGTATGATGTCAGTATGTCCAGTTTTGTTCCAGTGACAGGCTGTCATTCAGCTACTAACTGAGTAGCCCCTGAGCGGAAGAAAGAGACGTTGTGGCAGCAGCACACTCCTTCATAATGGCTAGAGTTAGCGCGAAGCATACCACCCCTGAGCCAGATAAAAGACTCACCATGGCAATGACACACACAGTCATTGGCTAACATACTCCTTTAGCAGATAGCGTTAGCACAAAGCACACAGCCCCTGAAACAGAAAAGGCTATAAAAAACAGCAGATGGATGCAGTAACCAACTAGCTGGTAAAAATCATTCAAATGAATGATAGCTGTGCGTCTGTAACTGCTGGGTGTGTAAATAAGTGGAGAAGCCCCCAAGTGTACAAAAGAAATCACTAATTGCAGGTTAAAAATAAAAATATAGATTTAATAGTGTGTTTTGGGACTGAGTAACATTTCACCACTTGATAAGAGTGACCCTAGTCTGACTTACCAGACTTAGATTGTTGGTTTAAAGTATGTCATTAGACATACAGTATATTAACACGGCATTGCCACTATAAATGTAGCAGCTGGACCTCTCTCCCGCGCTGACACAATGCTGTGGCCTTGCAAGACCAGAGTGACTCTGGACATTCATTTTCAGTCAGATCAAAGATTTTTAGACAGTATTCTATTGCTGGTGGTGTGGAAACAGAATCTAAAGCAGACCACGAGAATTTGGCCAACATCGAAAAGAAACAGAAATAATTCCTGTAAATTAGCAGATTATGGTTTGTGTCAAAACCCAGTCCTCAGAACTCTTAAACACTTTCCATGCCTCTCAAAAATGTCTCTAGAATCAAATTTCCCCCAGACGAGTGTGTGACTGGCAACCGTGTGATAAACAACATCAAACTGAGGAGCAGTGGGTGACGGTATAATGTTCCTACTGACTTTCCTGCTGCCTTGGCTGGCACAAGTCCTGTGTGCTACTTCTGTTGGATATCATGATCTCATCGCTGTGTGACTGAGTCGCCTCTCTGATCTCATGGGTGTGTTGGAGGGTATTTTTGATGGGGCCCTTCCCCAAGCACTCGCACTAGGAGTGGCAGGGCATCTGATACAAGGGCATGAAGCAAAGCCTCTATGACAGCCCATTAATGAAGCTGTTTAATGCTTACAACGCATGTGTGGCTAATTTTGAATGGGAATAAAAACAAAAAAAAAAGGATTGTTTCTTATTAATCCTGTGTGCGCAGAAAAACTTCACAAGCAATTTCTGTGTCTCTCATGCGTGTACTTGTCTTGAATAACCGTGGTTTACAGGTTGATCGAGTTTGACGACAACTCTGGCCCAGGAAAGGCTTACAAGTCCATAACAAGACTTTTAAAAGTGACAGCCAAAGTGAAAAGATGGTCTGTTTTTCTGAACTCGTGGAAAGCTTCTATTCATCTGTGGAGACATGCTCACGCAACTGTGTCCGCTACTTTGAAAATCCCAATTGGAGTGGCTACACAATGTACATCTTACTGTACAACCGACTGAAGATAAATTGGTGGGAACAGGAAGAACTTGTCGCTGTAATGTGAGGAACTCGATACAGGCAACTTAATGTTCATTTGAGGTCAAGTACCGTGTGACAAAGCTCTCTGTTCGTCTTTTCAGAAGTTTGATTGCAAGGAAATGTGGAACACTTTCTTAATCCCTGAGGAATTAAAGAAATGTGCATTTAGGGGCTCGAACAATCGGCCGGCGAGTGCACCTCCCGATAAACGCTAAACGGTTGAGGAGTTACGGCTCTGAAAGGAAAATAAGATTGAGACGGAATGAATGCTGCGACTGGGGCTGGTGTGTGTGCGTCAGTTTATGTCTGTGTTTGACTGTGTGTATAAACTGGAGTAGACGGCATTTAAGAGAGGGGTTTAGTCCACAAAAGCCTCACACAAAGGCAGGTCTACAGCTCGGTAGTGTGTGTGCATGTGTGTGTGTTTTAGTGTGTGTTGCAGGGGCCTGGAACTTTACAAGGACTCAGATCAACCACTTTCTTGCTAATGAAACTTGGCTGGTGACAAAACCTTTTCTCTATATTTGAGATGTTTAAATTCAGTTACAATTCAGTTTTCGTTTTGCTTTGTTTAATCAGGATAATCCGCTCTCTTTCCTTGAAGTGAGGATAATCCACTAGCTTTCCATGAAGTCCTGCGTGCATACTGTATGTAAAAGATAATAAGGCAGTTAAAAACATATCAAACACTGAGTGCAGCCTGTTGATCAACTGTGCAACAAAAGCGAGACTGTCCTCCCAGTCATTTCAGCAAGTTCCTCAAAAGGGCCTAATGTTTACAGTCAAGTGACACAGTCCTCTAGGGGACATAGTAAATACGATAGGACCAAGGAAAGAAGGGAGGAGTTTGACTTGAAGGGATGGGTCATCATAAATCTAAGTGATTTCACTAAAACCATAATCTTTCCCCGAATTTCTTCATTTTTCGTGCCTGAATGTAACCAAATGCAGAGATCAATTGTGTCCTTTTGATGGGGGAAAGGCTTCTGTTTGTCAGTTCGTGGACCAACAACGTAGTATATTGTTTCACTGAGGATTTAGTGGTCCAGCTGATTCCACATCGTGGAAACCATAATCCAGCCAACACATCCTCATTCCTAAATGACTGAATAGGTCTCTTGTCAGCGCCTTGCAAAACAACACATTGCAGTGTAATGTTTGGTTTAGCTGAGGCAAAAAAGTACTTGGCAAGGTTCAGGAAAACATGGAGTTTTCAGCTAAAATCACTATGTTGCTTCTGTAACTTGTTACAAAGATACCTAAGTAGCTGACATTGCAATAAGTGTGTGAAGTGGTTTCACACCGGATACGAGAAGCAGATCTGATATTTTTAATAATATTAGTGGTCTGTTTGACATTAAAATAAATTGATAGTCTCAATCTGCAAAATGATTAACAAGAAAAGATATCACATGAATGTAGTGGAGCAGAAAGTACACTTTTTGCCTACAAAATGTAGTGGAGACAGAAATACTAAAATAAATGTACCCCACAATTGTACTTAAAAACAGTACTTGAGTAGATTGTTCATAGCTACATTTGATCAATGTTCATTCTAAATTCTGACCACAAGATTTTCATTTTTTATGTAATCATAAATCTTCTCCAAATATCAGTTACCAGGCCATTTAATGGCTAATTGTTGGTTTCTGTATCGGCCCTGAAGCAAACATATCAGTCACTCCCCAATTTCTGTGAGATGTGGGTCTCAACTTTAGACAGTTTAACTGTCTGACTGTGTGTGTTCCTTGCCCTGTCTGACTTCATGTAAAGTGTTGCTAAAAAGTACAGTCAAACTAAAGATTGTAAATAAATAATGTCTAATATGTTCTCTTACAATCAGAAGGTAATCCAAAATTATGTTGATCAGCCTCAGTGCTTACAGCGGTCACACATTTTCATTAGGAAATCCTCTTGTTTCATTCTAGCCTTTAAAAAGTTGTACGCTACACTTTATAGAAAAGTTTGTATACCTAGCAGGGAAATCTAAGATGTTCTGTTAGGGCTTAGCAACACAACACAACACACATGCTTTCATAAAGCATTAAGTAGAAACTCATGTCTGAGCAGACTGCGAGGACGGCTGGTTCACATGAGCACCAGACAGAAACGGTGTTTTGCATTCCGCGCAAAATCTGATCACTTTTATTGCCTGACAAAACCTCTGATGAAGGTTCAGCCAAGCTTCAGGTTTCCCCTTTTCACCATTTGGGGTCGTTTGATTGGCTGGTTCGTGGAGCGTTGTGAGGCCTGACCCAAGCGTCACTATGTAAAGGAAAATGTGACGAGTTTGTACCAGGTTGTGTGTCGTGACTGATCTGTGTGTTAATTCACACGGAGATGTGGTGCCAAGGGAAAAATGGCCGTGTTTAAGAGGTGGTGCAAAGTCTAGCAAACTCTTGTATGACTGTGTGTGTGTGTGTGTGTGTGTGCGCATGCTTGGTGAACGTGTGGTGTCCTGTGTGGGAGCGTGATATATCTCCTTTGAGTGCACAAGATGAGTGATGCACCCTGTAATTGATCTTGTGCATGTTTGTCTGTCTTTCCTTTTTTATTAGCACCAGTTTGCAACTGTGCTAATGATTATTTTCATTTTTAACGAGGCTGGTCTCCTTGTGAGGCGGGAGATCTGTTGTTTTTTCACGTTTCTATGGGTTCGGGTCGTCCATCGATCTGTCCCATTCTTGCGATATCTCAAGAACGCCTTAAGGTAGTTTCTTCAAAAAGTGTCCACATTGACTCAGGGAGAAAAACTGATTATAATTTGGTGGCCAAAGGTCAGAGGTCGAGGTCAGTGTGACTTCATAAATCACATTTTTGGCCATTATTTAAGAAATCATACAATAGTTAATATACATTTTGACAAGTGTCTGATAGTATAAAATGATGAAGTTATGATATTTAATAACCAAAAGGTCAGAGGTCAACTTCACTGTGACATTGTAATATTCTGCAGAAAGAAAAGTCTGGCCATTATTCAACACCACAGCTCTGGAACAGCAACGTGAATGTTGTGTGAAGGCAAATAACAGTGAGGCAGTAATTGTAGTTTGATAGAAAAATAAAAACAAATTTCAGAGCACAATGTGACTTACTAACAGCCTAGATTCCAAAGATATCAAGTTGACAATGTTATTAGACAACTGAATGTAGCAAATGTTTATATTTGAGAACTTGCAACCAGAAAATGTGAAGCATTTCTGCTCAATTAATGATGTTAAAATGATTTAACAATTTTAAAACATTTAACTAAATTATTTCTAATTAACTATTTGTCAGTTAACCATCAATAATTGACAAAAGTGTGTGTATTCCTTTTGTAAAATCTTTTATGCTTGCATGGCAATGTTGAAAAAGCCCTCCCAAGCCATTTCATCATTTCTCTCCAAAAATGCAACCACAAAGTCACACATCCTGTTACTGAATTGATCTCAAAAAGCGTTCAGTTTATTTGTGCATCCATGTCTATTTGTGTTTTTTACAATCTTAGCCGTTAAAAACTAGCGGTTTAGTTTTTGAGAAGAGGCTGAAAGAAACCACATGACCGTTGCCCTCTGCTGTAACCGGAGACTCGGGATGGAAGGGGGGGAACAAGCCCAAGATTTACAGCAGGCATAAAGGCATATTCCATAAACATTGACACACACACCAGCTGCCTGGCTGCCTCACCAGACTGGGCCCCCTTTGGTCACTGGCCTGTGCCGTGTCTGTCCCGAGTCCGGTCGGAGGGATCGCATGGCTGCAGCCCCCACCTGCTCTGCCAATGTGACCTGTCTGTCAGCAGTGGCAGACACACACTCGCTGTAGAGATCCGAGCTCAGTGTACACTCGGGGGGTCACGCTGACACTGATGCAAGCTCTCAGACACAGATGTATATACTTAGTGATATACTTACGCTTGCAGTTTTCGGCGTTGACACACTTGACAGCTTCGACTCTTGCTCTGGACGCGCGTTTGCAAACCCTCATATATGTGCATGCATGCAGACTCTTCCAAATATGTGTACACACAGAGACATGAAGACAAACATAGATTAAGCGGTTAATTTAGCTTATACAGTGACTGCAGCGAATAAGTATTTGTATAAATCTGTGCACAGAAATATACTGTGCATATACATTTCCTCATTCCTCCCCTGATACGGCGGTATTACCAGGCATGCAGAGCGGACTCACTGGTGATGATTGAATTGTTAGCTTCAGTAAACATTTTAATTCCTCCACAATTAGAACAAGCTTCTCATCACCTGCTTACTTCCAGTTCCCGTGCACAAAGATTCGGCTGTGTTTTTTTTTTGTTGTTAATGTGCTGTAACAACACAAGTCGGGAATAACCCTAACAACAAAATATACGTTAACTGTGGCTGTTTCTCTTATTTCGTCTTTGTAACTTCTTCAGACTTTTCTCTAATTTTTATTTTATAAATTGAGTAATATCGAGTCTACAGCAGATTAAAAGACAGCACTCAAACAATGTTAACAATTGCCTTTCAAAGTGAGTAATTGAAGTTAACTGTTATTAAATCCATAATTAAGTATCTATATAATACAGCAATAAAGCAAAAAAAAAAACCCAACAAAACAAAACAAACATAAACAACCCAATAAGGTAAGCCAGCTAAATCAACAAATGTGTAATGCTTTTATTAAAAGAAAAAAAAAGAATTAAACTCAAGGCCCGTATTTATGTTCTTAAGTAGTCTCAACAAGTTTCCTGTGAGTGCATATAAATGTATCATGTGTCAACAAATGGGTATATTCCACTATTATTTCCACTTATATAGTCTTATTTGGCCCATATCAGGGCTTTATTAGATATTAACTTCAAATTAAAGCTAAGGGCAAAGTTGTCTTATCCCAATGTTTTTTTCACTGTCACTTCTTATATAGCTCTTCCAGTAAGACAAGTGGGAGCTACATTATTGCACATTGCCATTTTGCCATCTTTCTCCATTAACCTCTCAATTCCTGTCGTATTAATGCCCTTTCTGGTTTCTAAAAATGTGTAGGAAAATTCCATTTAAAAATGTAATGGCAGAGAGATGTTGAACTTGAAGGTATTTAGAATGTGGCTCAAAATGATTTTTAATATATTTTTTTCAAACTAAAGTTCTGTTTTTTTCCTGCTCCCTTACAGGACGAAACGAGTTGATTGCACGGTACATCAAACTTCGCACAGGGAAGACGCGGACCAGGAAGCAGGTGAGTTATCTGCAAATGCCATTCGAGGCAGCGCCCTATTTTTGGAGCCCTACAGAAATCTCTCTCCTGCTGAGTGATGCCCCAACACCCAGGGTACCCCGACCCCCATCTTCTCACTCCCTCCTACGTGGAGGGCTGGAGATGACGATTGATTTAGGGCCAGAGCCCAATGCACAGATGCTATAGGATCATGTGTCGGTGTTGTTTCTTCACCACCTCATGGATCTGGTGCTTGTTAGACGGGGAAAGAAGCTGGGGAATATGGAGATCTGGACGGGAGACCGAGGTGGGACGGGCGAGGGATTTGGAACTCTATCCTCACTACGGTATCTGATATGGAAGGACTGATGTATGGGCAGTGATGGATGTGGAGAGAAAGGGTTCCTGCTAAGTCATCTGGCAGAGTCGATGTGGGACTGAAAAGAGATGAGTGGAGACGAGAGGAAAGGTTTGCGGGGGGGTCGGGGGAGATCGGAGATGGATGGTGGGACAGGTCAGAGGGATAGAAGGACACCTGCTGGTCCAGCCGCAGTAAAGTGACTGACGGCTGTGTTGACGGTGTTGTGGAGAAACAAATTGCTGAATTTATGATACATATTTAATCCAGACTGTAATATGAATCATGATGGTGCTACACAGAGTAAAAATAAGAACACACTGTCTCGTAAATAAAACCGGTTCAGCAATATTTAATTTCCAAACAGTGCATAGAGGGTGATAGAGCAGTCTTTTGGTTTGTAAAGGTTATCTCAGGTTACAGCTGCAATGAATGGTCGATTAATTGATTGGTGACCCAAAAAAAAAAAAAAAGGATTGCCAACTATTTTTTAGAGTTGTTAGTTGGACACAGGTTAACATTAATACAGGTTAGCACTTGGGATGATGATTCCAAGTGGCTCTCCAATCCCCACTGGGGTTAAAGCTACTGATTGTTCTCACCATTAATCAAGCAGACAAACTCTGCAACCTAATCGCACAGTCATTTGGTTCCAAAACTGAAAAAAAAATGCCACTCAAAAATAAAGTTTTAAAGTCAACAAGATGTTTCTTGCTTATTAGTGTCCTATGTTTCAATCATATGTGCAATGAGATATTTTGACTATAAATCAGACAAATATGCTCCGTAAGACTTAGCAGCCCTAGCTAGTTTATTGTATTTATTCATCTCTTTTTATTTATTTAGATCCCCATTAGCCACTACTAGGGTAGAGGCTATTCTCCCTGGTGTCCAGTATAAATTAATTAACAGGACGAAAGGGAATGAAACAAATAATCTACAAATGGATTTCACAACAACAAAACTACTAGTGACAACAATAATGAAAGGTACCAACATTATGTCCGTCGATAAAGCTTGACAAGCACTGAACAGCACCGTAGAATAGTCTCAAATTCACCTGCATGTTTTCAGAGCACCTGGAGGTAATCCATATGAACTCACAGGTTTAAAGTGTAAAAAGTCTCCATCTGGATGGATCAGGGTTGAAGATTCTCACTGTGAGACTTTCAGCACGAAGCGAACCCATTTTATCTGGAAACACGTCACATGAAAGCAAAACTTAATTCTGTGGCGTTGTCTGCTCTCTGTCTTTCAGGTATCTAGTCACATCCAGGTTCTAGCCCGACGGAAGGCCAGGGAGATCCAGGTGAAGCTGAAGGTACGCTACGTGAGTCAACACCATTTTCTATATTCCATATGTTCTGGATGATTTAAGCAGCGTTGATGTGTTTGATACAGAAAAAAAGGAGAGCTAAAGACATTTTGATTTAATCGCTACTGCGCTACGGCACAGCTTTTCTCTGGTGTCACGCCAGAGTTAACGGTGTGATTAGCATGTTGCTTTTTTAAGTTTTCATTTTATTCCAGATTGACTCACACAGTTTTTTATATCGTAATCAGACCACGGCGCCTGCGTTCAACTCAGGTTATTAACACGATTTTAATGAAATTGCGTGGCAGCAGACAGAAAGAGGACGAAAACATTATTACCCTGTATTATTCTCACTTATTATGAAGTTTCATATATTGTTAAAGGTATTCCAGCATCCATGACTGCCATGTATTCATATTCCTTTAACACACAAGGCACAAATGATTGTCTATTTTAATTGCACACTCTAAGTGACGCTACGTTCAAATGGGATGCTGACACATTTCGATGAAATCTGAACATATTCTCCAGAAGCCGGAGGCTCATTTGATTATGAAGAAGATGAACCAAACCCAATTGTCAGGAAACAAATTAATCCCTGAGTTATTCCTTTCAGGTATTACGTTTGATAAGTACCCCAATAAAATGTTTTCCTGTGTGGTGCGCTGGGAGCTGACACATCATTGTCCCCCCAATACTTTCTCAGTTTACATTTCTCATCCGCATACACCCGCATACTTGCAGGCAACGGGACCCTCCTCGCTCAACCTCGGACGGCAGCCATGAGGGTTCAGCTGGCAGGGCCCGGCATCGGTCACAGGGTTGGCCCCTGTGACAGGCTTTTTTAAATATGTCTTTGGTGTAACTGAGATCCCTACCACATGTACCCCCCATATTTCAGCTATGCCCTTGTGTTAGCCAGTTCTGGGAAGAAGAATGCACCGACTGGCCTTGCCCATTAGGGCTGGGCGGCAAGTGCTTGTAGTCCTCTGTGGTTTGGAAACTGCTGAAGGAGTGAATTCACAAACAAGAGGTGGATCGCTTTACAGTGCAGCACAGGAAATAAAGCTTTGAATCTATCTGGCTATTTGTAACTCTTTTGATTGCATAGGCATTTAACAATTTTGATACAATTGTCAGCATATTAACGTACCACCCCGTTGCCTGCCTTGACTTCCAGTATGACCTCCAACAGAAGCTGGTTGTCATCGCTGGCTTGCCCCTGCCAAAGCAATAAACTTAACTCTTGACCCAAAGGCCCTTGACTGTAATATCAGCTTCTCTTCAGCTCTCTAGCTGGCGGGGGCTCACCGATGATGCAAGCTGGCCTCAGCCCTTCATTTCCCCTTTTAGGGCTCTGCCTGTGTAGTGAAGTAGGGCGCCGACTTAAATGGAGCCTGATTAGTGCTCACCCTTTACGTAACTGTCTGTTTGTCTCCCGCTCTGTAGGACCAGGCTGCCAAAGACAAGGCCCTGCAGAGTATGGCCACCATGTCCTCAGCTCAGATCATCTCACCCACCGCTTTTCAGAACAAGATGGCGCTCCAGGGTCTTTCTAGGCCGGCGTACCCCACTGCTGGCGGGGTGAGTTCCTGACCAGTGTCCATGACACCATCTTGTTCATAGTAACCTTAACGGCTGAGCAGAAAAAAATATACCTTGTACTTCACTGTAGAGTCTCGATTTTGCTTATTGTGGCTAACCATCAATTTTACACGTTAAAATGTTTTTACATGTGTTTACATTTATAAAGTCTTTGTGGTGCCAGGGGACCTGCATGTAATCTCATAAATTGGCAACTACATTACCCACAATGCAACTTGCCTATTGAGTAACATCACTGGAAGCTGTTTATCAAATTACATACAGCTTCCCCTGGAGCCCCCAAAGGCTTAATGCTACTTTATTCACTTGTGCAGTAATACTCTCAACGACCTGTAAACACACTTCAATGTAAAAAAAATATGGAGTTACCCTTTCAGTACCAAAAAAGTAGTCTAAAAAGATCAGGTTTTATCTTTTTTTATCATAAACATTTTCTTTTCACAGGAAACACTTATCAGCTCTGGGCTCCTATTTTTGTCACAACACAATTGCTATATGAGAACTAGGGTCATAGTAACCCGAGTAATAGTTTCTATTCTTTGTTTTCTCCAAGTTTTGGCATGGGGCTCTTCCAGGACAGCCGGGAGGCCATGAAGAGTGAGTAGCCATTCTTTCCACTCTTTACTTCTACAGTATCCATCAGTAATTTCTCATGTGATCAGCGTAATAAGCATCAGATACATTTCAGTCAGAGACGGAATCTCAGGGAAAATTCATACGTATCAGTGCAATTATAAAGAAAAGTCTTCAGCTGTCTGGCATTCAGCATAGCACTCTGCCCCCTGCATCTTCAGAGGTCAGCCAGTCCAATTAGTGTGTGAGAAGGGGTCATGAGGCCGAGACAGTGAGTAACATGCCTCTCCCTCTCTTGTCTGCCTCGTCTCTCCAGCATTAAGCCCTTCTCCCAGCAGAGTTACGCCATGCAAGCGTCCGGCCCGGCCCCCATAACAGGTGGGTGCTCTTTCCCCTCTGTTGTGTTGACAGAGGGCTGTCATGCCGCCAATGTGATGAGACAACCTGTTCGTGATGAAGAGCTCAGAGAACGAGCTGCAATATCACTGGATTTTCCCCTTTATGTTTTTACTTCGTCACACTCAAACCACACATGTATGCACTCGCTGCACTCTTGTCTGCAGGTTATGAAAGCACAGCAGGGCTGTCCATGTCTCCCGGTGCCCCCCCTTGGCAGGGAAGAAGTATTGCCAGCTCCAAGCTGCGAATGCTGGAGTTCTCCGCCTTCCTAGAGCAACCTCAGGACCCAGAGACTGTGAGTTGACAAGATGTTGTCTCCAGAGTCCAAAAGGGCTTTAACACTACACTTTTTTATCTTCACTACAAAGTTCTTGCACACCAGAAATTGTTGTTGACATCACAATTTACTTGTAATTGATTTTTATTTTATTTTCTTTTTCTCTATTTTCTTTGCTCAAAACAGCCAATTTATCCTGAAAAAAGAGAGAATGCAAAGGTTGTCATGCCAGCTTGTGCCAACAAGACTCTGTATCACTAAATGAATTATATTGCTAATTAACACTATATGTTTCAATCTCTTGCAATAGGGAAAATAGTCTATGGTATAGGGGTTTTTGAAATTAAACTAATAAATAATCTTTTTAGTGATTCAAATATTAAACATTCAAAGATTCAAAACTTAATAGTGTTACATACAGTTGCACTGTACAATGAAATAACTGCAGTTATATGAAGATAACATTGCTTCCGATAAGTAATGTCAAATTATTGACAAACATATGTCACAGATGTCACAGTAAAGACTGGATATTGTAGTATCATATATAAAATATTGGTGTTTTTGGTGTGTTACAGTAACTCAAGGACCAGGATAATCTGTATTACCAGATAAAGAATGCACGCACCAGCACATCACATAATTATGAAACAGGTGACGGGGTTTCACAATGAATATGATTCAATGGAACAGAAGACCCGATGTGACAGATGTTCTGCATTGCCGCACTTGGTGTTAATGGCAATTTAGCAAATGTAACACTTGTCATTTCTTGGCTCCGTTCAACTCCTGAAATGTACTTTTGTCTTTTCAGTTCAACAAGCACCTGTTCGTGCACATCGGCCAGTCCAACCCGAGCTACAGCGACGCCTATTTGGAGTCGGTGGACATCAGGCAGATCTACGACAAGTTCCCGGAGAAGAAGGGAGGCCTGAAGGATCTGTTTGACAAAGGGCCACACAATGCTTTCTTTCTCGTCAAGTTCTGGGTAAAATATGCTTTTAAAAAAATATATTTTTGTCTTTTACTTCCAACCTGGTAAATCTCTTGTTTCAATTAAAACCCATCTTTATGTGTAAAAAGCTCCATCCAATACACTCTCTGTGTGCTATATTTGTAGACAGCATGTAATCTTCTCCAGGTCGTGAAGGTGAAGCGAGAGCACAGTGAATGCTGTTGTTAATGTTTTGTAGCACCTGTCGGCTGTTAATGGCCTAGCAGTGTTAACTGTGTTGAGATAGCTTAAGCGTTGGTGTTAAAGGAATTTAAGTGAGATTCAAAGCTAGAATGAATGGAAAGTCATCGCTCCCATGACCCGATTTGTGGTTAATATGTGGGCAAAGAAGGCATTGCTGCACAGCATGCATCAGGCGTGGGTGTATTTGTATGTGTCTGTGATGTGTGTGTGTGTGTGTGTGTGTGTGACAGCAGCCTTGGGGAGAGTGGCAGGGCTGATCTTTCAGTAGGGGAAATGTGAGCCCGGGCACCTGTCTCTGCGCTATTAGACTGAGTCCAACCCTCATGCAACCCCCCCATACTTATTTATAGATAAGCCCCCCAAAACATACACGCACGCACAAACACACAAACACCCCCAACTCACCATCACACACAGAGGGAACGCAAAGAGTAAAGCATGATGACAGAGTCAACTTAAGAGGCAGGCTAAGGACTTTATATACTTATGAACCCACCTACATCTACACATCCAGTAATAATAATCCATTTCATTTAAAAGCTTTGCTATTCTTTATGTGTGGGCATGTCTTTTTTTCACAGTGGCGGTCAGGGTTAAGCAAAGTTAGTAAGACCGAAAGTAACTTCAGAAACTCAGCTTGTTAAAAATGAGGAAATGGTGCTGGAAAGTGGTGTTTTCACACAAGTATTTCAGAGAATCACCGAATAAATGTATAATTACTGCAGCAACTCTCTCAGATGGAGAATAAGTTGAGCTTCTGCCGAGTATTGTGAACGTCGGTGATATGATAGGACCACAT